>NC_092678.1:21176506-21799364 GCF_964355755.1 Antedon mediterranea | reverse complement strand
CAATCAATCAATCAATCAATCAATCAATCAATCAATCAATCAATCAATCAATCAATCAATCAATCAATCAATCAATCAATCAATCAATCAATCAATCAATCAATCAATCAATCAATCAATCAATCAATCAATCAATCAATCAATCAATCAATCAATCAATCAATCAATCAATCAATCAATCAATCAATCAATCAATCAATCAATCAATCAATCAATCAATCAATCAATCAATCAATCAATCAATCAATCAATCAATCAATCAATCAATCAATCAATCAATCAATCAATCAATCAATCAATCAATCAATCAATCAATCAATCAATCAATCAATCAATCAATCAATCAATCAATCAATCAATCAATCAATCAATCAATCAATCAATCAATCAATCAATCAATCAATCAATCAATCAATCAATCAATCAATCAATCAATCAATCAATCAATCAATCAATCAATCAATCAATCAATCAATCAATCAATCAATCAATCAATCAATCAATCAATCAATCAATCAATCAATCAATCAATCAATCAATCAATCAATCAATCAATCAATCAATCAATCAATCAATCAATCAATCAATCAATCAATCAATCAATCAATCAATCAATCAATCAATCAATCAATCAATCAATCAATCAATCAATCAATCAATCAATCAATCAATCAATCAATCAATCAATCAATCAATCAATCAATCAATCAATCAATCAATCAATCAATCAATCAATCAATCAATCAATCAATCAATCAATCAATCAATCAATCAATCAATCAATCAATCAATCAATCAATCAATCAATCAATCAATCAATCAATCAATCAATCAATCAATCAATCAATCAATCAATCAATCAATCAATCAATCAATCAATCAATCAATCAATCAATCAATCAATCAATCAATCAATCAATCAATCAATCAATCAATCAATCAATCAATCAATCAATCAATCAATCAATCAATCAATCAATCAATCAATCAATCAATCAATCAATCAATCAATCAATCAATCAATCAATCAATCAATCAATCAATCAATCAATCAATCAATCAATCAATCAATCAATCAATCAATCAATCAATCAATCAATCAATCAATCAATCAATCAATCAATCAATCAATCAATCAATCAATCAATCAATCAATCAATCAATCAATCAATCAATCAATCAATCAATCAATCAATCAATCAATCAATCAATCAATCAATCAATCAATCAATCAATCAATCAATCAATCAATCAATCAATCAATCAATCAATCAATCAATCAATCAATCAATCAATCAATCAATCAATCAATCAATCAATCAATCAATCAATCAATCAATCAATCAATCAATCAATCAATCAATCAATCAATCAATCAATCAATCAATCAATCAGGTTTCCCACGCCATATACTCTCTACTCTTCAATTCCTACGGCATATACTCTCTACGCTTGGTTGTCTAAGGCAAATACTCTCTACGCTTGGTTGCCCACGGCATATACTCTCTACGCTTGGTTGCCCACGGCATATACTCTCTATGGTGTATATTTTACTTTTCTATGGTTGGTTATCTATGGCATATACTTTCTATGCTTTAATCTTCCTATGGTTGATTTCCTATGGCATCATATAATTTCCTATGGTTGGTTTTCTATGGCATCACATAACATTCTGTTTTTATGGTTGGTTTTGTGTGTTTTCTACGGCATAATCTTTCTATGGTTGGTTTTCTACGGCATATACTTTCTATGGTTGGTTTTCTACGGCATATACTTTCTATGGTTGGTTTTCTATGGATGGTTTTCTACGGCATATACTTTCTATGGTTTGTTTTCTACGACATTAAAAAATTTTCGATGGCATATAATTATGGTTGCTTTTCTATGGCATCATATAACTTTCTGTTTGGTTTCTATTGTTCGTTATCTATGGTGTATATTTTACTTTTCTATGATTGGTTTTCTATGGCATATACTTTCTATGGTTTAATCTTCCTATGGTTGGTTTCCTATGGCATCATATAATTTTCTATGGTTGGTTTTCTATGGCATCACATAACATTCTGTTTTTATGGTTGGTTTTGTGTGTTTTCTACGGCATAATCTTTCTATGGTTGGTTTTCCCACGGCATATACTTTCCACGCCATATACTTTCCACGGCTGGTTTTCTACGACATTACATAATTTTCGATGGCATATAATTATGGTTGCTTTTCTATGGCATCATATAACTTTCTGTTTGGTTTCTATTGTTCGTTATCTATGGTGTATATTTTACTTTTCTATGGTTGGTTTTCTATGGCATAATCTTTCTATGGCATAATCTTTCTATGGCATAATCTTTCTATGGCATAATCTTTCTATGGTTGCTTTTCTATGCCATAATCTTTCTATGCTTAGTTTTCTTTGGCATAATCTTTCTATGCTCAGTTTTCTATGGCATAATCTTTCTATGGTTGGTTTCCTACAGCATAATCTTTCTATGGTTGGTTTTCCACGGCATATACTTTCTATGGTTGGTTTTCCACGGCATATACTTTCTATGGTTGGTTTTCCACGGCATATACTTTCTATGGTTGGTTTTCCACGGCATATACTCTCTATGTTTGGTTTCCCACGGCATATACTCTCTGTTTGGTTTCCCACGGCATATACTCTCTATGTTTGGTTTTCCACGGCATATACTCTCTATGCTTGGTTTTCTACGGCATATACTTTCTATGGTTGGTTTTCTACGGCATATACTTTCTATAGTTGGTTTCCTATGGATGGTTTTCTACGGCATATACTTTCTATGGTTGGTTTTCTACGACATTAAAAAATTTTCGATGGCATATAATTATGGTTGCTTTTCTATGGCATCATATAACTTTCTGTTTGGTTTCTATTGTTCGTTATCTATGGTGTATATTTTACTTTTCTATGGTTGGTTTTCTATGGCATATACTTTCTATGGTTTAATCTTCCTATGGTTGGTTTCCTATGGCATCATATAATTTTCTATGGTTGGTTTTCTATGGCATCACATAACATTCTGTTTTTTTTATGGTTGGTTTCCAATGGTTTATATGGCATCATAATGTTTCCAATGGTTGCCTTTCTATGGATGGTGTTCTATGGCATCATATTGTTTTCTATTGTTTCATATGGTTACTATGGCATCATTTGGTTTACTATGCCATCATATGGTTACTATGCCATCACATGTTTACTATGCCATCACATGTTTACTATGCCATCACATGGTTACTATGCCATCATATATTTAACTGTGGGGCCACATCACCATTATGGTTTTACTATGGGAAAGATATGGTCTCTATATGGGATCATATGGTCTGTATCAAGGTCACAACATGTCACTATGGGATGGTCATGAGGTTACATAGGGTCATGAGGTTACATAGGGTCACATGTCGCATAAGGTCACAGTGGAGTCATACCATGTCACATGAGGATGACATACGTCATCATGACCTCACAATTGGTTCATATTATCTCACAATAGGCCATATGTCACAAGGTCATATCATTAATACGGTCATATGAAAATCATGTAGGGGTTACAGCATCATATAGCAGTCACTACAGAAGGTAACAGTCAACATCACTACCATACAGAAGTTAGGTTTACCATGATTAGCACATAGGGGTGGGTGTTAACATTATCACATAGGGGTTGTCAATGGATATTTTCAATATTATGGAATCAGGTCAGACACCAGTCACCAACTATAGGAACTATAGGGCCAACATTCTATAATTTCAGTCGCGTGCTAACTCAACTCTACAGCTCACTATGTCGGTTGGTCAGTCAGTAAACACAACCTCAAATTTATCCATCTATATGGCCTTGTTTAATAGTACTTTAACAACAACCTTTACTAACAGAAAACCTAAAGAACATGTTCCGACAGCTCATCAAACCACTTTGTGTTATTGCAAATATACAGTAATATCTCGGATATAAAAAATAAATGCGTAACATTACTAAACACATATATTGTTTGATCGATTGCAAATGGTACATTCATCTCAAGGATACTGTACGTTACAATTTGTCTTATCATTTATTCTGACGGCTTATCCCAAAAACACAGGTTTTGTCCAAACACATAAAAAATAAATGCTTATTATCAATCACAACATGTCTTGCTTGTTCTTTTGTTATTAGTGCATTCATGTAAAAGATACTGAACATTATGACTGCCCATCACGCAACCAGTTCATCTGACGGCTCTGTATATAATTACTTGCAGCTACGTAACTGAAATACATAAAAATATATGCGTATTATCATTCACAACATGTATTGCTTTTTGTTTTCTTAATGGTACATTCATGTAAAGGATACTGTATGTTATGACTCAATCAATTCTACACAATCACTTGCAGCGACGTAACTGAAAGACATAATAAACGTATTATTAATAAATGCGTATTATCAATCAACGTTTTGCTTGTTCTTTTGTCAATGCTCAATTTATCTAAAATAAATGTTATGACTTCTCGCAATCAGTTTATCTGACGGCTGGCTCATCTTTAAAATAATTTTCAATCTCTATACAATCACTTCCATTGCAGCTATGTAACTGAAAGATATAGAAAATAAATGCTTAATATCAATTAACACATGCATTGCTTCTTCTTTTGATAATGTTGCATTCTTGCAATCCTCTTACAAATTACGTCATATGTCTGTAAATTGTCATTTCGTTCTTGACTACAACACTGGCAGCTACATATGACCTGCAACCACAACACGCTACAACTCCTTTTCATGCACAATAGTCAACTCTCCCATTACTCGACACCTCTGGTTTCACGTAACCTCTGTTAATGGTAACCTTCTGCCCCTCAATCACAGTCTACCTAGAAATAGTTTCCAGTTTCCAAAGCGTCCAGTATTGGGAGAGTTCACCTTCCTCGTAGTCCTCTTTCTTACTTTCAAAACCACTGTACAAAAAGAAAACCCACTACAATTCATTTTTCAATTCATATAATTACAATTCAAATACAATACAAATAATATGTTATTTATGTTTACAATTTCTCAATTGACCATGTCATCAACAACTGTTCTCTTCTGTTCATCAATGATTAAATATCCAAAGGTTTACTTGAATAACAGTACTGCTGTCGCTTCCCTAATCACTTTACATAATCTACATAATCTTCACTTTCAGGTGTTATCAAGTTCTCCAGTCAGAATCCATGATATGTACAATATGCTAAACATGATACTACAGTATAATCAGTTTGTAACAGCTTCACCAACTACTATGATTGGATAACCATTGCATTAGCTGACTATAACAAGTCCAAATGAACTGCCAATACACAAAACAATAACTGCTTGTTCCGATTAGTACAATACACAGATGCCTTCAATCCTCTGTTGCCGTCCTATGTTTTCCAAAAATAGGGCAATATTTCTCCACACCTGAAACAAATTCAATCAGGACAGTTACAAACAAAATAATACATTAATAATCTTTCATTTTATTCCAACATATAGTACTATTAGGTGGGGGGATGCCTCCAACTGCTTCAACCTCGCAACTTATTTTTTGCAACATGTAACAAAGCCACTGCAGTCTACTTTATGCAACTGGTGGTTACAAAATAATCTCTTTATAAACTTGAAGATTTCTTTGTATTTCACCTATGCTAAGATGCTTTGTCTCAAATACCTGTATCACTTCAGCTATATGGTTAACATGTATTGTATCAGGTACTGCAACATGTTGATTCACCACTTCTGCTAAACTGCTAATATGTATTGAAGATATTGATGCCATGTAACACAACTCCCAGTGCAATCTACATTTAAATAATAAAAAAAAAAAATACTACGATGCCAATGTAGGAAACATTTCAATAATATCATTTCAATATTTATTTGACATTCTAAGATGTATTATCAATAACAACCTTCCTTAAAGCTCAGATACAGGCATGCATTTTCAATATGGTTAATTGTACATACAGTACATCAAATATTTGTAACAGAAATCAAGACGAAAAAACATGAATTTCCCTTACAATGGTCAAATACAATATTCGGCTATGAAGACTTTTTTCCAGTAGTTTAACCTAATGTAATAACATTTCTGGTGACTCTCTAGAACGTGAAAAAAGATGGTGGATATACGGTGGATAATTTTTGCTATAGCATGACAATAAAACTAAGAAGTTGAATAATAATTTGATTGTCAACCCATAAAACATAAAAACATTTCTAATATATTTACAACACTTCTATTTAAAAGTATTATGTATGATTCTACATTTATTAATTAAAAAAACATGATAATGATGTACAATAAATTATTTATTCATTACATTACAATTACAATTACAATTGTTAATCACTTCTTCCTTTCCGTCCAACAACATTACGTACAGGGGGAAGCATGCTACATCACCTAACACAACATCATTTATCATAACAACCAATTGGCAGGGCCGCGTTTCCTATATGTCTCAAGAAGTGGCATCATAAATTGTATGCACTACAGCAACAACTTGTCCTATCGGCTAATTGTCCTAAAGGGTAATGCACTTGTCAATTGTATGACCCACTATACGACCCCCGGGAGAGGTGCGTCATACTTTTGAATACCATGACGCACCCGTGCGTCAAAAAGGTGACTTACCTTTAGGTGACCATGACGCACCCATTTTGACGCACTGTGACCATGTTGTTTATGATATGGTGGGTGGTAAAGTGACGGACATTGACACACCTTGTTCATTGATGTGACGTACCATCTAGGTTTTTTGACGCACCCCAGCGTCAGTAATTATTTGTAAATGACGCACCTCCCCCGGGGGTCGTATAGTGGGTCATACAATTGACAAGTGCATAACTGTCCTTAAAAGGTAGTTGTCCTTAAAAGGTAGTTGTCCTAAAAGGGTTTAGGATAATTGTTCCTAGGGGGTATTTGTCCTAAAAGGGTAGGCCTAGTTGTCCTACAACTAGGGGGTAGTTGTCTTAGAAGGGCACTGATTGTTCAGAGGGTGATTGTCCGGGTGGTAGTTTTCCTGAGAGTAATTGTCCTAGAATGGTGATTGTCCAGGGGTTATTGTCCAAGGGCGGAAAAAAGGTAAAGGTGAGTCCCGTGTTCTCTGAACGTAGAGGAATGAGCTGTTAGGAGCTCATTGTACTAAGCCTCGGCATTATGTGGTAGGGTGGCCAGTTCCTTTCCACGCCGCCTTTTTTCTCCCTAGTATTTTCAACCAGGTACTCATTTTACAGCTGAGTGAACTGGGAGTTGTCTGGCATTGAACCCGGGTCTATCTGTACGACAGTCAAGTGTCCTAACCACTCGGCTATCCAACTCCTAGGGAGGTAGTTGTCCTAAAAGTGTAGTTGTCCAAGTAAGAAGGGTGATCGTCCGGTGGGGTAGTAGTGTCCTATATAGTGTAGTGGGTACTTGTTCCAGGTAATTTTATAAGTAAAAATATATTATATAATTAGGCCTAAGCTACTATACTAGCCTAGGCCTATGCCTATTTATTAATTAATTAATTCGCTAGTAGGCCTAGACTAGGCCGAGGTGGTTCAAATACCTTTTTAACACTCAAAACTCAATAATTAACATAAAAACCTCCAACATTCCAGCCTCCAACCTAGGCTAGTCATGGACAAAAATTATTTGATGGATCAGTCTACAATAATATTAGTTGCTGACTTACAATGATAATTAGGCTAGGCCTAGGCCACAACCACTTCGTATTTCAACCATTTAAGCGAGCCGCGCTGTCTTTCTTTTCTCTCGTCGCCTTGTTTGTACCACCATGTCTTCCTCACTCGAGAAAACGAACGTTTCCATCAAAAATTGTACAAACTATACACTGTAACTATTTCAATAGCCATCAAAACTCACACATCAATTGCTTTTTTAAACTTGTTCTGAAAGATAACGGTTATTTTTTAGGATTTCGCTGCATAATTCCAGCCCTACAAATCCTGTACTCCTGTACGCCATTTTGTGTCACGTGAATGATGTGACGTCATGTACGTGATGACTTAATGAATATTAATGAGGCATTGATAGAAACAAGAAACATATAATGCCTATAATGTTCATTGACAGAAGTCAATATGACACCTATGTGAAGCAAGACCATTCTCAGAACTTATAATACATTTGAGTTACTTGACTCAATGATCATTGATCTAATTGGGCCGGCGCCCACAACAAAAGTGGGCATATAAATATTAATATCAAATTAAGTTGACGGTATCAATAAAACAAAGGAAATAATAATATAAAAATATCAGTAACATATTTCAGATTAGCAAATATAACTCATTTTATAATATTCATTAAAAAAAACGGAGGTGAGAGCAAGGTTAGGTTTATTGACAGGGAGAATGCAACAGATCTACTCTGAGAAAAGAGTTTCACCACAACATTTCGCGTCAAAAGACCAAGAGACGCACCTATGCAGACTTACATCGTAAGACTGCACAGAACATTTATTGTTGGTGGTACTTATACTCAGAATAAGTGTCACATTACAGAGGTGTCGTCTTTCCATTAATTACTTTCATTTAACGTCCTTTTATTAATATTATAAATACATTATGTTTGTACGATGATGAATATCACAGACATTAGAACAATATATAAAAATATTATATTTTTTTTCAAAACATAAAATAGGAACATTTCAGAATCATAATGAACTTATTTAATTATTATTCATTAAGGATACCTAATGAATATTAATGAGGTGCGGTGGGGGACCGACATGAATAGAGTCCATTAATTGGTAGGGGTGTTCATAATTCATATTTAGTAATTAGTACTATTTTCTTTCTACGATGAATGAAAATGAAAGTAATTAATAGAAATATATATTAATGTAATACATATTAAATTGTGAATAAATATAACAACATGTTGCAAACGATTATCTATTTAATTTTTCCGCAAAAAAATACGTCACTTTACAATGTTGAATAAATTATTATTATACAATATGCATATCATTAGCGCCCGTCCGTATGGGAAAATGAGTTACAAATTGTTACCACGACTACAGTACTTTCCGCATCTGACGTCATTTTCCGCGTGGTCGACTTATAACGTCACTTACTTGGCGCCTTGTTCAGCAAGTGAGATGATAACAAACTGACATCAAGAACGTTAGAGTTATTACTTGTTATTCATTTGGGATTTGAACCCCGACTTCGATGACACAAGGGTCGGTTAAGAGTTAATGATGTATGAGGACAAGAAGGAAGAGCAACAATATACAGTAATGACATGATTTGTGGAGAGAGAGAGAGAGAGAGAGATAGAAAGATATGGAAATAAACAGATTGGAAGTATATTCTGAGGAAAGAAACACAAAATGAGAAGAATTCCATATCATATTACATTTAAAACCAACCAATTGAATTAAGCTCGGAGTTACCCTTTAAAAAAGCCTAAACTTCAGTCAGATTTAAATCTTCAGGCCTAAAAACTCTTTTTTAAACAGGGTTCTAATTTCATTCAATAAATAATCATAACAATTATTGTTACATCATCAAATATTTGTGAATTGCATTTATTTCTTTATTTTTACACCATGTTAGTGGTGGATTTTTGTTTTTGTTTACGTGTACAACTTTTGAACGAATTTGAAAAGAGTGTAAAGAATAAATCAATAATACACAGGCCTACAATTAAATGGATACAGGATTTTGCACAATTTGTAGTTGCAAATACTATACCGCAGTATATTACGCAATAATTATAAGATATAAGTGAACTCCACGCCAGCAATAGCTTAACACGTAATTGCACTAACGATTGAAATTACACGTTAGATACGCAAAGAGCATACTATGTTCACGTCATGCATTGCACTTTATACGTGTAAAAACACACGTTTTGTACTTTTTAGACACTAAAGCTTGGTTCCCACTAGAACGTATCGCAAGGACGTAAACGCAACGCAAACGTTTTAACCAATGACAAGCGAAGTTATAGACAGTTAGCAATCACAAGCGAATAAGCCATCGCTTGTGATTGGTCAATTCACTTGCGTTGCGTTACGTCCTTGTGTTGCGTCGCTAGTGGGAAACACCCTTAAGAGAAATCAATGAATTTGCAGCCAGAAGGCGAGATAGTATAATTTTCACCATGGTTCACAACGTCATATAGCACGGAATCAGCAAATGAAATAAATGATACCAAAACAATTTGTTTCATTATCACGATAAATTATCATTACAGATTACATTACTTACGTCACCGCGTTGCACATTGTTTGTCGACAAAGTCCCCATTCAATTAACGCTTGTTGAAAACGCAGAGTCTTGTGTCATATTCGTGACGAAACATGAACGGGAAAATGATGTCCAACAAAGATGTGTTAATCTTCCATGTTGCGCACACATTCGTGTCAAAATCAAAGACCTACCGAGCCTTATGTTACATCGAGGTGAAGGGCCTCTTAGCAATCGGAAAACCCGTTAAAAAATTTAAGCCCCATTCTTAATTTAATACGGCAATGCTCAAATGATCTATTGTCATAGCCGCATCAATAACACATTCACGGTCGTTGAGCCGCGGTAAGAGCCACACCGACTCGTTCTCAACCGCCGCTTTATGACGTCATTGACGTTTCATATTATCTAATTAACGGCATATACGTATTAGTGACAATTATCCATCGAATGCCATTGTTAATCATAATTGTTTAAGGTAACATATTTTAATTTCGTTTGTGTATATCGATCGATCGGATAACACAAACACATTATTAGATATCGTTTTACTCAAGCGCGGCAACAATGTTTATCAATTGTCTTATTCAAATGGCAACTTTCGTTGTCAACGTAAAGATTCGTTGAATACTTTTTATATTTGAATTGTAAATTTGTGCTCAGCAGAACGCCATTCGAATAGAAAACGTTGACAACGCAAGCTTGTTCTTTAACAACACTCGAATATTATACGACAACTTTTTGTTGCGATTGCGTTTGGTGGGCCCCGGTCGAACGAGCGTTGCGCACAACAAACATCTGTAATTTCCAAGTCGTCAATCAGTCCGTATACAGGCCTATTGTGTAACTTTGAATTACAACATTAAAACGCAGTCTGAACGGAAGAGACAGACAAACGCAGCCTGGTTGACGCATCATATTGACAACTCGAGTGTGATCACGTATGAAATATTTTCTATAACATGATAACAATGTTAAATATTTCATTCATCCAATGTCAATCTTACACATTGATGTTGTCATAGCAATCACACTTATTCTTAAACCATCAAAATCGATACAATATTCATCTTTTCTCATCTTCGTTGTTATTATTTACAGCGTGTTAACTTAGTGGTGACCTCACCTACTAACGCAGTTTATTGTGCAGGTTCACATTTGAATTTGATTTACATTATTAGTGTGAACCACGAGCATAACATTAATGTCCAATACTATCTATACTACCGTTCTGGTAGTTAACATTAGCGACCAGTGTTAGGTACACACAGTGTCGCGCGATCAAGTAATAATGAACACGTCACATCATATTTTGTACGCGCGCGTCTGATTTGCATATTTTTTTTCATGTACGTCACTGACGGAATAAACAACGTTTAAAACCACGCGTTCCATGTCATTATCTCTCGAATTCATCACGTTAATACAATCTAGCGAGGTCTATTTATCAACGCATAATCTCCACAATCCTAGCCTACACATGACGCCGTCAGAATTTAGACGATATATCATAATTATATTATCATCAATACAATACGCGATATTTACGACTTATAAGACCAGTAGCAGAAGATAGGCTACATATTATCGCATTTTAATATACATCGTGATTTGTGAGCAGAATGCGAATCTAGAAAGACTCCATTAAACTAGCGTTGATGCATTTTTATTACAAAACAATCTCAAAATGGAAGGACATTTTTGTAATAATTGTTGTGTATTTCCACATTTCAAATGTTTATATTTTTATTTCTATAATTTTTATAAATATATTCAATTGTATTTGTGTTGAATCATGGGGTTTAAACTCTAGACACGCACTGGCCAATAACGATTATTGTTTCGAATAAATAAAATGAATTCTTGGTATTATTACCATTTTGCGATATTACAAAGTATTAAAACCTGTTTCCCACAGGGTAAATTTATGGCACGTGTATCTTTTCTGAGCTCGGATTGGTTGCCCCATCAAAAACATGGATGTAAATATGAATACGAGGTAAAGTCGTCCTTTAGAAAGGTCAGATTTTCAGATATTGCAGGTGTATTACACATGCGCATCATATAACATAAATTACTAGTAGAACTCTTAAATACACGCGAAGTGATTGAAATGATTTTAACTATGTATTAATGGTATAATATACGAACTAGACATTGCAATAGTGCTTGACATTTTTAAGTGCTTACTCAACCGGTATCAACGGGCAGTGTGGCGCGCGCGCCCATACTGGCCTCCACTTTCTTTTCTCCTAATGCGTAGTTAAATACACGCATAACATTCGCTGTATTAATAAGTAGATGAGTTTTCATTGAATGGCGACTACTTGTCTGTTGCTTACATTTTGAAGTACATTAAAATCATTGCATGTATGTGAGTGTTACACATGGCTGCGTGTCAAAGTTCATTGCAGAAATCAATACCAAATTTCGAAAGGTCTATTATAATACTGTATAATAATTCATGAAATTATGGTGACAATCAAGGGTCATAAAATAACGTGTATTTAATCGTAAAATTACATACGACTACGTAGCACAGATGTTGACACGCGCGCGTATAAACGTCATATCATAAGGTGTACGCGCGCGTATAAACATCATATCGTCAGGTGTACGCGCGCGTATATACGTCATACCGTCATGTGTACGTCAAATACTCATCTTGGCGGTGTCCATTACAGAATATTACTGTATAAACGCCACCACATACGCTCGCGCACTCTCCACCGATTTTAATTTGTGCGAGAAATAATTTGCCTAGTGGAAGACAAGCTTTAACAAGACACAATCAATTAAAAAATAGTTTTATTTTCATGTCATTTAAATTTTATTCGGTTGAAATAGAAATAAAACTAGAGGCCTAAAATTAGATCAATAGTTATTTACCCTTATATTTTGGTATAAACATAATTGTGCAAAAGGAGAGAAAAAAATAGACAGAATTGGGATGGAAGAACGGAGGAATAAATAAACGATGAAGAGGGTGTACGAAATGTATGAACAGGATAAAAAAAAAGAAGGAGGAGGGGGGGGGGGGAGGCGGGTTGGAGAAAAAGTGTAACTAGGATAGTGGTGAGATTGTAGGATGGAGGGGAAATATTTACTGTCACTAAAACAAAAAAGTATATAACACTGTTGCATTATAAACACTGCAATTTTACAAGTAGTAATTTGTTAAATCATTGCACAGTAAGAAGAGTAAGACCATAAAACTGGTTAAATACTGTAGTCATTTCACTCACAACACAAATAGTAGAAATAATGAAGATTTATGTAAATTTACATTAATGATACTTTTGACTTTTGCTATACATAATATACAGATAGTTATTTTTATGTACCTTTATGTTGGTATGTTAAAGGATACCTCCGGTTATAAAATTCCTACTGTTTAAATTAAAAAATATAACCTTTTAAACAAAATTGATAATAACTCTATACTTATTTCACCTTGTTCCCTCACTTCTTCTTTAAATGGCTTAAATTAACTATGCCTTTTTGTGCCTAATGATGATGAAAATAAGTAGGATTATTATCAATGTTGTTGCATAGGTTATATATTTTGTAGTAAACACTAGGAATACCCCGGAGTCACCCTTTAAAGTTATTTTTCAATAGAGTTGTCCTCTAATAAAAAAATTTTTTTACCGCACATTACATTATAACTTTAAATAAAACAATACAATTTTGTATAGGATTCCATACATTTTAATGATTATATTATTTTAATTTGTATTTGTAATTAAAATTGCACCATTTAAAAATTGTTCAACCACCATAAATACCAAACATTTAAAAGATATCATATTTTTAATTCTCAATATAATACTGTAGGTATAGGAGTCAACATATTACTAATATATCTACAATGTTCTCCCAATATCAATTCTGAAAAAAAAGTGTAGTACTGCATTATTTATATACTATAAGCAGTGGCGTAACGGCTGAGCGCTCACTGGCTAAACCAAGGAGCTTATTGGTGCTCCGGAGGAAAAAACAGTCATTATAATCCGAAAAGCCTACAAACGCCACTGACTATAGGATATATTCTAATCTACTAATACAAAAAGTACAATAATATTGTACATTGTCTATCCAATTGACAAATATAGCCTTTGATTGCGCTTGGTCTTTGATGGCTAAGCTTTACCTACCACTACTAAGATAACTGTTTCGTTAAAATGTATAATTTTATTACACCATTTTAATAAGGGTTGGAGTCAATTTATACCAGCAAATGTTGCTGGAAAAACCTGCTTTGGGAGAACACTGCGGTCTGTATTTGTTTAAGGTATAATAAATTAATTTCATTCTTGCATATTCAATGGTTTAAAAAAAAACACATTTAGCTTTTTGATCTGAAGCAAAGACTAAATTCTATAACATTATTTAAAACAAAGTTCAATATGTTGTACAATGCTTGTGTTCAAATTGACAAGAAGGATAGATTTGTGTTGTTTCAGTAAGCAGTACACCTAATATGTGTGTGCGTCCAAATAAAACCATTTGAGGTTGACGGCTGGTATAGCTCATAGTTTTTTATATTAAGATACTTTTTTATTCATTTAATAATCTACAAATGTAGAAATTTGAACAATTTGAAGAGATCATTTAAATTAAATAATTTGTATATAAATTACATTGAATAAATATTATGATTTTAATTATTTTAATGGTTAAGTTTATAAAATCATTAGGTTAATTACATGCACATTTAATAATTAGAAATAGTTGTTCATCAACTGGACTAGAGTTTCAAGGTTTTCTTACAGTTAACAATAGTACATTCCGATAGATAATTATAAAGGCACATCAAACTGTTAATGCCATAATTTTTAATATTTAATTACATTTTAAATTGTAAATTTTTGGATGAAACTTTGAAATAAATTGTAGTTGCAATGATTTTACAGCTATTGCAGAGTTTTAAAAGTTTACTTGCTGCTTGGTTAAGGGCAAGGGAAAGGATGGTCGATGAGTGGGATTGGGTGGGGGATTGGATGGTGGGTGTTAGGGTTAAGGGGTATTTTGATGAGTTGGCGGATGGGGTGGTTTCATGGGTTGGGGGATAAGTGATTGTGTCATTCACTCTTTTTCGTTATAAAGACCAAATTAATTAGGAATCACATGAAAACTATATACTACTATGAGAAAGTATGAAAGTATTTTATGAGCCTTTTATTGCAATAAACAGTGTGCTTGTTATAATAATAAATACTAATATAATTGCATAAATAGGTAAAAAAATAAACAAACATGAGTTTACTGCAGTAACTGCAGTAGAATAATTTCACATGGTCCCTTATGAAAAAACTGCTATATCATCAGGGAAAAATTTCAACTTAAAAATTTGTAAAGCAATATTGCTAATCAAACAGGATGTTGAGTTGAGAAACATAGTTTTTAATACACAATTTCAGAAATGTTTAGCAATAAGTTTGTTTTGTATAGCTTTTTGCTGTGCTACACTGGCGAAACATTACGGTAACACTGCAGTACAAAAACTGGTCATATAAATTATTACTTACTTAATAATAATATATTAAACTAACAGTATATTATTTAAATCAGTTAATATATTTTTTATTTAGTTGTGATATACTATTAGGTGGAAAGGTACACTGTTGTAATGAAAATGCATGCTGAAAAAGCTTACTAACATATTATTCATAAAAAAAAACATTAGAAAAAGATAGATTAAACCCACACATTATATAAATACAACTATCCATCACGATTACTATTTGAATATATTATGAATCACCTTAAAAATGAACTCTGCACGCTATGGAATTTTTACAAAAATGAATAAATGACATTAGCATATTTTAGAATCAGTAATAGCTGGATATATTATTTTTCACCAACAAAATGGATAGTATATGCATAATTATGAAATATAATACGAAAATGTTGTTTTATAGCATAAAAATGGAGCAACCAAACCAAAAAATGTAGACAATATTGGATAGTATTCATATTTTCATATATCAAGATGAAGCATAAATTTAAATCAGCATATATTTTTCGAACAGGTAAAATTTTAAGCAAAGAGAGAAACCCAGTAATTATAATTATGAGCTGGAAAGTCCAATGTGACTGGTCAGTTTAATCAGGGAGGTATGATATAATAACCTCCCTGGTTAAACCATAACTTTACAGCAACAACACAAAATCACTTTTGATTTTTATGGGATTTTTCTTTTGCTTGTAAACGTAAAATGAATTGGAAAATTAATAATAAGATTCCAATAAACTAAATTAATAACTTCTGTTTTTAAATATATATTTTAATAATAATAATAATAATAATGATGGCATACTTTTTTGTATTGCTGACTTTTGCTAAATAATTCTGATTTGGTTTTAAAACCATACTGTATGTCACATTCCAAACCATGTATACGTGTTCCAGTAGCACAATTTTCTTAAGAAACTTCACCATTATCTCTAACCATGGAGGTATACACTAACATTTCAGCAGAAAATGGAGGTGTACAATATTATTTTAATAATAGGGATAGTTTAACCAACTAAAAAAAATGCGATTGGTGCTTTAGTCTAGTCTATACTGATTGTATGAGAGTTATTTTTGAGTGTTGCATTATAGAATAGACCAAATTCTGTAAATTAACTATTTTATAGAGTTCATTATTTATGTGCCTATACATGCTAGTTAGTTGCTAATGTTGCTTGTTAGTATACTATTACCAAAAGGTTTGCTAATGGATAAAAAAATGAATTTTCAAATTCCTAGCCCTGCATTTCATCAACATATATTATCTGGAAAGTCAAACTTTGTTTAAAAAACTCTTATTGAATGCTAATATATTTTAATCTACTTTCAACACTCCATTTTAATGAACTCTGATAATGCTTTGCACGGGTCTTTGTAATATCACAGAGAGAAAGCAACTCTGATAACACTTTGCACGGGTTTTTGTAAAGATCACAGAGAAAATGTAACTCTGATAATGTTTTGCACAGGGTTCTGTAAAGATCACAGAGAGAATGTAACTCTGACAACGCTTTGCACAGGGTTCTGTAAAGATCACAGAGAGAATGTAACTCTGACAACGCTTTGCACAGGTGGCTGTAAAGATCACAGAGAGAATGTAACTCTGACAACGGTTTCCACAGGTCTCTGTAAAGATCACAGTAAGTAACTCTGATAACGCTTTGCACAGGGTTCTGTAAAGATCACAGAGAGAATGTAACTCTGACAACGCTTTGCACAGGGTTCTGTAAAGATCACAGAGAGAATGTAACTCTGACAACGGTTTCCACGGGTCTCTGTAAACTGTGATAATGCTTTGCATGGGTCTCTGTCAAGATCACAGTAAATAACTCTGATAACGCTTTGCACTGGTCTCTGTAACGATCACAGAGGGAATGTAACTCTGACAACGCTTTGCACAGGGTTCTGTAAAGATCACAGAGAGAATGTAACTCTGACAACGCTTTGCACAGGGTTCTGTAAAGATCACAGAGAGAATGTAACTCTGATAACTCTTTGCACAGGTTTCTGGAAAGATCACAGTGAGTAGTATGTTTGATCATAATTGACAGATTTCCACAAAACTTCTTCAGTGTTTCGTCAACATTGCAGATTAAAAGAAAGTAGTTCTTTTTATGTGTTCACTTTGTAATTCTCAATTTCGACATGGTTAGTGCAAACTTAAACTATAAGATTGCTACGGCACTTTAGATCAAGGCTGGTTTTATCTTCATTTCTCCCCCTCGAGTACTGTCTCTATCCTCATTCAATCGCGTACAATAGAATAAATTCAATATCTTCTTAGTACTTTTATGAACTCTTGTCTGTTACTTATCAACATTCTTCTGTCATCTCGCGTTCCCCGGCCTCGGCGATGCAGGGTTACTGTTTGTTGGGTTGTTATTATTTGATTCGGACATTAGAAACATTTCATATGGCGGTGACAATCGGTCTGACCATGGATGACTAGGAATGCTGGCGCTGTACGAGTAAAACCGTAATCCTGAATGAAAATCCATATAACGTGATCGCCACATCATAATGACAACTAAAAAACAAGCGAGTCCGCCGATTGCATTAAGCGAACACTGAAATACGAGGTATGTTTTAAGATTCAGAAGGAAATTCCGACAATCAGCAATTTCTTCAAATATGTACGTATGTTTTATTAGATTGTCCTCTCTCCGCGTACAGACACAATCGCGATTCGCAATTACAGTGTTTTGGTCACCGTCGCAAACGTGTTGGTAGTTTTGATGAAGAGAGTCTATAATATTTGCTTGTATTCCACAGAACGCACTGGCAATTGTGTTAATGAAAACGCAACAGAAAGAGAGTCCAAAGCACACGGTCTAAAAAAAAAAATTATTACTAATGTTACTATGATTTTCATGGATGGGGTTTTTGGTTGAACGTATTTAAAAATTAGTAGCATGCTGAACAAAAACGATATATAGATATGAAATATTATTCCAAACATGGTTTGACTTCTTCCAAAAAGATTATGACCAATTTCTTAACTACTGTATAAAAACAGTTTTAAAAGACATGCGGCTCCTAAATTGTTTGGTTGTTGTACAGTGGCACTTTCAGTTGGGTATTGCTTTTTATTCGTGTGGACCTGCCATGGTCCAAATCTAACCTGATACTGAACTTGTTTCCAATATTATATGTAATCAAGTATTATAAATCCAAAGGCAAATTACTGAAATATGGAGATACAAATAAAATATGTGGAAAGAAAATCAAAACAGTAAAAGTAAAACAGCCAGAAAGGAGTGTTGCAAAAACGCTATTCCTTTGTCAGAGCTAATCAAATATTACAAATATATTTTTAAAATATATGTTATAAAGCATATACCAAGTAGTTTGATATGGTAGTTCAGATGAAACCAACAAACATTTTTTGGTAGATGTGGTTCGAATCAACTTTGCAATACAAAATTGTGAAAGCTAAGCTAATTTTAATGTAGCACAATACAAGCATATCAAGTTTATTTCCTAATGCATTTAAAAATGAAAAACTCAATCAAATGTATTAGTTTGGAATGGACAGAGGCATCTTTGGGATATGGAAACAAGATATTTCCATGGCAACCCGCCACACCGTATGATGAATTAGCAATTAGAGTTACATTTTAGATGGTTCTTGGCTGTCAGTGAGTGTTTTTTCTACAGATTATTTACATGACTGATCTTCGATATTTGCAGATAACATTGTTATGTTTGTATGAGCCTTCAAATTAGTTTTGAATAGACAACAACAAGGAGAAAAATCATGGATATAATTTAGGGTCTGTTTCTGCTACAAAACAGTTTATAAATAGATTTTAAAATATAATTTTTATATCAATGGCATTTATGCTAAATTTGTCCCGGTACTCCAAAATTGCTGACGAAAAAACGTGTTCGGGCGGTCAAACGCTTAAAATGATATAATAGTTAATTCAATCAAATGACCGTTATTATTCATTGCAAAAATTGCACAGCGATGACCGGTTAATACAATACCAAAACAATGGGTTGCCAAGATTGCCATGTCCGGTTATTTGAAATTTACACTGTTTCTTCTGCCAAGAAACTGGAGGTAATTTTTTCACACAGTTATTATGGTCCATTGAGGTTGGCAGATAAGTCTGTTATTGTAGAGGTTCCTTTTTTTTTCTTTAATAGCTCTTTCTCAGGAGAGCACAGGCTAAGGTTTATTCAGGTAAGTTAGGAACGAATTATACAAATCCTTAAATATTAAATAAATTAAATTTTGTTGGTTTTTTTTAATTAACATAATTTAACTACACGTACCTTAACAAAAAATGCTCTAGGAGATCCAAAGTAAACCTGGTTTTGAATTGCACTGTAATAAAGTCCAATAATGCCTGCAAACATTAGCTGAAAAATAAAATTTATTTATTATTATTATTAGACAAAAATTTGAAAGCCCATGAAAATGGGCGTTATATCTTTAAAGAAGCCCATGTAGTATTTAAAGAGAGTAAAGATAACATAAGTTTGTACAGCAATTGGTCGATGACGTGTATAATCTCTATAAACACATTATTATGGTTATTGGATAAATGATTATTTCTAGATAAAATGTTTGGTGAAATAGTAAAATGACATACAGTATTCAAAAAGTTTTTTTTTTAATGAATTTGTTTCAGAGGAATAATATTTTTCAAGCGGAAAAAATAGCTTCTGCTTCATTACTCTGAGGATGGTTTCAGACTAATAGAATAGAATTTAAACTCAAAGTTAACCTTTAAGAAAAAATTATTCCTAGATTAAATATGTAACATAATTTATTTTTCAGAGGGACAATATTTTTTAAGCATAATGTGGAAACCCTGAGCTGCTACTTCAACATACTGAGGATGGTTTCAGAATGAATAGAAAAGAATTTCAATCCAGAGTTCACCTTTAAGATATAATTATTTCTAGATTAAATATGTAACATAATTTTTTTTTCAAGCAGAATGTGGATATCCTTGTAGCTTCAACATACTGAGGATGGTTTCAGAATGAATAAGATAGAATTTTAACCCAGAGTTTACCTTTAAGATATAATTATTTCTAGATTAAATATGTAACATAATTTATTTTTCAGAGGGACAATATTTTTCAAGCATAATGTGGAAACCCTGAGCTGCTACTTCAACATACTGAGGATGGTTTCAGAATGAATAGAAAAGAATTTCAATCCAGAGTTCACCTTTAAGATCTAATTATTTCTAGATTAAATGTGTAACATAAATTTTTTTCAAGCAGAATGTGGATATCCTTGTAGCCTCAACATACAGAGGATGGTTTCAGAATGAATAAGATAGAATTTAAACCCAGAGTTTACCTTTAAGATATAATTATTTCTAGATTAAATATGTAACATAATTTTTATTCAGAGGGACAATATTTTTCAAGCAGAATGTGGACACCCTTGAGTTGCTGCACTTCAACATACTGAGGATGGTTTCAGAATGAATAAAATAGAATTTAAACCCGGAGTTCACCTTTAAGAGAAATGGATGAGCGCCTAATAAATTTGATCCACACAAAGTTTAATATACCTATACTATCTCATTACATATTGGAGTGGTAAAGTAGATTACAGCATTGTTATACTATATATTATTATAGAAGGTGAAGGCCAATGTTATAAATATCATATTAAATCATATCAGTATATATAAATAAATATGAAATGGGTGTTTTATTAATAATATATTAAAAATGACGTAGGTTTATTAAATCACCATTCTATTTTTAGTTACAAAGTGTATTTTCTCTTGTTATTTAAAAATATATTATTTATTTATAAGTTTAATAATAAAACATTTCTGCTTTTTTTTTTTAAATTTTAATTCTGATGTAAATATTGTATCATTTTTAATATTAATACATGTATGAAACTGGCTGCTTGTTTTATGTTTATATACCATAATAAATAAATAGTAAGTTTAATTATTATGTCGAATAAACATATATACAATAGAGTACTCCCTTTCACAACCCTTTCTAGTAAATTTGCAACCCTTTTTTAGTAATTCGCAACCCTTTTTTTTAGTAATTCGCAACCCTTTCTAGCAATTCCTAACTTTTTCTAACAATTCGCAACCCTTTCTAGCAATTCGCAACCCTTTCTAGCAAGTCGCAGTCCTTTCTAGTAATTCACAAGCCTTTCTAGTAATTCCCAACCCTTTTTAATAGCAATTCGCAATCCTTTATAGCAATTTTCAACGCTTTCTAGCAATTCCCCACCTTTTCTAGCAATCGCAACCCTTTCTAGCAATTTGCAACCCTTGCTAGCAATCGGAACTCTTTCTGAAATCAAAATACGCATTTAATGTTATATCCTCCTTCTCCATTCATGTGGAATATGTTTTAATAGGATATGTCGTGATCAACGACTCTACCACCTAACTCAATGCTTAATAAATGTGGTATTGATTACCTATCAGATGATCATGTCTTGCTAATCTCTGTTCTTGGGAATATCAACATGGTTACAACAACCAATATAATATAATACTCATCTAAATAGGGTATAAAAATATCAACTACACTCTTGTGATAACATATCGACGACCTTTGACATAATATATAAAGTTGTTTTGCTTTATCAAATTACTATTGCATAAAATAAACGTCACTGATCTGGCACCAGTGAGATGACACTAAAGTGACAGGATACAATTACAATCATTTCAGCTATGGACATCTGGAGATCCATAATACACTTAAAATATAATGTAAAGGCACACTTACACAAGGACGAAAACAATCAACAATAAATAGATAAACATGCATTTTTCTTACATAAAACAGGAGAAAAAAGAGAGGTTTTCCTTCTAGAATTATAGGATAATCATTTATGCTGTCTTTAATGACCATAATATTTTTTCCAACCTAATCAAATGAAGTCATCATTAATAAAACTAATAAAATTGTTTATTGTCACAATATTATTGCTCTTATCAATTATGACGTCATTTGGACGTGTGAAAATATTACTTTTCATCAAAGGACGCATACTGTCGATGGTTATCTATGTTTTTATGTATGAAAAATGCATATGTATCTATTTATTGTCAATCGTTATCGTCCTAGTGTAAATGGGCCTTAAAGCTATAGTACTGTACTTCAATAGTGTGTAACATACTCTACTATTCTTTACAGTTGATACTATACACAGTAGAACCAGGGAGTTCTAATAACAACTCCCTGGTAGAACCCTCCTTTGAGACACCTCTATTAATGGTATAATTCCAAGAAATGAACAACTGGCAATATTATGCCAACCCATATTCAGGGGACACGTCTAAACAATTTTTTTATGAGGGGCGGGGCTTCACAGTAATTTTTTAATAGAAAACATTTAAATGTCATATAGCTGTCAAATTTCTAGCTTGTGTATTATAAAACTACCTTTTATTTCTGATATATAATAATCCCGTTTAAGAAATGAGGCATACAGTACATTCATATTTCATCAACTAAACAACTTGAAATCATCTGTAATTCATATCCCTAGGCTGACCAGCAGATTCCTGCGCTCATCATGTATTACATGAAGTGTTTGTTGGCTACTATACTCAAAGGTCAAAGGTCATCGGATTGATCCTGAAGAATCGCTACATAATCAAGTAAAGTGTCAATGCACATTCAACATGTAATTATCATCCGTAATTACTGCATACAGTAGTCTAGTCCTTTATTGCGTTGTTATTATTACTCAAAAGAGTTGATGGTGGTCATTACAATACAAGGCGATATAAAATTCAGGCAAATTGTACACATACTTTTAAGTGTATGTTGATATTAGAATTTGAATTTGATTCGATAATTATGAGTTAAATATATGTAAGCACAGGTTCATTTGACGTAACATTAAGGGACCGTGTTAAAATTATCCTACTGTAGTAGTGTTTTGTTTACTATTTATCTGTTTATGCAATTTTCTACTAGTTTTTTGGGGTAATTATTGTTCTTTGACAGCTTCATACAGTACCACTTCGACATAAACACAACGCAAGCGTATTGGCCAATGACAAGCGACAGCACGAATAATCAATCGCTTGTGATTGGTCAAATCACTTGCGTTGCATTACGCCCTTGTGTAGAATCACTCTAGTGAGAGCCAAGCATAACAAATGTAGTAGACTTGCCCCAAGTCTGTATTATCTTTTTTTTTTATTTATTTGTTTTTATTTCAACCGCGATTTTTGTCTGAAAATACAGACTTGTGAAACACGTATAGAAATCGATTTGCAGACCGCAAACATACGATAAGAATGACGTAGGTTATCATACCGTATTTGGCTATATGGGGCGGGCGGTATGTAAATATGGATTTCGAATCAACCAATGATCATTTTGTTTCAAAATGAAAGAGATCGAGTACGTAGGCCTACCAGTGCTTAATGTACGATCGAGACTGTTGAAATATAAAATAGTAATGCCAAGTTGTTTTGTTTATTAATTGTTTAGTCCTTGGCTAGGCCTCTTTCGTAGGTCCTACTCAACTCGCACGTATGACCTGCCAAATAAAACGCCAATGAAGTAGGCCTACATACATATCCATACCACCACCACACAGAACAGGACAGGGTCTCGGTGGGAATTAAATCAAAATTATATCCGCGTAATAAATGATCCATTCAATGTTTGATTTGCGGAGAAGCTATAGCCTATCATATATCAAGACGAGTTTTCATGTTTCAAAGATCCCATCAAATGTTTACCCGACTACTAGGCATATAAAATAATTTCTAGCCTTCAGAACTTTCATAATGTACCCAAGTACACATTGTCTAAACGTAACATAGCGCATGCGCATCATCTTAGTTGTTGAGTCTTTGAAATTCTGAAATATGAATATTTACACATTGTACGAGTGAGTAGCCAATCGCATGCAGCTGAAACTAGTCAACCGGATAATCGTATGCACCAAGAATTCTTGGTGTCAAACCACGTGACTTGTGCGTGTTTCCCCAGACGGAGTATCCAAAATCAAGTAGTATACGTATGAAACGCCATCTGTGCCAAAATATTTATCTTTTAACTAATATTAAGACAAAACTCCGTCTGGAACCCAGACTACAAATGTAGCTACTGCAGACTTTAAACTTCAGTAAAGAATAATTTTCATATGATCCCCAAAAGGTCAACAAAAAGATAAATATTTTCATGTTATATGGATTTTTGTCAATATTTTGATATTTGATTCCTGCCTCACTTTACATCAATCTTAAATTAATCAATCAACAAATCATGTTCTATCAATCCATCAATATTGTACTAACACAAATAGTTAGCTATGCTAAAGAATTTCGTTCAATACCTAGTTGCCTTTATAATTGAGTAACCCATCAATCAATACACTGTAATGAAACAATAATGAACTATCATCATACCTCTGATAATGCTACTTTACTAATACTAATAAACAGTGTGTCATACTGCCTGGGGAATCTATAAATAGCTTTGGCCTTGCGCCTGCATTCTAAAGTTACCGTAACTTCAGTAATTACACCGCATATGACCTACACATTTTCTCTTATTTACGTCGCCAAGCATTTGTGAAATGCGCATAGTAAACACTAATTAACCACCGTAATTAATTTATTAGGTGACCTGGTGCAGGAATCTATCTCAGGAGTATTCATAAAATGTTGTTTTTTACATACAGTTCTAATACTATCAATACTAACAGTATACTTCAACATAACATAACATGACAAAGTTTCAACCCAACCACGCTGTCCAAAACCCCAGGTAAGTACGGTACGCCAATCGCGTACAATACTGAAGCAATAGGCATATAATAATAAATCATCATAAATTGTATTTCTAGATAGTTTAAAACCAAATACAAAGGTACTATTATAAGTTAATGTAAAAGAAAGTAGTATAAAATGTATACTTTTATTTTATATATTAAAAAAAATGACAGCAAAAAATCTTGATGTTCCAAAGTGCCTAGTAGTTTTATATTGTAAGCTAATGTTTACAACAAATGCATCATAGGTGTTGTTATGGGTTAAGACTAAAATTGGTCTCAATTTACCAAACTTAAGCCCAATTTACACAGACGAGCGGTAATGGTAAAAAACTAAGCGTAGCTTGTTCCCCATAGAATCTATATCTATCTGTCCGTCTGCTCCGTTGTGTGTAAATGGTCATAATGACTAACATGCTGTAGATTCTATATTTCACTTTCGTATCTAAAGCCCTCCCTCTGGAGAGCACGGGCTATTGTCGGTTTATACAGGTAAGGTAGGCACGATAAATAGACTCTATATTTTTATTACCGTTACCGCTTGTATGTGTAAATTGGCCTTTAGGATAGGGAGATCCAGTGGCCGTATTCACCATTCACACTTAGGCTAAGAGAAGAGAAACAATTACCCTTTAAAATTTAACAAATTTCCTATCAAAAAGTGAATACAATAAAAGGGAAGCACTTAATATTTAAGAGAAATATCTCACTTAAAGTTTGATTGTTGAATAAGGCCACAGGGAGTTGCTCTTGTGGTGCACTCTCCCCTTATTTGAGAGTTAGACTGTGCAGTATTTATATTTTTAGTGCTCCCCCATTTTTAAAATTTCCTGGATCCACCCCTACACTTTGCAATGTCCAACAAATGGACATAACATTTGAGCTGATGTCAAAGTGGGTGTGCAGTGTGCATTCTATTTTAGTCTTAATAATTCACTCAATTTTTAGCTACTCTGTAATAATTAGCAGCCACCCAATGTTATATGAGTCTCTACATAGTCTAGTGCCATACGTTTCTTCCCATCCTTTGTATACACTATTTTTAGCTACATCCTGGTTGAACAGTAATTATACAAGTTTACTACAAATATTTGTCACAGAAAAAACATTATGCTATCATCAATTATAATAAAAAGGTTTCAGTAAAAATTGATTAACGAGAAATGGCAATTTGACAGAAGAGCATATTGTCTGGATTGATTGATGATTGTTATTAATTACCTAAATATAGTTTGCTAATTTAAAAAAGGTTGATAAATACAATGTATACTGTTGAAAGGATATATTATGCTAAATACTGTTGTATATCCTTGTTCATTTTCTGACATTGTTAAATGGACAAATAAATAATGAAAGAGGGGATACTTGGAAAAAGGGTATAGTGTACTTCTTGGAACATTTATTTTTAAAAAAGCAAGATTATAAGTTAATGTGCCAGCAAAGTACTTTTTTTTTAAACTGCAATAATGTCTTCAATTCGTATTCGATTGGGAACTTTCGTAGTCAACATAAAGATTCGTTGAGTGATTTTTGTATTCGAATGGTAAATTGTTATTAACGGATTGTGCTCAACAGAAAATCATTCGAATAGAAAACATTAACAACGCAGGCTTTTTCGTTGACAATAACGCTCAAAATACTCCGTTAAATTCTGTAGGTACTCAACGGGAAAACTATACTCAATGGGAAGTTCCAATCGAATACACCAAGCAATTGTAGAATTAAACAGGCATACTCTGTAGGAGGGTTTCTTTTCTGCGAGTTGCGAGTCGGAAAAAGCGAGTTGCAAGTCGGAAAATGCGAGTTGCGAGTTGGAAAGTGTGAGTTGCGATTCGGAAAGTGCGACTTGCGAGTCGGAAAATGCGAGTTGCGAGTCAGAAAATGCGAGTTGCGGGTCGGAAAATGCGAATTGAAGTAACACTCACTCTGTAGGCAGTAATAAACAATGTGCAGGAACTAAATAAATATCGTACAACTTTAAATGGAAACAAAATTTAGTTACTGTACTGCAGTAGACTGCAGCATCATTTTTACATGATCCTTCAGTGGATTTTATCACAGAACTCAGAGTGTGGTGCACTGCAGTAGGCAAAACTAATATAATTAACATGTTATTTTAAAATGTAATCAACAATTTACAGTTTAATATCATCATTTTGATTTTAACTTTCCGTTAATTTTTAGCGAAGGTGTTCTTGCATGGCATACTGTACTATACAGTAACTTCACCCTTTAATCTATCAAAGTACACCTCAACCATAATTACAGCATAATTACAGTAGACTAAATCAATCCCGACAAGAATTTTCTCTCATGTTGTTAATCTCCTGAAAATAATTACTGAAATTGTGCCACAGTGTCGGCGGCAATGGCTATAAAATTGCAGCCCACAGGAGGTTGCTCGCAGCCGATCAACTAATTGCTATTCGACCCAAAAATGATTTTGATGAATTATCTTAAAGACCCTTGGAGACAATCTTAATAGGAAATTTAATACAAACCAGAAATGGTGTTGGTATATCCCGCTCTTTGAGGAGAATAGGGCATTTGTCCGTTTTTTACTGTATCAAGGTAAGCTACAGTAGGCACGAAATTAACATAAAGAAAATTACACAAACCAGAAATGGAATTAGTAGTACCATTATGGAGAGGGGTGTTCAATGAATTTTCTACTTTTCGAGTACATCTCGCTCTTTGAGGAGAATAGGGCATTTGTCGGTTTTATCCAGGTAAGCTAGGCACGAATAGACATAAAGAAATTACACAAACCAGAAATGGTGTTGGTAGTACCATTTATGGAGAGGGGTAAGCTAGGCACGAAATACACATAAAGATATGAACCCTGCCCAAATTATTTTACTGCAGTAACTACCTGTACAATATGTTTGTCTTTAATAACTTGTATGGATATCAAATGTTTGTAACTATTGAAAATTCTGTAGATATCCTACGGAAATATTATACAGTAGCAGCAGAAAATCATTGCAAGCATTTTAAATTTAATTTTAATGCAAAAATGGTAATCTATTATGCGTGCTGTGCATATTGCACACACAATAAAAGGAAATTGTGATATACAGTATTGGCTAGATGAAAACGATAGATTGCAACCCTATTATAATATTAAAATAAACTACACTGTGCTGTTGTCCATGTTGCAAATTAAATGTATTGTACTATATATACACACAGTAATAATCTGTATTTTGATATTTATTGGATAATCATTTGTACATCAAGTTGGAATACTAGCACTGGTAACAACGACTAATGGGCTAGTGGAAATAATAATCATATATTTTAGGCTTTATAATTAAATAAAGCTCTCAAAAATACATAATACTGTACGTTCATTTTCATCTAACACATTATACATACCAGTACTTTTAAATTAATTATTCTTCTCTATTTACTTATTATTAACATACAGTTTGATAGTGTTATTATAAATTTCTTCATATTGACATTACATTACTGATGGGTTTTGATGAATTAAATAGAGGTTACTGTGTGTTGATATTAATTACATAAGTGCTATACTATCCGGTTAATTGGATAAAACATGGACTGCTCCCATAATGTTGCAGCTAGTAATCAGTTTAGTTGTGTCAGCACTGTAGTCACCAGTATGGTTGGTACTACTACTAATATTTTTTTTATCTTTATTCGAATTCAAAAACAATATAACATTAAAACAGTACAGGAATGAATTCATGGTAGCACAAAAAAAGTAACCAATGGTCAAACTTACAGTATTTCCATTGTGGCCCTACTGTATAGGTTTTTTCTTACAGGTCTTTGACAACCCTATGGGTTGCACAGGGGAATTTTCCCCTTTCTTGCGAGAACTGCAACTCTT
This sequence comes from Antedon mediterranea, assembly GCF_964355755.1. Lineage (NCBI taxonomy): Eukaryota > Metazoa > Echinodermata > Crinoidea > Comatulida > Antedonidae > Antedon > Antedon mediterranea. The sequence goes on along the minus strand of NC_092678.1, from coordinate 21,770,001 downwards.
TATTTCTTGTGACTACATCACTGTGTGTTGGACCTTATCATGTACTTTACACCTTGGTGGAGATGTGGATATCTTAATTGAATTGAAATATTATATTTATACTGGGCGACCTCTTCAATCGACTGGTCTTCCAGAGGGCCCAGTTATGGCTGTGATGTACTAATACACCGGCGTAACCCCCTACTCTTCTCGAAAGATGTACTAGGTTATATTAAGTGCACATGAGGAATTAAAGAGCGGTACCGCTTAAGCTAAGATTGTAATATGTATAGGCTGTGCATTCAGACACCCAATGTCATATCATTAATACTGTACCGTACCTCTTTACAATTTGTCAATGTCAGCAAATATTTGCTAGCCTATTAGCTGGTATGGGTAAAAGCCAACATAATGACTGACACTATTTGCTTGCCCGAATTGTGTCAATACACACATTTCATTCAATTAAAAGTGGTTAATTAACAGAGCCACATTTGCTTATGCTGGTACTAATGGCAACATAGAATAAACATAACTAGAATTATTATATTGAATAAACCTCTGCCTGCACTTTATGCAACAAAAATATGTGATGTGCCCATATATGGACAATGGACATGATGATGTCATATCACTACCATATTTGGGTAATTACTAACCATATTTGGGCACATCACACTGGTTTTGTAAAACTAGTTTTAGTGTTATCTTTGTCGTTTTAGACAAACATTAAATGATTTAATATTAAATTCTACTAGTTTTTTGTACTAAATTGTACTGTAGGCCCACTGTGTTGGACTGACTAACTGCAGTGGTTCAAATATATAATAATAATATAATAATATTAATAACTGTAGGTTAGTATATTAACTGCAGTGGTTCACATATTAATAACTGCAGGTTTAGTATATTAACTGCAGTGGTTCACATATTAATAACTGTAGGTTAGTATACTAACTGCAGTGGTTCACATATTAATAACTGCAGGTTAGTATACTAACTGCAGTGGTTCACATATTAATAACTGCAGGTTTAGTATACTAACTGCAGTGGTTCACATATTAATAACTGCAGGTTATTATATTAATTGTATCATCACGCTTCATATAACTGTAATATTTTCATTTAGCGTTTGTCCTTGATCCTAAGGGGCTTTATGTCAACACGTCAATGTACAATTATGAGATGAAATCGTCGATCTTGAACAAGCATAATCAATAAACCAAAATACATTATCAGAAACAAGGCTATTTAATAACAACTGTACATTATACAGTAACTTAAATTTCCTATATAAATCAATATATACAACTCTACCAATACCAAACACCTTTGGGCTTGGTTTTTTCGGAAAGTCTAGTATTTGGAATGTGTTTTTAATAGTATAAATGAATTTGGGTGTTGGGAGAGTTTCCGGTTTTCACGGAGTCCTTTATTGTGATAGTTGACTAGAGTAATGTATGGTACAAAGTGTACAATGGTCTACAGAGCAAATCCAGACCAGAATTTAGAAATACACTACAAGAAGATTGAAATCTAAATGAGGGAGAAAGACTAAATGTTGGTTAAATATCCAGGTATGTTTTGCAAAAAAAAACCAGTTTGTGATCCCAAGAATTTATTTAAAACTAACCTACTGTGTGTCAATCTAGAGTATTATACTGTAGCGTTAAGTCTGCAATTTTTCACAATGATATGATTTTGATATTTTATAAATTTGTTTTCTAATTAACCATTTTGACTTTCTTTTGCTATAGACCATGTGAATTTTAAATCAAATCAATGTGTTTTTTTAAATTGTACAATATACTGTTTTATTACGTTTCTCCTATTAAGGGAAGGTTTTTTTTATTTTTTTTTTATTTTATGTCTTTAGGCAATGTGGCCAAGGATTACCAATAGTGAATTAATCACTGTCCTATCAGATAGGTGGTAATCCCCCTGATACAGGGGCTATTGTGTGAACCAGTTCACCGGGGTAACCCCCTACTCTTTTTCGAATAATGAACTGGGTTTCTTTAAAGTACACACAGGTTATAACTGTGTACACTGGACCTACGGTTTATAGTCCTTATCCGAGAAGACTTGTTCCACCACCAGAACTAGGAGCGAGTCGGCCTCGAACCCTTGCCGATGTTGTTGTTGGCTCTTTAGGTACGGTAAACGGCGCCCCTGCCTTAACCGCTCGGCCATATGACTCACTCAGTGAATAAGTTTGACTTAAATTGAATTTGAATTGTATCACCACATATCGTTTATTGAATCTATCCAGATAGAAGATCTAGAGATAAATAATAATAAAACAATAAGGAGCCAGGGAACGTTGTCACCGGTATAGCATGTAGCCAAATACTACAGTACACTTGATTGCTAGGAAGCATTATCACAGTGCAGCAAAAAATGCACTACAAAACTACTGTATGTCAGGGAATAGTATAGCTAGCCAAATGCTACATCTTGCTAAGATGCATATTCACCAAAGTATAGCAAAAAATGCACTACAAAACTATGTTTTCCTTTTCCATGTTCTACTCAAAATTCATATTGAACCAAATTTCCTGGATAGTACTAAATTTAAATAGTACAACAAAAAATGCTTAAAGACCCCTTCCCTGCAATTTTGGACGTTTTTTGGAAAATAATACATATATATCACTTTAAAAACATTAAACCATGTCATTCCTTGTCTTAAATGTACGTTTTATGGTAAATTATGACAAAAAGTGAGAAACAATGCTCTACCTAAGTAGCTCGCGGCGATCGACCTCTCGTGGACGGTCTTAGGCCTAGCCTAGCTAGGCTTAGTTTTGTAGGCCTAGCTGGTAAACATCGGTAACGTACGAACATCGTACGCGAGCTATATACCTAGCCTGACGTTGTATAGTTGCTGCATTAATTGTCTTTCTATTTTTGCCAGACTCCGTTGATACAAATTGGGGAAAACCCGGTATTTTCGCTGAAAGGTTAGGAGTCTTCCATTTGTTTTGGCCTCACGATCGATCGATCGAAAAGTGGGCGAATTACAGGTGAAAAACAAAAATATCAATCCGCGCGCAATGCATTTTGGGATTTATAGCGGGCCGCTATAATTATTAGAATCGACTTATTTTTCACATTTTTAACCGTTTAAAGACGAAAAAAGTTATCGCAATAGGACCATATAGTATTATTTTTACATTAAATATAGTTTGTGATCTTAAATTAGATCTAAAAAACGTAGGGAATGGGGCTTTAACATTTCTATTTCATGCTGCAATAGTGTTGAGTATTACTATTAACTATCTACAGTAGCATAAACGTCTACAAACATTTTCAAAAACAGATTATTACAATTACCTGTAGATTGTTAAATTTACAAACACACCTCTACACAAAGCCAAAATAATTGAGCCAACTACTCTTTAATTACCTATAAACTATATCTACATACACAAATCAATATCAGTGATTGACCTCAAGAAAATTATATTGTATGAATGTAAATATACAAATCAAAAGTTACTTAGCCAACGTCGTTACATAAGTACGCGTCAACTTCCAAGGATTGAGTTGATTATAAATGCCATTTCTGAGTATAATCTTCCGTTAAAATACATGATAATGTTTTTTGAAAACTCAATTTCATAATCACATAAAAAGTCATTTTATTTGATTAAAATTGTTAATAAAGGTGGTCGCCAACATGATTGGTCTACGGACGATACCACTTATTAGAGGGAAGTTCAACGATTTCAAAAATTTCAGAGGGAAAGTTAAGGGGAATGTTGGTTTATCCAGGTAATGGTTTACTTTTATAGATTACAAACATCACATTTTTACTTAGTTACGGTACATCTTTTTATGAAATACTGTACTTACCAGGACTCCAGCCCAATAAGGTGCATCTCTGTGTTTTATAGAGGGCGTCATTAGCAACATCACAATTCCAAAAGTCGTAATTATAAATCCTAATAGAATCTGAAGAGTCACAATACAAACAGGAAGCGTGCAACAACGTAGGTCGTATTTTTTGTCCGTCCCTGACGAAGTTGAAGTTCTTTTTAAAGGCTCATGCATTTGATGTGCACTGCTTGACGTTGAGCAGTTGGTTTGAGGTGGTGGCGGTGTTGTCTCCGTTGGAGCAGGCATCAAAGGATTCGTTGTAACTTCCGGGGAAAATCGTAACTCCGGAGAACTGGAACTCCGGGAACTTTTGGATAAGTGCGGAAGCGACAACGGTCCTGTTGACCGTGAACTGTTCGACTCATTGCAGTCAGGTGCAACTTTGTCATACATATTTAAAAGTTTATATTTCAATTCCCAAGCGTTGGCTATTTCAACATTATCTGTAAAGTAAAGAGAAATCTGTGAGTTTCACAACAGATTTGTATTCCATATATTAAATGCACTTCATACTATACTGTACATACAAAGCGCAGTGGACTATGATATCACATATAAGAAATTTAATCACCCATAGTGTTCCCTTCGTGTGGAACTTTTGTCAAAACGGCACTCATTTTTCTCTCCACAACAGGGCCTGAGATACAGTAGACTCCAGGGTAACCCCTACTTTTGTGAAGGATGCACTGGGTTCTTTAAAGTGCTCACAAGCCAGATGTGTACACTGGATCTCTAGTTTTAAGTCCTTATCCAAGAATTGTTCTACCACCAGAACTACAGTATGGTCGAGGAGAGATTGAACCTGTGCCCTTTGTATAAATGAGACCATTGTTTGACTATGATTATGGCAAGCCAACACACTGTTCAATTCAGTAGAAAGAATTTGAGATCCTTGTAATCAAGAAATAACAAATAATTTTTTTCTAAAATATTGTACTACAGGATTTCACATTGATTAATTCCTACAGTCGGCTTTCATTAAATGAATTTATCATCAAACAAGCAATCAACAAAAACCAGATAAAAAAAAACACATTTCTAAATTGATCTCTATTTAAAATTTATCCCTACTGTAAATGTTTTTAATTTAGACAATTTACAGTACAGCTAAAGCAAAAGAGAACAAAAGAATCATCATGAAAATACAATTTTAGACCATGAAATTAAAACACTGTAGTCACAGATGTGAATTGCAAATTAACCAATTCATCGACTTGTGATCGACGACTATTAACATATGGGACACGCCATTAACGTCAACATTGAAACAATCCACCGGATTTTTTCTGACAGTTTTTCGCATACAGCCGCAGGACAACGTCATTTGCATATATTAACTCATTCTCGATATCTAAATTTTCATTCAAATGAATATTTTAATAACATTACTTGAAAGAACTTTAATTTAAATGGAAAGAAAACCTACTATAAATGCTAAGGTTCATGGACTGTACCATTAGTGGATAGGGTTGTTCAACAAATCTGTATTTATTTTTATCAATATCATTGAAGACAAAGGCTGTTATTGGTTTATCCAAATAATCCAAATACAGTAAGTCAAAATAATTTGAGAAAATCTTGGGTCGGATTTAAATTTTGTTGGTAAATATAAAATAATTTGTTGAAAATATTAGTAATTTTTTTAAAGCAATGTTCTGTTTTGGTCCAGATATTTTAGAAGAATTACCCAAAATCAAATAAGAACAAAATCTGGGCAACACTATAGGCCTATTTATTTAACAAATTGACAACTTTTTTAGGCCTAATGTATTTACTTGTTTTAGTTCTGGCTATCTGTTCCAAGAAATCTTGAAATCGCATAATTACTGCCTTTAATTTGTTCAGCGAAGGAGAATAATCAAGAAATTCAATAAATTTATTACGGTACTTTAAAACTATTAAACAGACAATTGAGTGCACAAATTATATTTACACTTTGCAATATTTACTTTAATAACAGACAATCAAGTGCTACAAAATATATTTACACTTACAATATTGACATTATAATATTGTTGCATACCAGCTGTATTAAAGCTATGTGTACACAACAAAAAAAGTGCGATGTGCCAAAATACGGTAGTGATATGTCCAAATAGGGTGGTGGTATGACATCATCATGTCCGTATATGGGCACATCACATTAGAGTAGAAAGCAGACAAACTCTATTTCAGCTTTGCCACACGTAACAACAAGCATATTTCGCGGCATAATGACTCAACGTACCAGTGACCTTTATTTTTATTCTTACCATCAATTATGTGATATAACCAATAAAAATGAATACACAACAATAGGCCATATTGACAAGGAGCTGCTGTGTAATTTTATCTGTATTAAAGGTTACTGAACTATTTTGGATGTCAACCGACATTAATTTGATAATATATTCATAATCAATAATTTAATATCTACCACAAACTGACACAAATATTAATATTATTTAACTTTGTTAAGACACACACTCTTTTTCGGAGTATAAATTGTGGTGTGTTGAAGTTACATTGCGGTTTAGCTTGTTCTTTGTTTAAAAACACAAAAAAATACATAGATAATAACCAACTGATTTAATATTACATTCTGAAATATATCGGAGGTAAAATTACCTTCAGATGTATAGTACTTTTAGGGGTTTATCAGAGGTACATCAGATTGAATTGTATCGAGATTTAAGAGTTATTACTGATCACACAAGAAGCCCTATACCATGTGTAAATTGGATAGTTTAGGCTGCATAGAATGGAGTTTCTAAATCTAGTAAAATTATATTTGTTTGAAAAATCATTTGTTTAAAGAACATAAGAAAATTTCTACTTTTCGAGGTATATCTCGCTCTTCAAGGAGAAAGGCTATTGTCGGTTTATCCAGGTAAGCTAGGCACGAAATAGACAATAATATTTTATACGGGGATGTAATTTATTAATATATTTACAAATTAAAAATATTTTATTGCCTTAAATACTTTAAATATCCTGTATTAAATATGCCTGTCAACGTATCGACGACTCGCTCCTAGAATATTTGATTTTTTTTTTACCTCTTATACAAGAAATAGTATTTACAGTATTATTAGTTTATGGTACAACGATACATTTAAAAAAATCTATATTCTATACTGTACTATCATTAATTAAAATGTCAACTCCCTCTGAATAAAATAGACCTGTCCAAGAGGATTTAGTGTTTTTTGGACAAGTGATTATTTTTTTATTATCTTATTATCCAGCATTTTAAATAGCATTACAAACCGCATTGCGAAAATATTAAATATTCTAAATTTAATATAATTTTTACAATAGACAGGAAATAATAATAATAATAACTGGTGAATGTTTTAAAGTGTTACAGTATTTATATTGAATATCAATATTAAAAATATTAATACATATTTTACAATGTTATAACTAATCATATGGCCAACTATAGTAACAAATATAGATTATAAACAGCATAAACAAGAAAATGTGGAGCACAGTGATAATTAGAAGATGCTTGACATGGTGTGGACACCTTCTTCGTCTAGACTCTTAATGTCTATGGCACGCCAAGCTGTCATTTATTCGGAAACAAAGATATCTTAGTTTTAAACTAAGATAGAGATATCTCTATTTAAAAGTAAGATTTATCTCTATTTAAAACTAAGATATCTCTATTGCTTGAATAAATGAAAGCTTGGCGCGCCATATGTAATGTAATACGACATTTATATAGCGCTATTTCATGAAGATCAGAGCGCTGTGGACTTTAATGTTACACCTTTTCAACAACATTCTTCTCCACTAAGGGTCACATTGTGTCATCGGCAGCCAACTACGCCGCCATTACGTCTGTCCACGACAGTGTGTGTGTGTGAACTAGTACACCGTGGTAACCCCCTACTCGTCTCGAAAGATGTACTAGATTCTTTAAAGTGCACACAAGCAATATGCATACACTGGACCTACGGTTTATAGTCCGCAAAGAGCTCTATCCAAATCAATCAGAAAATCAAGAGACCATGAAGAAGACCCCAAACCACATGGATAAAAATTTTAGAAAATGATAAGAAAAGAAAAATAGATACAGTGAGTCTATGCACACTTAGGCCAATAATCACTCTGATTGGAGAAGGTTTGTTAAGAGCGCTATGTCACAAGACATTTAGCATTCGTGATGATTATAACTTAACAGACATAGAGAAACTATAAACATTGCACTGAACTGGAAATCAAAAAAATGTATAAATGGTGAAGACAAGAAAATCAAGAAAAAAAAGGCCACCCCAAACAAGATTCAAACCTAAAATCTTCTGCCAGACATGTACTAAACTATTTACCACTGCAGCTTCCATGGTATGGTTCAAATTTGATTGGATTGATATTATTTTACATCCTCTGCAATGTATAAATATACATATAGTTTCAGATTCAGTAATAAAGGATAGGAAATGGGGGAAGAAGACTAAAGCTCTGTTCGCATTGATCCAATATAAAATGTTTCTTCAACTGCTTTTATGACTTGTTGCCATAACCTATAAGCGTCAGTTCATACTAATTCTAATCACAATATTATAAGTTAAAGCCTGTAATTTTGTATGTTGTATTATTATACCATCTGCGAGATTATCATCATTTGGCCACGGGCAAGAAGCTACAATTGATGCAATTGATCGCTGATTACAAAGCCACATATTAAGTTATTGTAACATCATCACGTTGTTCACTGTACATCCTTACACTGTTGCTAACTATAAGTGAACAATGATATTGTTGGTTTATGTTGTGGTTCTGAATTTTTACTGGTCAGATTTAATATACTGTACTATAGAGTAGAACCACAAGGACACGTTAAGGACACAAGAAAATGTTAATACTAAATAGAGGTTTCCATTGAATAAAGGTTGGCTGTAGTGATATATATTGAATTTCATTCTTATCATGTAAAAGTGTCCCCTGAATACAATGTACCATAGGAGTGTCTCCCTTAAAATATGGGTCTCTTCCTTAATATGGAAGTTCTCTGAATAGGGTGTCTGCCTTTAATAGAGGTATCCTGTGAATAGGGGTGTCCTCTGAATATAAGTTTCTACCTTAATAGGGGTGTCCTCTGAATTGGGGTGTGTCCTCTAATAGGGGTTTCCTCTGAATAGCGGTGTCGCCCTTAATAGGGGTGTCCTCTGAATAGGGGTATGTCCCTTAATAGGGGTGTATCCCTTAATACCTGTAGGGGTGTATCCCTTAATAGGGATAACTCTAAATATGGTATCTGAAAGGAGGAGTTCTACTACACATTTATAATAAATAATAATTTTGATATTAAGTAGAAGTATGGTTACAATTCTAAGATGTAAAATAAAAAATCAATGCATCGGGAAAATAAACTTTTTAAGACTCGAACCTACAACCTCTATACCACAGACGGCGGTATAAATGTCACCACAGATACAATAACTAGATGTTAAGCAGAAATATGGTTACATATCTAAGGATAATTATGACAAATTAACAGTTTACAGTACCTTTAGTTTTAGACACTAAACTTACTTAAAATCAACGCATCCACAAAATAAAACTTCCTCTGGCCTGACTCGAACCTACAACCTCTAGATCACAGTACAGTAGATAGTGGTAAATGTCAAATCACCACAGATAAATTTCACAATAAGTACTATCTTGTACTCTAGTTGCCGGCATGTATCATTTAATTAATCAATTTAATTCACTACTTTTGATTTCGCATTTAAATATCACAACCCACACAATGACAAACAGCTAGTGTACCAGCAACAATATTCCAATAATCCCACGCCAGTTTGATTACGGCAAGAAGCCTATACAGTTACTAATTTAAAAATGGAATATTACTGTTCACCGTGTTAGTTCAATGATCATAGATGGGTTATAATGAGCTATTAGGCCCACGCTACTATGTTTAAACTCAAATTGCTATAGTGAGTTCAACACAAGAAATATTCGTGAAAATATCTTTGACAAAAGTGCATGCATATTGAGTTTTTACCTACTGTACAAAAAGAGATTGTTACTATAAACTTAAAAAATCTAGAGTACTTTACTTAAAGTTAATTAATTAATTTTGAGAATTATTTAGGGTATAAGTTTAAATGGAAATGAATGGGCTATGTTTCAAACAAGCTTCAAAGAAAAAGCCCACTTTCAATCTGTCTAAAATTACATCATAATCATAGTTTGAAAGCAAAAAGGTCAGCTATTAGTTCTAGTATTGAATATGTTCAGTACATTCAACAAATTTCAATTTCAGTTTTCTTGTATCAAGACAAGAACATGTGTGAGATTGTATTGGAAATGAGAAGGATCCACACTTAGTAATAGACCAGCTTTCTAGCATTTCCCTACTACCGAACTGAGAATACTAACAAGATTTATGCATTTTTTCATAGTCTGTTTTTTTTACTATTTGAACAATTATATACAGTTAATAATAACAGGAGCAACAAACGATCAATAAATATTAATGGGTTATAATATTTTCTATGATTGAACATGTTCTATGACATCAATATTTGATATCAACATTTGAACTACAAAATCAGAATTTTTCAAAACATAAATCTTGTCTACGATATCAACATTTTCTACTACAATGTTCATAAATAAAATTCTTCAACGATCAGTTAACAACTCTAAAATTACCACAATAACAACATACAGTATCCCTCAGAGATGATTATAAATTTTTACACTATGACAAATACGAGTAATGGTCAATGCAAAATTAAAATGCATTCAACGACGCAATACTATTTAACGTATTTTGTTAAGATACGAGACCTTGAGGCACAATTTGACGTAGATCAAACACATTGCAACAAAGCGCAAGCATATCATTTTCCGTAGAAGTGTACCATGCCATGCTCATGTATTTCATTATATTCCAGATAAATTTTTCATAAAATAAGAAAATATTTCATTCCGCTGACTCACTCTATACAGCAATAAAAATAATACAGTTTTGAAATTACAAAACCAGACGACACATTTTAATTTGCATTTATGCTAATAACTTTGGCATTTAAAGGGTAGGCTTCTGTACATACAGTAGCTTGTCAAAAAGTACTATAACTTATATTAAATTATCTTATCTCTTATTATATTATTGGATCTCTATTTATAATATGTCTTCTTTATAGGCCCTGTTTTTGCCGCCAGAAATATACCGTCCGTATGGTATTTTTTTGGCATCAGAAATGGGTCTTATAAAAATATACCATATTTTACCGTCATTACAGTATAAATAATTCATTTGTTTGTGGATATTATACGGTATATTCCAATATGTATATTTTGTAACTCATTTCTGCTGCCTTAATATACCATATATTTCTTTACCAATGACACAAGGTGACCTTTGGGGGTTTTTTTGCTTTAAAAAAATTCCTCCAGCATATGTTTTTGGCAAGCAAGAGTCAATACTTGGACGGGGGTTATAAACATTTATGCCTTACAAATGTGATGTGGGAGGGGAGGAGGGAGGAACGGAGGACTCAAAAAGGACACCACAGTTTAAAGTTAATAGTTGGTGAGATTACAGTATACTCGGATTGCATTGGCAATAAAAACTATAACAAATTCAGGTCTTGTCTTTTAATTTCAGGCAAGCAAGTGCGATCACTCACCTAACACACTCCTAAACTGCCCTTGAGGAGTACTGCGATTTACAACACGCCTTAATAATTTGGTAAACTTCCACACACAAACAGCACACCTACAGCACCCCTGAATGTATTGAGGAGTGCAATTTATAGCACGCCTATGATTTTCAAAGACAAGGAATTTTAAACCAGTAGCTAGCTTTAAACAAATGGTCTATTGTTTGTATGAATTACTATTACTCATTCATAAGTTGTTCAAGGTGTCTAATTATGATTATTATTGAAAAACCTTGAATGATAATAAAACAGCTGCAAGGCTAAATGCAAGATGCCACAAAATGATCATTGCTCAGGAGCAAGACCTTCTACCACCAGAAATAGTTTAAAATACTAAAAAAAAAACAAAATACAAAAATATTATACATTTGAACCTACATTGAACAAATAAATGTTTTTTGAACTTGAACGTTCAGTAGGCTGGAAATTTGGGGAAAATTCGGGTTGAGAAAGATACTTTAGATTATAATAAATCTGTCTAAAATTAAGTCTAGCCTCTGTCTACACTATAAAACTAGTTTGACAAAAAAAGTGTGATGTGATCATGGTAGCGATACACCCAAATATGGTAGTGATATGACATCATCATGTCCATATATGGGCACATCACATTTTTTTGTCACATAAAGTTTGATAGTGTAGAACTTTTATGGATGGGATAATATTCAAGCATAGGATTATTCTCGATAAATTATTAATATACATCTCATTATTAAAGAATACGTGGAGATATTGTATAATATTAATATTTTTTAAATAACTACAACCCATTGCCAATATAAATAAATGTGCCTATCTTTAAATGTATATCATTGCATATTATTATTGAAAATTATTATAAAATTGGTGTTTTGTTCACAGGATAAACTTCTTAATGTTTAATCGAAAGGTTGACTAGAGAAAGGCACATGTTTAGTTATTGAATGAGAGTATGATTCTATTCTTACCAATGTCTTAAGGTTTTCACGCTGCTGCTTTAGCCCGCTACGTCCCAGGAGGATGACTCATTAAGAAACCGAAAGTAAAGCAGCAGTTATATATCTAAGGTTGACAGTTTTGCTAAAATGTATACTCAACTGTAATTTAAAAAATGTCTGGGAAAGATTGGGAACAGTTGAATGAGAAATCCCAAAGCATTTGTGGTATTTATGAGTCCCATGATATTATATAATTCCTGTCAGATGATACTTCACATTTGAATGAAGTATCTAGGCATGATGAAGTGACCCCCAGACTTGACCTTAGCAATAAAATAAACTAAAGTGACTGATATGAAACACAAACTCTGTAACAAAAAAATAATATTTGTTCACATATAAAAAAAGAAAAGAAACGTTTAATTATAACTCAAAAACCATTGTCTGACAGACAATTTAAGTATTTTTTGCATTAAATTACATTTTTTCAGGTAAAATAACTATTATGTGTCAATAAAATGACACATTCAAACACAAATTTGAAATGAAAGATATTTTTCAGAGGGACAATATCTTTAAAACTGTTACGTCAATAAGGGAGCAGCGTTTTTTGTAAGAAATATTTCATGTTTAAATATGAAAAAGCGTGGATATATAGTATGCCAGCAGCAATCATGGAGGTGTATCTAATTTTATGTCTAGGCCCTGTGGAACGCAACCAACCCCGGAATCTATTCTTGTTTAATAGATATGCCTATATTATTTTAATGCATTAATTGATACTAAGACTTAAAGAGTAACAAATTAATACCATATAGTATAGCCTCTAACTACATTTTTTCTATAAAAATAAATAAATAAAATACAAAGCATTACCAACACTAACTTCTACACTACTATTACTGAGACATTCCGAAGCCCTAAACCAAATTGTTCACAAGCACCCAACCGATTCCATCTTCGACTGGGACACCAGCCCCCAACAAGACAGTAACGGAATCTAAATAAGAATCAGCTTACTCTTAGCCTAACACGACCGACTACACTCGAAAAATAACAAATACTTACATTGAAATAATGCATATTTCACATAAATACTCCCACAGAGATTAGCTGTGACCTTTGAAAATCACAATGGTGTAATTAAATGATTCAATAAAAATACGTTTCCAAATTTTCCCGGCAAGAAACCTTGCTAGCAGACGGTAAAATGTTTACAACTACACTGTTTACATTCTGAGCAAACTGAAATTGTAAGAACGGAGAACAAATATAGAGGGCGACATTGCTTATTTTGTTGTTGTCAGAAATAAAAGTGTGAAATGTAATATTTTCAGTAGTTTTTCCCAACATGTATGCGAATGATATGCAAATTATATGCCAATATTGCAAAAAAAAACATGAAACTTGGTTTGGTATCTCATAAATATAAACAAGTTATGACTGGCACATTCTACCAATGATTAACGAAACACTCGTAGTGACAATTCTATAATTTAAACACAGTGAACACAATTTTAGAACCGTACAACAAACGAAATTCTACTTTTTATCCTAAATTTGGCACAGATAGATTAATACATTTATCCTTATTGATATTTAACAAATATATTAGTATTAAATCCATAATAATGACCGTTTTAAAAATGATGTGATGAGTCCCTGCTACAAAACAATTTTATATCAGTTTTTTTTCAATTTTTCTAGAAAAAAAAATCATTATATTATTTTTTTATTTAAAAATATGGAACGCTTCACGATTTTGCGTGTCATCCTTGCACAGGGGCCATGCCATCGCCTCATAAATTTAGTTTATATTACATCTAATAATAACAATGATTATTATTATTTATACATCTAATATCTACTGTCTTTTAAAAGATGTCATTTAAATATGAATAGAAAACACAAAAGTAACTTAGTACAAAGCAGCAAGGCTTGTATTTAAATTCTTTTGTTTTTATGCATCAATTCTTTTTATTTGCATATTGGCGGCGTGTCTTCTCTAAAACAATGCGTATACTCGTTACGTCGTGTACTTAAAGCTCAGGTACAGGCATGAATTTTAAATATAATATCATGTTAATTGTACATAGTAAATAATACATTACACTAATAATAAAGAGATGAAATCTGTTGTTATATCCTGGGGTTAATTTGTTAATGAAAAATACAACAAACACCAAAAACTGAATTCAATTTTTCGAAACTGAGAAAAGTTGCTACAGTAACTAAAAGTAACTGGTGATTGGTCAATTAGGTGTATCTTGGATTGGTCTATTATTATAAAACAATTTTTGTTAACAGTTATTATTCTACCAATTCCTGAATATATAATATATTATATATTAATTAAAATGAGTGATTTCTTTTATTGATGTTGTAAAACAATAAATGGATATTTATTCATTTCACACTATGAATGATTTAAATTCACTAAACACTTGCTGAATAATGAATCAGTCCAGTTCTCTTCACTTATGCAAAGTTTAGTTTGTTCAATTCATGATTCAAATGTTAACCAATCACAGACGTTCACTGCAAATTGAACTGGTTATTGACCAATCAGGTCATGATCACAGAAAGTCAGTGTATCAAAAGTTAACCTATCAGAGCGCTGAAGAGTGACGTAATGTAACTTTAGACTTTTTCAGTGTTGTGAGGAAGGAAACAGAGAGGTTTTTCCTTGAGATTTTGATCAGATTTTTCTGTGACAACATCTCGTTCTAAACTCTCTCAGAATTCAATCATTTTTCTAAGCGCAATCCGATTTGAAGTGACCATCTAGAAGCTGTATTATCCTGGAACCGTGTGCTTGTATTCAAGGTAAGAAGAAATTTGATTTTAGTCAACAAACGGGCATTTAAAATATGGCCAAATATATGACCAGCTCCGCGAGAGACGTGTGATCGGTCCTGATGGCCGTTCGCTGCCTGGCTGTCGGCCGCGCCCAGACCTAGTACGGCCGAGTACGTCGCCTTAATTAGTTTTTTTGTAAAAATTAATACATTGTGTGCGTTGTTTTCTGTTAGTGTATTTTTTGTTATATTTTTGTTTAGCCTACAAATTCAATTACATTAAAAATGAATAGGCCGTTTTTCTTAGTTAGCTGCTATATAGGTAGGAGGCAAACAAACAAAGAAGAGGCCTAGCTACTAGGCTAGAATAGATAGATATAGATATAAGTTAGGTCTAGCCCTCCCCTAGTCTATATGTGAGAGACTGAAAGTGTTCTTCTCCTTTTATTGTTTAGTTTTTTTTATATATATAGTTTGTTTTTAATGTTGTGTACCACATAGCTTTTAATTGCATTTTAACATTTACTTTTAATTTGATTTATTTATACATCCTGTATATATCTTTTTATTTAACCTTCACTTTTCTAGCTAATGGATTTTAAGAATGTTAATAACTAACAGAAAACCACATTAATTCTCTTAATCCTAATTGGTCAGATGAGATGGGCAAAGCCCAATATTATCATGCACTGACCACATTATTAACACACTCTTTTCTCAACTAGCTACACCGTTTATGTCTTATCAAATATTGTATATTGTATTGTTTACTTTATACAATTAGTAGTTTATTTTACCGCTGATAATTACTAAAGTAGTTTATTAAGTAAATGCAGTTAGTTTAATATTCAAGGTCTTATATACCACAGGCTAGATAAGGTATGTAAACAAAGACAGCTGTCATGTATCAAGTTATCTTAATCCCTAGAATTTAATTATAATTACTTATAACATAAGTCTTGTAAACACCATTTTTTTTTCTGCAAAGTTTATATAACACTACTAACATCAAATTTATTGACTGTATGTAAGTAGAATAAATTTATACAATTAATTAACCTTTTAGAATTATGTTTTAGAATAGAAGTAGCTTTATGTAATGATTTTATTAAAGTATTATTAACATTTTACAATGGAATAAATATTCAATGTGTTTTTATATAAAGGTCTTATATACCTACACCTCATAAACTTTGGGCATAGGCTAGATAAGGTATGTAAAAAAAGACAGCTGTTATGTATCAAGTTATCTTAATCCCTAGAATTTAATTTTAATTAATTTAACATAAGTCCTGTAAACACCATTTTAACTTCTTTTTGCAAAGTTTATATAACATTACTAATATCTAATTTACTGGCTGTAAGGTAGAATCAATTTATACAATTATTAACCTTTTAGAAATATGTTTTAGAATAGAAGTAGCTTTATGTAATAATTTTATTAGTATTATTAACATAACATTGTTTCAATTAATAAACATATTAATAATTGAATAAATATTCAATGTGTTTTTATATCAAGGTCACATATATAATAATTATTACCAGAGTTTATTGCACCCAAATTCATGGTGCACCAACAATGACAAAAGAAAGTAGTTTATTTTTAAATTACTTTATTTTTAAATTTTTCATTATTATTATTAAATTATGTGGTAGCTCTAAGTAATCTATATTTTTCTCTTTTTACCACTTATTAGCATTCACTTCAACTGGCTTTTCACCGAGTCATCAATATTTACGGTAACATTTTCTTTTGTTTATACTTACTTTGTTCACATACATTTTTGCACGTGATCTGTTTTTTTTTTTAAGTCTTGCAGGTTTTAAGATGTTGAGACCAATCTTTCAGCGAAATGAGAAGGGTGTCCTGAGACTGGGTGATACAACTGCTGCAGTAGTATTCAGCAGGTCCAAAAAGCAATCGACTCGCAAATGCCTACTTCCTGATGAAGTACATCAAGATGCCTTGAAGGAAGTATGCATTCTGGGAGGAGACACCAAAGACGAATGTGATATTTTGGGTTGCTACAAACTTCAGCTCGGCAAATACCAAGGGCAATCATTCAAGTGGATAGTCGAAAATGTCCTTGGATACGCTGCATATTTGGTGACCCAGGTGTCAAACGAAGCTCCGAGTACGAGTCCACTCAGTTTGAACAAATTCAAGTTCAAGAAGTACTTGGAGTCTTTTCCTGAGGGCAAAGAAGCCATAGCTATGAAAGAGAAAGAACGCCTCGGGAGAACCCGACCAACTAGACATCAGACATCACATTCTCAGAGTCAAACTCAACCTCTTGGTAAATCAGTTTTTGCTTTTCGTCAGCCACCATCCACTGATGCACCAGGTAATTTTTTTTTCTAATTTCTTTTGTTTCAATTAACTTTTTTAGTCCATTTTTTGTTACTTAATAATTTGAATTTTTTTTTTCTATATTTATAGTGTACTAAATGTATTTGGCATAATTGGTAAATATATGTGGTAGAAATTAATATAGAAAATATGCTTTGTTTGCAGTATCTCTTGTAGTTAGACAAAACCCTGTCTACTTGTCATGTTTTTGATTTTCTTTTGATTTTGTACTTTATGCATTAAAAAACAAATTAAAAACAACATCTATTATTAGGCCTACAGTGTTAAAAACTACTGTTGATTTACATAATTTCTCATATTGTAAATGTACTTGTTTTCTCATGTATTTGTACTTGTTTTCTCATGTATTATATTTATACTCTTGTTTAGTCATGTATTCATCTTGTCTGAAGATGTTTTTTTTTTCATTATTCACTGTAAGCTTTACCTGCACCTTTATTAACATTCCGCTACTGATGCATTATGTAAACTGCTACATGTATTTTTGTTTAAATATTAAAAAATGCTATCTGTGTAAAGAACAGGTATTTCTGTAGATTTATTAATGTTATTAACACATTTCTTTGACAAATTGATTAACCTAGCCCAACCAAGTGCATCCACAGAACCTGCTAATACTATGCCTACGACAGTCTCTTGGTCAAAGGGGCATGGTAATTATTTATTTATGTTTTGTTTATTTTGAAACCAACATTTCAGTTTAATGTATGATTAGTGTATAATTCAGTTGCTGACTGGCTGACTGAATTCATTTTACATGTGTTATTCATTTAGTTAAAAAACATGTACCATTTAATGTTATTTAATTTGGTTAAAGGATTTATTTGATTGTATTGTAGAAATTATAGTGTCCAATTTTATTTCAGACTGCCTTGTACAAGAAGGATGGAAACAGACTTTGTCCGAGATTGACCAAGAGTGGATTTCCAAAGCCTTATTCAAGGAATCAAAGAAGGGGACTGCAGAGTTGGATTCTACCAAACTCAAGCAAATGTGGTTCGACCCACCACAACCGGATCCGCTCTGCAAGAACATACCAAAACCCAGAAGCTACTTCGGTCATCGTCTCCTTCTTTGGATGCTTCACAAGATCTGGCTAATCAAGCTAGTCTGCACTCGACCAGGATGCAAGAGCCGCCCACTCACATCTGCCGGTCTCTACAGACACGTTCGTCTGGTCCTGGACTTAGACTGCCACTACATACTCGCAACAGAGTACCTGGAGTGCCCTAATTGCCACGCAAAACAAATCGGCTGGAGCAACAACATATTGGAACAACTTGATTTAGCACATCGACTCCAGTTCCCCGCTGTGCTTTCGTACCGCCTAGCATGCGACAACCGGGTGTTGCAGCTCCTCAAGCACCGCGGATTCGGCAACAGCCCTTCGCAGCTTCACCAACAAGTCTTGGAGCAACATATAAGACGGTGGAATGAGAGAGTGGCTCTCTATTTGCAAGATTGCAAGACGTTCCGTGATGCTCGTGACACTGACAGTGTTCTTATTACCGCACCAAAATTCGACCAGGTATCAGAAATGATCCCAGTGCCCTCTGTCAAGTGGTTCCTCACTCAATTTTCAGATGATGAAAGTGACGATGCAGACTTCGACGAAGATGTGTACACTTTCGATGTTGACGTAGGGTATGATGACATAACTCAACCGGACTACGAACCTCCATCACTTCGCCGATTGGGTGGACGTCATCATCGTGCGCCTCCGGAAGTTAGGCAACCCTCGCCGATCCCGCAGCAGCCTCCATCATCACATGGTAGTGATGCTAAAGAAGACGCAGCTCTGATCGACACTGTAAGTAGTTTTTTATTAAATCAATATTATTATATTGTGTATATACATATATTTTGTTTGTCTCTTCATTTTTTAAGGAACTTGTTTCTTATATAACCCTAATATTTGAAATGAATGACTGTTGACAATGAGTTAATTACTGTTCTGTTCTGAATTTAAAGCTATGAAGATTTCTATTTTTTTTATTTTTCCCTCTTCCCTGTGAGTGTCAAAAATATACGGAAAACATTTCAAAAAATTTAATTCACATTAAAAACAATTACAGGAGCTTGAGGATTCTGCAGGACCGGACAACATCTCAGGGTATGCAAAGGTAGAAGCCCTGGCTGACTGTCTATTCCAGTTCAAAGGAGACAGTGGGGTCATAAGTAAAACTCAAGCCGAGCAGATTACACAGCTATGGAACAACCTCAAACCTTATGACAAAATCATCAAACGACATCAAGATTACCTGTCCAAGGGCAGGTTCAAAAGGAGTAAAACGACAGTAATCCCAGGTGTCGAAAGCACTAGACGGTAAGACAGTTTCCTACTTTTTGTTCAATTTGTTGGTTGATGTGATGAATGCGAGTTGATGTTAATTTAATCAACTGTTAATACAATATTCTTTTTAAATATTACAGATGCTTCTTGGGTCAAAACACCGGACCAGCCCAATGGCCAGACTGTAATCGGTACATGGAGTGCCTTATAACAAAACTGTGTGAAGCCTACAAATCTACCGTCATCTCAGTCGGAGGCAACCGATCGCAGCGCTGGCCCCTTATCGTCAAGGGATACAAGAACATCCGTCGCAAAGTGCTAACGAACGGACACCTTTCGTCGTTTGCTCCGCTTCAGTTGATGGAGATAAACCGTACCACACTGATACAGTGGTAAGTTTCTTACTTTTTGTTTCTGTGGTGGTGGTGTTTTTGCTATAAATACAATCTCATTTTCAATTATTTTGCTTATTTTCAACAGGTACAACAGAACATCGAAGAAGCAAGAGCGGCAAGTCTTGGAATCTGGCATATCTGCAACCAAACCCAAGCTTGTCACCTCTAGAGCCTTGCCCGAACCTTTGATCAAGCCAGCAGTGCTATACACGTTGACGATCGCTCCATCATTCACATTTGTCCTGCCAGAGAGCACTGTTGGGCAAGCGACAGTAAGGAACAAAACGTCAATTCCAGTTCCACCAGGCAAGATGGCAATACCACCACTACCTTCTACGTCATCTGCCCCTGCAGCCAGTAGCAGCAGCAGCCTTCCTGTAGAGAGACCGATACCTAGAAGCGTCGCCTACTACAGGAAACAAGCAGCGAACAGAATAGCTGAAGGTAAACAAGTAAAACGCTACAAGCCAAGAACATCAGTGAGTGTTTGTTCTCAGTGCAAACAACCGAGACTGATGGAAAGCCACGCTCAGTATTTCGGGACTTGGTATTGTGCTGCTAAGTCAAATCAAACCATGGAAGATTGGAAAACTGCTATGGCTGCTCAACGTCGCCTCCGTAAACAGCAGAAGAAATAAATTCTGATTTTGCGGAAATAGTGTGTGTATGTGACAGAATTTAGCCGAGTGTCTGGCCAACTTTGTTGCTACTGTGGCGTGGCATCTTCGGGTGTCGGACAGTACAGCCAGCGATCGCCAACACCGAATACTGGGCGGTGTATAAAAACCTGGAATGGGTGTCCCCCGTACACCCGAATTTGGGTATGTCGTGTCTGTAATACCCTTGGTGGAGGAAATGCCATCAAAACTTGGAATCAATTCTGCGGAATTGATGTCCAGTCACTGCACGACACTATAAAAAAGTTTTTAATGCTGCCGAATGCAAAGAGCAATGATTAAAGTAGTGAATTCTGTAATTTGTAAAAAAATAATTAAAGTTTATTATTATAATTACCTTTTAGATGATTAACATTAATTTACTCTCAAATCACTGCTCTTTGTATTTGAAGGTCCCAAGCCCTTACAAAAAAGCAGAGGGAAAACTTTTTAGAATAACAATAAATTAATAAATATATTTTTGTTGGTTATATTAAAAAATCCTAGTTACAATACATTTTCAACAAAAAATCTTTGTACTATAGTACAGGGTATGTTTTGTTGTTTAAATAAATAAAATAAATCCTGGTTACATAATATTCCTACCAATAAAATTAATAAAAGCAGTGTTTAGCCTGCTATCTTTTGTGTGAGAAAACTTTTCTTAAATAAAAATAAATAATTATTTTTAATTACTGTATGATTTTTGTTGATTATATTAAAAAATCCTAGTTACACATTTTTCCAACAAAAAATCTTTGTACTATAGTACAGGGTATGTTTTGTTGTTTAACCTGTTACACAATAAACCTACAAAAACAATTAGTAAAAATGCTAATCTTCTCTGTATTGTTCCAATTTTAATATATGTACTGCATAAGCAAGTACATTTATACCAGAAATTATGACTTCTATATACTCGTTAACAAATGTTAATTTGAAATATATAAATGTGAATTTGGGTGAATGCGATTCTTCTAGGTAAAACACACAAATGAATCGTGCAATTTCACATAAGCTTATTGCCTCATAAATTTAGTTTATATTACATCTAATAATATTAACAACTAGAGGGTACTCCGAGAGTACAAACCTCCGCCTACTGTAAAATTCCCCTACATAAAATGCCCCCTGAATATTTTTTTTTTTACATTTTTTTTTATTAGTTCTAAGTGTAAATATGTTAACTGCACACTACAAAGTTGTGGATGACAGTGTGATGTAATGGTTATGTATCCAGCCTCTCACAGTTGAAATCGCTGGTTCAAGTCCCACTGAGGGTTTTTTTTTTTTTTTTTTTTTTTTTTTTATTTCTTTTTTTTTTTGGTGGGCCTTGATCTTTGACCCTGACCCTTCAAAATGTAACCACAATTATATGATGTGTCATTGATCATTGTGGCTAAGTTTGGTGAGAATCGGATCAAAACTGTGGTCTCTAGGCAGTAAAATAGTTTTTTTGTTAGTTATGACCTTGACCTATGACCCCTCAAATTCGAACTCGTCCGAGCTTTTTGGGCATAGATCATTGTGTCCAAATTTGGTTAGAATCGGATAAAAACTGTGGCCTCCAGGCAGTTCACAGACACACACACAAACACACAAACACACACACAAACACACAAACAAACACACAAACATACAGGGGAGAAAACATAACCTCCTTGGCGGAGGTAATGATGGTTTAATAATATATATTATTTATACGTCTTTTGTACCTTAAACCATGATATTCACGTCCTAGTTCAGATGCGTCTGGAATAAATTATTATTTTTAAATTACATTTTTATGCTAATTTATTGCTGAAAAATACATCAAACACCAAAAACTGATTCAATTTTTGGAAACTGAGAAAAGTTGCTATAAAGCCCCTTTCTCACAGAGTTGTGTGCCAGGAATATTGCGGGAATATACCATTACCATGCCGGTATGGTTTTCTGTGAGAACGGGTCGTCTTGGCATCATGCCGGCACCATGCCGGCATCGACATGACCTGCTTTAGACCTAGTAATATTCTAGGGATATTCCCCGCAATGCCAGACGGGCATTCTGTGAGAACGTATTGCCGTTATATTCCGGGGTTCCCCGTCGAGGCTTTGACACCTTGCGCAGTCAAGTGTATCACTTTGGCGCCTATTCAATTCAATTAACAATAATAATGTGGAACTGGAGGGATAATGAGATAAGAGAGCTGCTTAAAATAAGGGGACAAGAAGAAATTTGTAGCATAATCTATATAGGCCGCTAGGCTAGGCCATTAGCTCTTTGTTTGTTGGTGCCTGACCTTTCGTCGCCTTGTAAATTGTAGGCCTACAGCCTTCTAAGGTGTTTTACAGATTGCCGATGACGGCAAATTAATTGCTATACCTGTATAATATATGCACAATATACTGTACATAGCATGTATTGCATAAATATGCTATAAAGGAAGATAATAATCTGTAACTTAACATTCGCCGCCATATCATCGCTAGACAAAAATAATAACAATAAAGGACGCCCTCAATAATTATTTTGTCAGAGACTTTTTATTGGCCGAATATGCCCGACTCCTTTCTCACAGAAAGCCGGTATATACCGGTTATATTTCCGGCACGATAGTCCGATGAGAATGGGTATATGCCGGTAACGATACCGGCACGACGCCAGCACTGTACCGGTATATTGCAGGCACATCTGTAAGAAAGGGGCTTAAGAGTAACTAGCTAAAAGCATGGAGGTATGCTAAAAGTAACTGGTGATTGGTCAATTCAGAATATCTTGGATTGTTCCATTATTTTAAAACACTTTTTGTTAACAGTTATTATTCTACCTATTCCTGAATATGTAAATTTTATTTTCAAATGAATGATTTTTTATTGATGTTGTAAAAGAATAAATGGATATTTATTCTTTATTGATGCTAAAAATTATGAAATTTACTCTACACACCTGCTAACTAATGGATCAGTCCAGTTCTCTCATTTGGCGAGGGGAAATGCTATTCTTCTCTGTACAGTGTTCCAATTTGAAAGTTTGTAGGGCCTAACTACCTAAGCTAGTATATTTATAGCAGAAATAACGAATTACATATAGACGTTACCAAATTTCAAATGACAATATATGACTGTGTCATTTTATTAAGGATATGTATAATTTATATCAGTTGGTTACAGTCAGTCTAGTTTTTGATAGTATTATTTTTACAACAAAGCTAAAGAATCTGAAAGCCAAGTCGACAGCCCGCCCTCTATTATGAGAAAACTTGTTCATAATCTTTGCTGTTGAATTGAAATGGTACTGATATCAATAATCATTATTTTTACGTCAATATTTAGAATAATTTCTAATCTTTATTAATTTTTAGTAATTAAAATATGATATTCTTTAATTAATTGTTGGTTTAAACATTCAAAAGGTTTTAATTCTATAATTTAAACTTCAAACACCGTAAACAAAATTTAAGAACCTAATAACAAACAAAATTCATCTTTTTATCATAAATTTAGCACAGAGAGATTAATAAATTTACTCGTTTTGATATTTAACGGATATATTATTATAAAACCCCCAATAATAACCGTTTTAACCATGATGTGATGAGTCTCTGCTGCTAACAATTTTATATCAGTTTTTACTCAATTTTTCGAGAAACAAAATTAATATAATGTTTTTAAAAATTAAAAATATGGAACGCTTCACGATTTTGCGTGTCATCCTTGCGCAGGGGCCATGCTAATCTTCTCTGTATCGTTCCAATTTTAATATATGTACTGCCTAAGCGAGTACATTTATACCAAAAATAATGACTTCTATATATCCGTTAAACAAAATTTACTTTCAAGTATATAAATGTGAATTCGGGTGAACGCGAGTCTTCTAGGTAAAAAACACATTACATGAATCGTTAAGCAATTTCCCATCAGTTTATTGCCTCATAGACTTAGTTTACATAACATCTAAAAATAATAATAATGATTTAATAATATATATTATTTAAACGTCTTATACCTACTGTCTTTTAAAAGATGTCATTTAAATATGAATAGAAAATTGACACAAAAGCAACGAAGTACAAAGCAACAAGGCGGCACCACTTGGATTTAAATTCTGTTGTTTTTATTCATCAATTCTTTTTGCTCTCATTGGCGTCGCGTCTCTAAAACAATGCGATTCGCTTCGTTGTGTACTTAAATTCATTTTGGTAGACCACTGAAACTTTGGTCCAACTTGAGGTTTTAAATTAGAGGTAGACTATGTCTTATTAATTGTCTTTGATTTATCATAATATATAATACATTAGACCAATACTTTTATTGTTTGAAGGTTTGCATGGCGAAATCAAATGTTGATGATATAAGTTTGCGGTACACCACGTATGTTTAGTTCTGAAAAGATTCTCACTCCTGAGGACGATCAAAGCATATTGATCGAAACGTCGAGAAACTCAACAATTCTTTTCAGAACCAATATACGTGGTGTACCGCAAACTTATATCAACCCTAATACTTTATAATAAAGTGATGAAATATGTTGTTATATCTTGGGGTAAAATGGTATTACAGTAGGCCTGGTATTAAACCATTGTATTCACGTCCTAGTTCAGATGCGTCTGGAATAATTTCTGATTATTTAAATTACTTTTTTATGCTAATTTGTTGCTGCAAAATACAACAAACCAAAAACTATTACATTTTGGAAACTGAGAAAAGTTGCTACAGTAACTATAACTAATTGGTGATTGGTCAATTCACAATATCTTGGATTGGTCCATTATTATTAAACAATTTTTGTTAACAGTTATTATTCTACCTATTCCTGAATATATTCTATATTAATTTTAATTTTTTTATTGACGTTGTAAAAGAATAAATGGATATTTATTCTTTATTCATGCTAAAAATTATGAAATTTACTCTACACACCTGCTAACTAATGGATCAGTCCAGTTCTCCCATTTGGCATGGGGAAATGCTATTCTTCTCTGTACAGTGTTCCAATTTGAAAGTTTGTAAGGCCTAACTACCTAAGCTAGTATATTTATAGCAGAAATAACGAATTACATATAGACGTTACCAAATTTCAAATGACAATATATGATTGTGTCATTTTATTAAGGATATGTATAATTTATATCAGTTGGTTACAGTCAGTCTAGTTTTTGATAGTATTATTTTTACAACAAAGCTAAGGAATCTGAAAGCCAAGTCGATAGCCCGCCCTCTATTATGAGAAAACTTGTTCATAATCTTTGCTGTTGAATTGAAATGGTACTGATATCAATAATCATTATTTTTACGTCGATATTTAGAAAAATTTCTAATCTTTATTAGTTTTTAGTAATTAAAATATGATATTCTTTAATTAAATGTTGGTTTAAACATTCAAAAGGTTTTAATTCTATAATTTAAACTTCAAACACGTAAACAAAATTTAAGAACCGAAAAACAAACAAAATTTTTCTTTTTATCCTAAATTTAGCACAGAGAGATTAATAAATTTACTCGTTTTAATATTTAACGGATACACTATTATAAAACCCCCAATAATAACCGTTTTAACCATGATGTGATGAGTCTCTGCTACTAACAATTTTATATGAGTTTTTACTCAATTTTTCGAGAAACAAAATTAATATAATGTTTTTAAAAATTAAAAATATGGAACGCTTCACGATTTTGCGTGTCATCCTTGCGCAGGGGCCATGCTAATCTTCTCTGTATCGTTCCAATTTTAATATATGTACTGCCTAAGCGAGTACATTTATACCAAAATAATGACTTCTATATATCCGTTAAAAAAAATTTACTTTCAAGTATATAAATGTGAATTCGGGTGAACGCGAGTCTTCTAGGTAAAAAACACATTACATGAATCGTTAAGCAATTTCCCATCAGTTTATCGCCTCATAGACTTAGTTTACATAACATCTAAAAATAATAATAATGATTTAATAATATATATTATTTAAACGTCTTATACCTACTGTCTTTTAAAAGATGTCATTTAAATATGAATAGAAAATTGACACAAAAGCAACGAAGTTCAAAGCAACAAGGCGGCACCACTTGTATTTAAATTCTGTTGTTTTTATTCATCAATTCTTTTTGCTTGCATTGGCGTCGCGTCTCTAAAACAATGCGATTCGCTTCGTTGTGTACTTAAATTCATTTTGGTAGACCACTGAAACTTTGGTCCAACTTAAGGTTTTAAATTAGAGGTAGACTATGTCTTATTAATTGTCTGTGATTTATCATAGTATATAATACATTACACCAGTGACCAATACTTTTATTGTTTGAAGGTTTTCATGGCGAAATCAAATGTTGATGATATAAGTTTGCGGTACACCACGTATGTTAGTTCTGAAAAGATTCTCACTTCTGAGGACGATCAAAGCATATTGATCGAAACGTTGAGAAACTCAACAATTCCTTTCAGAACTAATATACGTGGTGTACCGCAAACTTATATCAACCCTAATACTTTTATAATAAAGTGATGAAATCTGTTGTTATATCTTGGGGTAAAATGGTATTACAGTAGGCCTGGTATTAAACCATTGTATTCACGTCCTAGTTCAGATGCGTCTGGAATAATTTATGATTATTTAAATTACTTTTTTATGCTAATTTGTTGCTGAAAAATACAACAAACCAAAAACTATTACATTTTTGGAAACTGAGAAAAGTTGCTACAGTAACTAAAACTAACTGGTGATTGGTCAATTCACAATATCTTGGATTGGTCTATTATTATTAAACAATTTTTGTTAACAGTTATTATTCTACTTATTCCTGGATATATAATATATATTTTATATTTAAATAAGTGATTTGTTTGATTGATGTTGTAAATGAATATTTATTCTTAATTCATATTAAAAATGATGTAATTTACTGTACACACCTGCTAAATAATGGATCAGTCCAGTTCTTTCCTTTGGCGAGGGGAAATGCTATTCTTCTCTGTACAGTGTTCCAATTTGAAAGTTTGTAGGGCCTAACTACCTAAGCTAGTATATTAATAGTCGTGTACTTAAACTAGACCACTAAAACTTTGTTCTAACCCGAGGTTTTAAATTAGAGGTAGAAATACGTTTTATATTAAGTGTTTATAATAGTATAAAAGACATGTACACAGCAAACGCTTTAATCAGAAAGTTTTGACTCCTTAAATCTCCGGTCCGTGATTCCTAAATTTATAGCCCGCCCTCTCTTTCTTGTTAAGATATAATTTTAGAAGATAATTCGAATTTTAATTACTTTTTATTACTTGCCATATGCTATTCTTTAATATTAATGCTGGCTAAATATTCAAAAGCAATTTTAACTCTATTATTTTGTTTCGAACACGGTGAAGAAAATGTAAATATTTCTTTTCATGGCTGTTTTACTTTATCATTTTGATTTAGCTTTTTTTCGCTTTTTTTTTTTGTATCTCCATTGAGATCCAACCACTGATACACACAGCATTGTCATTTTTTCAGTAATTTGCCTTTGGATTTATATTTATTAGTGTAAAACACATAATGCTAAACGTTTTAACTATAAAACTATCTTATATCTGTTTTTCTTCAATTTTTTAGGGAAAAATATTAATTTTTGTTAATAAAAATATGGAACGCTTCACGATTTTGCGTGTCATCCTTGCGCAGGGGCCATGCTAATCTTCTCTGTATCGTTCCAATTTTAATATATGTACTGCCGAAGCGAGTACATTTATATCAGAAATATATAGTTTAATATAGTGCTTGACAGATGGCTTAATAAAATAAGTAAGTGTCGTTCTAGCTAACTATTTTTTCTATGCAAAATGCCTACTGATAAAGTACAAAATATCTTTAAAATATCTATACAATATTTTAAAATACAAAAATTATATAGAAGGGAACATGATTACTGATATATAAAAAGAAGATCGAATAGTCATTATATTAATAAATTATTTATATTTTGCGCGTACATAAGAGTGAATATAATGCATATTCATGAGCGGATATCCTTTGTGGCGGCGCGATCAAGCGTGTAATATAACATTTGAACAAGAGAGGGCGGGCTATTTCTATACTCAGTTAAATAAGTTCCTATCAAAATCAACAATAGTATTATAAATGGGACCTCTTACTGGAATATACTATAATGTTGTACAAATCCAAAGGCAAATTACTGAAAAAATGACAATGCTGTGGGTATCAGTGGCTGGATCTATAAAAAAAAAAGCGAAAAGCTAAACCAAAACGATAAAGTAAAACAGCCAGGAAAGTTAGCAGAGCTTTCTGGCAACAATAGCCCTTCATCAGTGCAATATACTATTGTATATATATACACTGAGTCTTTACAAAAATTGTATGAGGCCTTGACTATATGCTGCTAAAAGAAACCTTTTTGCCCGTTCGGACGTAAAAATTTACACATGTAATGGTCGCGTGTTTTTAGATGAATTAAACCAGTTGTTTAAAAAACTCAACCGCAAGCTCATTAATCACAAGATAAGGATCAATTTGACCTTACTAGTGTAAAAAGATGCACGAAATACGACCTTGCTAGGTACATTTTTTAGTTTGCAGTGTACATTTTTCATCTTCCGAAATTTACACATGTCTGCTTTATCAGTGATATATGGACAGTCTTCGGGGAGTTAGCAGTGTAATAGATATAAATAACCATCCTCCTAGTAGGATGGGCGTACATGTCGTGTTTCAAATGAGTTACAATATCCCTTTGTGTTTACCGCCTAGTGACACGCTTATCTCCATGGCAAAAGTTGGCTGCTCTGCCTCAAAGTTATAAATAGACTCCGTCCGTATAATCCATCAGTCCATAATCTATAAATAAACAAGGTCGTACGTATCGTATTTCACATGTGTTTCACCGCCTGGTGACACGCTTATCTCCATCGCAGCAACAGTTGGCTACTCCGCCTCCAAGTTATAAATAGACTCTGTGCGTACCGTATAATCCATCAGTCCATAATCTATAAATAAACTAGGTCCTACGTATCATATTTCACTTACAATATCTGTTTGTGTTTCACCGCTGGTGACACGCTTATCTCCATCGTAAACAACAGTTGGCTCCTGTTATTATTGGCTACTCCAGACTCCGTGCGTACCGTATAATCCATCTAGGTCTTACGTATCATATTTCACATAGTTACAATATCTATTTGTGTTTCACCGGCCGCCTGTACTGGTGACACGCTCTCTCCATCGCGCAACAGTTGCCTGTGCTCCGCCTCCAAGTTATAAATAGACTCCGTCCGTATAATCCATCAGTCCATAAGCGTGTTCCGTATCATATTTCACATAGTTACAATATATATTTGTGTTTCACCACCTTCCATCTCCATCGCAACAGTTGGCTGCTCCGCCTCCAAGTTATAAATAGACTCCGTCCGTATAATTCATCAGTCCATAAGCGTGTTCTGTATCATATTTCACATAGTTACAATATCTGTTTGTGTTTCACCGCCTTCCATCTCCATCGCAACAGTTGGCTGCTCCGCCTCCAAGTTTAATATAAATAGACTCCGTGCAGGATGGTTTGTTTTTACATGACCTTGTAAGTCTTTCCTTATTTTTTATTCTTCCAGTTATTTATAGTTTCTAGTCTCCTTCGTTTTAATTCTTTTACTCCATTCTTCTTGTTTTGTTATCTCGTATATTTTCATGTTACACACTCTATTTTTGTTATCTATTTTAACTTGCTATAAATAAATTAGGGCGTATATTTCAATATCCCTGTCGTGTTTCACCGCCTTATAACCTCAAACGTTAGGTGCTCCACCTACAAATAGACTATGGGCGTGTACAGTCCACCCACTACTAGCTAAACAAGGGCGCACGTACATATTGTGTATCGCAGTTGTATTCACCGACCTATAGTTTATAAATGCTTTCTGCGGCCAGTGGCGGTATCCGGCTACTAATTTTCAGCCTGATTTGCATGATTATCTCATAAAATACATTGTTTAATACAGCAAAGTCGCCTTCAACTCCCCTTAGCCAACCCTCCAAATGTGCCAGATTGAGGTTTGTCCAAATTAACCTAGGTGGTACTTTAAGGCATGATTAATGACCCCAAAAGATGGCAAGTTATCTGGATACTTGCTGTCCGCATGCGATATATTTTTAACACTGGCAACAAAACCTTATCTACAGCAGACGGACGGCCAATCACAATTCGGTATCCTGTAACACGGCTGCCCAATCATAATGAGGCCCCGCCTACTTCAGAACTTTATAATGGATGGGATCGACAGTGACGTTATATTTTTGTTGTTATCCACGTGATGGATAACAAATCGCAGACAGTTGTTGGGAATCAGGGAGATGTAAATGATATGTTGTTTACACTGAGAAAAAACACAGGCAGCATTTCGTCCGGATTTCGAGAGCTGGAATCATATTTTTTACGATAATAAATCACGTGTATTTTGTATTACCCAATTCACAACTTAGCTTACATCCTATCAACATCCAAGATATAATTGAAAGTGGTCAATTAGGAGGAAAAGGCAATTGGCGGATACTACTACTATTTATAGACTAAATACCAAGGCAATTTAACTTGCTGAGCTCCGGGAATCAAAGTGTTTAACTGTGGCTGCGACAGTAAGATTTCATGTCATTTTGATTGCCCATGTTCCACCACGATTTACATTTGTTTTCTTTTATGTCGTCTCCTCGGTCTTCCTTAATTTAATTAACACCCATGATCTGATACTAAAAGTACAAAATAAATCGATCACGAGTAAATTAACAGATGTAAAACATCGGTCACTCTCTTTGTGTTAAATGTGTTTAAAAATTAAATCCGATATGATGAACAATATTAAAATCCACTAAACTGTGTGTGCGAACTTTGGCACCTGTCACGCATCAGTGAGTTGTTTACAGTCCGTGTTTACACTCGATCTCACACTTGAACGATCAGTGTGTTTTGCGATCGAAAACCATTACGATTTAATGTTTATTCTTCAAAATATGCCACATATAAAGGACGCAATGTATGTGTAGTCGGCGATCTGAGACACCTCAATCCAACCAGGTATGTGATATCCAGTGTTTGTAGTTTTAATTTTGATGTGTGGTGAAGTACGCAAGTGTCACGTTTGGTCCTCATTTATAAGCCCCTGCCAACCAAAATGCAACGCATCATGCAATATAGATAGGCCTACTTGTTTAGAGGGGAGGATTGACCATTCTCCATCTTTTGGGTGTCATGATATAGGTGGAAGTCCGGTCCTATCTAGTAAACGTGTTCATATTGAAATTGTTCATGATGATGATTCAAGCGTGTATATGGATAAGCCTATACTTAGTTTTAACCTTTTAATGATACTGGAAAATTAGGAAGAAGAAAAATGGGAGTTCAACCTCACATCATCATGTGGGCACATTTCATCAATTAAAGTAGGATGGGTTAGGTAGTAGTAGTAATGTAGTAGTAGTAGTAGTAGGCCTATATTTCAATATATATGCAGTATTACCATAAATGTATTATATAATAAATAAAAAGTTTCAAAATAAATATTCAAATAAATTTTTACAGTTTAATACCATTGGCATTTAGGGGTGGGGGAAAGCAGGCGAGGGGTTTACACAAACAATTGTTTATGTTAAATATAACTGCAGTATGTACCGTAAGCCAATTTCTTTTGATTCAAATTGAGAAAAATGGCTCCATGGTTATACTACACGACATACCAGAACTGGTCTCTGCTGAATGTAAACGGTTTTAGATTAACTGGATTAAAGTGAGCTCAAGTCAAGATGTTTTTCTGATTCTGGTCGATTATTAGATCAAAATTCACATTTTTCTAAACTTAGAAACCTTGTGTCATCTGTTTTGAAAAATGTTTTCCAGTTAAATGAGGTTTCCCCACCAAATTAAAAGAAAGTTTCACGTCCATTTTTTTGTCTACACTCTAAATTAAAAAAAGTGATTTATAACCATCAATTTGCATGTACTTTAGCTAAATATCGACAAACTAAAATATTTTTAGCAGAATATTTAAATACGGTAATACCTTTGCTTTAAAAAAACAGCAAAAATAGTAAAAAAGCAGCTCCAAGTGTAGTCTGGGTTCCAGACGGAGTTAAACAAATAAATAAAAAAAAAAGATAATACAGACTTGGGGCAAGTCTACTCCAAGTGTTATGAGGAAACATATGTGAAACTAATTCTTTTTTTTATTTGGCCCAAGAGATTAAAAATATTAAAATGACATCCTACACTTTATAATAATTATCAATTGTGAATTATAAAGCAAAGTCAGAAAAAGAAATATGCCCACTATGGATTACAAAAGAATCCAGTTTCTAAATTATCTTTAATTACGATATGATTAAAATGAAATTGCGTTTTTCCTGAAGGAAGCACTCGCGGATCTAAATATACCCAACGTATGCCATTGGGATGATCCCAGTTTGATGAGTTTATTAAAAACATATTTCATAAAAATTGTTAACATATGGATAATTTGTTTAGTAATGATGATACCATTGCTTTTGTTTTCTATTTCATTCTGTTAAGACAAGTATTTAAATTATATAATATAAAAAGCTCTGTCTACACTATCAAACTTTATGTGACAAAAAAATAAGTGATGATGTGCCCATATATTTTACTGCAGTAAGTTTACTGTATAATGTGTTTCAATGTAAAAGTTTATGATGCAGTGTACTGCAATATTAAACTGTGTGTGTGATTATCAGAAAAAAAAAGTTTGCTAAATAATGACATAAACAGATTAACGAGAAAACCAAATTCAGTAGATTATTAGTTTTATATGGTTCCTACTGTATATTAATAATAAATACACATATTGATAAACATTATGTAATGTAATATCAATAATATTGATATTATAATAGACAACGCTGTGTTGATGTTTTCTTTGAACTATTATGTTTTATTTACTTAAAATATTGTTTTTAAATTGAGGGTTTTGAGGGTCAGCTTACACCCTATTATTATTATTATTATTATGTCAGATGTTAGCCACCCTGTCACAGTCAAAAGTGACGGGTATTTAAAGTTAAACGCAAAGGGTAATTTGCATAGAACTAGTCAGGTGTATTACCCCTTAACCAGTACATTACGTTAAGCCGGTCTGGGCACATTACATATTCTCGCTGGAACACTGAACGCCTACGTAGATCCTTTCTCCCATCTGCTATAAGGCATTTTAATGTAATGGGGAAAGATAAACGCAATAAGTATCTTAGCTGTATTGTTTACTCAATTTGTATTTTTTGTGCCCTCTTTTAACTTTTTATATAACATCTTGTTCTCAGTTTTATGTGATTTTATTCTTTTTTACTGTTTGTGCGACAATGTTTTTAGACAATTTTAATGTGTGTACTTTCAGCCAAAGTTTCAAACCATCCATGAGTTTGACAATAAAGTTTATTGAATGGAATTGAATTGATGACCAACACATCTATAATACCCATAATCATTGACTATTTCATAGCTCTAGGGTGAGCCTAATACCTCATAGAAATGTCCAGTGTTGTCATGGATACAGATTTTGTTTTCTTCCTGATCTTACTTAAATAGTATGGCAAACATTTCCAATTTCTGGGATACAATTGGCTGTAGGGCTTAATGATCAGTGGTCATTTGTGAACAAAAGATAATTTCAGGGTTTAACTAAATCAACTAAAAGTTTATTCAACCCTCAACAAACACCTCAGGATGGAATCAGTTTGTGTAATTTTCAAACATGCAACATCCAGAATGTATGTTTTGTAACTCTAGCACTAAGCAGTCTTTTAGACGTCTTTCAGAGGACACCACCAACACCAACAATACATCACTTGTGGAAAAACAAAGACAAATACAATTGAATTGAATTGAATTAATATTTATTTATGTTTTTATTAAGGTCCATTGTCTGCAGGATGGGTAATGGTTTTTTTCCCGAAAGCTTTGCACTTCTTAACGGCTATTTTGCTTTTCAGTGAAATTTGCATATACTTATACACACAGCATGTTTTTCTTTAATAATTTTGCTTTTGACAAACTACACTTCCTAGTTGGTATATATTTGACCTTTTAAAACAATCTCAGGATGAAAAAAAAACATCTACTTTATCTCTAAAAGTGTTCATTTAACAGTATAAGTATATATTTTTTTAGAAAAATTAAAGATATACTGTAGCCTATAATTGTCCCCCTGAAAAATAATTAAGTAATTAAGACAAACTTTTGACATGGTTGCTTTCCAAATTCCAAAATTGGTGTTAAGTTTGGGAGGATAATACATTTTGTATAGAAAAATTGAAGATATATTGTCCCCATAAAAAATTTTTTTTTAAAAGGACACATTTTTGACATGGTCGCTAGTTCCTAATTTAAAACTTGTGTGAAGTTTGGGAGGATAATACACCCTTACCTTCTAGGTACAAAAGTGTGTCAATCTATGATAAATTGCACAGTCGTCTACAGTAGAACAAATAAGGATACAATAAGCATTCTGTTGGGGTGTAAACTTGCCCAAATTTGGAGTGACATTCATAAAAAAGTATATGTGGGTTAGGCAATTAGCCATATAGTTAGGTAATCCCCCTTTTCTTTGACAGTAGGCAAGGTTCCATAATATAGTAATAAGGTATGATGTATTGTACAGTATACAATGAAAAATATCAAAATGATCTTTGTCAAAGAGTTCAAAAAGTTTAAATTGAGTCACCTAGCTAGCCATGTTATTAACATTCTCCACGGTACACTGCACATGACTCGGTCACGTAACACAGTACATGAATTGATATAATTGTCTAGCCAACATGAATGTGACACTACTGAACTTTTAACATTTGCATGTTATTTCATGATTTTTTAATTACATCAATTATAATATATTAGAGTTAATTTTTTTACTTTTTAATTTCAAATTGTATGCTAGCTTGTCTGGTATTTTGACACGAGTTTTCTACTATTTCCATTAAAATTATATATAATTATAATAATAATTTATGTACGGTAGTGCATATCCACTGAAAAGTGCTTAAGTCGCTAACAACCACATACTCTAGCTGTTTTAGAATCCAATTGTTTTTATTTATCCATTAATAGCATTATTTCCATGGAGTACTAAACATGTTTATGCATTGCTTTTGCGAAATAAAAGTTTATATAAGGCAAAAGGTGGAAATATTTATAGAATTAAACAATAAAAGCATGTCTTTTTAGAAAAGTCCTTCAATAAAAAATGGGTAATAGACTATTGTATGGCATTTATAAAATGCAAATCAACCCATTGTGAACAATGCCAATTTC
Organism: Antedon mediterranea; assembly: GCF_964355755.1. Lineage (NCBI taxonomy): Eukaryota > Metazoa > Echinodermata > Crinoidea > Comatulida > Antedonidae > Antedon > Antedon mediterranea. The sequence continues at coordinate 21,733,773 of NC_092678.1, read as the reverse complement.
CGGGCGTACAGAAGATTCTATAATTACAGTACGTCTACACAATACTACTGGATTTACATATTACTGTACCACAATAATACAGTTCTGTATTATTTACATTCTCAAAAGCATTTCTTTGAAAAGACTTTGAATGCAACAAAGTTAAACAATCCTCTGTCAGGCGACATCGGATCTGCGTTAATTGTACTGCCATCACTCAGCCGTGAAACTCCATGGTTGGATTTAATATCAACGTCAGGCTTTAGTGATTAGTCAAATGTATTGTCCATGTAGTCTATAACTTGGAACAGCTCTGTCAGTCAGAGAACACAGTGCATAAATTGTTCAATATGTTGTTAATGTTAAGAATATTTTAGAAGTGTCAATAGCAGACAGCTTATAAGATATGGGAACGTTATACTTGTTTTTTTTAAGGATAATTCATTTTGAAGTCTGAAAAGTAATAGGTAAAGTAAAAGTATAGGTATACAAATTACATTCTGATGGGCTATTGTACTCGAATTTTAAATACGTTCAAGGTTTGGGTTAGTTTTCATACATTTTCTCTTGAAGTCCTCAATACATATATTGTAGTATATCTTGCCATCTACAGTATGTTATTTGAATGCCTTTCTAATACTACTACTGTATATAAACAGTCTATATAAATAGCTTTTCTATTCTGATACTGTCACCCATTAAATACTATATGCACAAATTATGTAATTTACTGGTACTGGTACTGGTTCAAATAACCGTCTCACAGAGACATCTGGTAGCCATTGACTTAAAGTTGGCATTTGGATGTGTTACTTTTAAATGTACAGTATGAGAGTGACTACTAACAAATTGCACAGTCACAAAACAACTTATAAAACACACAATAAGTTTGAAGTTTGTCTACAGTTCACAAATAAATTAAGTTTGGATTCAATACTACAGTATACCAGTTGATGATATTAGAAAAACAGATTATTAATCTATTATACCGTAGATTATAAAAAAAAAAAATGAATATGAAGTAATTCTTTAAAGTAACATCAAATGCTTTTAATTGAATTTTATAATAATTTTTGGCCGAGTTTTCAAGAGAGTGCAATTACCTATAAAATATTGCGCAACAAACAATCTCTGTATACACGGCATATCCTGATTGTTATTATTGTGATCACGTCTACTTGGCCTATGACCAAATAAGTAACAACAAAGCCTTGAAACATTTTACAAACAACATGTATTTTGTAAATTAAAAAACAACTTATTTACTATTCAGTACTGTCTGCAGGCTATAAGATTAAATTAACATTCACAAAGCAAAATATGTTACAATCATCATCTTGTAAGTTTTTTAATTCAGAAAAATTATATAAAAAGGATACACAGCATTTTTCTACAGTCAGTCAGATGCTACCAAAATTGCATACAGTATATAATAATGAAGAATTACTATAATAATATAGAAATGTTTGTTAGTGGTATTCATAAAAATTATTAAATATAAATTATTATTTATAAATATTTACATCATTTTTGAAAATCTTTTTTGGCAAGATAAGAAACAACATTTAAAATACTCTAAAAAAAAATACAAAACATATTTTAAAATATTGTATTCAGAAGTTCTCTGGAATAAAAAATACAAAATGATTATAAATATACAACATCTAATATATTTTAAAAATAAAAACATTAAAAAGATTTAAAATAAAGACATATAAAATGTGTATAATAAAAATATGAAAATAATAAAAATATTAAATAATAATTCTGTCCAGTTGTTTGAAGTAATCCGTAAGATTTTGTACACGATCTTCATTTCCTTCTAAAAGGATAAGAACTTTAGACATGCATGAAGGTGACTGATTGCATGACAGAATGACTTTCAATGATTAACAAATCTTTCCGTTCCACGAGTCAAATTCAATGTGACTGATGGTGTCTCAGATATAACATGACATGAAACTGTGGGTGTTGTATTTTAATAACTTTTTTTTTAACTGATTCAAACAGTGGATACTATGTGGTGTAACGGCTATAAGCACTCACTGGCTAAACTCAGGGGCCCAGAGCTCAATGGGCCCCAGAGCATGAACCGTCCAATGCAACAACCCAGCGTTGGAGGACCCCGTGGGAGTGCTAAACCAGGGGCCCTTGCCCTGTGTGTTACGCCACTGTGTGCATATTGAGTTACATGTATTATGCAGACTGCAAGTAGGAGCCTATAAATTAAAAGTTTAGTTTAAATATAATAAGCCTACTCAAGTGTTGTTGAAGGTCAGGTGTAGTGGATCCAGTGGAGTGCCAACAACATACAGTAATATTAATATTCTGTCAAAAATATTTTGTAAAAATTAGTTTATTTTAGGATCCAGTTGAGTGCTAACATACAGTAATATTAATATTCTGAAAAAAAAAGAGTTAGTTTTATCTGTTTAAAGGGGTGTGGCCTTAGCGCTTCCTTGGATCTGCCCCTGAAGGGAGTTTTTAACAACATCGACAGGTAGACAGGGATTGGATATTAACTGTCACTGTAACAACAATCATTCACCTGTTGCAATTAAAAATTAAAAACTATTTCTCCCTATTAGGTTGTCAATCACATAGCCTGAAGGCCTCAGACCATCTTGGGATCAAAGTTGAATTAATTAAGACAGTGATGTCACGTATCTACGAGAAAATTCCTGCTGACGAAGACGAACAGCCTCCTGAGGTAAAATCCCACCAGGATGAATCCGCATGGAGTGAGGACGTTGACCCAGGCTATGAGATATTACCAGGATGTTCACTGCTGTCTGAGATTCAACCAATCACAGAAGCCGATGAACAGGAATTAGAGAAAGAGGATCCTTACATGTTTATTAAACCTAGTCTGCCAGATGAGCCTTTACTCAACAATAACGTTGTAGAACACAGACCTAAGTTGAGAACAGTTTTAACAGGTCGGAGGAGAGTTATGGGCGAATCAGGTATTAAACTAGGACCGTTAGATTTTCGGAAACTTGAACCCGTCACTACATCGTTGCGAACTAAATGGGGTAACTTTATAAATCCCTGGAATTCATGGACAATGCCAAGTTTAAGTGGAGTTTTAAAATGGAAATTATTTTCAAAAAATAATCGTGCAATTCCTAATAAAAATGTAAGTATTATAACTTTGATTTCTGAGATTTTTGTTTGTATGTTGGTCACATGATGTTGTTGGTCACATGATAGGAATTAAAGGCCTACAGTACATGGCAAACAGACTGGAACACAATAATAAGTTGATCAACTTTTTGGAACTTCTTCAATTGATCACAAAACTGTAAAGAGTAAATATGAATTCTATGGACATAGTATTGTATAAAATATACCTCCATGGTATTGCCCACCTTTAAAGTAGCATTGAACATTGACTTTGAAAACAGTGGTCTACTGTGTACAAAACTACCTCAACATTCTTTATATAATAATATTGATTGTAGTATAGTTAAATCCTGTTCTTTTATCTAATGTATACATTTGGCTGTTATCTTTCTGAATGTCAATAAGATAGTATAACAGCCTTCTCAGTATAATGTCCCCCCCCCCCCCCAGACAATAAACTTGACCTAACCCTTTAAATAATCTCTCACTACTACTATATGAACAAAAAAATGACCACACTATGGTTCGAACAAAGGTCTACCGATTAGAAAGCGAAATCAACCGATCAGCTAGTTGGTAGTTGGTATTTTGAAGAGTAAATGCTACTGTATAGTGACAGTTTCACATGGGAGTAAGGTTGTGGTCAGAAGTTACAATATGTGTAATGTGTATAGTCGCTAGACATACAGTAATACGATTGTGTATCTGGTGATAAGGCATTACGGTACATCAAAGCTGCATGCTTTATAAAAAAAATTTAAATCCATAAAAAAGTTCCAAAGCCTTTTGGTATTAAACAAATAGGAAGTGCTTTATAGTATAATTATATTATAATATATGATTATTTTGTTATATTTGAATTGCAGGTATTGGACAAAACTTTACCCATCATATCTCCAAATTTGGAAGAATGGAAGTTACCGCCGCATAGCGGAATCCGTGTTTCGTGGCTTGGCCACGCTTGTGTTCTTGTACAATTTGATGGTATAACAATTTTAACAGACCCTATCTTTAGTATGCGATGTAGCCCCTCAGCGCACATAGGTCCAAAACGATATCGTAAACCCCCGTGCGACATTCACGACCTTCCGAACATTGACGCCGTCCTAATCAGTCATGCACATTATGATCATCTTGATTTACCGACTGTAAAATGTTTAAATGCCCGTTTTGGGTCAAAATTGCGATGGTTTGTACCGCTCGGACTTATGAATTGGATGATGAGGGCGGGATGCGAAAATGTCATCGAGATGGATTGGTGGCAAGAGAATGGACATCCTGATCATACAAAAATAACGATTGCGTTCACACCAGGACAACACTGGAGTAACCGTGCTTTGCATGATAACGGCTGGTATTTATGGGGTAGTTGGTGCGTATTTGGACCAAATCATAGTTTCTTTTTTGCTGGCGATACCGGTTATTGTGATGCATTCACTCAGATTGGTCGGCGATACGGACCGTTTGATCTAGCAGCTATTCCTATTGGTGCCTACGAACCAAGGTACGTCCATGCAGTTTGACAAACATTTGTTTAAATAATGGAAAATCATACAATGGGCTGTAGCCACCAGTGCGGTTGTTGAGGTTTCACCCTCAACTCAACTCAACTTTTTCACAGGCCTTTGACAACCGCACAACTTCATTTCTTGTGGTCACTGTCATTTATTAGAACTGAATGAAACTTAATAAAAATAATACTGATTTGTTGGGCCTCGATGCTGTCTAAGTTGACATTTACAATAATAGCGTTACTACTATTTATCTTCTCTTATAGATGGTTTAAGAAGCCCCAGCACATCAACCCACAAGAAGCAGTACAAGTCCATGTTGACCTGCAAAGCACTGTGTCAATTGGTATCCACTGGGGAACCTTCCCATTTGGTAACGAGGTATGTTAATTAACAGGCACAATATTTGCATAATTTGTTTCCTCATCAATAAACAATTACTATTGTACATACTACAGTACTGTATGACCAAATCGGAAACTCTAACGGGCTATCTCTAACATATACAGTAATATTATAGTCCGTTAAAAATACAGACTGCTTGGCTCCACCCGCCATACTCGAGTTCAAAAATCATTATAGACATACACAGAAAAACAATTCTAAGGTATAATGGCTATGAACGCTCACTGGCTATGAACGCTCACTGGCTATGAACGCTCACTGGCTATGAACGCTCACTGGCTATGAACGCTCACTGGCTATGAACGCTCACTGGCTATGAACGCTCACTGGCTATGAACGCTCACTGGCTATGAACGCTCACTGGCTATGAACGCTCACTGGCTATGAACGCTCACTGGCTATGAACGCTCACTGGCTAAACCCAGAGGCCCCAGAGCTTAAGCAACCAAATGTCCAGCGTTGGAGGGCCCCTTAGGAGTGCTAAACCAGGGGCCTTATCTCTGCATTATGCCACTGGCAAAACCACTGAAATGCTGAAGTAAAACTAACTATACATTGATACTGAATCTTCATTGAATTAACATTTTTACTTTTCTGATACACAAACAAGTGATTATCTTTTTATTATTTATTATTTTTCTTCCCAGTTCTACCTAGAGCCGCCAAAACTCGTTAAAGAGGAGATGGCAAATAAGGAGCTTAACCCAGATGATTTTATCACCTTGAATCACGGAGAATCAAGATTACTTTTCGAAGAAACATTAGTAGATAATGATAGATCAAGTATAAGTGAGAGGTCAACGCACATGGAAGAGATCCCGCAGGATGATGGATCAATAGGTGAGATGACGGAAGAGATCCCAGAGGATGGCGGATCAATAGGTGAGATGATGATTGAAGATATCCCGCAAGATGACGATGATATATCATTTGAGGAAAGTGGGGACGATAAGAGTATGATCATTTAAAGTAGAATAGAAAAATATTTAATGCAAGCAATAAACCAAAACAGTTATAAGCGCTATAAACATTTTACAGGTTATGTTCACCAGTTAATATTCAATTATTCATAATATGATACGATGAAATTACCAGAAGTGCCTTTACAATTAAATTACTATGCAATACAAATTAGATGTAGCATGAAAAAATGAAATATTGACAATCAAAAGCCTTTTTATATAAAACAATTAATTCTTTAATAATTAAATTATAAGTAATAGTGTATATATTGTTTGGAGATGTGCATGAGTATTTGCACAAGTTTGGTTATTAAATTTTGAAATTCATCTTTCTTTAGCAGTCAAAATACCGTACTCATTCTAATCTCAACGAATCTCTTTGACGTAGGGGGGAGTTTGCACACTGTTATGGATGTGGCATTTTGTTGGTAGTAGGGATGCTTTTGAATTAGGAAAAAGTTTAAGTCATGTTAATTAATAATGCGCATAAGTTGCATCCATACTCTATTCCTTGACATACCGTAAGTCTTCTAATAGTAACCCGCCTTCTAATAGTAACCCACCTTATAAGTCAATCTACAATAATAACTCACTACTCTAATAGTAACCCATGGGGGTTACTGTTAGTCACAAAAACTATTGACACTAAAATCAACATTTTTGATAAGGAGATAATGCATGTTGATCTCGGGAGTGGAGGAGGATTGATTGTTTTTGAGTTTATAAAATATAGTTAGAGTTCAACCAAATTTGTTTATTCGTACTGTTTTATTATTTTGCTAGGAGTTGCTGACCAGAAAAGTTGGGGGTGGGTTACTATTTTCAGGATTAGTAATAGTAACCCACTACTCTAATAGTAACCCCTCTTCTAGTAGTAACCCATCCTAAAAAACAATCAAAGAATAATAACCCTGGGTTACAATTAGAAGATTTGCGGTACTTTTGGTGGTAACAGACGGGCAAGGCCTATGTCATTGCAAAGCTCATTAGCATATTCAAATCATATTAATTATTATTTATAAAAAAAAAAGGTATTCATGACTGCCTCGTAAACTTATATACCTTGTTCAGGATATGTATTGTAAATGCATTCATTGAATAAATATTTATCTTTCTCAAATTATTATATAATTTAATATAATCAGTGGAAATGTCATTTTCATATAGTATAATATAAGATTTATATTGTTGCTGAGAAATACCAATATTAAAGTAAAATATAAATTATACAGTATAAAGTGCTGTAATTGCATTTTAAAGGTCGACATACAAATACAGTACATACAAATACAGTACATACAAATTTTAAAAAAAATGATTACAGTGGTTATATTTGAAATGTCTCACCTCAGTCAGTGTGCATGTTACCCACAATCCCTGGTTTACTAGACAACCATGTACCGTAGGGTAGAATTATTTTGACACCACCACCAACCACCCACCTTCCTCCCCCCCCCCCCCATAAAGATTGCACACCTTGTAAAATACATAAAAGTTGTATTTGGAGTTTCTATATCACTGCAAGTAGAGTACGGCATCATTGCTTCTCCAATGGTCACATCATCCTATTTAAATGAAAAAAAATAATTATTTACGTTATTTTTTAAATGCTATGAAATATTGTACATAGCACACAGGGCAAATTGTACGAGTGTTAAGAACAAAGTCATTCACTGTTTTGTATATTTTATTTTTGTAATATCTTGTCTTCCAAATAAAAGAATGCTTCTATGTTAATAAAATTGTGTTATACTGTTCTGTGATTGTTAAATGTTATAATAAAAATAAAACATATATATTCATTGGCGGATCCAGGATTTTCTTTAATGGGTAGCTCTAACTTAAAAATATGAATGTCAAAAATAGATATCGAAATAGAGTTCATAATGTCATTTTAGCTTACAAATGGGAAGTATGCGACCCAAGCGCTGTGATGTGCCCATATATGGACACATGATGTCATATCACTGCCACATTTGGGCATATCACTACCATATTTGGGTACATCACACTTTTTTACAGACATAGTTATTTACCCATCTACAAGTTGGTGATCAACCCACTAAATTCAGAGATAATTGGTCCATATGAAATCAAACTTCTCTAGATAAATAACTAATCTATAGATAACGGGCTCATAGATAAACTGTAAACCGCCCAGTTACATTATATATATAAACACATATATTACACATACAGTACATATTTCTTACAATAGGCAGTCGGGAATAATCACAGATAAAATGTTAGGTTCAGAACAAAACAAAAGTGTCCACCCAAGGCAATCTCACAACAGTACGCTGAGCTCGCTTTTCCAAGATAGGAACTCGTAACAGTCCTTTGATCCTATGTCTGGCTGCAACAAATATACCAACAGTACTGTACTATGTACATATTCTCCGCGGCGAACATGGTCAGTTCAGGGGCGTGCAACTGATCGTGTCGCAGCCACAGATAAACCCTTTGATCTCTGGAGCTTAGCATCCTGTTAGATCGCCTTGGTTCACCAAGGTGGATTTTTATATAACAAAAAAAATTCTCAGACTGTGTCTATGTCATTTAGTACATTATTATTATTATTACACACACAAATTAATAAATTTACATAAAATATATACCTACAAACACTTGGTAAAAATGATAATAATAAAATGCTATCATTCATATCATATCATTAATAATACAATTTAAATTAATAATTACAAATTATAAGTAAAGAACAGTAAAATTCAATAATATCCCTAAATGTAATAAGACTGGTAATTTTTGTTAGCATTGAACAATTTAAAAATTGTTCTATTACAAAACATATCACTACCATATTTAGGCACATCACACTTTTTTTGTGAAACTAGTATGTCAATGCCTTTCAAGACAATCCTAAGTCCAGCTTAGGAGCTCAAAAGCAATTATTTTAAATGCATGGGACCCGAGTTCTAGCAAGGCAATCTAACAACAGGACGCTGAGCTACGACAAATACTAATAGTATTGTAATATTTTCCACGGAGCAGTATCTGTTAACCACTGATCGTGTCTCAGCCACATATAAACCATTTGATCTATGGAGCTCAGCATCCTGCTTTTAGATTACCTTGGTCCTAGTAAATCCAGATTCTGGCAAAAGATGTTACTCATTGCACTAACAAAATCCAGAAAATACAACATTTACCAACCCAACCCTGATATTTCCACGACCCTGTAGTGTAGGATTTGTGCAGTTGAAGAATGTCTGATACATGTGGGTCAGAGTTTGACATTTTTAAAAAACATTGTTCTATTCGATTTAGACTTTCACCGTTGAGTACAGTTTTTCCATTGAGTACTTCTTTAACGGAGTATTTTGAGCGTTGAGATTGTTCTTAACGAAAAAGCTTTCGTTGTCAACGTTTTCTATTCGAATGACTTTCTGTTGAGCACAAATTTACAATTCGAATACAAAAAGTACTCAACGAATCTTTACGTTGACAACGAAAGTTCCCAATCGAATACGACAATTGAGTTGTTAACCTTTTCAAATGATTTTCTGTTCAGTACAATCCGTTTACAATTTACCATTCTAATACAAATAAGTACTCAACAAATCTCAATCGAATACTACAAATGGAATAATTTTATATTCTCTATGGAATGTTCCATTTGCCTGATAAGGTTTCAAAAATGAGTAGGACGCAATATTTTTTACAATTTTGGACAATTAAATTTCACTGGAATCATATTTTGAACTATGGTTGGAATTACATAATTATATTTTTACAACATACAAACTAATGCAAAAAAAAAAAACATTTTATAGATAAAATTGCAGCATGTACAAACAAAAAAATATAGCATTGCTAAACAGTGAACTGCTATATTGCTACAGTATATGCTATTTACAAGCAGCACATTCAGATAGCACCTCGAGGTCACATGGTGTGTATGCAGCAGATATCAACCAATTTTATAAGTGCAATGACGAATTCTGGAAACATTTTCATTAAATAATTGTATTAATAACTGTATCCATCTGAATTTTGAGTAGATAACAGTTTTGTAATGGTATTTATTCTGGTCCTCAAGCTTAACGGGAAACTGAGGAAATTTGGATTCGGATCCGCGACCCAGGGAAGGCAGCAGCACAGTCCCTACCCGATCAGCACACCGAGAATATTGTGTTTTTTGCTATACATGTTATACATAAGTAGCAGTAAGGCAGTTTTGTGTATAATTTGGTAACACTACACTGACTAAATGTACTATCATAAGTCGTAATCGATAAACGCTACGTTCTGAACAGAATGGCATTACAGAGATCATTGTACAGCTAATCAGTTCTTTTCCAGACAAACTATCGAATACCAAAAATGTTTTTTCTACTTGTAAAATCTAGCAAAAAAGAAGTTTAAAATCTTTGGAATTATTTTTTTGTGATAAGCAACCTAAAATACTAAATGATACTATAACAGTGGCAGTGGCGTTACTGAATACAATGTAATACAACATACGTATTTATATAGCGCTTTTAACAATCAGCTGATTGTCCCAAAGCGCTTGTTGATATGTATATATAAATATACATATTAAGTATATATAAATATATATATTAAGTATATATAAGTATACATATTAAGTATATATAAATATATATATTAAGTATATACAAGTATATATATTAAGTATATATAAACACAACAGGCATAGAAATAAATTCCAAACCGCCCGGCGATACACTGAAAATTATTTAATTAATTTTTGAAACGATAAAGATGAGGAAATCTGTGAGAATGAGAAAAAGTCGCCCCAACCGAGACTCGAACTCGGACCGTCTAAGTATATATAAATATATATATTAAGTATATATATATGGATTTAGTATACATATAAAGTACTGTATATATATTAAGACATTAGGCATAGAACACTTTTTATACCGGGATCTCCAGAGAGATACTTTTATATACACATAAGTATACATTAACATTAGTATATAAGTATATATATTAAGTATATATAAATATTTATATAACACCTATATAAATTCCTGTCATTTGATTGGACGAATGTGGGTCACATGGCGTGCAATAGTACGCACTATTCAACGATCGTTAAATAGTACTTTTTGAAACATAACTAGAATTTATTTAGATTTTATATAAAAAAAATAATGAATGTTTTGTATTCGTGTAATGGTACAAATAATGGCACTTGGTGAATGATGAAAGGTTATATCAACTCGGCTTTGCCTCGTTGATATAACCTTTCATCATTCACCTCGTGCCATTATTTATACCATTGCACTCATAAACATTCATTATTTGTATAATATATTAAGTATATATAAGTATATATATTAAGTATATATAAGTATATATATTAAGTATATATAAGTATATATATTAAGTATATATAAGTATACATATTAAGTATATATAAGTATACATATTAAGTATATATAAATATATATATTAAGTATATATAAATATATATATTAAGTATATATAAGTATATATATTAAGTATATATAAGTATATATATTAAGTATATATAAGTATATATATTAAGTCTCAATTGTGTTTTTATTAACTAAAACAATTGTGATTAAACATCAAAAACAATTTTAGGAGGATTGCTGGCTACGAAGCATATTTGTAGAGCTGTGAGGTTATCGAATGATAGTAACTCCCTAAATCATTACAATTTACACACATAATATTTTTTTTCTAATTAATTTCACTGTATGGTAACTGAATTGCTAAAAAATATGATTGCTTTTTTAGCAATTGGGTATAATTACCAAATTAGTTTTACTGCCCAATAAAGAAACTTAATTAACACACATAAAGAAAAAACACCCCCGCAATCAAATATGTCATGACAGCCCCTCTATCTCCTTTTCAAGCGTTGCAGCTAACCATGGCAGTTTAATATATCTTAAGGCCGCTACCAGATTCTTTTTCATGCCAGTATCCCCACTGTTCCTCCTCCACCATTTTACCAGTACAGCAAAGGCTTTTTGCTCAGTCGTTTCTGGCGTCTGTTCCAGAAATTTGATCTCTTTTTCCAGAATGTCGTAACTAACCATCGGAAGTTCCCTGGCAAGTTGCTTCCATTTGTTGGATGTGCTTCCGATATGTTTCGAGATCCGCTGGAAAAAGGACATCATTCCGGTTTCTAGGAAGAAGATTCATTTCACAGGTGCTTAGTATATCACTTGGAAATCCATACTTTCAATTAAAATATAATTTAAAGCCACTAGACCTTCGTTTTATAGACTTAATTTAAGGTCACAAACTACATTTTATGTAAAAATAAAATGGACCTATTGCGACAATTTTGTTTGTCTCTAAGCGGCCCACTATAAATACCAGAATGCATCGCACACGGATTGATATTCTCATATTGTGGTGTGATGCACCCACTTTCGATCGATCTTGAAGGGGTAAACAAATAAAAGAACCGTAACTTTTCAGCGAAATTATTAACAGATTCTGCCAAAAATGGAAAGACAATTCAGCAACAAGACAACACCGGGCTAGGCCTATAGCTAGCGTACGATGTTCTTACATTACCGCTCTTTAACCAGCTAGGCCTACACAACTAAGCCTAGCTAAACCGACGCAAGCTACACAGGTAGTGCATGGTTTCTCTCCTTTTCCCATAACTAACCATAAAACGTACATTTAAGAAAAGGAATGACCTGGTTTAATGTTTTTAAATTAGTATATTTATGCACTATTTTTACAAAATGTCAAAATGTGTAGGTTTAGTGACTAACACTGAAACCATAGCATTGTATTTTTTATTTATTTATTTATTTATTTATTTAGGTTTAAAAACACATACAAAACAGCAGCCATTGGCTGATAACGTTTGTTTACAATCAATATACATATATAATTAAAAGTAAAAGAGGCACAATTACAAACAGCATAGAAAAATAACTATATATTATAAAACACAAAATACATTGATATGATTTTCACGTGAAAGAAGACACCTTTGAGAAAGAAGAAATTAAAAAGTATTTTCAAGAACTTACTTTTCAAGGTTTCGCCGTCAATATGGTCAATATTATAATCGTTCTTCGTTGATTCTTTTTGTGAATGTTTACATTGGAAATCTGAGGAAAGAAATAAAGATGAAAATGAAATTATTTAATAAAATAATTCAGAAAGGTTTCTAAACAAAATAAACAAAACATCAACTTGCAATGAATTGTGCTTCCAGAGCCCGCAGTGATTACAGTGTTATCGGCGCCCTCTATATTTACTCGATGAAATGTTTGGCAAGAACTTGGTCCACATTCTGAAAAAATACAAAATAATTTTAAAATGTTAATGCTTAAAAAAGATTAAATTTGGTATTGAAATAAAAAAAGCCGAGTTAGAACTACAAAATAATATTATGCCATGAGCTAATTTGCATAACATTTACATATTTGCACTACCAGGTGGTACAGTACTCGCCTTGTGCTGCAGCATCATTTGTTTTTTGTTTCTTGCAAAATTCATTACTTTCTTCTACTTCCTCAACCAGCCTTCGCTTAGGACGTAAAGAAGAAGGGTTACTATTTCCTAATGAATATTCATTAGATACTATTGCGTTGTTTGAGTTTGATCTGGTTGGAATCTCGTCTTCGTTTTTTTTTTTTTGTGGCATTGGTTGAACATGAGCCACGGGTCGTTCCCCGACATCAGTCCCATCATGCAACATGCTATCTTTGGTGTCTAAGTTAGGGAATGCGTCTGTCTGTTCTTTAGGTGGACACTGGTTACTCTTCATGTTGTTGTTATTGGAATTGACATCACTCTGCTTATCATCATCATCTTCTGTAATATCTTCATCAGCGGCTTTATTATCATTTACATTGACTAAAATAAAAAGAGATAATATTATACAATGGAAGGAACCCCTATAAAGGGATCAAACAACATGTCCCCTTAAGCTTGGTTCCCACAAGAACGTAACGCAAGAACGTAACGCAAGGACGTAAACGCAACGCAAGCGTTTTAATCAATGACAAGCGAAGTTACAGACAGCAATCACAAGCGAATAAGCCATCGCTTGTGATTGGTCAATTCACTTGCATTTTGTTACGTCCTTGAGTTGCGTCGCTAGTGGGAAACACGCTTTAATAGGGGTGTAGTTCTGAAACAGATTTCAACTCCCTGATTATGGAAGTGTCTCTCCCTGATTATGGGTGTGTCTCTCCCTGATTATGGGTGTGTCTCTCCCTGATTATGGGTGTGTCTCTCCCTGATTATGGGTGTGTCTCTCCCTGATTATGGGTGTGTCTCTCCCTGATTATGGGTGTGTCTCTCCCTGATTATGGGTGTGTCTCTCCCTGATTATGGGTGTGTCTCCTGGTTCTATTGTACAGTATACAATATAAACCTTATTTTCTATGTATTATTTTTACTATATATAAACGCTAGACAAATAATAATCATGTTATTTTTTACTTTCTTGTTGAACCTTTAATTTACCCAATAGTAGAGAGGTTTCGCAATCTTACGAATACGATCACGAATACGGATATGTCACGCATACGTATTCGTAAGCCATAAAACAATCTGTTTCGCATGGCAACGAAATATTGAGGCTCGTCCAAAATATGACAGGTATGTGATGCTTGGTGCTTGGATGCCTAGGCCTAGCGTAACATCAAAGCGAGTGAGGACTTTAAAAATTGCTATTTATCAAAATTGACATGGCATTTTAGTAAATTACTTTAGTAAATTACTTTCAATAAATCTATAATTATATTATAATCATGAATCATTCCTGATTCAAATGCAAAATGTGCAAAATAGATCAAAAACTATACTCGTTTTGTAGTTACGAATATGACTGGTGATATTCCTCAACACGAATACGCTTTACGAATGAAATGGGGATCAGCTCAAAAGTTTCACAAATGTATGACGTATCTGTTTTCGTTATCATATTCGTAAGGTTGCGAAACCTCCCTATTATGATGTAATTGCATAACTTAAAGGTTAAAAATAAAACCTTAATCTCTTGGAACCAATATATTAAATATTTTCCTATTAGTTTATATAAAGGAAAGAATTTAAATAGTGGTTATTAAAGTTAAGTTGATGATCTTAATAAAAATACACAACTACTGACCTTTGACATTGCTCCCGTCACCGCTCATTACCACCACATTTTCATCACCTTTGACGATGCATGATGATGTCACAGGATTGTCCATCTCCATTGGAAGGTCATCCTCGTTACTTTTGGCATCCTCCTCAGTCATGTCCTCCGTCGTGGAGTCCCTTTGTGAAGCATCATCTTCATAACCGCTATCACTGTTTGATTGTCGTTGTTTTGGTTTATATAGATTCACTGGAAAAACAAAGCATGCAGTTATTGAAAGTAAATGGGTGAAAGGGAACACAGTCATCAACAACCAAATCAGTTTCACAACAAAAGTCTTACCCCTTTCCGTATTTGACTCTCGGCATAGTTAAATGTTATTTATTTTTTTTTGTAATTCAAGGGCTTAATTATAAAACAAATAAAACGTAGCTCTATAATGCACTCGTCAATTGTATGACCCTCTATACAACCCCTGGGATAGTTTGCGTCATTTGTCCGATGTTTTTCATACCTTATGAATATCATGATGCACCATCAAAACGTGATTTGTCTTTAGGTGATCATGATGCACCTACTTTGACGCACTGTGATCATGTTGTTTATGATATGGTGGGTGGTAAAGTGACGAACATTGGCACATTGTTATTTGTTGATGTGACGTACCATCTAGGTTTTTTGACGCACCCCTGCATCAATAATTTTGTGTAAATGATGACGCATCTACAGTATGATGCACTTTTCCCGGGGGTCGCATAATGGGTCATACAATTGACAAGTGCATTAGTATAAATAAACCAAGCAAAAAATGAAAGAAATATATAAAAAAACAAATTACCAGAGACACTACTTCCATCTCCAGTCATGACAACATTGTTTGACGAACCCTTAACAATGCAATGATTGACAGGTTGGTCGTGGCTTGAGGACACACCTTCCATCATGTTACATCGCAGCGTCAGTAGTGAAACCACGGTGACAAATAATTTCAGATAAAACCTGTATTGTATTTAGATGTAAAATGTTATATTTATTTTTTCTACAATCTAGAAGTATAATCCGTTTTGTTTTAAGTTATAGTTGTGACACAGTAACGCGTTTCACATCTCAGTTGACGCTACCAGTTTAAACACAAAACAGGCTAGGCCTGCTGGGCCAGCCAGCCGCGCCTGTACACATTATAGTAACTTACTGCTTCTATTCTAGGCCCAGCCAGATACTATGGTCCATAGGCTACACCTACTACGGTACGGTAAGCCCAGCTAGCATAAATAGGCTGGCGGAAAGCATAGGCCTAGTTTTCAACCCGAATTATTTTAAAACAAAAACTACGTAATATCTTAAAATGCATTGAAAGGTTACCTAATGTACTTATAAACATAAGATAATGGTTTATTATAACAACAAAAAAGAAATATACCCATTTTTTCGGAGAATAACCTTAGCACCAATTACGAGAAACCGCACTTTTTTTCACATGAGGAAAAACAAAAACAATGCATGTAGACATATGGAACGCCAAAATGGACTTATGGAGATTATCTGAAATTTCTATTTTATTACGTTAGTTTACATTATATGAACATGCTAAGGAATGTTAGAACACTGAGATCTAGTAAATAAAAATACTAACGCATAATGAATTTAGTTGTACCACGATTTATTCAAAATATTATAATCTATAACGCACCACCATTTATTAAACAATTTATTTTATTTATAAATATACAAGTGATCCTTATTTTATATATTTTCAAATACTATTTATATACTGTTTTGATATCATATAATATTACGCTCTGTGCTATTTTAATTCTTTATAAACATTTATAAAACTTGATAAAACAAAATATTTCAATTTTGTTTTATAAATAAAAAAAACATTCTGAGTATCTAAATTTAGCCAGTATCATAGGCAAAATCTGGGATACAGCATCTCATGTATTTCACATGTGATGCCTGTATCATATCAACTTTATACACTTATAATTTTAGTTATTTCAACAATATTTTACAAGAATGGTGGTCGTCTAGAGATAATAATAATATTTGTTTTTATATAGCCCGTATTGCTAAAAGCTTCACATTATTACCCAGGCCATTTTTTTTATCAAAACACGTATGGAAACATACAACCATAATGCAGCTTGTAATGAGCGCAAAGTTGTCTATCTACCATGGTACCAATTTATGCACCTGGGTGGAGAGAGGCAAACGTAAGTAAAGTATCTTGCCTAAGGATACAAGCAATGTGGTGAGAGTTGGATTGGATTGCATACTAAAAGCATTCAAAACCGCCTTCGGTGGCGAAGTGCGCTCTAGAAATCTGCATTATTATTATTATTTTTATTCAAAATCACAATCTCTTTTTGGAATTTGACTATGATACTGGGCAAATATTGTTACACTGAGATACTGCAATATTAATTAAAATATATATTTAAACAAATTAAATCAAATCCTAATTATTTTTAAAAAATTATAATTTACAAGAAGTATGCCGACACATCAAAACACAATTGAAAAATATTTTTAGAATAAAATATATGTAAAAATATAATGCAAAATGCTGTGTAAATACTGTATTCAAATTATGACCTTACAATGTTACTGACCTTTAAATTTTGACCTTTGTAACATTTGGTAAATTAGAATTATAAACAGTAGTGTTCATTTTGCAAAAAGACAAGCCTACTCTATGACTCTGAATTGATGACAAGAATTTTTAAATCTTGCATAGAAATCCATCTAAAAAAAGAAACTAACAAGCAAGCAAATATTTTATAGAAAATTTAAATTACAAAAGCATTATAATTTTTTTTAAACATTAAGAATTAATAATAATTATGTAAGTAAAGTTGATGCAACAGCTATGCTTGTAAGTAAACATAAAGTAACAGCCAATCTTGCAAGTAAACTTGATGTAAGAGTGAAAAGTGTAAGTAACCTTGATGTAACAGCTGAACATGGAAAGAATAAGCTATTAAATTAAGTAGTGATATTTTGAATAAGTCGACAGATTGCTAAGTTTAAATATAAAAGATTCAAGATTTTCTCAACACTTAAAATGAGTTTTACTAGCCATAAATTTATCAAGATTGTTGACAACAAAAACCAGATGATTTGGATGTATTTGGCGTTAAGGTAATCCTGCCGGTGCTATCAGTGAGTTCGTCTGCTACTGAGCCTGGCTGGCCTGACAGTGTGTTTCTTGCTAAAATTTCTTCTACTAGAAACCTAAAAACAAAAGGAAAACATTTTCATAAGACGAAAAAATTAATAAATACATAATTGTGGGTTTTGTTGATACAAATGTAAACAATACTTACATCATCGATTCACTTATGTTAGAGCTCTCTTTGACGGATATCTCACTCCAGCCAATGAACCCATTGTTTTGTGAAAGTTCTTGAATATCGCTGGACGAAACCGCACGGTTTTGAGAAAGGTCACACTATGGAACCATAAACAAAGTAGAAAAATATAAGTGCCGATATCAATAATAACAATCGTCGGTGACAGCATCTAAATTTGTTAAATACTAAGGCAAATTCTGTAATACAGCATCACATGAGATGTATCCATGTATCATAGACCCTAACTTAACCTAACCTTCCATGATAAAGCCATCACATGTGAAACACATGGGATGGTGTATTATGGAATTAGCCTATGATACAGGACAGATATTGTCATATGAGGAGATATGGTAGTAAAATGATACATACTTTATTGGCAAGAAGCAAACAAGGAAGGGGCGAGCCGTCCTTCAACGATACTTTTGAGTCTAGATCGTTCTTCCATTTCATGACGCTGCTAAACGTTTTATGCATCGTTACATCAAACATAATGACGCATGCTGATGCGTCCTTGTAGTAAACACGAGTCAGTGAGGTGTAACGCTCCTGACCTGAAAAAAAAACCCTATAATTTTTTTATACAATACATAAAATAATATATTACACACAAAAAAATGTTTCAGAATTCATATTTATTTTTCAGACTTTTTAATCAATAAATATTTCATTTGTTTTAAACCATACTACATACAAGAATATAAAAATACTTTTAAATTAAGTTACACATCATGATTAATAAATGTGACATAGTTACAAACATAAATTTATTATACTCACCACCGATATCCCATAATTGTAACCGAATTGTTTCATCGTCATTTAAGGAAAGAACTTTTAAAGCGAAGTCTACTGAAAAAAAATAAATAAATTTGATAAAATTAAATTGGATAGGATTATAGTTTGAAACCTCATACCCCTATATTTCTTGGCTTGTACCACAAATGATGGAATTTTAAGGATACCAGCTAATTAACTTCTCATAATGAAACTTTATAGGCCTTCAATCCATTCTTATCATGGAAGGAATTGGTGGTTACCATAAGGTAAGAGGTATGTTTATAGGCCATTAATCAATTCTTATCAGGAAGGAATCGGTGGTTACCATAAGGTAAGAGGTATGTTTATAGGCCATTAATCAATTCTTATCATGGAAGGAATTGGTGGCTACCATAAGGTAAGAGGTATATTTTCTAAACATAGGTACCAGTACATATCAACTCTGAAAAATCTCTATTATTGACAGATTTTTATTTTCAAATTAATATAAAGGTTAAAAAGCCAATAAAATAAAATAGATAATATTAGTAAGTTTTTACAAAATGATTTGTTGATTAAACAATGGAAACTAAAAGGGTACTCAGAGAACGTAAACATCCACCTAGGCATATGATAAATGGATCACATGTTCCCACACAGCTATGAAACCATGCTTTAAAATGTTATGGAAATCAGGCAATAACTTTTTTGAGTAATCCTGCTAACTAACAAATACAGATAGAAACAAACACAAACGATTGACCTCATAACCTCTTATCAGTAATATATAGTAATTTGGGCTATCCTGGAAAATATTTGTATATGTCTTTTTTTTATTTAATTTTCTCATTATATATTTAATATCATCACTAGCTTTAGTAGCAGTTAGCAGTAGTGATTTTTGTTTTCCTTTTTGTATAGTTAATAGAGTGTAAACTTTAATTCAATGAAATCAGAAAACGCTATTAGATACAATAAAATGGGCATATCAAGGGTCAGTGACTAGATTCAGGGTCGTTGACAGAAAATACAAGGTGGGTGACAAAAAAAAGGTATTCAAATAGATCATTGGATGGTTAAATGCCTTCATTGATATCTCTTAATTTTGTAATTTACCAACAGAAGTAAATAACCTGTATATATTTAAAATGTATGCACATGTCAATTGTATGACCCTCTAACTATACGACCCCCAGGTGAGGTGCGTCATGGATACGTCATTTACATATGATGCAGGCGTGCGTCAAAAAACCTAGATGCTACGTAACATCAATGAACAATGGTGTGTCAATGTTCCGTCACTTTACATCACACCATATCATGAACAAATTGAACAATATGGTCACAATGCATCAAAATGGGTGCGTCATGGTATTCATAATGGATGACAATATCGGACAAATGACGCACCTCTCCTCATATAGTAGATAAATATAGATTTAAATAAGTCATAAATACCTCCAATTGTTGTTTTGTAATCGTCTCTAAATCGGTTGGATACATAGCGTTCAACAAACGAAGTTTTTCCAACCGTTCCATCGCCAATAATCAATACTTTAAATAATCGTTCGATCATCCTCCACTGACAGCTTTCAGAATAATGTTTTGAATACAGTATTGAATTATCGTCTACTCCGCTACTGTATAAATAAAAATTATTACATGTATGAAGGGCCAGCAGCAACAGTTTTCACACCTGTTCCGGAAAATCATATCGAACGTTCAATGTCTCGTTTTCACAATGCTCCACCACGCTATGCACCAATCGATATGCGCATAGCCATGTGAAAACGAAACATTGACATTTGAATTGCTGGACCTGAACCATGCTGGAGCAGGTGTGAAAGACGTTTTATTTATTCAATTTTATTGTAATTCATTCAGCAATTTGTGTAGCATTTAATCTGTATCGATATCAATTAAAATTTATGAAACATTTAGTACTAGTAGTAGGCCTAGGTCTAGGCCATATTATTTCTATACCTTGATAATGTAGGCTGTGCAAGCTCTTACAGTAGCATTAATTAGCCTTAGGCCTTTATGCCTTGCAACCAATACTATATTATATAGCCTAGCCTATATTTCACACTGCTGCTCCTCTGCTGAATGAAGTGCCACACACTCTCTGCTCTGCTGGTCAGGCTGAGCATTTACTCCATGGGCTGAGTGAGTGCTGGCTGTGTGTTGTGGGGGCTGCCAGCTGGGCTCGGCCTCTTTTTTCTGGCTGGCCTGGCTGTGATCTTACTAGCTAGCCTAGTTACTAGGCATAAATCCCTACATAATAAGATCCTTTATTACTGTCTTTAAATTCACATTTGATATCAACTTACCCTTCTTTCTTTCATAAACGCTTCTTTTCCGCTTTGTCTTTCATCACTATCTCCCTGAACATCGTGACACATCTGTTGTCACAGATCACGTGCGCGAAGGGACCCTGTGCGTCACGTGATTAATCAAAATATTATTATCACGTGACCAAGTTGTATCAACGTTTTATTTTGTACATTTTTCTAAAACCATTTATAACTTTTTAACCGAAGAAGTTAATTGAGGAATGTTTTAATATGTTTTAATTTAATCTATGCTCAATACAAACAAAATGTTGATATAAACAGAAAAAAGAAACAAAAACCTATTTGTTTTATTTATTTCAGCATGTATTTTTGTTTTACCTTTTGAAAAAAATTACTTGTATTTGGTAAAATTATATTGTACATAAACAACTTGTTTTCATTTTTTCCAAAACACTACACATGATTCCGAAAATACTAATAATATGTATTAAGAAAATGTATCAATCTTTATATTAAATTAAAAAATACCATTATTATACATTAAGCTATGTTAATTAACAATAATTATTTGTTACTGATTATTTGAACATGATTAAATATTATTAAAAATAATATATTACTCAATTTTATCAATGTATGTGCACAACAAATTTCGTATCTAGTTGCTGTTTCTGTTCTTTTAAATAGCGCCATGAGTGGGTATTTAAATATATTGTTTTTTTTATATTGCCATCTAGATCACATAGAGGATTAACATATCATTTAAATAGCTAAAATCTGTACTAATTATAAAATAACCATTAAGTTAGAAATAATTTAAATGTAAAGAAAATACCATAGTATACAGTATTAAACTACTAAACCAAAACATGATTGCAATTAATTTATATTGGGTTAAATTTAATCATGTAAGTTTATTTAGTGTGTAGATTTAAATACCTAACGTGCATAACATTGTAAATTATTCTGCCATGATATATACACCTGCCAACTCTCACACATAATGCGCGAGTCTCGCACATGAGGGCACATCCATAAAAAATATTCAGAAAACATTATTTTGAAATTTGGAGTTATTATAACATAGATGCCGCTATATACAATTTTAATTTAATGTCTCGCGCACTGGCCAGGCGTGGATTTAGGCAGGGGATAAACAGGCATATGAATATGCATCAACCTTATGAATATGCATCAACCCTATGAATATGCATCAATCTTATGAATATTGATGAGCAGTTAGTTTTCCTTCTTTGATTCTCCATCTTGAGTCTCCAATTGTTTCTAAAGAAATAAGAAAATTGGTTTGGAACATTTTTTAGAAGAACATAGGACATTCGTATTGCTTTATGATTGGTCATTGCCGCGACCCAGAAACAAGCAAACTATGTTGAAGAATAGAGTGAGGAATCATGTCCCGGCATGCGCACAATAAATTAACATAATGTAACTTGTTTCTAGGCTTGGCTAAACAGGCTTTAGAGCTTTTCCTCCCCCCACCCACCCCAACTACCCTAAAATATTTAATAGCCATGTCTTTTTAAAACAAAAAACTGACTGTTTTTATTTATATTAACTTAATAAATAAAAAAATATTATTATAACTATAAATGAGGACATAAAAATATTTAGGCCTACTTGTAACTTGGCATGTTCAACCAGCAGCCTGTCATACTCTGTCGAAACACCTTCTGCCTGTTTCTTGAATGTTTTTAAATCTAGCTTAGCAATTTCCAACTCTGTAAAATATAATCAATTTTGTCAATAATGAATAACTTGATAAAATATCAAATTATACAACCATACTAAGTGTGATTGGTTAATAAAACCACTGAACACTTAAAAAAAAAGAAATTGGATTGCGAAAACCAAATATTATTGGCCTTGTAAATATATACTAAGTACATTCAGAATAACTTTTTTTTCGCAAGCTACTCAAAGGTGGGACTCGAACCCACGACCTCCAGATCACTAGCCTGGCATTCATACCTCAACAAAGTACAAATTATTTGCCCAGAGTAGGGCAAACATCTGGCCAATTACTCACATCGGACGCAAAGTTACTCCAGGTTTCGAAACGTTCTGTAAGTTCGCTTATAATTTTTTGGTTTTTACAAAAAAGAAATCCTTGTTATACACAGTAGTTCCACAAAAAACATTACAATTCTTGTGAATATAATTGAAAAATGTTTTAGGTAAATACCATTTGTTAAGTTTGTAACTTCTTCTTTTGTGGCTTTTAGTTCTTTAGTAACCTCACTGTCAGCAACCGCCGCCATGGCAACATCAGCCATTGAGTTTGATCGAGACAGTTTGCGTTTGCCCTCCTACAAAAAAAAAAATTTTTTTGTGTACAATGTTTTTACCATGCAGAAGTGTATCTTAGGCCATAAACGGGTGTATTGACAATGTGATTTAAATATTATACTCTATTTCAAAAGCTCTCTCTATACTATCAAACTAGTTTGACAAAAAAGTTTGATGTGCCCAAATATGGTAGTGATATGCCTTAATATGGTAGTGATATGATATCATGTCCATATGGGCACATCACATTTTTTGTCACATTAAGTTTGATAATGTAGACAGAGCTTTACAAAACTTTTCAATCAACTATAACTTCTATGAATGGATGACTAGTTGGGAGCGGGAACGCTAGAAGACCAAACCCAGTACCGTTTTGATTTTACAACCATTCGGGGAAATCCCTCAAAACTTTCAGGCTATTTAAAATGATTATACCTTTTGTAATTCTTCAATCTCGGCCATAAGCTTTTTAGCTTGTTCAGATGCTCCTCGAGCCTGCTTCAATGAGGCTTCATTCGATGCTGTTAGACTGGCTTCTTTTGAAATCAACTTGCTCATTCTATTCAGCACACTATTGGAAAACAAGAAACAGCAATTATCAACATTGAATAGAGATAAATTAGTGATAAATATATATATAATATATATAATAATTATACAATTAATAATAAATATGAATATTCATTTCATTTTACTTTTATTTTTCGGAAACGTATCTCCATAGTTACAAAAGCAATTGCATCACATAAGAAAATAAATAAAAAAGGCAAAAAAAAAGAAAAAAGGCAAACACACACACACAAAAAAAAACACTGGTATCAGATCATCTCAGGATCTCAATCATTTTGTTGTGGAGCCTGGATGATTCAAATGATGATACCATAATACATTCCATTTCATTCTTGCTAGCTGACATTAAGAATTAATGTGACCCAATCAATATTCAACATTAGAGTTAATGAATATTCAATAATAAACATTAGAGTTAATGAATATTCAAATTTAATAAACATTCAAATAATGTAATGAATGAATATTATACAAATAATGAATGTTTATGAGTTGGATAGTGAGACTATTTCATGAGTTTAAATATTGACTGCTCAAGCCGAGTTAAATAGAGCAGCCAATATTTCATCAAATAAATTCTGTATTCTTAATTCCTAATGAATATTATATTAACTAATGAATAATAAATGAACATGAATAGAGGTAATATATATAATAATGAATAATTGATAAACAAACTAAATTTATTACATTACAAGACAGTCATTAAATATTTATAATAACAAATAACAAAATGGAAGCACTCAGGTATCAGTAACATAATTGGCAAAATATTATTATTTTGGCCCATGTTTAAGAATACAAATTATTCTTTTTTTTGTTTGTGAAGTTATTAATGAACCAATTGTCTTGCATTTCAATAGGCATGTTCTGTAAGTACATACATATATGAATGATAACGTTTGTTGGTGCTATCAAACAATTCTATTTTACCAAGTAAAGACTCACAATAAAAGCAGAAAGGCAAAGCCAGATATGTAGAGGTTTCGCTGAGCCCTAAACATCTTCATGTTCATTGAGATTTCTGCCTCTGGTAGGTTGATGTCCACCTTGGTATTGGAGTATTTTCTGACTTCACGAACTGCATCTAAAAACATTCAATACAACAATTTATAAATGTTCATTTATTTCTGATTTTGAAGGCTTTCGGGCACAAAACTTGAGCACTGTGCATTATAATAGAATCTTAAACTTACCAAGAAAGAGGAGAATAAGAATAACCATAAGAAATTTGAAATAAATATGCGCATAATCCGTCAATATTTTTAACCAGCGTGATCTGAACACTTTCTGCCACCTAAAAGAAAAGAATCATTTATAAATTATACAATTAAAACAAATTACCAATTAAAAAAAGTTTTATAAGGTTCTTGTCAAGTAATTTAATAATATAGACTACTTACATGTATGATTTAATAAATGGCAACATGAATAGTATCACGACAAAAATCTCAAAATAAAGAATAGCGGCAACAAAATTCCACTGCAACGACATTTTGGTTTCGATTGATTGCCTGAATTGAATCTGTAAAGTAATCATTTAATCAATAAATATGTCAAATTGTAATATCTAGTAGGTCCTAGGCCTGTAGATAGGCTACACTAGAACAGACTAGGCCTAGCAAGAGACACATACTGTGTAGGGATCCTGTGTAGTGTGTAGTAGGCCTAGGCTAGGCCCTAGTGCTACACTACGACTACTAACTAGGGTAGGCCTACCTAGGCTAGAGAGCGAATACCACTACCACTAGCCTATTTTAGGCCTAGCCTGGCTAAGCTAGCTCAAGCAAGCAGGCTATTTATCACACGGTTATTTACCTGAATTCTAACACACGTATCTAGTATAAATTAAACATATATATAGACCTACCTTTTTATAATAACGCAAAATGAGAAATACCTCACGACTAAAAATAACCCAGACAATCTTATTTCTCCACGTAGATTTATCAAGATCAAGTTCAAAAACCATACGGATACGGATTCCGATTGGCTATTTGCACGTAGGAAACTTTATGGCAAGCCAAGTCCGCCAAAACAAAGGCACACAACATTGAATAGTTTGAATTCAAATTGTGCAAATCATGCATAACAACGGTATTTGATCTTACAGTAATTGTAGTTCAAATAGGCGTGTTGAGATTACATCATGCAAACAACAAATTATTAAACCGACTGTTTAACTAATAATTGTATTTTATTTGCTTGACAATTCATACAATACTGCACAGTTTTCTAAACTTTGTGCCCAAAAGACAGCAAATCATTTTGTAGAATGATTCGAATGAAGAATTTAGATATTAGTTGATATAGACAAAATATTAATACAGTATATAATACAATATATACATAATATACAGTACAAAGTTATAATATAAATCGTATCATTTAAAGATGTATTGTCCCCCTGAAAAATATGTTTTTTTCTAATTTTTTTGTTGAATATGCCATTTTAATATCACATAATAGTTTTGACCAAAAATTGGATCGAAAAGAAATTTATTTATTTGAAAAAAACATAATTTAAAGGAAAAATAGTCAAATTGGCTGCCAGCCAATAGGTTTTTTGGTCGAATTTAACCATTTATTTTCTCATTTTATAAGTGAAAACGATGTTTTTTCCCCGTTTTTTTCTACTGAAGTGATTCAGTAAACTACAAAATAACCTATTCAAAGTCTGATTTAATTAATCTTCATGTTTTTGGGGGACAATACATCTTTAAGGCAATTATTTTATTCAAACATCTCAATCTTTTTAACTGGTGGTTTGTGTATCCACTCAATGAAAGCAGGATCTGAAGAGTCTGTATCTTTGGAGTCTAGCTTAGTTACTGTATCATCATAGGCTATAGATAATTCAGACAATGGTTCTACAACTTGGGCTGTTACATCAATCATTCTACCACCTTCCTTTTTTATCTCATTATCAATGTTACTTTCATTTTTTTGCAATTTTCCTACACCATTTGAGTCATGTATTGAAATATTTTTTAGAACTTCATGTTCATCTTTTAAAGATAAATGTTCAAATTCTTCAATTCCATTAATTACACTTTCCTCTGCTGACTCTCCACATTTTTCAGTAACAAAACTTTCGGATTGTTTCATCTCTTCTTCAGCAGTTTTAATCACAGATTCCTCCACGGCAGAAGAGTTAGCATTAGTATAAAGAATTTCTGGGTAGCCATATTGCTGTATGTCGGCTTCAATGGTCGTTTCTTCGTTTTCTTCTTCTTCCAAAACCAACTCAGCTGCTTGTTCTAATTCCACCAGGTCAAAACCAATGTCATCCTTGTGAACTTTAACCTTAAAATCAAACATTAATGGCATTACTATTATAATACTCAGTTTTTGTACTTTTAAGCTGTTTAGCATACTTTTACAAGCACTACCAGTGGCCATTTTGATTTTTGTATGCGATTTATAAGAACCTATTTTACTATTACAGTTTAATAATAATTTAAAACATTGCTGGACCCCCTTTTGGTACTTGAACACTCTCTACCTTACATCTAAATCTCACCTTCCTCAGAGCTTTGGCAACCGATTCCAACCTCCGTTGGCTTACCGTCTGAATCCACAGGCAGTAGTCTGTGATATACAACTCATTTAGAATGTAGCGTGGATCATCATGAGACAACAATTGATGTATCTCTAGCAAGCATTTCAACAACCTTCTTCGACCTATTACAACACAAACCAAATTCTTAAGGCCAACTCAGACAGTATCGTACGTCAAGTTGTCTCGTAGGGAGAAACTATAAACATGTTTAAAGTTCTTGCGACGACCTAAAAACTATCACAAGACGGGATTGTATTCAGAGAGATGTTGTCTGAGTTGACCTTTATACAGTCAACTCTCCCACCTTTGGGCTGGCCTATAATATCTCGTTTTCTGGAGAGCATTCTAGAATGCGTTTTTAATGGTAAAAATGAATTTGGGACCGTTTGAACCTCAAGAAAAGTATGGTTTTAGAGAGTCCGGTATTGGGAGAGTTGACTGTATTCATAAACAAATACTCAAAATATTTAAAAATTTATCTTGAAATTTTACATGTCGAAATAATATAACTGTGTTAAAATATACAATCAATCATTGGAATGGAAAAAGTTATACGAAAGGAGTAAATAAATGTTGCTTTGAATTGAATTAAAATTGATTTCCATATTTGGGTCTACTTCCAAATATAGAAATTGACTCATCCAATGTAACCATACAGGGGAAAATAAACAAATAATCCACTTCGATATAAAATGTTTTTTACCTAAAACAAATACTTTTTTCACATCATTTAGGACTTTACTGGATAGTTTCCAGTGTCGGTAGAGGGGGTAGCAAATGCTCCTACGAAAACTGGCTTCAACGACGTCTTGCAAAGAAGCAAATGAATTCATCCAACTAAGTGTTGAGCTTAGCTTGCAGATGGTCCAAGCCGACTCCACCTGAATATAAATGACAAAAATATTCAATGTTAAATTCAAGTCGGTTTTTGCGGAAAAACCGGATAAACCGTATATTGTTAAATCTGTGACGTAATACATACATTGTTATCACCTTCTGTTGTCCTATAATTATATGCATACGCAAATAAAATATCAACTAATGACAGCAGAGCAACGCTATCACTTTCTTTGTCATGTAAGATCTCTCGACGTGGTAGTTTTCTCATCTGTTCCTTCTCGTCATCGGAAAAAATAACTGAAAACAAAAAACAGAGTTTATTTTTAACTTGGTGTACTGTACATATTTTCTTTTGGCTCCGTGGTCATACAAAGAATTTGTTTAGACATTCAAACATAGAAGATTATTGTTTCCAAGGCACCTTTCATTAGTTTTGAGAGTGGGGAAGGGGTTATCCAGACTTGAGCTAGCCAGGCAAGATAGATCACAATGAACATGTATAGAGGCAAATTCCAGCTTTCCTAGGCTAAAGGTTAAGCTGCTGCAAAAACTGGGAAATTTTAAATTTGAAACACATTATTATTAGTAACTCTAACCTACCGATTTGCTCTTTATCAGATGATCTCAGGTTATCTTGGCCAGAGTCCTTGGTCTGATCAACTTCTTGACCTTGTTTGTTCTGCATTTCAGTATATTCACTTTCCCATGGTGCCTTGTAGGCTAGTAAACACTGAATGCATTCATCTTCGTATAGATCAGCTCTGAAAAATAAGATTTCTGATGACAATAGCTATCTTGATACGATACAATCACAAATTTATTAAATAGTTAACGATACTGCTATCAAATGTCCAACAAATTGACTCAAGTAAGAGGAGTTGGTATAAATATAAAACATTTTCTCCAAATTGGGGAGTGAGTGTAGAACTTTAGAATGGGTTCGGTAGCAGAATAATTTTTAATGTATATTATGACTCACAGATAATGATCTTCGTCAAAGTGTTCTTTTTCATCTTCCATTCTGTATTTCTTTCTGTTCATTGGCATTGTATTATCTGGATCTTTAACGTCAACAATCCCGCAAAGTTCATCCTGAAAAAAAAAAGGTATTATATTATCACCAGATCAAATATTACCATATATAGCGTGGTATAATTTCAGAGGGCTTTGTGTTCAGAATTTGATGAAAATTAGGGGTGGGATTATACTTGAGTATGGGATTATATTCAGGCCATATACAGTAATTGGAAACACTTAGCTGGAACATTTTCTCCCAACTTTTTTTTAATGTACTGTAATATGTAATAACAATTGCACTAACCTGCAGCCTATTAAACACACCGCTCTTTTTATTGGCAAAGCCGTAACAAGCGTTGCCAACAGTTACGGTCTCGTCATCCAAATATGGTGCTTGAATCACCTGCCAATCAATCTCCTCCTCCTCATCATCTTCAAGTGTCCGACTAGGCTCACAAGACCCAGAGGAATCTATAAATAAAATGGTGCAGAGGTTAAAAATACAGTACTATTTGAATATCAACTCAATATTCAAATCAACTTTCTTCATTCCAGAACATTATTACTAAAGTCTCCATAACTCTCTGAAAATCAGACCAGACCAGAATGTTCTTGAGGTCCAAAATGCAATCAGAATACAAGAAAAAGTACACATTTTTGGCCAGGCTAGTGTGTTTAGTACAGTATTGGGAGAGATGATCAACAAACCTGTAACTTCAATAGACGCTCCCTGAATGTGTGTCTGACCACTTGGTGCCAGGAGCTTGGTCAGCATGCCTAGACTTTCAAAATATTCACCATTGGTTGCCTTTGGAATTACAACTGTGAACGCTCCTGGAATATTACAGTATAATTTGAAATTTTTTTTATTTTATTTTATTCAGTTGTCAACCAACAGCGATGAAACCGCCACTAACAAGTTGAATAAGTGTGGTAGCCATGCATTAATAATAGAACTTCAGTTACTATTATTATGAATTATTTATTAAATTAATAATATTAATTGTACCTTCATCAACATCATAACTTGCAGTCTCACTACCATCCTCAACTAGTCTTCCAGGTAGATTTAATCTGAAAGGTGAAAGATAATATTTTAAGTGGTGGATCCATCAAGATATTGAAATAGCCCAGGGCCTAAAAATGGCTGAGCATAATTTGATATCTTATCTTTTGCATTACAATTTGCGAAATCTAGGTGGAGGGGAGACAGGCCGTACCCCCTTGGATCCAACCCCTGAAATTGTATAGCTTAACCACAATTATAAATTAATTATACCTCAAAAAGTATGGTTTTGAATAGAATTTAAAAACTTTTCCATCCACCTCGATTTCAACATCCGATACCTTGGCAAACCTTGCCTTGATCAATATGGTAATAGTGTTATGAGTCTGCGTGATGTCAAAGGCTGGCGTCAGCATGGTTCTTGATGTAAATTATGTAATACACAACCTGGAACAGATCAGAAGGGTATACAAAAGTATTGGTTGAATTTTATTCAATTTATGCTCTTTAATAATGTTTGACATATAAGATTAAAAATTATATTCATTCAGTTTAATATTTTAACAAAGTAGTAAATTCCCATTTGTTTATTTTGTGTTTTTCCGGTTTATGCATCATAGGCATATAATAATATAATCAGGTCGTTTCGTCCTATCTTTCAGCCATCTATTGCCGTCTAACAATAATAACTGAGCCTGTGCTGTGTGGCGTCTGATTGCAGCCTAAACTAATGTAATATTTAAACTAATCATATATGCCTACTAAACTAGCCTAGCTAGGGCCTAGTTCAGACCTGAATTAACCAACGCTATTAACCTATACAAAAAATGTCTTAATAACAAATAAAAATGTTTTAGTATGTGTTGTACATTGGTTTTTGTTTTCAGCAAAATAACAGAAAAACACACGTGCATCGATGACTCTCTCAAAATGCAATGTTTACTTCTTGCCACGCAAGAGTGATTCGAATTTAAACTTTTAGATTTATTATTAGAATTAAATACATTTTGAACTTTATGTACAAATGGTAAATTTTCAAATAAGTAAAAATGATCAACTAAATTTAAGTCAGTGTATTATTATTTAACACTATTTGGAAATTTGTACATAATTAACTTTTGAAATTAAAAATTATTTGAAATGGGCGACAGAATGGACCAATCACATGACTGGAATGAGTCACACCTTCAAAATGATAAACAAAATTAAAAACCCAAACATGATCGTACGATTCTCTCTGATTACGTACGTGTTGTTGACAGTGTTATTGTTTTGATGATAAGGAGAAGAAATAAATGTAACTAGCGATGCTTAACTAGTGATATAACAGATTAATTAATTGTAAGAGATGTTATATATAAATAGTAGATACACACTTTCGTATTTTTTTAGACTTATAGTCTAGCCTAGGCCTAGAGGAATTTAAAATAAATAGGCCTCTCTCTGACTAGGCCTAGCCTAGACTCTTTAGTATATATTTAGGCCTCGAGGCGAGCCTAGAGAGTCTAATTAATTGTTCCTATTTTAGTAAAATATTTAGAAACCAAGCCTAGCTTGTTAGTATGTAGGAATTATGATAGAACATGTAATACTACTGTAATAGAATATATACCGGAGGGACACACAAGCATTGCTTTAGATGTCCAAGATCAAGGTAAATCTTCACATCATTTGTATTTGTAGTAGTAGTAGTACTGTAGTACACAACACTCTTTTGAACATACACACAAATCTCAAACAAACAATCAACATTTATTATTATGTAATCGACAGCTCAGGTATGTTCATTTAATACCTGTATTTACTTTTGATTTTTAGTGTGTGATACTCGGTCGGTTAATGATGGCACTCACCAGTACTGTAAACCATCAAGGCATGCTGATGTCACTGAAGTCAAGAGCCATCTACAAAAGTGTTGAAAACAATATCTCAAGACCGACGAAAATCAATAAAACAAGAAACTTTACAAACACAACTCATTTTAAAAGGGGTAGAATACTTCGAGCTACTAGTGCTTTACGGGAGTACACCTTTCATGGCGTTAATGTACGCGCTGTGTATTTACAATCACAGTTATTAACATCATTCCCGAGAAAATACAGTTCCTCAAATCAGGAAAAGCATGATGAGTCCATCAAAAATGACATTTTTAGATTGTCACAAAATGAAACTACCGACGTTTTAAACAAATTAAACGCTAGGATTGAGGAACGATATTCAGAAGTGAAAGAAAAAGCAAACGTGATGGTGAACTCCTTAAAAGATAAGGTTAATAACTCTACGTCTAGTTTTGGTCCGACGACATTATTTCAACTTAAATCGAATGAAAATCCTCACAAATTGGTTCAGCACAATAGTAACCATGTAAATGAAACTGATAAAAAATCAAGTAGTAATAAGGAAACGGATTTAACGACAGATTCTTTAAATTCACGTGCTGTGACCGATGAACTAACATCGTTTGGAAATAATGAATCATCTGAAAATCATGATGAACCTCCCAGTTGTAGTGAAGAGTCTTCTGGTTTGGTCAAAATATCTGATAAAGTTGAAAGCAAGAAAGACAGCAAGTTGAACCTAAATAAGATGAAAATGTCATTACCATCACTAGAAGATATAAAGTCAACATCATCATTTAAAAACGCTACCTCATTTACCGAAACAACTTTGAAAAGAGCAGCTCAAAAGACTGACGATATGACCCAGGATCTGCAGGGAACCCTTACCAGTTTAAAAGACAAGATATCTAGTATTCCGAAGATCGACCAGTTCACAACAAGATTCAAAGGAAGCAAGGTGAAATCTGCTGCAGAACGAAATAGAGATCTTCCTTCTCCACAAGGCAAGGTTTACACGCTTGAAGACACGTTGCTTAAAATGGGAGAAATGGCGGGCTCTACCGTGAATATTGTTGCTTCTTCCCCGGCAAGTAACGCATCTAAATCAGAAGGTGAGACGACCACGACAAAGATGAAGAAGTACCTGGAGCAAACGGTGAAAGCAGTGAAGCAACAAGAACACACATCAAACAACCAAAACGAAGGAAAATCAAAAGTACGTTGAAAAAAGAGATAGATAAAAATTTTAAATCAATAAAGTTAGTTCCTTTAAACTCTAAATAAAAATTAACATTTGTTTCTCATTTGTAGATATGCAAAGCAAGCATAGATAATCGCACGAAGGCTCTTTCAATTGGTGTCCGAACTGCCGAAACAACAGCTATGAAGCTATTGCGAGTAGAACGGCTTGCTGAACATCTCCTACAATATCCAGAATCACGACAGGTTGCGGTAAAGGTACGGCAAAGAAAATCTTGTTTAGCACCAATTTTTCATTTTTCGGCCACCAACTTTATATTCCTAATCATTTTAATTGTTTTATAGGTCGGCGCTATACCGTCGTTGTTAAAGATGCAAAAAACTTGGGACAGAGCACTGGTAGAACACGTGCACATGTGTTTGGCATTGCTCGGTTACGTGCCGAATGTGAGAGGACGAGGTCTTCGAGTACTGAGTATTGATGGAGGAGGAGCAAGGTATAAACTGATTAAAAAAAAAACCCAAAAAACATTAATTTTTATTTAACAAAATTACCAAGATGTATTCTTTTTTCTTAGAGGGGTAATTCCTATCCAAGTTTTACGTGAGCTGGAGCGGCGCACAAATTGTAGAATTCGGGACATGTTTGACTACATCATGGGCGTCAGCTCGGGTGGCGTGCTTGCTTTCTTGCTATCCTTCGGTCATTCAACGCTGGATGAGTGCAGTGCGATATATAGGAGACAATCCCTGGAGGTTTTTAAAAGGAACTCTTTGGTTGGAACCGGAAAACTATTTCTCAACCACGCTTTTTATGATACGGAAGGCTGGGCTAACATTTTGAAGTAAATACAAATTATAAATATACTTAGTATACAAAATAAATTAAAATGAATGGAATAGATATTTTATATAAAACATATAAATGAAAGTTTTCTATAGATACTTAATATATACTGTACAATAATAAAATATTACTCTATAGATCCTTAATACATACAATATAATATTCTATAGATCCTTTAAATATTCTATAGATCCTAATATACACATTACAATACAATATTCTATAGATCCTTAATATATACAATATAATAAAATATTCTATAGATCCTTACTAAATACAGAAAATTAAAATGTTCTATTGATCACTAGTAATTTGTTTATGTTTATCAAAATCAATATTTTACGGCATCCTGTTACTGGCCTTTATCTGTTGCATGTATGTTCTGTTTGTTTCTTTATTTCCATTCACAAAAAAAAAAAGCAAACATGTATATTTTGAATGTCAATATTTTTTCAGGACTTATCCAATGGCAAAGGAGAGAATGATAGAGTTTGCCAAGGACCCTACTTGTCCAAAGGTAAAACCTTTTTAATCAACACTAAATCGACATAAATCCTTGCTTGTACTTTATTTGTTATATAATTTATCTAAAGCTCTGTCTACACTATCAAACTTTATGGGACAAAGAAATATGATATATGTCCATATATGAACACAATGATGTCATACCACTACCGTATTTGGACACATTCTTGATAGTGTAGACAGAGCTTTAAGAATGTATTTTTTCATGCCTAAAATTTTGTTTGTGCCTGCTTTACATTATTTTTCTTCTTGTCCACCAAGGTTGCAACTGTAGCAACACTAATCAACCAAGGTGCTTTGAAGGACTACCTCTTTCGAAATTACAACTTACCAGCTGGCGTGTCGTCCAGATACCTAGGCAGCTCATCGTACCCATCCTGGCAAGCCCTCAGGGCATCTTCTGCTGCACCGGGCTACTTCGAGGAGCACAAACTTGATGATTATATTTTCCAGGTAAAGACGAAAAAAAAACCATGATCATATAATAAAATAAGGTTATTTTTTAGTCAAACTATGCATTTTATCAAAGGAAATTCCTAATTTAACTCATGGGGAATAAAATTTGTATGAAAAAAATACATACTTATTTCATTCATATGTAAGTATGTGTATGTGTATCTAACGCAAATTCAATAATTGTAGCATAGAGATATTATAATATCTCTATGATTATAGTAATACTATACTGTACAGGATTTGTCTATTCACACTTGTCACACATTGCATTTAGCTGTGTCTATATAAACTCACCCCCATCTGCCGTAAACTAGCAATGCAAACTTCTTTTCGTTCTCTTGTACAGGATGGCGGTGTATTGACAAACAACCCATCTGCGTTAGCAATACACGAATGCAAGCTTCTTTGGCCTAACACGCCAATACAATGCGTCATCTCTCTTGGCACGGGAAGATGGGATCCGCAAGGGTCAAATGTCAACCAGGGTTTCAGCACACTGAAAGAAAAATTGGTTAAGATCATGCTCAGTGCTACTGACACTCAGTGTAAGCGATGTCTACAGTATCAAACTATATGTGACAACAAAATGTGATCTGCCCAAATATGATGATGATGTCATATCACTACTTACCATATTTGGGAATATCACTAGCATATCTTCAAACTAATATAAACTATTGATATATAGTTTGCGTTACACATTATATAGTTCTGAAAAGAAGTGTTGAGTTTCATGTTATAATTAGTGTGCTTTTTTTAAATATTAAATTAAGAAATTCTTTTCAGAACTATATATACATGGTGTACCACAAACTTGATATCAACATTTGATTTCGCCATGCAAACCTTTCAAACAATATAATATAAACTGTTTTTGGTGATGAGAAGAAAAATTAATAAAAGTTTTGTTTTTGTTTTAACAGCTGTCCACACAATTATGAATGATCTCTTACCTCCAAAAACCTACTACCGGTTCAACCCGTTTTTATCGGAGGACTTTGACCTTGACGAGAATCGACCCGAAAAATTGAACATGATGGAGGAAGACATTCGCTTGTATTTAGAAGAAAACGAACAGAAAATCGCAGATTCTGTAAAAGCGCTAACAAATAAAAAAACTCCTGTACAAAAAGTTTCCGATTGGGTGAAGCATAAAAAACTCCTTTACGATGTTTAATTATTATTTAAATATTATTGCTGGTGTGCTTTTTTTTCTTTTTTTTTTTATGAAATTAATTTGTAGTATTAAAAGTTAATACAACATTTCATTTTTTAAAGGTATTAAATGAAGTTATTGTAAATCATTTTAAAAAACAGTTTTCAAGATATATATTTATTTATTTGTAAATTTTATTATAATCATGATAAGAAACATATGTAAATATTTCGCTTTATAATTTGTTTTTATTTTTTATCTAAGTTTACCTCAATTTTGCCTTTAATTATTTGCGCATAGTAAATAATTTTATAATTATGCAACTGTTTACTAATAATATATGTAAATATTATTGAAAGCAGATAAATGTGAAAATAAGACACAGGCCTAATAATAATTGTTGAGTTTGTCAAAATATATTACAATTAATATTGATTAATAACAGTGGAATTATGTATGGGGTGAGAGGAAGGTACCAAATGGGACTCAAGTTATTGCCTCTTTTACTGTAATATTGTGCAATGTTGCTTGCAGCTAATGTTATTAAACACATCTCACTCTTAAGAACAACATTTAGTATTGTATACTTTTATTTCATCTATTATTTTTCAGTTGCAATATTCATCGGTCTATCGCGTGCACAAAAAAAGATAAAAATAAAAAACACGAAAAAAATTACTATTTAACACGATGTTAAATAGTGCATACTATTGCACGCCATGTGACCCACAACTGTCCAATCAAATTACAGGAATTTATTTAGATTTTATATAATAACATATCCAAAACCACGCCGAAAGAAATCACCTCCACCTCGAAATCAAATGACAAAAATTTGACACTGAAGTATGCAATAAAGTTTACCCGAGTTACAATGAAAACAAACACGCTAGATTTATATTACAATATGTATCAAATTTCTTGATTTTATAAAAATACAAATTAACCTATCAATAGTAGCATAATCAATACCAGGATGATACAATTATATTAAACTGATGATTGTATTGCTCATTAGGCAACAACATGGCGGACACTAATGCGACTGGCATTAACGAAGTTTCAACTATGTACTGGCATTTTATATACATTTACACTCCTATTATGTTATTAATTTTATTCAGCAACTTTATCGTTCTTTTCACGCTTTATCGAAGTTCAGCTATAGCTAAGAAACCTGTTAATATTTTTGTCGGATCTTTAGCTGTTGTTGATTTTCTAACCGGATTGATTGGCGTTCCATTCGCGGTCGTCGGTTTTATAAAACAAGATTCAAACCTACCTTGTTCCGACTTGTATTTTGCGCCAGAAATAACTTTGATAGCCATGTCTTTTGTAAATTTAGTGATCATGACAGGAGATCGGTTCTATGCCGTCCGGTTTCCGATTCGATATCGGGTGTGGATGACGGCAGGAAGAGCAGTTCGGATCAGTATTGTTGGTAATTTGATTGGTTTTATCACCGGTGTTCTTTCATTTGGTGTAACTTTTGTAGCCGGAATAATAATGAACTTCAACCATTCGACATCGACATACAACTGCGAACAATTTGACAATCTCTATCCCATATATGGAGAATTCGTATTCTTTTATTTTAACACACTATCAATGGCATTTATCATACCAATGATGTTGATTATATGAGGCGCTCCAGCTCAAAAGCGGCGCTGTGTCGCAATAGACCAACCTATGTAATAACTATCACAAAGTTCAATTTCAGCGAATTTGAAAAAATTTTCAATTTTATTTTTTTTACATAATATGAATTATTGATATGTGTTTTACCTACCCACGAAGTCTTATTATGAACCAATAAATATAAATGTGTTAAATTCCGTAATCTTTGAAGTGTGTTTCTTTTAAAATATCTGAAAACAAAAATGTACAGTGCCCGAACGACAATAAAATACTCCATTTTTCGCTAGAAGTATCATAGGCTTTCTCCTTCACAAACTCCGCCATGTTTGGTATCGGCAGAAAGCTTAGATTTTATTCTATCTAACCCTGCCCTGGATTCGTTGGATAAATATTATTCTAACCAATGAAACATCGTCTTATTGCCGTCTTGTTGTTGCTATCTTGCCCAAACAAATCTGTAAAAACTACGTTGCTGATTGGTCAATTTTCATTACATCATTACTGAGCATGCGCATTTGCTATGTTTACGCTTCGATCTGGCTACCGCGCCTGCGCGAAGTAGATCGAACAAC
This sequence comes from Antedon mediterranea, assembly GCF_964355755.1. NCBI lineage: Eukaryota > Metazoa > Echinodermata > Crinoidea > Comatulida > Antedonidae > Antedon > Antedon mediterranea. The sequence continues at coordinate 21,694,762 of NC_092678.1, read as the reverse complement.
ACATGTTCCAGGAAAATTCTCACGACGAAAACATACTTTATTCATTAGCGAGCAATAACTATTATTTATATTACTGATTTTTCGCAATACGTTCGTAATGTCTCGGAAGGACCCGCCTAAGGAAATTCTAGATGCGTTAAATGGTGCCAATGATTTTGGTTTTAATAATGAGGATGCTGAAGTATCTCAACCAACTCATGATGACCAACTAGCTAGTAGTAGGGCCCTAGAGTCTCTAGATAGGCCTCCTACCTCCTTCCTAGCCTAGGTCTACTACTTTTTGCTGACGATGACGAAGTGGAGAATGGCCATCCTAGGCCCGTTATCCAGAGGGTAGACGTCCTTAGATGTAATGAAATGCCTCTGTAAGTACATTTTATTTTTTCTTGTATGTAAACTAAAATCCGTCTTGTCACATTAAATGTTAAATATCACTATGAAGAAATGATATAACTTTAACTTTATATTATTAATATTACTAGGCTAGGCCTATGGTCTACTATACTAAATTCAATAAATTAGTTGAGGTAAAATAAAGTCAACTTAGGCCTAGGCTTAGGCTAATTAAAAATGTCAATAAGCAAATTTGATTTTTACAAATACATTCATGCTTGTTTGTTAAATTAAACTGACTGTATTTGTTTTTCTTTAGTTGTGACAAAACTGCAGATTGGTGTAACATTCAAAATGATGAAGAACTGCAGAAAATCCGATCATTCAAACGCTGCAGATGTGGTAACGGACCCGACAAAAACGTTTGCCTAAAACAATTTGAGGAAGAATTTATGTATGGTGTATTACAAGGAGTATATTGATACGCCAGAACGAAGCCTACAGTTGCTCAAGAATGAAAACATACCTCCACTTATTTTACCTGAACCCATTCCATACCCTGGTTTATCATTTAAAAGGCAATCATACCTCTATGACTCGGTACGAGAGTTTTGTAAATTTGAGGCAAGGGATATTGTGTGTCCCGCTCCAAGCGAGTAGAGGTCCTGTCGCAATATATTGTTGTAGAGTTAAAAATATTGTTTAGCAATTTATTTATTTGCAATAAAATTAATATAGATTTTAAGTGACAGTTGCGGCAATTTTAACTGGTCAAATATTTTAATTTTTATTTGTTTTGTATTTATATTTTAATGTGCAATCTATTCACTTTTCTATTAAATGAAATTTTTTGATGATCATCTCATACTGGTTTAACTTTTTTAACATGGCAATAACTTTAATAGCAATTTATTAATATACTTTTATTTATACTTTTATTTTATACTTTCACTTAATACAGTAATTCAAAAATGTGTATATAAATTTTCTCAGTGTCATGCTTTGTCGACTTTCATTTTGTTGGCATTCAGTTGAGAAAATACTGGTTTTGAAAATGATAATGTTGAAATAAATTAATGATTTTAACAACTAATGTTCTTTATTGTATTGTTATTGTGTGTGCAAAATTTCTTTAGAATCAGACAATGGGAACTTTACTGTTGCTATGGTGTTTTGACTGTCCTTTTCCAAAACCAGCACAGTTTACGCTCTGTTGATTTCAAAGTCATTTTCCTCTAAAACCTGGATTTCCTTTTAGTGAAAGTGCTGTTTAGTTTTTGGCTTATAACTTTGGATAGGTTCAACTAAATTTAATGTATGATATATCATTGTAAAGCTTAATATGCAAAGAATATGAATTTATAAAAAGATAGGAATTTAAAAATTTGATCTGGATGCTGATTTTGAGCTGGAGCGCCTCATATATTCTTATATTTTTCGAATAGCGAGAATACACATGAAGGAGAGAGCATTGCGTATTGGACAGAAGATCAGCACTTTAGATCTGAAGGCTTCGAAGATGACTGCCATTATTATTAGCGTGTTTCTTATATGCATTACACCAAAAGCTATATATCATGTACTAAGATCTATACAGTACAGCGATCAAACGTGGTCCGTCTGGTTTTGCAATATTTCAGACGTACTTTTATTCTCCAATTCGATGATGAATCCGTTTATTTACAGTTTGGGAAATTCAAACTTAAGGAAAGAATACAAAAAGTCCATAAGTACAATTATTTGCAGACATTAGCAATTGAAAATTTATTGTGGATTTGGATTATTTGGGTGCTTTCAATTTGCATCAACGACCTATGACCTATAGGACTTTATTTAAATTATGCATTACGTCATTTTTAAGTCGTCCACTTTTAAATCGTTCAAAGTTTGGTTGCGACGACCGGCACATAGAATTGATTAACTACCATAGGAGTCGCATTACTTCATGAACTGATCACATCGCTCGTTTCTAAATGACTTGCGATAGTCAGTTAGAATCTGTCTTGTGACAGTTGCAGAATCTTGAAAATGGGGTCATAGGTTATCAGTCGACATAGTGGAGGTGCAAATCAAAAAGTCTGTATAACTACATAATTGGTTATCGTAGAATCACTTGAAAAACGAAAATTAAAGGAAAACTTGGCCGAGAACCATATTTTAACAACGTATTAGGGATGTACATATGCTTTCAGAACAATTACGAGATTTACGATATCGCCGCGCGCGCTCGCTGTGCAGCCGTCGACGTAAATTGCTGTGACGTCACAAGTGCACGGAAAATCTACCAAATCATGAGTTTTCACTATTGTCAACATACAAGAGATAGATACCGTCACTTCAATTGGTAATTTGACCTGTATTAGGCTTAAATTTGCCAAAATGGTTAGTCTGGTATTTTAAAGAAACACTTTAATATCCAGATAGCTAGATAAAGGAAACAATAAAACAATTCAACATTTATTGTTTACGATTTATTTAAAAAGTGTGTTTACTAGAAATGTTCGCGCTTTGCGAGACTTTATTTAGCTAGAAGTATGACGTATGTGATGACGCGATGTAATATATCCCATTCAAAACGCCACCCTCTGTGCATGTTGGTCTGATAAGCGACGGGTCGTGTCGGTGTGTGTGGTGGTGATTCTTCTGCAGCCTATGGATATGCCTACTCTATGGCGCCTTCTATGCTTATCCTCCCTAGGCCTAGGCTAGCTCATACACTATACTAGCTAGGTATCGAGTCGGTCTGATTATTTTGGCCGCCGTTTTTACAAATGCCTAAATTCTATTCATTAACTTTTATAATTAACTCACCATCGTCTTCATTCACCAAAAATCACCGCGATCGTATTAAAAAAGTTTTTAGTGCGATATGGTTGAACGATTCCAAAGCATCATGTTTTTTCTAGCTACTCTCGGGTCAATAAACAAGTCTGGCAAAGCGCGAATATAAATGGAAATATTTTTAACATAGTATAATAATTAATGGATACCGTAGATAAGAGACATTTTGGACACCCAATTATTAAATGTAAAACTCATAGCATTAAGGGAGATTGCCTATGTAGTTTTAGGCCTCTAGTTTCTGGCCTAATTAAATGTGCTAATGTCACAATGAAGAGACAGCCTTGCATAAAACGTATACGGACTATAGGTTTCAGACGTTTGTGGTACGTCTCAACTTTTGCAAGCAACCTGAAGTCAATTATATATTCATTATTAAAAGATCGATGTGGACTTGTATGATGGCACGGTAATATCAAATCAAATGTTATATATCAAATATCAATATGTAATGTCTAAACAAATAACACACGTCCCTGACAGGAAAATGCCCAATCGATATACAGTTATACACGTTATTAGTTTATGCCAATACATTACAATTAGTCATTTTCAGGAGACAAGGGATCAAGGAAAATGAACGAGTACATAAACGACACTGTGACTGATGATGGCAAAGAAGTTTCCCTAATTTCTTTCTATAATGTATACATCTACGCTCCTATTATTGTCCTAATTTTATTCAGCAACTTTATCGTTCTTTTCACGCTTTACCGAAGTTCGGCTATAGCAAAGAAACCTGTTAATATTTTTGCTGGATCTTTAGCTGCTGTTGATTTTCTAACCGGATTGATTGGCGTTCCGTTTGCAGTTGTTGCATTCGTGAAACCAGGGCTGCCTTGTTTCCACCTGTATTTTGCGGCAGGAATCACGACGCTAGCCATGTCATTTGCGAATTTAATGATCATGACAGGAGATCGCTTTTATGCCGTCCGGTTTCCGATCCGATATCGGGTGTGGATGACGACAGGGAGAGCAGTTCGGATCAGTATTGTTGGTAATTTCTTTGGTGTTATCACAGGTAGTATTTCATACAGTGTACCGTTTGTCGCCGGTATCATCACCAACTATACATCGATAAACTGCAAACAATTTGAAACGTTTTATCTCAGATACGGACATACGATTTTCTTTTACTTTAACATACCAACACTGTTACTGAATATACCCATAATGTTAGTCGCATATTGGTACATTTTTCGAATAGCGAGAAGACACATGAAGGAGAGAGCATCACGTATTGGACAGAAGATCAACATATCGGACCTGAAGGCTTCTCGGATGACTGCGACGATTCTTATCGTGTTCCTTTTATGTATTACACCAAAATCTATACATCTAATCGGATTGCTTATCAACCATACGTGGCCATTGTGGTTTACCAACATTTCAGACGTGTTTTTATTTTCAAATTCAATCATGAATCCGCTTATTTACAGCTTGCTAAATTCTAACTTGCGGAAGGAATATAAAAGGTCGATAAATGAATTATTTTGCTCATGCGCCATCAGGAAAAATCAAAGAAAATAAGGATTAATTGTAGAAAATAATTTTACAAATTACAAATATTAAATAGGCTATCTATTAAGTCAGAAACATATATATGTAGTAAGTAACCGCTTTGGTTTGTGGCCCAAAGTGTTTTTTTCTATTTGAATTAAGTTAATTTTCTACAGTTTTCTGCGGTTGACTAGTCGATTGGCGGGTATCAATTTGTTTGTAAAATGTATACTTTGTTTTTGTGACCGAAAATGTACATTCAGTGCCACCTCGTCTATATAACTGTTCTGCTTCTTGACGGCGTCTCTCTGTCCGACAGACGGACCTAAAATATTCGTTTTAACGAAGCAGTGGATTCACAAGTTTATCGTATTAGAATTGGACAGTCAGACAGTGTTATAAAACAGATAAATGTTTTGTATTCGTTATTTGAGATAAAGTCTTTAGCAACGTTTTTTGGGGAAATTTAAGCCCTTAAAACAAATTAACTCAATTACTTCAGTATCAAATCCATTGAATAACATACTTAAGTAACACGGTACATGTGACAATCAGTATGTCCAAATTTATACTGCGCATGCTCTCCTTCATTTCGAAGGAGGTCACATGTCAGGGTGCTTTTCGATATGATCTGAACCTGGAACCCAGTGCAATTGACAGAAATGCAAAGATTAAAGCAATCAATGCGACTACGAACAGACGTCGTACTTCTCAGTGTCAGGTCCGCCAATTCACTTTCCTTCAAGCAGACTGGGCTACCACTTTCACTGTAAACTCGCTTCGATGTGTAGATATCCATACCTAAATAGATTCAATCAATAAAGCTCTAATAGTGTTTGAAGACATGGGTTCACTAATCTCATTCTTCTTTAGAGAGAAGAGAGGGAATGGAAGAGTTAAATTAGATGTGGCGTTGGGTGTAGACGAGGAATAGAATATCTTTATTAATAGATATTACGGTACAAATATCAAATATTCAACATCAAAGCTTCGTTCCCACAGGACAGGACCCAACGCAAGAACGTAGGCGCTACGCAAGTAATTTGACCAATCAGAAGTGATGGATTATTCGAACTATCGATTGCTATACTGGTCACTTGCTCGCTTGCGTTACGTTAACGTCCTTGCGTATCGTCCCTAGTTTGAATCTAAGCGTTAGAATTGTGACCATATCTCGATAATATTGACGTTTCTAGGCTGTACCTCTTTCACAGATGGAGATGACAAGCCGAAAATAACAGCTGAAATCCCTCCATGTTGTTCCAATCATCATGCCGCAATCTCCAGTATTAGCATCACTATAACCAGGATCATAATTGTCTGGCTCATCGGATTGCCATTCTGTGGAATAAAAACGTCTAAAAGTAACATCAATTCATTTCTTTATAAGTCAGTTAAATTGCTACAGAACTAATAATAAATTAAAATATTAAAACTATTTGTTACAAAACTATTGTTATTAATACATATATTTCGAAGCCTCTACAACTAAAATAATATACCGTACTAGTAAAAGTATTATCCTCGGCTTCGGCGGTCCACTGACAACGACCTTCAATGTCTATGTCGTTAAACCCAATCCAAACGTTGCAACTGCCGTTACACATTTCAACTATAAACGTATTCTTTTGTTCGGTATCGATTGTCACTAAACTTGCCTGATTGGCGACGCAAGCTTCTAGAGAATCAAACCAGTTGAGAGTGTTCTCAAATAATCTTTAGCAGCTTCGACCAAAAGGATGCCACAGATCCTGGCAACCAGAGCCTGTTGGTTTCAAACATGTCAAAGGTTATAATAAATGTAGCTTGAAAGAAATAAATTGCAACCGAAGCTTGGTTACCACTTTTAGGACGTAAGCCGTAAACGCAATAATTTAACTAATCGAAAGCGATGGATTAATCGACACTTGGTTGCAACTAGGACGCAACGCAATGACGTAGACGCAACGCAAACGAGTTGACCAATGACAAGCGACAGTCAAATAAATCCATCGCTTGTGATTGGTCAAATCCCTTACGCTGCGTTACGTCGTTGTGTGCGTCTCTAAGTGGGAACCAAGCATTACTTCTGATTGGTCAATTCCCTTGCGTTGCGGCTTATGTCTCTCCGTTGCGTCTTCCTAAAGAACCAAACTTTAGAGGAAAAGAATCATTCCCTGGGATGACATAAACACACGCCCAAAATGTGGTGTAGGCCTACCGTTGGTAAACTCATAATGCAATGTCATGACACAGCATTCGCTAAAGCTTTTATTCATAATTCTGTAGCTGCAGTAGCAACTTTAGTTTTTATAATGGTAGAACGTTCCACTTTCTTCATAGCTCTTGAGTCAGAGTACATCTGAACCTAGAGCATGACGCAACCGTCATGCTCTAAGTTCAGATGTACTCTGACTCAAGAGCTATGTGTGTTTACTAGAAACAATATGGTAATGTGACAATAATCTTAATCAGGAAAGACTTGTTCTACATATGGTGTTCTATGAATAACCTGGCCAAACACGTGCATTTCGACACCTTGCTTTTATACACATTACTAGCAGTAGGCCTTTAAATACTCACCGTTTGTGCTGATCGATACGAGAGAATTAACCAAGAGAATATAGGTAATCATAATCGTGATCTTCATTTTCATCATCAGGACGAGTAGCCTACTACAAACAGTATAGCTGTAACATCAAAAACAAAATATAAAATGAATACATTTTTTATTTGGCAGCGTATTTTAAATGGAAATTATTTTACGGGCAAAATCAATCAATTCATTTATTCACTCGTTGGACCAAAAGAAAGATAGGCCTAAAATGAGCAAAATTAAATGCTTATAATAAAAATAACATTTTAAATAAACTAGATTAATAAACCTATTTTGAGATATTTTTATATTTCAAAATCCATTAATCAATATGTTTGTTGTTATCCATCTTGGGCTGAAAGAAAATATATCCACAATGAATAATTTATAAAAAAACATTTAAATACGAGCGATAAATGTACTCTAGAAAAATAATATAGCTGTTCGATATAGTAATAATTTTTAAATAGTGATTTACATAAGTACAAAACAGACATACCTGGATATGAATGTGTCAGAAGCGTGCAAGTCTAGAGTAGACTATCAAACTTTATGTGACAACAAATTGTGATGTGCATATTTTTTGTCACATAAAGTTTGATAGTGTAAAAAAGAGCTTTAAACAACGTCATTTGCTCCAAAACTCGCAACTCACGAATGAATCTGTTCTAATGTACAATTTATATAGTTTTTGTTTAATACTACTGGTTTACGTATATAGTTTTTTAACAGTGTAAAAAAACCAATTTAAGTAGCCGCCGCGTATTTGATAATTTCTGATATTAAACTAATCCTACTTTAAACCATGGATTAATGAATAATCCATGTTCAAACTAAGTCTATTAAGCCACCAATGTAAAATAGCATACACTTAAAATTTACTATATTATGATAAACATATCACAACTATTGTGTCCAAATGTATACTGCGCATGCTCTCCTTCACTCAGGAGGACGTCACATGCCAGCGCGGTTTTCGATGCACTCCGAACCAAAATGCTGTTTTGAAATAAGTTTCTAATTTGTTTCTCTATAGGCCTACGTAATTAAAAAAGGACGGATTTATTGTTTGAACAAGAAAGCTTGGTCCCACTTGGAACGAACGCAATGACATAAGTCACAAAGCAATGACGTAAGCCGCAACGCAGTGACGTAATCGGCAACGCATGGACGTAGGCCCCAACGCAATGATGTAAGCCGCAACGCAATGATGTAGGCCTAAAGCGTGGTTCCCACTAGCGACGCAACACAAGGACGTAACGCAACGCAAGTGAATTGACCAATCACAAGCGATGGCTTATTCGCTTGTGATTGCTAACTGTCTATAACTTCGCTTGTCATTGGTTAAAATGCTTGCGAGTGTGCTTGTTTGTTTTTCTTACGAAATACAACAGATAACATTCGCGATTCTTCTGCGGTGCATATGTTACGTTCAAGCAGCGACTCTAATTATAGCCTAATATTGGTGTTTATTAAAACCATAGATCAACTATTTTTACATACATTACCAACGGCTCTCGTGTGCGCATGTCTTAAAATGTACAATTACCAAAAGTGACGTCACGTGCGTGTGCTTGTAGCTTAGCAAAAAATAAGTAGGCCTAAATTCGGTCATGTCTAATTCTACGTAAACACATTAAGAAAACTGGTGTATTCTAACACCACTTCGAACGTATAGGCTTGTATTCCTATAGTATATTAAGTCATCAATGTAAAATGGTTTAAATTTAAATGTTACTATATTATGATAAACATATGACAACCAACGTGTCCAGATTCATACTGCGCATGTCCTCCTTCGCTCAAGAGGACGTCACATGTCAGTGCGTTTTCCGATGCACTCCGAACTTGAAACACAGTGCAATGTTCGATTGAAATGCAAAGACGAAAGCAATCAACCCGACTACGAACAGTCGTCGAACTTCTCAGTGTCAGGTCAGCTAATTCACTTTCTTTCAAGCAGGCTGGGCTACCGTTGCGTCCATAGATTTGTTTCGATGTACGCATATGCTTCTCTGAATATAATTTAAATAATAGGAAACAAAAAAAGTATACAGGCCTATTAAAATAAAATGTGTAACAAAAGACATGCTTCCTCTACAAAAACAAAGGCAGGATGAAACACGGTTTTCACAACCAAGAAAGGGTATGCTTCTCTACAAAAACAAAGGCCGAGTGAAAAACGATTCGCAAAGATTCTTTTATCGCCAACCTGTTATGCTGCTGTCTTACCACTCTTCCCCATCCTAACTAAATAGTACATAATATGCAGGCGTAAACTTCCTCAAACGACACTATAACTGTCCGTACTACATCTATATCTATTCCAACAAATGGTTAGGGACTTCCGTATTAAGTGTAGGCCTACAATTCAACAGCATTCCTTTTAAGAGTTCTAAACAATAATATAAACTAATTTCAAACTTTTGAGTTACAGAATTAAGTTACATACATTACAATTATTATTTCAATTATTTTCTACCTTTCTCACAAATAAAGCCGTAAGATCCGTGTACACAATTACGATCCCCCCACAATGCTTGAGTGATATCCAGCCTGGCGCAATCTGCGTTGCTATGATATGGTTCACTCCACATCCCATCCCCGTTATTTGGTTCAATTGGGTGCCACACTGTGAATAAATAAGTTAAAACTAAACAAACCGCCATCAATGCGTTAACGCATTTATAGAGAATGGTGGTGTGATACAGTAAGTGTAACATTTGTATGTCACAACACAAGTGATTTAAATATGAAAACTGTAGATAAAATTATTGTTAAACGTTTATAATAAACAATATAACATTGATCCTAAACATTGATTATAGACTATTTAACTGTTACCCGTCCTCTCCCTATGTTGAGGGAGTGATCGTAATATGTAACCGTGATTGGTCGAATTAGCATCACACTGTTTTAAAGATCGTAAACGTTATAAATTCTCGAGGACTCTTATATAATTTTCGTATACAATCCAGTGAAATCTGGAGGACCACGTAATTTTGTGTAGCAACTCTTGGGAATGATATTTTTCGCTCAGCTTCGCTTCGAGAAAAATATCATTCCCTCGGGGATATCAGATGTTAATATTTCAGCTCTAAACAGGCAATATTATATCGCTGTATAATTTTATTTTATTTTATTTTATTCAAACTCATTCAAACCCGCCCCTTACAGAATGGAATAAACTATACCATATAAATATATATAAATCTTAAAACCTAAAAATACAAAATTATACAATTTTACTAATTTTATTACAAAAACAATTATAACGGTCAAAAAAGAGATCAATAGAATTATCTTTAAAACACAATTATTAGAAAGAAGACAAATACGTGAGATAAAACCATTCTTGGTAACATTGACACGACAATAAAGAAGATTACATTTGGAATTGAGATAAAATTACAATAGAAACGGGAATTCATACATTTATACAAAAACTGAAGATCAAACTTGGAACGACGAGAGACAAGAGAAGGAAGAGAGACAAGAGAAGGAAGAGAGACAAGAGAAGGAAGAGAGACAAGAGAAGGAAGAGAGACAAGAGAAGGAAGAGAGACAAGAGAAGGAAGAGAGACAAGAGAAGGAAGAGAGACAAGAGAAGGAAGAGAGACAAGAGAAGGAAGAGAGACAAGAGAAGGAAGAGAGACAAGAGAAGGAAGAGAGACAAGAGAAGGAAGAGAGACAAGAGAAGGAAGAGAGACAAGAGAAGGAAGAGAGACAAGAGAAGGAAGAGAGACAAGAGAAGGAAGAGAGACAAGAGAAGGAAGAGAGACAAGAGAAGGAAGAGAGACAAGAGAAGGAAGAGAGACAAGAGAAGGAAGAGAGACAAGAGAAGGAAGAGAGACAAGAGAAGGAAGAGAGACAAGAGAAGGAAGAGAGACAAGAGAAGGAAGAGAGACAAGAGAAGGAAGAGAGACAAGAGAAGGAAGAGAGACAAGAGAAGGAAGAGAGACAAGAGAAGGAAGAGAGACAAGAGAAGGAAGAGAGACAAGAGAAGGAAGAGAGACAAGAGAAGGAAGAGAGACAAGAGAAGGAAGAGAGACAAGAGAAGGAAGAGAGACAAGAGAAGGAAGAGAGACAAGAGAAGGAAGAGAGACAAGAGAAGGAAGAGAGACAAGAGAAGGAAGAGAGACAAGAGAAGGAAGAGAGACAAGAGAAGGAAGAGAGACAAGAGAAGGAAGAGAGACAAGAGAAGGAAGAGAGACAAGAGAAGGAAGAGAGACAAGAGAAGGAAGAGAGACAAGAGAAGGAAGAGAGACAAGAGAAGGAAGAGAGACAAGAGAAGGAAGAGAGACAGACAAAGGAGGACAGTGTGACAAGTAGAATACACAAAACGTACAAAACGATCTTGGACTCTTTGAAGACGGGTACTATGAACAGACGAAAACGAATTAAACACAACACTACAGTATTCAAGATGGGGACGGACAAGAGAAACATATAAATGAATTAAAGTATTAGAATTTTTAAAACACCAGCAATTACGACGTATCATGCCTAACATTCTATTTGCTTTACTAACAGCAGCATCAACTTGAGGAATAAAATTTAAGTTACAGTCGATAATAATTCCAAGATCTTTATGACGGTCAATTCTTTCCAAAACATGATTATTAATACTGTAATCATATTGGAAATATTGTCTTTTCTTAGTAATCGTCATAATTTTGCATTTTGGTAAGTTTAAACTCAGCTTCCAGGTGGTGGTCCATCTGAAGAGAGTACCAAGGTCATTTTGAAGGAAAACAGTATCATTAGGGCCATTGATAGTATTAAAGAGTTTAATATCATCCGCAAAACGTAAGCAAGAAGAAGAAAAATTACAAAAGATCATTGATAAAGATATTAAATAAGAGGGGACCAAGGATCGAGCCCTGGGGGACCCCAGACAAAACAGTGAGCCAATCAGAAGCTTGACCTTGAAACATAACGCATTGTTGCCTGAAATCAAGGTAACTAACAAATAATAATAATACCTACGTACTATTAAAATCGTTATCCTCAGCTCCAGATGCCCACTTCCAAACACCCTCAACGTCTATGTCGTTAAATCCGATCCACTGTGTGCAGCTACCGCGGCACATTTCAACTATGAAATTGTGTTTTGCTTCTGTATTCAAAGTCGCTAAACTTCCCTGATAGCCTTTACATACTTCAAGAGAATCAAACCAGTTGAGAGGGTTCTCAAATAATCTGTAGCATTTGCGACCAAAAGGTTGCCACAAATCCGGACAAACAGCACCTGTGATTTGATGAAATAAGTTTATTTATTGTTTTTTTATTTAATAAAATACTAGTTGCAAAATAAACGTTCGTAGACCTTATCTAGATTTTGTTTCTATAATTCCACTTGTTCATGTTCCGGTTCAGTTACGGTACACCAAATCATAACTTACGAGATTTAAAGTCACGTGCCTAGTATTCAAATGCTAAATGGAGGAATTGGGCCTATACATATCTGAGATGTAATTAATATAAACAAAATTAGATTCCGAGAAAGAAAAACTTTGTTCGTAACGACATGGGGCGTATCTATAAGATATGACTCAGACATTCAACACCAAATAAATTGCATTTCTTTATAGTCAAGTCAAGTATCATTTATTATCATTTGTTTTACGAAAAAACATAGAAATTCTGTTTGCTCTGATGGCGGAGCACAATATCCAACGGACACAACACGAACTCAAATACAAAAACATTACAAAAAAGTGTCTACATTATGTTTAAGCTCTAATAGCTCCTGGAAAGAAACTATTTGTAAATCGTGCCTTATTGGCCTTAATAGAACGAAATCGCCGTACGTAACGTACTCACCGTTTGTGCTGCTCGATACGAGAGAAGTAACAAGCATAAAAATAATCAAAAACGTAAACGTTATTCTGATCTTCATTTCGATAGATGATTCAGGAACAGTTTTACCAAAGTGTACCTCTCTGAAAACAAAATGTGAATAAATAACTTCGGTTACTAAGCGTATTTTTAATGGAGAGTTTACGCTTCAATTCGCATAATATATGTTTTAATAATCATAAAAATGTTATTATCTTGTTACTAGCTTTGAATAAATTAAAACACATTGTGTATACCCATAACTGGGTAATATACGTGACTCGAATGTAAGTTAGAACATATAAAAAGAAATTGATCAATATTTGTTAGAATATTTTAATTAAAGTGTACTTAGGCCTAAACAACTTGTTTATTAGACATACCTGGGAAACTGGTTTCATCCAAGAACGTAATAATATGGTAAATTGAATAGACGTCGGATACTTCAAAGTGAAAGTGACTGCGACGAATTCTAATTTTCTCTCCATCCTTAATTCACCGTCACGATGTACACAGAAAACGCTTTTCTGCTAATAAACGACCGAAACGAAGGATGACGCAAACCGTGCGTCAACATAGTTTTTGTGACGCGTTCAATTGAGAAAAAAAAACCCATTCAGACAAAAAAATATTGAATTAGTACCAATGGTTATTTTATTAATTATTTCGTTCAATATACCAATTGAAAGAAAAAAGGGGTTGTTGAATTGAGGTAATTCTCCACGTTTGGAGTGGGGGAGGGGGTCTATTCACAGTATAGGCCTACGCCTACCAAATCGTAATCAGTCTCATTGGAAATATTTCAGACTCAACTCAATTTTCTGAGAGAGATGTCAGGGAATAAAAGGTGAAAATCAGAAACAAATTGTAGGCCTAATTGCTTACAAGTATAAAAGATAGAATGTTTGTTATTCTTACGTAATACAGCAGATAACATTAGCGATTCTACTGCGGTGTACAGTATGTTACTTTCAAGTAGCGACTCTTATTAAATATACAATATATTGGTTTTAAATACAGTGTCATTACAACCATAGATCAACTATTTTTGCATAAATTACCAACGGCTCTCGTGTGCGCATGTCTTACAAATTACAATTACCAAAAGTGACAAAGTCACAGCGAGTGTGCTTGTTTGTTTTTCTTACGATTCTGCTGCGGTGCATATGTTACGTTCAAGCAGCGACTCCAATTAAAATATACAATATTGGTGTTTATTAAAACCATAGATCAACTATTTTTGCATAAATTACGTGCATTAAGTGACGTCACAGCGAGTGTGCTTGTAGCTTAGCGAAAAGTAAGTAGGCCTAAAGCGTGGTTCCCACTAGCGACGCAACACAAGGACGTAACGCAACGCAAGTGAATTGACCAATCACAAGCGATGGCTTATTCGCTTGTGATTGCTAACTGTCTATAACTTCGCTTGTCATTGATTAAAACGCTTGCGTTGCGTTGACGTCTTTGCGTTACGTTCTAGTGGGAACCAAGCTTTAATGTCTACTCTACGTAAACACATTAAGAAAACTGGTGTATTCTAACACCACTTCGAACGTATAGGCTTGTATTCCTATAGTATATTTATTAGGTCAACAATGTAAAAATGGTTTCAATTTAAATGTCACTAAATGATGATAAACATATGACAACCATCGTGTCCAGATTCATACTGTGAATGCCCTCCTTCACTACGTAGGACGTCACACGTCAGTGTGTTTTCAGATGCACTCCAAACCTGAAAAACAGTGCAATGTTCGATTGAAATGCAAAGACGAAAGCAATCAACCCGACTAAGAACAGTCGTCGAACTTCTTAGTGTCAGATCAGCTAATTCACTTTCTTTCAAGCATGCTGGGCTACCGTTGCGTCCATAGATTTGTTTCGACGTACGCATATGCTTCTCTGAATATAATTTAAATAATAGGAAACAAAAAAGTATACAGGAATATTAAAATAAAATGTGTAACAAAAGACATGCTTCTCTACAAAAACAAAGGCCGAGTGAAAAACGATTCTTTTATCGCCAACCTGTTATGCTGCTGTCTTACCACTCCTACCCCATCCTAACTAAATAGTACATAATAGGGATGCGTAAACTTCCTCAAACGGCACTTTTAACTGTCCGTACTACATCTAACTATTCCAACAAATGGTAAGGGACTTCCATATAAAGTGTACAATTCAAAAGCATTCATTTTAAGAGTTCTAAACAATAATATAAACTAATTTCAAACTTTTGAGTTACAGAATTAAAGTAAGTTACATACATTACAATTATTATTTCAATTATTTTCTACCTTTCTAATTTTTTTTTTTTTTTTAGTGGGTTTATTCACAAGGGAGGTGAGGTCGTAGAACTCGCAGAATATGTCTACGCCTACCAAATCGGAATCAGTCTGATTGGAAATATTTCAGACACAAAGCAGATTTTCTGGGAGATGTCAGGGAATAAAAGGTGAAGATCAGGCAAGCAAAGAAACAAATTGTAGGCCTATTGCTTACAAGTATAAATAACAGAATGTTTGTTACTTTTACGTAATACAACAGATAACATTAGCGATTCTACTGCGGTGCATATGTTACGTTCAAGCAGCGATTCTAATTAAATATACAATATTGGTGTTTATTAAAACCATAGATTAACTATTTTTCCAAAATTACCAACGGCTCTCGTGTGCGCATGTCTTAAAATGTACAATTACCAAAAGTGACGTCACAGCGAGTGTGCTTGTAGCTTAGCGAAGGCCTAAATGTCTAACTCTACGTAAACACATTAAGAAAACTGATGTATTCTAATACCACTTCGAACGCATAGGCTTGTATTCCTATAGTATATTAAGTCAACAATGTAAAATGGTTTAAATTTAAATGTTACTATATTATGATAAACATATGACAACCAACGTGTCCAGATTCATAATGTCCTCCTTCACTACGTAGGACGTCACATGTCAGTGCGTTTTCCGATGCACTCCGAACTTGAAACACAGTGCAATGTTCGATTGAAATGCAAAGACGAAAGCAATCAACCCGACTACGAACAGTCGTCGAACTTCTCAGTGTCAGGTCAGCTAATTCACTTTCCTTCAAGCAGGCTGGGCTACCGTTGCGTCCATAGATTTGTTTCGATGTACGCATATGCTTCTCTGAATATAATTTAAATAATAGGAAACAAAAAAAGTATACAGGCCTATTAAAATAAAATGTGTAACAAAAGACATGCTTCCTCTACAAAAACAAAGGCAGGATGAAACACGGTTTTCACAACCAAGAAAGGGTATGCTTCTCTACAAAAACAAAGGCCGAGTGAAAAACGATTCGCAAAGATTCTTTTATCGCCAACCTGTTATGCTGCTGTCTTACCACTCCTCCCCATCCTAACTAAATAGTACATAAGGCATGCGTAAACTTCCTCAACGGCACTATAACTGTCCGTACTACATCTATATCTATTTCAACAAATGGTTAGGAACTTCCGTATTAAGTGTAGGCCTACAATTCAAAAAGATTCTTTAATCGCCAACTGTCTTACCGTCAACCCACCCACCTAACTAAATAGTACATAATAGGCATACGTAAACTTCCTCAAACAGCACCATAACTCTCCGTACTACATCTATATCTATTCCAACAAATGGTAAGGAACTTCCGTATTAAGTGTAGGCCTACAATTCAACAGCATTCATTTTAAGAGTTCTAAACAATAATATAAACTAATTTCAAACTTTTGAGTTACAGAATTAAAGTAAGTTACATACAAGATAATTATAATTTCAATTATTTTATACCTTTCTCACAAATAAAGCCGTAAGATCCGTATACACAATTACGATCCCCCCACAATGATTGAGTTTTATCCAGCTTGGCACAATCTCCGTTGCTCTTATATGGTTCACTCACCCACCCATCATTGTTATTTGGTTCAACTGGGTGCCACACTGTGAATAAATAAGTTAAAACTAAACAAACCGCCATCAATGTGTTAACGTATTTATAGAGAATGGTGGTGTGATACAGTAAGTGTAACATTTGTATGTCACAACACAAGTGATAATTTAAATAGAAACACTGTAGATAAAATTATTGTTAAACGTCTATAATAAACAATATAACATTGATCCTAAACATTGATTATAGACTATTTAACTGTTACCCGTCCTCTCCCTATGTTGAGGGAGTGATTGTATGTAACCGTGATTGGTCGAAATAGCATCATACTGTTTTAAAGATCGTAAACGTTATAAATTCTCGAGGACTGTTATATAATTTTCGTATACAATCCAGTGAAATCTGGAGGACCACGTAATTTTGTGTAGCAACTCTTGGGAATGATATTTTTCGCTCAGCTTCGCTTTCAGAAAAATATCATTCCCTCGGGGATATCAGATTTTAATATTTCAGCTCTAAACAGGCAATATTATATCGCTGTATAATATACCTACGTACTATTAAAATCGTTATCCTCAGCTCCAGATACCCACTTCCAAACACCCTCAACGTCTATGTCGTTAAATCCGATCCACTGATTGCAGCTACCGTCGCACATTTCAACTATGAACTTGTGTTTTTCTTTTGTATTCAAAGTCGCTAAACTTCCAAGATAGCCTTTACATACTTCAAGAGAATTAAACCAGTTGAGACGGTTCTCAAATAATCTGTAGCATTTGCGACCAAAAGGTTGCCACAGATCCGGACAAACAGCACCTGTGATATGATTTAAAAATAAATATTTGTTTGATATTTGCCAAAAACATTATTTTTAACAAATAAATGCGAGAGATGACCCCCATGTTTTTTTTCCAATAAATCAATGTTGTCTCACAAATTATTGTTTTTGGTAGTTAGATGTGTCTATACTAACGACATTTGTCTATGGTACCGGACAATGTAGCAAACACCAATTGCGACATCGCTTGGTGTCTGAACGCAGTTCTGCAACCCCGTTGCATCATCCATTTCGCCTATAAAACCTTTCCCCACATTACGGTACTGCAGACTTCAAACACCGTACTCGTGTCTCGAAAGACACTGCGCGCACAGTTCCGAACTCATAACTAATGGTTTTATCGGTTTTGCGTCTGTCCCTAGATAGATTGACCGACTATTGACAGTAGTCTAGAAACGGGTTTAGTTAAGCTAATACACATACTCTCGTTTTTAAATGACTGTCAATAGTCGGTCACAATTTATCTAGGGACAGCAGCAGAATCTGATAAACGTACTCACCGTTTGTGCTGCTCGATACAAGAGAAGTAACAAACGTAAAAATAATCATAGAAGTAAACGTAAACGTTATTATCATGATCTTCATTTTGTTTCGTAAACAATTGTTACCAACAATAATGACAGCGTAGTTGTTACTTCCACAACGAAATCTGAAATAAAGAAATTCAGTCACATAAATGTATTTTGAGTACATTTATTTTACGAGCAAAATCAAAATATAATCAATATTTCTTGCTTACTTTGATAGGAATAAGTGGAAAAACACACTACAATAAAATACGTGAATCTACTTATAATTTAGTAAATTAAAATATCAATATAATAACTGCCGAGATACAATAGAGAAATTAATTCTATCAATATTATAGTTTCACAAATCAAATCGGCATCAAAAACTCCTCAACCTAAATTACTTACCGTACTTTATAGGACTAAGTCAATATCTAAATTGTTCTGACTGAATCGTTTAGAATTTCTTCTAAAGCTCTATCTACACTCTCAAACTTTATGCGACATGTGATAATGATGTCATATTATTACCATATTTGGGCACATCACACTTGTTTTTGTCAAACTTAGTTTGATAGTGTAGACAGAGCTTGTCAAAGCATATCGTTAAAATACATACACATACACTTTAATATAAAATAATTAGACGTAATGAAACAAAACGGTCAAATATTATAATATTAAATAATGCAGACTTACCTTTTGATTCATACGAAGTGTACAATACGACGTAGATAAATATTTTGTTTAAAAATAAAAGTGACAGGCGATTTCACATATACATTTAAACAATTACCTTTTATTTTTTCCTACAACACATACATCGAAGTCTGTGCAAAGGTGGGATAGGGTAATAACTATTATTCAAAAGAATAACATTGTACTTTTAAGTGAAAGAAAAACTTATTATTTTTCTAAGGAAACTCGTACAATATTCGTGTTACACGCGAATCTACTGCGATGCTTAAAAAACTTTAAAAGTTGAGTTTATAACACGTACAGTAATTAGCGGATACGTTTTACTTATACACCTGTTCTCTAATAGTCCTTTAAGTCATCAATGTAAAGTTTTTTACATTTAAAATTTAATCTATTATGATAAACATATGACAAGCATCGTGTCCAGATTCATACTGCGCATGCTCTCCTTCACTCCGGAGGACGTCGCATGTCAGTGCGTTTTTTGAAGTACTAAGAACCTGAAACACAGTGCAATGTTCAATTGAAATGCAAAGACGAAAGCAATCAACCCGACTACGAACAGTCGTCGAACTTCTCAGTGTTAGGTCAGCTAATTCACTTTCCTCCAAGCAGCCTGGGCTACCATTGTTTCTATAGACTTGTTTCGATGTATGTATGTGTCTCTCTGAATAAATTAAAAAGTAATCAATAACCACATATTTATCTGTATATTCATTTTGGTAAAGATCTTGTTATTACTTTTTGAGTAATCCTGCTAACAAACAAACAGACAAACAAACAAACAGACAGACAGACAGACAGACAGACAGACACACGCGATCGATTACACATACCTCCTCGGCGGAGGTAAATTAAAAAGGTAATGATTACCTAGCTGTGTATCGGCATAAAACATGTTCCCTATAACCATGTTTCCAGTATCGTAGGTGACCTATCATGTTTTTCGAAATTTAAGATCTTTCAGGTCTAACAATAGGTCTAAATCATTAGCGTTATACTAGATTTATTCACAATTACATTTACAATATTCAATAGTATTCCAAAAGAAGCGTCTTGTCAGTTTGGTAACCATATAATGTACAGTACATACATGCAATAAACAAAAACAAACAAACCAAAAATTATGTACGAACAAAAATTCTGGGTCCCCAACGACCGGTCAGCACCTCCGGTGGGCCCTTGTGGGAAAATGGGGATTGGGGGGGGGGGGATCCCCTCTACTTTAATAGTAACGCACTAAATGAAGAGTAGGCAATAAGTTTAACAAAAAAAATTATTATTTCTGTACCTTTCTCACAAATAAATTGGTTGAATCGAACGCAGTTACGATCCACCCATAATGAATCAAGTGAATCAAACACGGTGCCGCAATCTCCAGAATACTGATCTTGTATATTTACCATGCCCCAATCACGGTCGTTTGGCTCAGTGGAAAACCACACTGTAAAAAAAACAGGGTTACAAATTTGAAAAAATATTAGTTAGAGATGTATTGTCCCCCAAAAAACATGAAAATGAAGATTAATTAAATCAGACTTTAGGTAAGTTATTTTGTAGCTTTAATAAATTTAATCATTTCCGTAGAAAAAACGAGAAAATATATTGTTTTCACTTATAAAATGACAACATAAATGGTTACATTCAACCAAAAAAACCCACTGGCAGCCAATTTAATTATTGCTTTAAATTACAGTTTTTCAGGTAAATAATGTTTTTTCCGATCCAAACTTTTGGTCAAATAGAATAACTATTATGTGAATTGTAAGGAAAATGTTTTAAGGAGACAATACATCTTTAATTGGGCCTACTTTAACACATGAATGTTGGTGTAGTACGCAGTCTCAACATTATTAACATAATATATATATAAATAAAAGATGATTATGAATTTAATTAATAATTTGATAGAATGGTATTTGGGCTGGTTGTTTTAGAACTTGTTGTGTAAAAACAAAAAATACATATTATTATTTAGAAAAATACCGTACGTACTATTAAAATCGTTATCTTCAGCTCCAGATACCCACTTTCAAACACCTTCAACGTCTATGTCGTTAAACCCGATCCAGACTTCAGAGATACCGCGGCACATTTCAACTATAAACGTCTGTTTTTCTACTGTATTCACAGTCGCTAAACTTCCCTGATAGCCTTTACACACTTCAAGAGAATCAACCCAGTTGAGATGGTTCTCAAATAATCTGTAGCAGCTGCGACCAAAAGGTTGCCACAGATCTGGACAAACAGCACCTGTGTGGTTTGATTAAAACATTTTTTTTTTTACAAGAGTCTTGTAAAATAGGCCTACTGGTACTGTTTTGAAATAATGATTCGCAATAACACTTGATCTTTTGGATGGTCTTAACGTAGGCTACTCACCGTTTGTGCTGCTGCTCGATACAAGAAAAGTGCCAAACGTAAAAATAATCATAAACGTAAACGTTATTATGATCTTCATTCTGATGATTACCAACAATAACGACTTGTGCTGTAACTTCAAAAATCTGACTAAATATATTGGGTTACGTAAACACTTATGTTAACTTTGGAGTGAAATCCAATAATCAATATTTTTGACTGGTACTTGCGTCCTCGAATTTCAAATAAAAAATGACATCTAAATACATATACAGATCACAACCTACATAACGATGATTCAGAAACGTATTGTAAGCAGCTGTAACATTTGACAATGAAATAAGATGTAAAAAAACCAGCACGTATTTTGTTATAGTTTGTTTATCTCCTATCTTTTTTTGTGTTCACCTGGGCCGAGAGGACATACATTACTAATGAATAATTAAAAACAACATCTATATACCAATAATAATAATAAACAAACGCAAAAAATACGTGAATCAACTTGTAATTTAGACAATTAAAATCAGTATACTTGTACAATAATCATTTGAATTAATACTAGATCAGCAAATTCTATCACTGCTATACAAATCAAAAATATCAATATCCAAAAAAGTAGATTGGATTTGAAAAATTAATTGTTAAAATCATAAATATAATGATTCATAGTACGTGCACACAATTATACTTTATATATGTATATTATATAAGATGGTCGCATGATTTATGAAATATTGTAGTTAGCTATCAATGAAGTATCATTGGAAGATGATATATGTCTAACCATCGTAAGGCCTAGCTAATTTAAATTATCGTTTGGATGCTCAGACGGCTAACTTCACCGCCGGCAGTTGTCATTCTCTTGCTCTCCTCACTGCCGATAGAGTTGATCAATAATTAATTGTCATTCAATGTTGATGTTAGTATTATATATTTGATAACCTAATCAGAAAAACTCAATTACACACACTACGGTGATGATATTACACAAAATTGCCGTGTGGCTAGAAGAAGCGGCAGAAATGGACAACACCAATGAGACTGACAACATCCAGCCTTCAATTCCTTTCTATTTTATATATATTTATTCTCCAATTATGTTACTAATTTTATTCAGCAACTTTATCGTTCTTTTCACGATTTACCGAAGTTCGGTTAAGAAACCTGTTAATATTTTTGTCGGATCTTTAGCAGTTGTTGATTTTCTAACCGGATTGTTTGGCGTTCCGTTCGCGATCGTCGGTTTTATAAAACAAGATTCAAACCTACCTTGTTACGAATTGTATTTTGCACCAGAAATAACTTTGCTAGCCATGTCTTTGATAAATATAGTGATCATGACAGGAGATCGGTTTTATGCCGTCCGGTTTCCGATTCGATATCGGGTGTGGATGACGACAGGAAGAGCAGTTCAGATCAGTATTTTTGGTAATTTTATAGGTTTCATCATAGGTAGTATTTCGTTTAGTGTAACATTTGTAGCCGGAATAATAATGAACTTCAACCATTCGACATTGACACATAACTGCGAACAATTTGACAATCTCTATCCCATATATGGAGAATTCGTATTCTTTTATTTCAACACACTATCAATATCAGTTATAATAACAATAATGTTGTTTGTGAATGTGTATATTTTTCTAATAGCCAGAAGACACATGAAGGGGAGAGCACTGCGTATTGGACAGAAGATTAATACGTTTGATATGAAAGCGTCGAGAATTACTACAACCATTATTATTATGTTTCTTATATGTATCATACCAGAAGGTGTTTACCTGTTGGGTGATTTTAACTCGTATAACAATCAC
This sequence comes from Antedon mediterranea, assembly GCF_964355755.1. NCBI lineage: Eukaryota > Metazoa > Echinodermata > Crinoidea > Comatulida > Antedonidae > Antedon > Antedon mediterranea. The sequence continues at coordinate 21,671,560 of NC_092678.1, read as the reverse complement.
TTTTGGTCGTTCTGGTTCGGCGCTATTTCAGAAATATTAATATGTTCAAATTCAATGATAAACCCGTTAATTTATAGTTTGGGAAACTCCACCTTCAGGAAAAATTTCAAAAAGTTATTTTGTACCCGGATCCTGACCCGGAATATCTGTAAATGTAGAGAGTAACACAATAACAATAAATACTTAACACTTTCGCTCGAGTCACCATCGTGTATAAACTAATAAAGTGCGCACTCTATGAACTGGTACTTTACAATAAGGGCCTAACAGTAACTTTATAATTTTCGCTTGAGTCATCATCGTGTATAAACTAATAAAGTGCCCACTCTATGAACTGGTACTTTACAATAAGGGCCTAACAGTAACTTTAGAATTTTCGCTCGAGTCATCATCGTGTATAAACTAATAAAGTGCCCACTCTATGAACTGGTACTTTACAATAAGGGCCTAACAGTAACTTAACACTTATCGCTCGAGTCACCATCGTGTATAAACTAATAAAGTGCGCACTCTATGAACTGGTACTTTACAATAAGGGCCTAACAGTAACTTAACACTTTTCGCTCGAGTCATCATCGTGTATACACTAATAAAGTGCGCACTCTATGAACTGGTACTTTACAATAGGGCCTAACAGTAACTTTATAATTTTCGCTCGAGTCATCATCGTGTATAAACTAATAAAGTGCGCACTCTATGAACTGGTTCTTTACAATAAGGGCCTAACAGAAACTTTATAATTTTCTCTCGAGTCATCACTGTGGATATAAACTAATAAAGTGCGCACTCTATAGGAAGGTAAACTTGAAAACGTTGATATGATGAACAACCTGTCATCTCAGGTATAATATAAATTAAAAATTCAGATTTATCTCATACGGATACAGAAATAAATTACAGAATGGAAACCGCTAACGAGACTACAACTGGTAATAACAATATGTTTCTAATATACATTTATGCTCCAATTGTGTTGCTGATTTTGCTGGCAAACTCCATTGTTCTTTTCACGTTATACAGAAATTCGGCAATGGCTAAGAAACCGGTTAATATTTTTGCCGGATCTTTAGCTGTTGTAGATTTTCTAACAGGATTGATTGGCGTTCCACTGGCAACGATTGCATTCATAACAAGATATTGTACAGAATTGTATTTTGCACCCGTGAAAATCTTGCTTTGTATGTCACTTGTGAATATAATGACCATGACAGCGGAAAGGTTTTATGCCGTCCGGTTCCCGATCCGATATAAGGTGTGGATGACACCTGGAAGAGCAGTTCGGATCAGCATAATTTGCAATGTCATAGGCTTTATCGCGGGTAGTCTTTCGTACAGTGTGACACTTGTCGCGGGTATTTTCGTCAACTTTAACTACACAACCTCGAATGACTGCGACCGACTTGAACAACTTTATTCCATATATGGAGATTTTGTATTCCTTTACTTAAATACGACGGTTTTATTGCTTATTGTACCAATCATTTCGATCACACATTTTTATATTTTCATAATTGCGAGAAGACACATGAAAGAGAGAGCGTCGCGTCTCGGTCAGCCCGTCAGCACTTTAAACATGAAGGCGTCTAAGATAACTGCTGCAGTTACTGCAGTGTTTATTGTATGTATTTCACCGAAAGCAGTATATAATGGATTATTAACATATAGCGACGAGTTATGGTCAGCCTGGTTTGGTACATTTTCAGACGTACTATTGTTTTCGAATTCAATGATGAACCCGATCATTTACAGCTTAGGAAATTCTAACTTAAGAAAGGAATACAAAAAGTCGATTCGTACCATTATTACCTGTAGATGCAACTTTAAGATATAAGAAAATATATCGTAGTAGTTTCACAAATTGTTGTTTTGTACATTGATTAAGTTCGCACTTGAGTTTTATTTGAGTGAACAGGATACAAAGGTTAGACATGCTTATTCCTCGAGTTTAATTCGAGCGGTTTAACGTTTTAGGATGTACGTATATGGCTAAGTAATTTAGTTCTCGAGTTTAATTCGAGTGACCAACTTAGACATATTAGAGGATATATTGGTAATGTAAAGCAGTTTTAAAACCTTTGTATCTCTCTCTCTCTCTCTCATTTATTGAATGATGGTAATAATTATAGTGTCAACTATTATTGACAAAGTATAACAATTAAGGCTATTATGTCATAATTGTCAATCATTAAAGTATATTCTAATTAATAATGTAATTATTAATAGTGACTTAAGTGGTTAGTGAAATTTAATAACAATATGTCAATCGCTAACATAGTACATCAGACAGTTTGGTTATATATACACTGATGTCATCAATCATGTGACGTCACCAAGTGTAGAGAAAATGACTCAATTATGCAACATAAATAAAGTTCGGTCGAGTTATCATCGTGTATTAAAAACAGAAATAAAGTGCGCACTCTATTATTACGAAACCAGTTCTTTTAAATGCATTGTACTGGTAATCTTGAAAATATTTGATTTGATGAACAACCTGTCATCTCTCGGGTATAATATAAATTAAAAATTCAGATTTATCTCATACGGATAGGCCTATACAGATAAATTACAGAATGGAATCCGCTAACGAGACTACAACTGGTAATAACAATGTGTTTCTAATATACATTTATGCTCCAATTGTGTTGCTGATTTTGCTGGCAAACTCCATTTTTCTTTTTACGTTATACCGAAATTCGGCAATGGCTAAGAAACCTGTTAATATTTTTGCCGGATCTTTAGCTGTTGTAGATTTTCTAACCGGATTGATTGGCGTTCCACTGGCAACGATTGCATTCATAACAAGATATTGTACAGAATTGTATTTTGCACCCGTGAAAATCTTGCTTTGTATGTCACTTGTGAATATAATGACCATGACAGCGGAAAGGTTTTGTGCCGTCCGGTTCCCGCTCCGATATAAGGTGTGGATGACACCTGGGAGAGCAGTTCGGATCAGCATCATTTGTAATGTTATAGGCTTTATCGCGGGTATTCTTTCGTACAATGTAACATTTGTCGCGGGCATCATCATCAACTTTAACTACACAGACTCGAACAACAATTACTGCGACGGATTTGACCAACTTTATTCCATATATGGAGATTTTGTATTCCTTTACTTAAATACGACGGTTTTATTGCTTATTGTACCAATTATTTCGATCACGCATTTCTATATTTTCATAATTGCGAGAAGGCACAATAAAGAGAGAGCATCGCGTCTCGGTCAACCCGTCAACACTTTAAACATGAAAGCGTCTAAGATAACTGCTGCAGTTACTGCAGTGTTTATTGTATGTATTTCACCGAGAGCAGTATATTATGTATTGAAATATAGCGGTGCGTTATGGTCAGCCTGGTTTGGTACGTTTTCAGACGTACTATTGTTTTCGAATTCAATGATGAACCCGATCATTTACAGCTTAGGAAATTCTAACTTAAGAAAGGAATACAAAAATTCGATTCATACCATCATTAACTGTAGATGCAACGTTAAGACATGAAAAACTTTAAAATTAGAAATTTAGCTATCGAGTTTTAATCGAGTGGCAAAGTATGCGACGTAGGCTAGGTAATTTGGTTCTCGTGTTTCATTCGAGCGGCCAACGTATTAGAAAGATGTATGGTGTATCATTATGTAAGGTTGTATCGTCTCTCTTTGACTGATTGATGGTAATTTAGCGTTATTAGTCTATTGTTGACAAAGTACAACAACTAATATCTTTTGTCATTCAGGTATATTCTACTGGAATCAATAATGTATTGTATGTAAACATGACTTAAGGTGGGTTAGAAAATGTAATAATAATAATAAATTATTAATAATTAATAATGTCAATCGCATGATGTGAATACATACTGATATAAATTATGTAAAAATGATCGTGCAACATAAATAAAGCCTACATTGTTACGAATTTTGCACTAGACACGAATTGTGCACTAGACACGAATTTTTCACCAGAAATAACTTTGCTAGCTATATGTCATTTGTAAATTTAGTGATTTTGACAGATCGGTTTGGTCATTTTTTGGAAAAGCGCTTTATAAGCTAAATCTATATTGTAGGCTAAATCTATATTGTAGGCCTGTAGTATTTCGTCCGTTTTCCGATTCGATATCGGGTGACTGTACAAATGAAATATTATATTCTTGCTATTATATATTATGAATAGTAAAACACTAATTTATAGCATTTTTCGTACTAGACTGAACGATTGGCAAAAAAAATGTATTTCGCAAACGTGCGCCCTCATCAGATTCACATTTCTTGTAACTTTAATTGGGCTTACGTCTTGGTAACATCGCGCCCTCTATCACATTCACATTTCTTGTAACTTTAATTGGGCTTAAGTCTTGTTAAAATCGCGCCCTCTATCGCATTCACAAGACAGTTAAAAGACGTTTGCATTTCTGCATTTTGTGTTTGGTTGTTTTGATGATGCTTGTTATAACTGTCGTTTGAACAAAAATAAAATCCTTTAAATGCCAGATACAGGTAAAACATGGTGGTACACTCCAATAAGTATTGGTCTATATACGTCGTTGTCCTCATTGTCGGTAATAAAATGAGAATTAAAGTTCCTAAACTCACCGAAAATGTTGTCCTTTTCTTGGTTTTTCTCAGTTGGTAAAGCGTACTCGGTACCGGCATGTACCCGGCTGCAAAATGAAAGGTGAATACCAGATAATTATATGCAAATTATTTAAGAAAAAAGGCAAATCAGACTTGATTGGAAACGAGACAAAAGAATAATGTAGTTCAAAAACTTGTTTCTGAATAAAGTCACCGAGGACGATGAAACTAAAACTAATGAGAACGACGATATTACGACGAAGAAAATGTTAAAAAAAAAACGATAACGAAGATAAATGAAGACGTCGACTAGAAAATAGTGAATTCGAAGATAAAAACGAGACCGATTGCGACAACTACAATGAGGGCGATTGCGAATATTTTGAAAACGAGAAATTGTGACGACGATTACCATGACGGCAGAGAATCATACTAATTTATAAGCGCACCATAACTACTATATCGCTCTGTGGCGTGACGGCAGAGAATCATACTAATTTATAAGCGCACCATAACTACTATATCGCTCTGTGGCGTGACGGCAGAGAATCATACTAATTTATAAGCGCACCATAACTACTATATCGCTCTGTGGCGTTTCATAGTTAGGTTTCTGTAAAAAGTTTTTAAATAAAACCAGCTATTGGGGGCGCTATCCAAAATGGTACAGAGCTTGCAACAGTGATTTTACCAAGTCTTCAACAAGACTGAATATAATGCTGTGTAAAATTCTCTTTATTATTACAATAGTATATTCTTCAATATCAAGTTATTTATGCTAATTGGTCCTAAAAATTCTCAATTATTCTTATTAAAATCACAAGATGATTGGAAAGACTATATTAAAACAATACAGTACTAATATTATTATAAGATACATTACAATTTGTTTTTTTTCATTTGAAAAATTTATAGAAGGAATGCGTAAATTTGGAAAAATTTACGCATGATTTTACTGTAGAAAAATTTATGGCAAGAACCGATTTCTGGTGATAAAAATTATTTGGGGATTTAATCATACATTTAAACAATTCCTAATGCATTCATTGCCATAGAAATATAAACTACACAGTTCTAAACTCATTACCATAGGATATATAATTATTATTACTGTTTTTATAAATGACACCCATTGTGACATAATGCAAAATACCCGATTGACACATGCAAGAAAATCGTCTGAGATAATTCTATGCATATAGTTTAGGTTTGAAATTTGTGTGCGAGGGTTTTTAATGGCATTCTTTACGGTCCTTGTTGAGTTAGTTCAAAATTACGAAAAAATAAATGATCTACTGTCATGTTCACAACAATTAAACGATTTTGTATGTGTGAATCGGGTATATGGTTTCAAATTTTATCAGAAGCTCAAATGAATACAGTCAAATTGTTCGGAATGTACTGTACGCATGAGCAAACACCTAAAAAAAAAACAAATATTGTATGTAAATTAATTATACATTATAGTATTACTGACACCATAATTATGTATTTTAATAAAGTTTCACACCAAGAAAAAGCCTACATAGATAATTGTTGTTTCACATACAAAATCAATTAAAATATGTATTCTAAAACTAACTACTCTACCATACAATATAGATGGTGGGATTATTATACATCGTATTATTATAATTATTTAAGTATTATGATGATTGCACCTAATAAATGCTGAAATATTCACAGACAATCGAACTAAAACCCTACTAATTTATTTGACTAAAGCCCTGTTCACAAAGCAAGTTTTTCGGAACTCTATCAACACTAAATTCTATCACCATTCTTGGAAGCTGCCATGTGAACAGTATTTGATACTGTGTATGATTCAAACCCAAAACCAGGAATAACAAGGATGCTAACCACAGGTATTACATCATTTTTTTATTTTTAGTAAAAGTTTCTTTTGTAAACGTTTTATGGCTAAAATAAACTACTTAAAAAATGTTCAATGTTAACAGGGCTTTAAGTTCGCTTAATAATAAAATCCACTAAAATTTATCTTGAGAATAGCACAATGTAGTTAAAGGAATGCCATTTTTTTTTAAATGCGAAATAATAAAAACATTAATAGCTGCCTTTAAAGCAAGAAAAGCAACAAGTTGCCAAGATAATGGAATCAAAACTTCCTCAGAAGCACAACAAACAATGGTCATTGGTCATCATTGATGGTCATTGGTGGTCATTTACAGCTTCCAGGCTTGCCTAATCATGTAATCAAAATAGACGTCCTCATCAATAGACGCACTTACACCAGAGTAGTAATTCACAAACTCTTCTTTGGTTACCTGAAAGAAAAAGAATTTTAAAAATGTCAGCTCACAGAAATATTGACTACAAATCTTTCAGATATCGTGGAAACAGTCACTAAACTTTTATTCAAATTTCTCATTTTTTATAAAATAAATCATTCGTTTTTTCTTCACATGAAAAATATACACTTGACAATTTTAATATTATTCTTTTTTGATTAACAATAAACATCACAAGTTGTCACTATTGTACATAACCATTTATGCATTCAACTAATAAATCTACATAGTGCCCTCTTTTTTTAAAACAAATTCATTTTAGCTAGGCTAGTTTGTACAGACACAAAACAAAGTTTAATTTCATACCTTGCCATCTGGATCATCTGGGCTATCAAAGCTCTTTAGAAATTCAGCAAGGCACTGTTCTTTAGTCATGTCACCGCTCTTAAACTTGGGGTTTTCTTTTACGCTGTAGACACCCTTTAAATCTTCTATTGTGCACACTCCATCGCCAGTTCTGTCCAACTTTTTAAACGCTTTTTCAATAATAGTTACTCGGCTAGCAGACATTGGTGGCTAGATTAAAAAGGAAGATACTTGTTTATTGATATTTGTTTTGTTTATATAATATATTTTTCAAGTCAATATTGATTGGCGAAAAGGGTACATTTAAATGAAAGAAATTTATCAAATATTGTACGGAAAAGAACTTGTGTGTATGTCATATTTTGCATGTGCACCCAGTCAGTAATGCGCTCAACTACGAACACAACCATACACTTAACAACGCACGCAACTATGGGCTCCACTACAAACCAACCATGTGCTCAAATACGAACGCAACCATGTGCTCAACTACGAACGCAACTATGTGCTCAACTACGGATGCAACCATGTGCTCAACAACGAATGCAACAATGTGCTCAACTACGAACACAATCATATGCTCAATTATGAACACAACCATGCGCTCAACTTAAAACACATCCATGCACCTCAATCATGCACTCAGTTATGAACGGAAACATGCCATGTGATCATATTAACCATAAACACAGTCCTGCGTTTAATCATAACACATAGGAATTACTTACCCTAAGAGCAATTAAAAACTCATCAAAGCTCAATGATCCACTTCCGTCTTTGTCAAAAGCATTGAACATTTCTTTCCCTTGTTCTCCGGTGACTTCTACCTTGTAGTCATTGAGACCCTCCATAAATTCTTCAAAATTTAAAGATCTATTACCATCATCATCCATAATTCGGAAAGTTCTACAAAGAGAAGAAAAGTATGATCAATAATTTTAAATATATATTTTATAAAAAAAAAATGCTCCAGAAAAAAAGGGAGGGGGGGGGGGCGGAATGAAGCTATGCATAATCTTTTAGGTGAAACAGATATTAAAATATTATTGATATGAATGTCCTTTGTGTAATATAGCGATAATACTGATAAATTTGAAAGGATCTGTAATACAAAAAGTTCAAAGTTCATCCTTATTCAAAAGCATGTATTGCTGTTAATTTGATTAAGTATTAAAACAAATAAAATTTGATTAATTATTAATACAAATTAAATCTGATTAATAATTAAAACATTTACGATGCAGTAAACCAACTATTACATGTAGCACATTCACATAAAAGCATTTTCTGAATGTATTGTATATGATAATTAAATAAAATTAAGTTCTGATATACTGTATATATTTGTTATAGTTTTCTTTAAATAGTTAGATTGCAAACATTTAGGACCACAAAATAAAAGCTTTTAAAAGATAATCGATTACTTAGATTGTAAATATTTACGACCATAAAAATAAGATAACTAGTTACACTGTTACAGCAGTTTGAAAGCAAACATTTAGGGCCACAAATATAAAAAGCCTTTAAAATAATATGGCATTTGGTATACTTTCAAAGCTTATTAATTAATGGATTCTGAGCTTTTTAAAAACCTGACCAATCACGTTGTAGAGATTCTGAAAAAAAAAAACCCTAAAAGGTTTTATCGTAATTGAGTTACGTTCACCACGGTCTACTGCTTAGCGATTTTGAAAATTATGCTCAATGGAATGTGCGAAAATATCATAAATTAAAATGTCATTTTCAGGAAAGAGTTTTAACACCTAATAGACATGTTAAGTAACTCACGTTTACTGTGTTTTAACATGGATGTCTAACATGTTAAACAATGTCATCTTGTCTTGAATGTTGTTATTATAGTAGTTATCAGGTACTGTAGATACAGTAGGTAAATGCAAGATGTTAAAATTGCTTAGTTTACTGCACAAAAGGTATATTTCAATGCATTCCAACCAGCTAATACTAATTCCTCACACGGTCTAAAGTATAGCATGCTGCCCAATGTTCTTTAGAGAACAGGAGGAACTAAGTCTAAGCTAAGTAAGTCTAAAGTATAGCACTTTGCTGTAGGCCCACAGAAGAATACAACTGTAATATGTCACTTAGTATCTTTACACGATTGTTACGGAATCAAATTATTTGTAACGTCAAAACTTCTCCCTAACGTTAACAATTGGTTGGCTAGTTACAGTAGTTAATTCATACAGTACTCAAAATGTAACGCCCTTGAACCAAGATATCTGCCAATTAATATTAGTGTAGTTTATGTCAAAATTAAAATTTTTTTTGTGAATTTCTCTCATAAAAGAATTCAACAATAGGCGGCCAAGGACATTAAGAAGAACTGGTAGTTATTGTTAAATGAATCAATGATAATCAAATGTACTGTATCGTCATTGTGTTTTTACAATTTGCATTCAAATGAAAAGCGAATATTAAAAATATAGCTAAAATGGTGCTTTAAAAAGAGATCCTTCTAACTTCACTACAGCCCCTTTCTCACAGAGTTGTGTGCCAGGAATATTGCGGGAATATACCATTACCATGCCGGTATGGTTTTCTGTGAGAACGGGTCGTCTTGGCATCATGCCGGCATCGACATGACCTGCTTTAGACCTAGTAATATTCTAGGGATATTCCCCGCAATGCCAGACGGGCATTCTGTGAGAACGTATCGCCGTTATATTCCGGGGTTCCCCGTCGAGGCTTTGACACCTTGCGCGGTCAAGTGTATCACTTTGGCGCCTATTCAATTCAATTAACAATAATAATGTCGAACTGGAGGGATAATGAGATAAGAGAGCTGCTTAAAATAAGGGGACAAGAAGAAATTTGTAGCATAATCTATAGATAGGCCGCTAGGCTAGGCTATCTTTTTGTTGGTGCCTGACCTTTCGTCGCCTTGTAAATTGTAGGCCTACAGCCTTCTAAGGTGTTTTACAGATTGCCGATGACGGCAAATTAATTGCTATACCTGTATAATATATGCACAATATACTGTACATAGCATGTATTGCATAAATATGCTATAAAGGAAGATAATAATCTGTAACTTAACATTCGCCGCCATATCATCGCTAGACAAAAATAATAACAATAAAGGACGCCCTCAATAATTATTTTGTCAGAGACTTTTTATTGGCCGAATATGCCCGACTCCTTTCTCACAGAAAGCCGGTATATACCGGTTATATTTCCGGCACAATAGTCCGATGAGAATGGGTATATGCCGGTAACGATACCGGCACGACGCCAGCACTGTACCGGTATATTGCAGGCACATCTGTGAGAAAGGGGCTTAACTGTAAACATCAGACTCCCTGTCTTAACATCAGACTCCTCCCCTTAACATCAGAGTTCTCTTAACATCCCCCTCCCATCAACCTCAGACTTTCCGCCTCAACTTCATCCTCTCCTACTGTAACTTCATCCTCCTCCCATCAACGTCAACCCAATGGTACCGTACCATTATTTTTAATTTTATTGCAGGAATTTCTAAATGATATTATTATTATTATGGATTCCATATTGAACGATCAAAATCTGAATGTGTCTGAAACAGCTGTGGTTCTTGCAAATACAATACACATGATTCTTACTGATCAAAGCACAACATTGTAATATTAAATGATATAAGTAATGCATGCAATCAGTAATGCATGAATGATTTTTGGGAACAGTTGGTGCAGCTATTATAGAAAACAGTACTGTTGTCTGTTGAGATCTCAATTTTGTCTTTCTTGGGTTAGCAAATTATTTATGTTTTCGTATCAGCCCAATGGGCTATTGTTCACTAGTTTATTGGGCACAATAAAGATACTGTACTGTAAGCTTCACTGTGGAGGCTAAACAGTACTGTACTTGCTTACAGTACGCTCAATGATTTAATTGTACTGTGAGGGATCTTTTACCAAACCTACAAAAAACTTTATTCTAGGGCCTTCCTCCAACCTGCATACAACATAGCACTCACCCACTATACCTGAAGTGTTGTTTTATTTTTCCTTACCCACATTTAACTGTTTGACACCTGCCCTTTAGATTTCTCTAGCTAAACTATCCAAGTTACATTAGCTAAGATCAAACATTTTTTCCCCAATTTGTATTTGAATGTAATTCAAATTGTTGAGTAAACTTTTATTTTTTATGTAACTGTTTATTTTGTACCAATTATTCCATGGATATGTTAGTTAGAAATAAGAGAAATAAATCAATGAATGAATGACCGAATAATGAAAAAAAAACCAAACAATTATCTATTAATTATCAAACTAACAAATTCAAACAATTATTTTCCTATTCAATAAATTTATGAATCAATTGTCTATCAAACAAAAGATCAAGGATTCTCAATTCAAATTTATGTATGAAATTTCACAAATATTTCATACCAACAGACTGTTCACAAATTTCAGCAGTGAACCATCATACGAATATTGAAAACGGATATCAGACAAGGAATCCAATATCTAGAGTTCACGATACGCCGGTATATAATTACGCAGTCTGTTATCCACGAGCTTGTTCCGCATGAATGGTCAGCGATTCCAGTGGGAAAACATGTGCGAGATAATTGTGTAAAGTGCACAGTATGAGATTATGTAATGAGTTCTCGGTGAAAACTAGGATTTATGCGAAATATAATGAGGTGACCTAGGCAAGCTGTTTGAGCGCAATTTGCATATCGTGGAGCGATTACAAGCAAATGAGTTTTGTTGGAGGAGTTTCATTAAAGGCTTTAAAGCTAAGTAATGAGCACACCTAATTTATACAAATTAGGAGACAATTTGCGAATAATAATTCCACAACTAATTATGATAATTTATGTAAAGTGGTACCTGGTAATAAATTTATAACATTAACAAGCATACAATACAAAACAATAATATTATTATAACAATTATTTTATCCAAATTTATGAGAAAAATAAAAATGTATTTTGATGATCAACTACAGGGATGGGATCAATGATTTTTAAACGGGTAACGTTTAATATTATTTAATAGACTGTCAAAAAAAAAGATGTAAAAAATGAAAAATTTCTTTCTGGTTGTCAAAAGGGAAGAGCACACGTTCCTATTCTAGTGCTATCTCTTGAAATTTATGAAAATTGAATGCTCCATATTTCTAATTATTAATTATTATGAAAAAAGTTGAGAATATCTTAAAATTTTGTTTCTATTCTTGGCAGTAAAAAGAATAATTAATAAGAAATAAAGGGACAGATAGTGTATAGTAGGCAGCAAGTACAGTAGATAGTGCTATTAATATCAACAACAACAAACTTCTGACAGAAGGTGTGAACACACCACAAGGAGTGTCTTAGACTTTGTTCACACAGCGTGATCAGAAACCAAGAAACCAACAACAGGCCTTCCTCCTAAACAATGGCTAAAGAGTGAGTGAATAAGAAGTTTAGATTTATTGTTAACAAACACATTGTCTACCTTATGGCATAAATCGACAATAAAAGTCACTGTTGTTAAGAATAGGACAAGGTGACAACACCGGCATTGTCCTTTATAACAATAGTAGTCCAAATAAGAATGACTTTTTTTTTTAACAAGACTAATATTGGTACTTGTATAACTTTGTATTTAGTATTACAGTACTGCACAGTAGCACCAAGATTTTATAAAAATTTTTAGATTTTTGTTCTTCTTTATTAAATATCTATTTAATAATATTATCTTTTATTAATTTATTTTTGCAGCTGACGACAGAAAATTATGGTTTTAAGTTTTTTTTTTAATTTTTATGTTGTGTACATGCAGAATTTAAACAGTCATAATATTGATATTATGTTTGAATAAATATACATATATTACTCTATTATTTATTGACTAATTGAATATACAGGTATGCATCAGTAATTTGACAAGTTTCTCAAATGTTGTTTGCAGAACAAATAACACAAACTGCTATGCAATAACATTATTATAAGCTTCGTTTTTTGTGTAAATAAAGAATATTTATGTGTCAGTCTCGACAAATCATGAGCAGGGGTACACTACTACTGTACAAGCATACAAATAGCTTTTTAACCAGATCCCCATACGGAGCCCAAGGTTTTACTGTACATTATTGACTGCATGCATCAGTTATTAATAATTATGTTAATAATTTTATTTGGTTTTATCTTATTTTCTTTGCTTACATTTCTGTCAGGGAAAATTTTCATTTAAAAATTTTGTTTAGCAATATTGCTAATCAAACTGATTTTTAAGTCCAGAAACATAGTTTTGTATTGTATTTTTTGCTACACAATTTTCAAAATGTGTAGCAATAAGGTTGTTTTGTATAGCTTTTTGCTACGCTACACTGGCGAAAATGTTCCCTGTCTGTATGTAAATTAATTTTTGTTTTGTACTTTTTTAGTATTTTATATGTAATGTTATATATACTATATTGTTATTTTGAAGGACGCACCTTTGTGCTGTAAGTGTGCCAACAATCTAAAGGTGTAAATCCAAATAAATACACTAAAAAAAATTGCTATGTCAGTGTACAGTATTCAATTTCAATAGAACTAAAATCATAATTTGCTAATATACTATAAATAAATGTGTGCATTTCAGAGTGTTGTAAAAATGCAAATTTCAATGAATTTATGGCAGAAATTTGAATAATACTGTGTAATAAGATTGAACATGCATAATTGTCCATGTTTTCATCATGTAATCAGGTTAGCCATTAGCCAGTGTTGTGCTAAAAACTCAAGTTTTCTAGTAGAACACATTTGTACAATAAAGCTATATTCGTCCCACTTCTGTCCGTATGGGTGACTCACCATGGGATGTTAATTAACTCATTTTACAATATTTTATTACATTGTCATCACCCCCTGTGTTTTTGCTCCACTTTCTGTACAGGCCATAGACTGACTCAGCACAGATTCTCGATACTGTATCTAGTATCATATGAAAATTTTGTAATACAGCATCACATGTGTTTCACATGTATCGCCTACAATCTATAACAGTAACCACATGTGATGAGATGCAGTACAGTATTAAGAATGTTCCTATGACACAGTACTGGGCAAGAATTTTAGTATTCACACTAAAAATAAAAATTTGTTTTTTTAAGTTAAAAAATTTGTAAATATGCTTAATATTTACCTTCCTAGTCCCTTGATTCCACTTGCTCCACGCTTTAGGCATTGTGCTCGAAGGTTTTCAACTGCAGCAGTCATGGCTAAAAATTGTTTATCTAAAAGCAAGAAGTTGAAAAGCTATTCACACTATGATAGAAAAACAGTTTATATTACTTAATGTGTTACTGTATAACATATTTTTACAGCCTGATAATCATGTACTACTGTATAACTGCAGTATAACGTTTTGTAATCTCTTTTTGAGGCCTAGCATTCCTTTACTTATGATAACCAGAGAAATACATGTAGGCCTACTTATGCTAGTTAGTAGTAGCTTTTTTGTCAAACTAGTGTGGACAGAGCTTAAGAAAGACTATGTACATGACCTTCCTATTGTTATGATACAATTTAATATTTAATAAGTGATTTCACATGATTTGTTAATTTACTATGAAATCTACTGTTAAAATTCAGTCCCTGAATTAATATGCATAAAGTTGTGGAATTTGCTGATACACAATACACTGACAAAACAGATTGAGATGGTGGGGACATCCATAATCAATACTGTAGTCACTTAATATAGAAATGAACTTGATGATATTACTGTGTAGAGAGCTGAAGGACGGCTTAACACAGCCATCATCTCAGTCAATTCCCCAAAGGTGTTAAATAACTACACAGACCGAGATGGATGTTTATGAATAATATACCTAATCAATATAGGCCTACATAATTAATTAATTTAATTGCATCTACTGCAGGAATTCATCAATTTGGGGGGTTCATTGGTTAGTGTATTTTTTTTACACTTACAGTACTCATTAATTTTTAAACTAAAATCAAATGTTTGACAATTTCATGCTAGGAATTGTTTTGTTTTTTTTTATCTAATCAACATAGCCTAGCATGGACACAATCAAACGATTCAGACGTTATGACAATGACGATACCATCTGTTTGTTCCAATACAATGAAGTAGATCACGACAGTCTATTTTACAGCCGGCTTTTCAAATATATTGTTTAGCCCCCGTTTAGCCTAAAATAAAGGTCTAGCCTAGTAGCTTACTTATTCATACAAATTGAAACAAAAATTCACAGCAAATCAACTATTGAATATGATTATTCATATATTCACAAACTGGAAAATAAATACTGTGCAATATATGCAGAAATATCCAGTTTACAAACTTCCTTCCGAATATTATTTCCAGGGTTAACAGTTTAGATTTTTCCGCTGGCGTGCCAGCAAAACAACCGGCGAAAAGGGCGTGTGCACGGTGTTTCCGTCCCAAAGTGAAAAGGATGGTATATCTGGGAGACAGGGGAAAATATAGACTTAGAAATCATACATCAAACAGTACTTAATTAGGCATTTAGAGCAAACCTTGATCTATAAATGTTTGTCTAGTTTACGGTTAAAGCGTAGATAATAAAAGAATACTCACCAATCGGACTTGTTTTTGAAAATCAACGACCTGGTTTTATTCAAAACTTTTCGTAGTGAAGGAATAGTTGATGGTAGACGATCGCGTGTGTGGTGATGGGGAGCGCCTACAGGCCGCGGATTGGCTGGCGTTGACCTTGAGTGAAATCAAGCGTATAATTCGATGACGTCATGGGGTTCGTCCCGACAATACGTTTTTCAACAAAAACACTAATTAAAAGTTATGAGTGAACAAATACCAAAATAACTGTATTACAATAAAACTACACTTTAAATACTTCAATTTCGAAGACGCCAGAGATGTGTTTGTACGTTACGGATACAGAGATACATAAGATACAGGTAGGCCAAGATGTAATTGTAAGCCTCCATTTAATTGGTGTATGGTTAAAATATAAATTTAATATAGTTAAATTCGTGTATCGGACACTAAAAAAAAAATATTTCTTTTTAAAAAACAATTTAAAAGAATACATTCGATAGAGGGCTTCTTGCATACATTGTTAGACGTCAATCAGTTCCATATGAAAATCATCTGGACGGATTTGTCACAAGTTGGCATGGTTGTGGTTGTCGTGTTTTAAGGATGTTTGGGAAAAACCTTTCTCTCTGCATCACTACACTAGCGGTGCTCTTTTTGCTTCATCTCTCTATCAAGACGTTTGGACGACTTGATTAAAATGATAAATAAATAAGACAACACAACATACAAAAAAAGTATGTGTAACGTCAATAGAATCATTCAACATTCCTGGTAAAATGAGTATTTCGTTACAATTATGAAATCAAAAGAATGCGACAATGAGTTTTAAAATGTATAAACATATTCTTGCTACAAAGTTAAAAAGTTATGCCAATAAAAAAGTTTATAAAGCTTGATCGATTCATGTTGTAGAGTACTAGTCTTTGAATAAGACCTGTAAAGTGAACCACCTCCAAAACATTTCGTTTTGTGAAATTATTATTAAAAGTTTTCGGAGACTAGGAAGTTTTATATTACAATTATTAATAGGTTTGTTTACCCCGGACCTATCAACGCGAAGAGAATACGACGACAATTTCCGTGTGTGGATCTATAAAAGCCCCGTATTGGTCTTCCAAATTCTAAAGTGTTATGTGGTTTGCATCTACACAAGAGTTGACGATTTCTTCTCTCACGATGCATTTTATAAATCGTGCGCTTCTGGCTGCCATGGTGATGATTTTTTCAACTTCTGCAGATACCCAAGTAATGCCAGGTAAGAGCTAGATCACTTAGTATCAACTTTGATTGATGCATGTAGGCCTAATTATTTAAAATATATAGGTCGTAATATAGAAAGATAATTCCATTACACAATGGGTATATACAATGGAATTCCTGGCACGATACGCCAAACACATTTTAAATATGAATATATTTTGTCACGATTGTAACAACTGTTTTCTTTATAGATCGTATGACTTTGGTTGAAGAAGAAATGATTAAGCTTCGATACGATGTGGATCGGTTGTTAGAGGTTCATAATTTACTCTCAGAAACGCAAGGTAAGGAAGCTGAAATAATATCATATTACTTGCCCCCTAGACATTAGTAAATTTACACTCTAAAGACATTTATCAACTAATGGCCTGATGTCTGCTAGTAGTTTAAACATGGTTCCTAGAACGCAACAAAACACGTGCAACGCAACATGTTCAATCATTGTAACCATCACTTGTGATTGGTAAAATTACGCTGCGCGTACATCATTGGATTGTGTCGTCATAAACCCATAGTTCCCGTAAAAAGGACGTAAACACAACGCAAGCGAGTTGACCAATGACAAGCTTCGGATGATCCATCACTTGTGATTGGTCAAATCATCACTAGAACGCAGTTCGATTAAAATTCATTGATTGGTCAAATTCCTTGCGTTAAAAATAAAAAAATAAAAAAGTAAAAGAACTCATTTATTCAACAACGGAAACTTAATTCTTCAACAATACATCATGGGGGTGCACGGTAATCCCTTCGTTATACCCTACATATAACAGTATGACAATATTGTAATTAAACATAAATAAAATGGATTCAAATTAAGGCAATTTGACCCATATTCATCATCCCCGCGAACAAACCGTCACAAATTAACGAAAACATTGTTTGGATTTTATTAAGTAAACTTAATTTTTTGTCACTTTAAACTTTGGAGTAGTAATCCAAACATCGATTATAACGCATGACTGGCCAATTTATTTTGGAATCTGCTAAGTAAGTAATTGGGATGAGCGAGTACATTTCCGAAATCAATTGATCGGAATTTTTAAATCATTGACCTCCTTTCAAATTACTTTGATAAACTGTCATTCATATTTTAACTCTAGGCCTAAAGTAACTCCTTGTCGAGAATAGCTAACCTTGACAGTGTTTTGTCAACTTTTATACGGGGTTGAACAAACTATTTTCGTGTTTATTTGCTTCATAAAAAATGATTAAAAAGTGTTGGTCAGATTTGGCCGGGAGGTGGTCCTACAAAACTCCTTTTTTCTCACTTATCTTCTGTTTCTATATACCCACCCTCCGCCCTTCCTAATAGATTATTTTAATGTTAAAATTCAATCAAGGGTCCCCCTCAACAGTTCTACCATAGTGAGTTATTTTATTTTTGTTGTGCTTGTTCTTCGTTGATATATAGTGAAATGAATATTAAATCAAATTAGAAAGTTGGTGCATTTTCAAAATTTCTTTTAAAGGTTTAGGTTTAACCGAACAGCCGGTTTACGGAAATTGCCGAATGATGCCGAACGTAGCGCTAGGAATTCGTTACTACCAACCAATCACCGGCTCGATTAATCTTCGACAAAATGTACGTCATTTAAAGTTACTCTTTGGCTTTGTATTAAAAATTTGTAAAAACAAAACTCTGATCGTTGTTTACCACTAGATTGATTACGTCACAATTGTTAATGTTGATATTTTTTTAGACATCAACTTCAGCTCTTGAAATAAAAGGATATCTTTATGGATTTCAACATTATTATTCACGACACGGATTTCACGTGCACGAACTAGGAGACATGACGCATGGTTGTAATTCAATGGGCGGCCACTACAATCCTCTCGGAAAAGCCCATGGGCCAAGAAATGCAAAAGAAAGGTGAGATCGAATTGAGGAGACACCCACAAACTGTACCTTAAATAGAGGTGTTACATGAGGCCGGTCGTAGTGCGTGTTTAAAAAAAAATAATTTTTCTAATTTGCATCGACATTAGATATTGTAATTGTGTCCTAGCTTTTTGTTATTATATTTCAAGACACGTAGGTGACTTGGGTAACGTTGATGTGAGCGGTAAAGGAACTATTAATATCAGTATGGAAGAATCGATAGCTAAATTAACGGGAGATAATTCGATCATTGGCCGAGGAATTGTGGTAAATATCTTATTTTTACAATATACAAGTATTACGTATGAACAAAGTCACAACATATCTATGAATTTTTTCTGGAATTTCCACTAAAAGACGATCAGTATTGTTGAAATTAATTTGAAAATTCAATATTTTAAATAATAATTGCTCTACACTATCAAACTATTTTGACAAAGTGTGATGTGCACAAATATGGAAGTCTGTGATATACCCACATATGGTATTGGTAGTGATATGACATCATCATGTCCATACATGGGCACATCACATTTTTTGGTCACATAAAATTTGATAGTGTAGAGTAGAGTGATTTTAGTTGTCTTTTTTTTTACACCGAAGCTACACATGGGACGAGACGACTTGGGTACCGAGGACAATGTTGGTAGCCACACTACAGGAAACGCTGGTATGCGTTTGGCTTGTTGTGTTATTGGCATTTCAAATGGAGCAGACTGGTGAAAAAAGTTAGCGATATAGCGCCATCTATAATATCATTATGAGAAATAACCATTCGAGGTATTATTATTTAATTGCCGTAGGAGTACGCCCTCTAGTCAATCTATAATAACTCGATGGAATCACGCAATAGACACCAAGTTTGCGCACGCGTACTCAAATGCATACGATATAAGTTTGTACGTTAAATAAGTTTAAGTCCGCTGTTTCATGGCTGCGGATTTTTGAAAATTAAGTGTTATCACTTGTACCAGTTATAGCTTACACCGCATATAGGCCTAATACTATATGTAAGACACTAAATGTTTTCCTTTTTTTCAATGAAAACATTAGTATAATATTTTAATATACAATTATTTGAATCAAAAGTATTGGCATAATCTTATTTTGATATTTTTATTTATTTGTCTTTTTACAAAACGTTTTTGTAGACTACAAATTAAAATAACAGACAACACTTATGTGTGTTGCTACCATAACAATCACTAAAATAAACAATGTAAAAATAATTTTGCCTAAAAATAATAATTAATATTATATACAGTAGTAGTTTAATAATATTCACCTAAAATTAATTTGTAATATTTCATTATAGGACAGTGAAGAAATATTAAATTATGAACATGTATTGGTAAATATAAAATAAAACGTTTTTTCAATAAATGAATATTTTATCAGCGTACGATGAGTTATTAATATTAAATATCAACATTATACCGTTTGACACAGTAAGTCTCATGGGAATGAGCGACTGAAATTACGACCAATGCGATATGCGCATAAATTATACATAATCAGCTTTTCGTCTGACGAAAACCATAGCAACGATCTATCAAAGGCTTTGTGCGACGGACATATCATTTGCAAAATGATAATTAATTACTGAGATGCGCAGTAACAACCCTGCACACGGATATATAATCAGCAGAAAGGGTCGGGAAAGCGACATGTGAACACGCTTTAAGCTTGAAAACGAAGCACGTTATTTTGTCAACGTTTTATACGTATACGGTACTGTATATTAAAAATGTATTCTAAGCTGTTATTTGTGTACGGGATCGTTGTCATTTTAGTGACGTCCGAAGCCATCCCAGTGGTATGTATTCTTTTTATTATTATGATTTTTGCAGGTAGTGCAATGATCAATTGAACATAGAGAATTCACGACAATATCTTTAATATTATTAATCATTAATACATTCATAATGTTACAATTTGTTAAGTAACTGTATAGGCATAGGCCTAATATGTATATAATATGTACAAGTACAAACGCTTCTATATGTTTAAAAGTGTAATTTTGTGATATAGATAACCTATAATAATCTGTGAAAACCACACAATGCGCATGCGTTGGCCCACTTCGATAAGATACCTGTTTTCTTTTACAAAATAATATTAAACGCAAGGTAATGTTTCTATTACATGGATTTAGATATAAATTTATGAAATACTTAATAAAAAAACCGTTGTATAAATGAAGATTCGCAGAGATAGGCCTATGTATGATAAATATATAGTATTGCTCTCAATAATAGTATGGCGCGCCATTCATGAAAAATACAAGATCAAAGCATCTCAAAAAGGTAGTAAGAACAAGATGCGTGAGGTTCTGTTAACTTATATCGTTATACGTGACGATAGGAGGCCCAAGTTACGTTATAGGCCTACCCCAGTAAAATGGTTCACTACTCAACCAAAGTGCGATATTGTAATTTGGCAATGAAGCCAACTTATCCGGCAAGTAACGGACCCGGCAAAGTCGCGCATGGTGTACGGTCCAAAAGCCACTGTATTATCATGGCCAATTTACACAGACGAGCGGAAACCGCGTAGATTGTCCCACGTGAATTTGTATCTACTATCCGAGCGCGGGTTCCCGCTCGACTGCCGCCCACGTTTAGTATAAATCGTCATAAGAAATAGCAGATTCCATGTTAGTTTTATTTTCCGCTTACCGTTAGGCCCTACCGCTCGTCTGTGTAAATTGGCCTTTACCATCAACATTTAAACACGCGTGTAGGCCTACAATGATATCTCTATGATGGTGTCACTGAGAAACAGACCTATTAAAATACACAGTAATTGCAAAGCATTAATTCTTCTCAATTTAATAGAATTGTAATTTGACACAAGGCCATGCTCTTGTGTTTAAATGAAAAATCGAAATTTAATTGTTCTGTTGTGGGCTCGCGGTCTTAAGTACATTTTGCATTGTGTAGAGAGAACGTGGTCTCTGTTTTCCCGCTTACAGCAGACAGCAGTCAGAACAAGGTTTAATAATGAACAACACGATTCATGATGATGGCCACGTTAATTAGTTTTACCGACTCGAGGTTTTGTATGTTAATGTCAATGTACTGCGGCAAATACATTAATTATATTGATCTCAGAAATTGATTTTTTTTTAAACCATTAAATAAATTCCCAGTTCATGGAAAGCATTGCAATTTAGTATATAGTGGACGAACAAATTTGGAATACAGTATTATTATGTTTATTTAACAACACTGACATTTTATTATTAGACAATATTTCTTAAAATAATGTTTACACAAAATAAGAATGGTTACAGTTGTATAGGGCAGGTAATGTTTATTTTGAGAACAATGATTCTCTATGGGTTGTAGGCGGCCTAATACATAATTTTATTTATTTATAGAATAAAGATGAGTTGGTTAATAGAGAGCGCAGAGGGAGCGACGGCGGCGGTGGTTTGCTTCGGGAGAAACGAATGGATGAAGTAGTAATGGCCGCGGCGGACAACCAGGAGCTGAACCGCGTTAAAAGATTGGATCCGATTCTTTTCCTCGATCAGCACCCTAAATTAGGCCCATTGATTGAAGAATTCATGAAAAACCAACGAAACAACCGTGAACGTCGCATGGTGGACGATGAAATGGAAATGGCAGCGGCGGACAATCAGGAGCTGAACCGCGCTAAAAGATTGCATCCGCTTCTTTTCATCGATGATCACCCTGAATTAGGCCCATTGATTGAAGAATTCATGAAAAACCAACGAAACAACCGTGAACGTCGCATGGTGGATGATGAAATGGAAATGGCAGCGGCGGACAATCAGGAGCTGAACCGCGCTAAAAGATTGCATCCGCTTCTTTTCATCGATGATCACCCTGAATTAGGCCCATTGATTGAAGAATTCATGAAAAACCAACGGAAAAACCAACGAAGCAACCGTGAACGTCGCATGGTGGAGGATCCGGCCTTATTCAAACGAAGTATTCATTCAATGGCCGAACTTGAAAGGGATGCAAAGATGAAGAGGATTAAGAAGATGGACCTCATTTGAATATAACAGGTGGGGACTAACAAATTGAGAATAATGTAATAATAAGCTGTAATAATATTGATGTGATGATGATCATGATGATGGTGATGGTTGATGACAACGATGATGATGACGACAACGATGATGACGACGACGATGATGATAACGATGATGATGATAACGATGATGATGATGACAATGATGATGATGATGACGATCGACAATGATGATCATAACGATGATGACGATGATGGTGACGGCGATGATTGACGAAAATGATGACGATGATGATGGTGACGATGATTGACGAAGATGATGACGACAATGATTATGACGATGATGAAGTGTATATTACGATTATTGCATTCATTTTAATTTTTCATTACAGAACTTAACGCAGCACTCTGTACACGGTTCACGGATTTGCCGCGTGTCGTCACTTTTCTCGATTCAACACATTCTGCTGCTGTATTCGGCGAAGCGTGACGAAACGATGAATAATTTACACACTATGTAAATATTAAAATAGATTTTTATTAAAATTGTAAACAAAATATGAATGTCCTCTTTTTCACTTAATGTTAACTGTACCCTATTTGTTGTGAAAAGTTCGTTTTTCCTTGACATTTTTGTCTGCGATCACACGCAGAGGAACAGGCCACTGGGAGTGAAAAGTGCAATATATTGTATAAAATACAACAAGTAATTTTGAATGTGAAATATAGATTGTTTTGTAGATTTAGACGATTTTTGGATGTTTTTAATACTAATTATGAGAACAATAGAACGTTTACTCAAAAGAAAAAAAATGTTTTTAAAATGCTTTGTTTATAATAGAGCGAGTTCTGATAATTATTATGATATATTTTTATGATTGAAACCAAATTAAAAGTAGTGAAATATGACAAAAGAAAATGTTTTCATAATTGTAACAAAAAATGCACTTCACTCCTCGGCGCGTAAAAAGCTCATAATTATGGTACAGTTTTTATACGTGCAATTCTGTGTATATTGATGCGTTTCACTGCCTCACATTTGTAGAGGTATTGTCTATATACAAGAAGCACTAGTTAATGTATGCTAGACGATATGACTAACATTTCTAAATGAAAATATGGTGTTAACGCCACACCCAACACAATGGATAATTTTAAATGAATAGTTAGATATAGATATATTGCCTTTTGGATCACAATTGTTTAATTGCGTTTACTATAGGCACCAGGTTAAATAAAAATCCTGGTAATATGTTAATTAATTTAGGACAATCTCGTAAAAATTTAACAAACAAATCCCTTTTTTTTTCGTATGGAATGCTTTTATAGTATTGTTTTCTAAAGAGTAAACGAAGAAAGGAGTTTGATATGGTAATATTTGGTAACTAAAACGTTTAACTGGACGTACGTGTAGTCATATTTTTTTTAGAAGTACATATCTGTTTTAACTGTACGTGTTATAATTGTACTAGAAGTAAGATAATTTATTTATGTATGTAAGTTATTTATCACTGTAGGCCTAAGTTGATTTAGTAACCAGAACAATCATTTCTGTAAGTAGTACATACTTTAGTGAACAAGTTGTTATAAGTTTACCAGGGATGAGTTCACTTTACTTTACTAATAGTTTTACCACCGGGAATTAGGCATCCTCATATTGGACAGCGATTATTATTATTAATAACAAGTGTTTATATAATTGTTACCATTAAGAATTATCAATATTTTATAAGATCATCGTGTAATATATTTCATTTCTTGGTGCTCAGCTATTATAATCGTAGGAAAGTACAATTACTGTAACTGAATTTTCAATTACATATTTTATGCACAACTAAAACAATCTGGTGTTTTTATTTTTTCTGGAGATTTTCTACGATATCTTATGCGAGGTTTTATAAATAAAAATAATAATAATAATAATAATGATTGGAGCGATGATGACGTCAGGATGAGAGCTTTTGATGGTGACAAATCCGATCACTAAAGCTTGGTTCGCAATAGCGACGTAACATAATGCAACCTTCGCAACGTAAGAAAATGCCCTTCCAATAATTGTGTTTGCCCCCGCCAGCGTGAAATAAAACCTGCGATCCCACTTGTGATTACGCAATAATACATCACTTTGCGTCAATAGGTCGCTACGTTGCGTTCTAGTGGGAACCACGCTTAAGACGCGAAAATGACGTAAGCGCAACTTGCGTTGCGACATACGCCCTTCGATGATACGATTTAAACGCTGTTACTGACGAAAAATGTTACAATACAGATTAGATAAAAATGTTTTTGTCTGTATGAATCCCGTGTACAGCTGTGTACAGGTAATATATAACCGGCCTAAATATTGATTTATTTTATAATACTATAGCTACAGAAGAGAGCTTAGAGATATGAAACTGAACGATTATTAAAAAATATTAATACTACAAAACAGCTATCTCGACGACGAAGTTGTCGATGTTGAAATCGTAGACGCAGTTAAAAACGACGATACGTTTTCGTTGAAGATGCAACGACCCTTACCAAAGACAACGACACTACTGCTAACGAAGACGACGAAATATAATGTTACCTTACAAAAACGGTAACATAGACGACGAAGTTGTCGACGTAGAAAACGTTGAAGTCGAGGTGCAGTTAAGGACGAAGACATGTTTTCGTTGAAGACAATTACTTTTACCGAAAACAACGCCGCTATTGATAACGAAGACGACGAAATATAATGTTAATTTAAAAAAACGGTCACATAGACGAGGTTTCCGACGTAGACAGTCGAAGACGCATTTATTTAAGGACGACGACGTTGTTGATATTACACTGTTGTAAAACAAATATGACGATATTAACCACGACGATACTGACGATGAAAGATATTGACGTCATCAAAGAAGAGCTGCTGTCGACGACAACGACGACGACTCTATTGCATGCGTCCACGACGAAGTTCACTTCACAAAAAACATTTATTTATTTATTCAACCAAGCACAGTCATCTGATAACAGTATTTTTCTTTGTATACATAAATCCAAGAAATAAAAATTAAAATTTAAAATACATGTTTATACCAACGACAACATTTATTATTTATTTTTTCCTGTTTCCTGCATAAAAATCGATTTAAAAATGAATCTAATATTTCTATATCAAAATATTATTATAAATTTAATTATTTATTATTTACTAAACAAATTATGCTGATACGTTGACTTGCTTAAGAAAATCATTTTAATTATTATTTTAATTTATAACATTCAACATATCTCCTAGGTAGTAAATCATACTAACAAAAATATGTTTTTTTTCTTTAAACAATTATGGAACAATGGAACTAAAAACAATCATATATATTTTATTTATTATAAATATTTGTATATTATTAAATCTATTGATTGATCTATCTATCTATTGATAACGAAGACGACGAAATATAATGTTAATTTATAAAAACGGTCACATAGACGAGGTTGTCGACGTAGACAACGTTGAATTCGAAGACGCATTTATTTAAGGACGACGACATTGAAGATGACGACGTTGTTGATATTACACTGTTGTATATATTTTATATTATTAAATCTGCATCCTTATCAACAAAACTAACAATTTCATTTTCAAAAAAACATTATGTAACTTAGCATTAACAACTAATGTTATAGTTATATGTCTGTATTTCCTTTATATAGCTATTTTTAAATTGCACATATTTTTTATAATTGAAAATAATATTTTCTATATATTTTTTATTTTAAACATTGCACAATATTTTGTTTCTTCCTTCAAATGCTTTTAAAACTGTGCTAAAAAGTAATAAATTTGTACGCGAAAATAAATAATTGTATCGTAAAAAATCATTTACAGCATATATTAGGCCTTCATGACTAGTTGATTTTCAATTTTAAGATTTAAAAGAAAAGGTAAATGATGAACAAGAAGGGAAGCAGTGGAGAGATGTAATAATGGCGGTAAAAATAGTATTACAGTATCATCCTTATATTAAGGGGACTATCATTCCCTATTAAGGGGATACATAGGCCAATACTATTATTATATTATGATTTAACATTACAGTCAAACCTATCCAGGAGGGACTTTGTTTGGTTCCAAAAGGTGTCCCCTTAATAGGGGTTTCCAATATATTTTAATTTATATTTTTAGAAAATCATAAATTGTAAGGAAAAAAAACTTTATTTGTAACATGTAATGATTTTGTTAGTAGGTTTTGTATCAACATTAGTGCAATATTTTTTGGGGATGTAATTCTACATCATTTGTGATATAATGTGATGATTTTGTTAGTAGGTTGGTGTTATATAGTGCAATTCCTAAACCATTTGTGATATAATGTGATGATTTTGTTAGTAGGTTGGTGTTATATAGTGCAATTCCTAAACCATTTGTGATATAATGTGATGATTTTGTTAGTAGGTTGGTGTTATATAGTGCAATTCCTAAACCATTTGTGATATAATGTGATGATTTTGTTAGTAGGTTGGTGTTATATAGTGCAATTCCTAAACCATTTGTGATATAATGTGATGATTTTGTTAGTAGGTTGGTGTTATATAGTGCAATTCCTAAACCATTTGTGATATAATGTGATGATTTTGTTAGTAGGTTGGTGTTATATAGTGCAATTCCTAAACCATTTGTGATATAATGTGATGATTTTGTTAGTAGGTTGGTGTTATATAGTGCAATTCCTAAACCATTTGTGATATAATGTGATGATTTTGTTAGTAGGTTGGTGTTATATAGTGCAATTCCTAAACCATTTGTGATATAATGTGATGATTTTGTTAGTAGGTTGGTGTTATATAGTGCAATTCCTAAACCATTTGTGATATAATGTGATGATTTTGTTAGTAGGTTGGTGTTATATAGTGCAATTCCTAAACCATTTGTGATATAATGTGATGATTTTGTTAGTAGGTTGGTGTTATATAGTGCAATTCCTAAACCATTTGTGATATAATGTGATGATTTTGTTAGTAGGTTGGTGTTATATAGTGCAATTCCTAAACCATTTGTGATATAATGTGATGATTTTGTTAGTAGGTTGGTGTTATATAGTGCAATTCCTAAACCATTTGTGATATAATGTGATGATTTTGTTAGTAGGTTGGTGTTATATAGTGCAATTCCTAAACCATTTGTGATATAATGTGATGATTTTGTTAGTAGGTTGGTGTTATATAGTGCAATTCCTAAACCATTTTTGATATAATGGAATCGTTTTATTTACCTACCATCTTGTCTCCTTGATTTCTGTTGACGAATATATTTAGAGATTTCCAGAATGTTCGTATCGGACATGTTTAGAAGTTGTCGTCGACTGCTAGGACATTGATGCCGCCTTGATATCTATGTATATAATAATACAATAATTAATTAATATCAGCATACAAACGGTACACTACTATTATATATTCAATCAATATAGGTTTGATCCGTTGCCGATATTATGGCTACGTAATTACGGTTCCACTGTCTTAACCGCTCGGTCATTCACTCACTCACAAAAAAAGGACACTGACCCTGCCTTGATATCTATGTACATAACACAACAATTAATTAATATCAGCATACAAACGGTGCACTACTATTATACATTCAATCAATATAGGTTTGATCCCTTGCCGATATTATGGCTACGTAATTACGGTTCCACTGTCTTAACCGCTCGGTCATTCACTCACTCACAAAAAAAGGACACTGACCCTGCCTTGATATCTATGTACATAACACAACAATTAATTAATATCAGCATACAAACGGTGCACTACTATTATACATTCAATCAATATAGGTTTGATCCCTTGCCGATATTATGGCTACGTAATTACTGTTCCACTTTCTTAACCGCTTGGTCACTCACTCACAACAATAAACTACTTATTATATTTACAGCAGCGCAACGGCTATGAATGCCTACTGGCTAACCCCATGGGTCCCAAACCATGACAAGCCCCAATACAGTTATCCAGCCCTTTAGAAGTGCAACACAATAAGCTTTCCCCACTGCCTTACACCACTGTTATTTACCTTGATATCTCGTCTAGAATGAGAAATTTCTTGGGTGTTTTTCTCACCAACACTAAAGATATCATCTTCATTATCATTATCACCATCATCATCATCATTATCGTCATAATCATCATTTTCATCTACTGAACAATCTTGTTCCATTCTTTCAAATTTCTCGCTTTCTGCGTTTCCTATAAAATAACACATTGAGTGTACTATAGTACAAATTAAATACACAATAATAAAAAAGGAAAAGTTTGTTTTCTCACATAAAAATTTCCAAATATAATGATAATAATAGTGTTCAATTTAATATAGCTCAAAATACACAGGGCTCTTTAAGCACTGAACCATCAACAGAAACTATTTATTAAGAAAAGCAATTAAAAAGATGAGATTTGTTGCTTGAATATGGCGAGTGATTCAACTTTTTTGATGGCGTTTGAAAATATAAACACAATCAAGTATTGGAAAATTCTTGCTTAGATTTTCAACATAAAATTTATCATTTTGTTTTTGTTAAAATTTTGATCTGTTGTTTACTTCAAAGTAGTTTTATCATAAAACTACTTTGATACTATGTTGGTATAATAATCATGGACAGAAATCAATATTAATATCATAATGTACCTGGTTTGATGCAATAAACAACACATGTTTATAAAATGCATCTGTTTTTCTAATGTTTACTAATATATAATATAAACATTTAATCTCTAACTCTGGCAGAGTGTTCTAGATGGCATATGATAAATAAATAACCAAATTGACGAAGTACAGCAAATAATTTTTAAATTAATTTGTAGGAAGAATTACCTGATGGGTAACATAACAAGAAACACGATTTCTTTAAAATCTATAATGTCTGAAGATTAGGTGATAGGTCAGTAACAATCCATATTATTAGTACCAGTAAAAGGCTGATAGTTCTATGTAATCCCACGAGGCTGTACAGACTTTTTATTTTCCTTGTGTATGCTGCCCATAATATGTATTATATTTAGTTTGCTGCTTTTTGTATTATATTTTTATATATTATAATTTTCTGGAAATCATGAGATTTTCAGAAAAATATTTAATCATAGAATTTATCTATTTATTGAATTTTGTTTGTTTACACGTACGTTCAAGTTGCAGTTTTGAAACGTCAATACTTCCTTGAGAGCTCTCTAGCTGTGAGTCATCAGTATCAGGGTACTTTAAGATAATATTGCCCGACATCAGTTTTTCACCTATTTGAAAAATAAACATTGTTATTAAAAATAAATCTATATTAAAAACAAAAAAAAACTTTATTTTATTCATAATATGATAGAACCCATAAAAAAGGGACACCCTTGGGACCTAAAAAAGTGTCCCCCTAAAGGTCAATTCACACCAACGAGTGGTAACAGTAATAAAAATATAGAATCTATGTTACTCCTTTACACAGAGCGGAGGAAGGGTTTCTTGTGGGACAAGCTACGCGATTTTACGCTTGACCGTTACTGCTCGTGTTTGTAAATTGACCTTAATGGTGGTGTTCCTTGACATGGGTTAGCCATAGTATTAAGACATATATTGCCACTCGTTTGTTTATAGGGGTGTACCAAAGGAAGGGTTATAGTACTGTACTATTTGAATATTATACATTATAGAAAATCATTATTAAATTTCAACAAAATTAGGCCTCTGTAACGAAATATTTCTTTTAAAAGGCTTCCTTTTACAACAATTTGTTTGTTGGAGCCTAAAACTAAAGTGTGTTAATTACAGCTTAGAGCCATCTTTTAATAACGTGCATTAATCAAGGAAGATGCCTATGTTGCCAAACAAGACAATGGCAATGATTAAAGTGATTTGTAGTAAATTAAACACACACTGCTAATATACAAAGAGTGCAAGTACTCAACAAATGACTAGGTCGAAGTTAACAATTGTTGGAAATATATAATGTTTTAGGTGTATAGAGGTTATTCATTAACTTCACTTAACCATCATATCTTATTAATAAAGAAAATTGAGCTGCCATATTTTAATTAAAGCGTGCATGACATTTTAAAGTAACTTGTAACTTTAATTACAATCACTTAATTTCAAGTTGATTCATAAATTGAAAGTCATGCATTTAACATTATTAATATGGTAATAGACAATGCTGTGAACTTTAGCATTTGGTACAAAGCTTTTAAAAGTGCACTGTGCAGCAGGAAGAAAATTGTGACAACTCCCTGTGACTAGGCCAAATTTGTGGATTTGGTGTAGTTGCGGTCAAAATATTCTAAATTTAAAGTGGCCATATCAAAGTAATATTAAAGTTATTCACTTTAAGTCGAAAATTCGAGCCAAAAACAACAAGTTTAGGTAATTAACAGGTAAATTAGTTTGATTACATTTCATCTGGAAAATCGTCGCGAGCGAATTAAGTAAACAAAGATTTCAAACCATGAGTATGCATTATGCATATGCTAAATTAGGATTGTTTACAACTCGTCACGGTTAAGAAGGTATTTTCACACATATCATGAGGAAGTTTTATGATTATGCATACAGAGTAGCCAAACAAGCGCGTTTCATTATGGGATATGTTTTGATTGAAAACTTTGACTGGAAGTAAAAAAAAACAACAAAAAAAACATCTGTATTTCAGTTAAATGATTTTTTTTTTGAAAAATTGTTGGTGATAGTTAATAACTATTATGATAATTCAAATTGACCCACCTTTTTTCGAAATCTTTTATTTTTTTAGGAATTAGTCAAAGGGACAATACATCTTTAAATGTTAGTTCTCTAATGACATAAATAGCATTCTGCTAACCTTTTGAATAAACTAAAATGTTTACTGACCTTGTGTTGATGTACATATCTCCGGTGAGTTTTCATCTAAAAAGCTTAGAAAAATTCCATCTTCATCTTCTGAGCTGGTGGTATCAGGGTTAGTAGTAAGGCTGTGATGTCTCTTCAATGTACCAGTTGTATTAGCTGCATGAGTGGCAGTGCTTAGGTCAGAATAAGATAAACTTTTTGACAGGCCTCTGAAGGATTTTCTCTTCGGTTTTGCCTTATTGCTTTTGAAGTTTTTCCTCACATTAGATCTATCTGCAGAAGTGTTCTTTTTATTTTGATTTCTTGCACGTTGTTGTGAAACGACCATGTCCACATTTTCTGGATGCGACTTCTCCGCTACTGGTGATTTTCTTTTTTTTCTTCTAAACTGTAATATCTCCACTTTTTGGGAATGTTTATCTTTTGCGTAGTAACCCATATTAGAGGATCTTGCATTATGACTCTCTTTAACAGGTCGAAGCCTCTGAGATTGTCTCACAGGAAGATCCAATCTTCTTTGTTGGTTTTTAGTCAAATCAGCATTTGTATCGGTATCATATCTACTAGTGCCTTGTCTACGGACATCTTTTCTACCACTGTCTTGTCTACGGACATCTTCCCAACCACTATCTTGTCTATGGACATCTTTTCTACCACTATCTTGTCTACAGACATCTTCTCTACCACTATCTTGTCTACGGACATCTTTTCTACAACTATCTTGTCTACAGACATCTTTTCTACAACTATCTTGTCTACAGACATCTTCTCTACCACTGTCTTGTCTACGGACATCTTCTCTATCACTATCTTGTCTACAGACATCTTTTCTACAACTATCTTGTCTACAGACATCTTCTCTACCACTGTCTTGTCTACGGACATCTTCTCTACCACTATCTTGTCTACGGACATCTTCTCTACCACTATCTTGTCTACGGACATCTTCTCTACCACTATCTTGTCTATGGACATCTTCTCTACTACCCTCTTGTCTATGACCATCCTGACTACTAGATTTAATGAGCGGAACAATGGTCGCAATTGGTGAGGGTTTCTTTATAATCGATTCCTTTGACCATCTGGCAAATGATGCCGACACAATAGGAGAGATTGAAGGAGTAGATGATGATAGTGGTACTGAACTGGTATGCTCACGCTGATACAAACTACTATACAGTTGCTGGTTAGTCAGAGGATGGTTCATGCTACCGTGCATATTTGGAGCTAATGGAGGCTGCGTAGGCCAACATGATTGGGCGACTGGGTTTGTATGGTAGAGCGCAGGTGGTAATGCTGTACAGAGTGGTTGAGGTTGTTGAATTCCTTGTTGTAAAGAATATGGATAAACTCCTCTTGCAACTGGTTGACCTCTTTCTGATGGCACTTGAGGGATTGAAGATGGCACCGTCGGATCTGAAGGCACATCTTTGCCGTCACAATGTTTACACTGTTTATCCACATCAACATTCTTTTCTTTGTTGAACTGTTCTTGTTGCTGTTGTAGGGTTTTTAAATGCTCTTCATTGGACAGTTGTTGGTTCTTTTGAAGTTGATCCAGCTGGTTCTTTGTTGTCTGTTTCTGTTCATTATAAGCTTCTTTTAGGAATAGCATGACCTTCTCATCTCTTGCCTTCTGAGCGGTCTCCAACTGGAACTCCAAAAGCTCAATCTTAGCATCACGCTGTGTTTAAAATACAAAGAAGTCAAACATAAAATTAAATACCTGTTTATAATAATAATATATATAATATTACATTACAAATAAATTATAATTGATATTGATGTTTAAATATTGTTATATCCAACCACAAATAATTGATTGCAATAAAAGAATTTTTAATTTATTATTATATACATTGAGAATAAGTAATAACTAAACTTACAGTTGCAATAATCTCTCTCAGCTCAGATGTGGTCAGTCGCTGCTTATGGTCAGTCTGAATAGCCTCAAGTAGCCGTTGATAATGCAAAGTCAGACCTTCATTGACTGCAAAAAAAAGGGGTGATTAAAAATATTTTTTATTTGTGTTGATGAATTTTAATTACTAAAAAAAAGAAACTTATAAACTCATATACTTATCTAGACATTTCTGCAAGCGCTGCCTGTCCAACAACACTGGGGGTTATATGTACATATTATATATAGTTCCCAATAGAAAATTTAAATACCTACTTTTATCAATAAGCATGGCTGATTGGTCAGCACTGTCCGACAAGTTTCTATTGACGCTGTCTTTAATAATCTGTACGGCTGACTTGACATCATCTGAACAATCCTTAACAAGTGATACAAACGTATTTAGTAGGTCTCTAAAAAACAAAATAATAAGTCTGAATAACCAAATTATATACTCTCTTCTCAGTGAGACAAGGCTTGTCTTCAACTGCTATATTATTATCATTTGCTATTATAAGTATACCTAAAACAACATTTTGTATTTAGGTATATATATATACCTTCAGGACTTACCTGTTGTCTTTTTCTTTTGCTTTTTGTTTGTTAACCTCTAAGTGTTCAAGATAATCTGTTGCTCGTTTCGATGACTTAGGCCTTTCATTATTGTAAGGTGCATCTCTTTGAAATAAAGGACCCTTAGACATGTATTTTTTGTAATATCTCTGACTAGAAGAATTCTGCAAAGGAGATTAGATACACTATTATTATTATAAAAACTTACGATTCTTATATATTTTATATGTTTCATTCATTTATTTGACCAATAAACAGATACAGAACAGAAAAAAAGCAAAATGGTCAGGGGCAACGAAAGCAAAACAATTACTATAACTCAAAGAGTCTGTTGCCCCTTAAAAACATTGAAATACAAAAAATATTGCACCAAGTAAAACATTTGTACAAGCTTATAAAAAAGTTTCTTAATACACAAAATTAGTATAAGGGGTCGCTACATAAATATACAAAATTAAAAGATTAAAAATCGTAAACAGTTATTATAGTTTGGCAAGAAATGTTACGATTGCGGCAATACTTCACTGGCATTATTCACCATTCATACTGAAGTCCTGTCTACACTATCAAACTTTATATGACAAAAAATGTGATGGACAATACATGATAATGTTATATCACTATAATATTTGAGCATATCACTACCATATTTGGGCATATCACACTTTTTTTGTCTAACTAGTTTGATAGTGTAGACAGAGCTTTAGGCAAAAAAAATGCAAGGGATCAAACAACGTTTCCTCTAAATGGCGATGTTCCCTGAGTAGAAGTGTCTTCTAAATGTTTACTCCTTGCTTATTTCATGAGGTGCCCTGATTAGGGTGTCCCATAGCAGGGGTTTGACATTATATTATATTGAATACAGCTATTGTACCATAGAACAAGTTATTATTCTGTCTAGTTTGGATAATAAATGTACATACTTCTGATGGCTGGGAGCAAGACTGTGAAAACTTTTGTGAGTACACATCATATGATCCTTGAGAGTTGTCTATTTGTGAACTATTTTCACTTTGTTCACTTGACTGAAAAGCTGAATCATTGAAATCTTTGCGGTAGACTTGTTGTAGAATTTGTCTGAAAATAAAACAATATTATACTATAGTTGATTCTAGTGTAACGGTAGTATTTTTAGTGAACCTGCTTTTTCTTTTTTTCTCCTCTTAGCAGTACATCTATATTTAAGGAAAGGTCCTAATATGCATGTACTGGGAGGGGATTATTTAGTAACGAGAACATTCCATGATGATGAGGAAACAGTAATTGATTAAGGATGTGGTTTATAGGAGAGTGAACAAAGAGTACCTAGGGATAGGAAGAAACCACTAGGAATGTTAATAGATGGAGTAGGGAGAAATAGTGAAAAGGGGTTGTTGACCTGATGGTCAGAGTGTTACACTAGCAACATGCTGCCAATGGTTTTATGTGGAATAACTGCAAAACTTGCAAAATATTGTTAATTACTTTATATTTAGTATTAGCTAGATTAATAATAGCTAAACAGATAAATATCATTAATTTTTACTTGGCAAGTTGATTTGATTTTAATTGGTCAATCAATCATGTCATATTATGAGATGAATGTTGGTGGTGTACAAAAAAATGTTCATATCACTTACCCAGGATTTGATGTAAACAATTCCTTTCGACTAACTTTGTTGTTAAACATGTTTCTATACAAAAATTAAAAGAAATAGGCCTATAATTATAAATTCACAAAACATTCGGACACTTTACCACCAAGAAAAGTACTTAGCCTAGCCTAGCGCTACTAAATAAATTAGGCTTTTCTAGTTGGTACACTAGCTAGGGCCTAGGCTAGCCCACTAGCCTGAATGCCTAGCTAGGTCTAGCCTAGTAGAGTAGGCATAGCTAGCCTAATAATAGCTAGCCTAGTAGGCCTAGCCTAGGCTAGGCCCCTCTATATAGGTTGCCAGCAGCATTGAGTGCGAGAGGCCCGGTGAGAGGGGGACCTAGCCTCATTAATTTCTAAAGGAAGAGGACTTTAATTCGGTTAGAAAAAGACACCCATTCTTAAATTAGTTATATTTCTAAAATATTCTATAAAACAGTCAAATATTATAGTCTATTAATGAGCCTAAATTATTACCAAAAAATTGATCGTCTGCCCATGTCACACGAGCTCCAAAAAAAGTTTAAAGATCTTTTTAGAAAATTTTAAGAAGCCCGCCACCATCAAAAGAGGCGGAGCTTAATCTATGAATATTTATAAGTTACCTGGATACAGATCGTGTTTACGGAAGTCGACGTTTCTTGCTACTTAGAAACAGCACGAGTGTTTTGTATGTAATCACAGCAGCAGCAGAGCAGTGATTATAACATTTTGTTTGGATGTTAAGTTAAAACTATTTATGATTTCCATTAATTGATATTAAACAAGGTTTTAAACCATGGCGGCGGCGAAAACTCAAGGAAGCTGGGTAAGTAGCATCATTAATCTGATTCCATGTCGATCCTCTCTCTCCCCACTCTCTGCTGTCGTCGTTTGTGGGTGCAACTATTAATTATGACTAGAGCCTAGAGGCCTACAAACAATACAGTGTGGCCCGTCTGTAGTAATAGCAGGCCTGTACTGTGAGTCTAGGTTATGCCTACTACTACCCTCTTTACTAGGCATTCCAGTACTGAAGGATAGGTCTAGGCCTAGTACTCCTTGCAGACTAATAATAAATAATATGTAATTTTTTTTCCAGTTTTCCTCAGGATACCATGGACATTTCAGAAGTCAAAGTAGAAATGATTTTGTGAATGAATATAGACGCCAAGCCAAACCAAGTCCTCCTCAAAAGTTTTCAAAATTATTACAGGTTTGTCAATTTATTTATTTTTTTGACTAGGCCCTAGTATACCATTCTAAGTATGCATCCTAGGCCTAATGTTAATTTAACTTAATGCTATTTATTTGACATAATTTACCTTCGAAATATTTTTTACTGCTTTTTTAGAACTAAATATTGGAAACAGTACTAAAATGCAACAACCAGCACTATACAATGCAATAATTATAATACATGTTGTGTTTATGTTTTATTTTTTCAGGAAAGACCGACGGTACATCATTTCTCAAAGCATGATAACAGGTTTTCGTTTCTCAACACAGTGGATTCCTTTCAAGATGTGAGTATTGTTATTTTTACTTTGCTTTGTTTGTTTGTTTGTTTGTTTGTTTGCATGATAACGTCCACAAATATTATCCTGAATTTTCTTTTTGTAAATAGGTATATGGCATGCTTATTAATTTTCAAGAAAGCAGCACTATATTGAGGAAATTTTAATAAATATCAAATAGAATGCCCTCTATCTAGTCATATGCTCTTTTTCGTATTCTGCTCAGTTTTGGACTGCTTTTTTTGTTTATTGATTAATGAGCCACACGATTTCGCCAGACAAGCTTTTAGATACAAAACATGTGTTCTTTCCTTCTCAACTCAACATATTTAATCAAACTAGTTTGACAAAGAAAAATATGATGTAGTGATATGACAACAAATAATATGGTAGTGATATGACATCATCACATTTTTTTGTCGCATACAATTTGATAGTATAGATGATCAATATGGGCCGAAATATTAAACAGCACGCTCTTTGTTGAGCTCTGCAATTAACTAGGTCTTAAATTGGTCTTTGTTTGTAATTTTCAATTGGATTTCAAAGTAGATCATAACACATACAGTATATAAATTAATTTGTTGACATATTATTATTAGGGAGGTTTCGCAACCTTACGAATACGATAACGAAAACGGATACGTCACACATTTGTGAAACTTTTGAGCTGATCCCCATTTCATATTCGTAAAGCGTATTCGTGTTGACAAATATCACCAGTCATACTCGTAACTACAAAACGAGTATAGGTTTTGATCTATTTTGCACATTTTGCATTTGAATCAGGAATGATTCCCGATTATAATATAATTATACTTTTATTGAAAGTAATTTACTAAGTAATTTACTAAAATGTCGGGTCAATTTTGATAAATAGCAGTTTTTAAAGTTCTCACTCGCTTTGATGTTACGCTAGGCCTTGGCAGCCAAGCACCAAGCAACACGTACCTGCGCTTCGCTCAAATTTACCGCAGTTATATTTTGGATGGCGCCCTCAATATTTCGTTGCCATGCGAAACACATTTTTACAGACTTACGAAAAACGAATACGTGTGTGTGACGTATCCTCCCTATTGTTCATTAGATTTACCTATTTATTATTAAAATGGATACTTGCGCGTGTTTGAGGTGTGTCAATGATGTATAACCATTATGTATTGATGCTGAATAATTAGTAGATTGGCTGACTAGACTTTCTGGTGTAGTCGGGCTTAAATAAGGATTTTAGATTACATAAACCACCTGCATCCAATAATGTGTTTCAAATATTGCATGATGTTAAGTGAATTCATTTATTGAAATGTGTTAAGGTGTTATACATCAAGAGTCAGCTTGGCAACAGCAAAAGTGATGCCAACAGGGCGGGGACTCTTCAAATTGATGGTCGTAAATTATTTATATAAAATTGTTATGAAAACCACATAAATCAGAAAACATTTTAAAAAAAATAATATTTTGTAAAATTAAATTTTTTTTTCCTAGTAAATTAAAATTTTGCATACATGGATTGCTTATTGAATAATTTGTCTATCTGATAGTGATACTTCTATTTACACTCTCCTATTTACAATTTCCTATTTACACTCTCCTATTTACACTTTCCCGTTAGATTTCATAAAATACTTTACTCTTTATGCTTGGTTCCCACTAGAACGTAACGCAAGGACGTAAACGCAACGCAAGCGTTTTAACCAATGACATGCGAAGTTATAGACAGTTAGCAATCACAAGCGAATAAGCCATCGCTTGTGATTGGTCAATTCACTTGCGTTGCGTTACGTCCTTGCGTTGCGTCGCTAGTGGGAACCACGCTTTATTACCTTCATTTGATCAATATTTCTTTTTTCATTGTAGGGTTTAGGCAAGAAGAAAGTTCACAGTTCGTACAAAAGCAAATTTCTTCCAGACTTCATTTCGTGGGTACCTCATAAAACCGAGTTAAAAGAGAGTGGTCCCGCATTTTCTTCATATCGTAATGACTTCCGTTCAAAGAGAGGCGATGTACCGCAGATTCTCGTTCGAAGCACTGTTAATCCCGAATCTTCCAACACAAATATTATATACAACTCATATTCTGAACCAATTGAAAAAGAGGTTGCTCCGTTAACGACGTACAGGTTCGTTTACCAACATCAACAACCGAATCCAAAAGTCAACACGAATATGAACACTGGAAAGGTCGATGGTTCGGTACCATTTGAAAAATCGTTCAACTATGTCAACCCCAAACATAAATCTATTTATGATCGACCGTCCGAGGGATTGACGAATCTACGTCGTTCTCGTGTCAAGTCTGCACCGTTT
The DNA here is from genome assembly GCF_964355755.1 of Antedon mediterranea. Classification (NCBI taxonomy): domain Eukaryota; kingdom Metazoa; phylum Echinodermata; class Crinoidea; order Comatulida; family Antedonidae; genus Antedon; species Antedon mediterranea. The sequence goes on along the minus strand of NC_092678.1, from coordinate 21,631,949 downwards.
TCAAGAACGACGGTCGCAGATTGCTTAAACTGGTATCGTGGACCGGTTGTAAACGAAACTATTGAAACATTAGAAAAGCGCCCTAAAACTTCGTTTAGCGCAAACGACGTTCCTCAGGACTATTATACGAACGGTTGTTCTTTACCAGAAGGGAGCTATAAACTCAGAAGACCCGAGCAAACGGTCGCCACTGCTCCCGTTACAATTAATGAACTTAACGGAAATAATTCAGGCAATTCAAGTTTACCTCCCCCTCGTACCTTAATAACTATAGGTAACGAGCCAGAATAGACTTCCGTACAGAATATTTTTCTATAAGTCTATACTAATCATCAAATGTTTTAAACTATTTTCTAATATATTTTTATATACCAATTTTGTTTATTTTGAATATGATTTTTGACTATTTTTATACAAATGTATTTTTGTTACAATTACTGTACATTTCATGATTAAATTGAATTTAATTATATTTATTTTGTTATTGATCACAAAGGAGATATGTGGAACTCGTGAAATGATATTTTCTTTTTACTATAAAAGGAAAACTTGTTACTAGATGATTAGTTTTAATTCTTATTGTTAAATGATTTAAAAATTCACAATTTGTTGGAGTTGGGGGGGGGGGGGGGGTGGAAGTGAGTGGCTAACTTGTTAAAATGTATATATATATATATATAATGTATATTTTTCCCTTTAAAGAATAGTACTGTATGTCTGAACAGTAAAATTATCTTTTATTGTTGTTGTTGAACATAGCATCCATGTAAAAATATAGTCCCAGAGGCCGCAGAGCATGAGAGGCCCCAGAGCAACTACCCAGCGTTAGAGGGCCCCTTAGGAGAGTTAAACCAGGGGCCTCGGACACCTGTGTTATGCCACTGTATAGTGATAAAATTTATGATTTTAACTCTACTTTTTAACATTCCATCAATATTTGTTAAACAACCTACTATGTATCAATAAATGTGGACTTAAACAATATATTTCAATGTATCATGAACATTTGTACACGCTCAATTGCAAAAAGATTGATCACAGATACTTTTATGCTTGTATCACCATACTTGGACCCGAGCGCAAGTCAATTTACGGATTGCACTCAACTTTTTTATGGTAAAACTATTAACCGGTATGTTTTACATTAACATTTTTTTTTTAATGATGAAATAAACGAGCAAACACACTTTAGTTTTCAGCGCAAACGCAACAAATTTCAAAAGGTTTTAATATTACTTGCAAAAATCAGAAAATTGTTATCTCTCTGCAACATCAATAAAATACATTTTTGAAATAAAATAAATTTAGAAAACTGTCATTTTTGTTGTTTTCCTGTCCTGTTTATTTGTTAACGTTTAAAAAAAAACCCTCTTCTGGAGCACTGTATCTGGAAACCGTTGGTTGTTATCAAATATCAATGTTTTTAAACATTTCAAAATACCCTATAAAGCGGAGTACTGTGTCTAGTTGCAATGTGATCAGTGATGCAAAGAATTGTCGCTTCTCCTTACTCTTACTCGCAACCCTCAGACACGCAATAAAGCTGGGTTCCCACTAGGACACAACTAGGAACACACATGCATCACAATAATTTAAGAAATCAAAAGTTACAGTTTAGATGTGCTGTCATTTGCAATTGGATAAATTAACTTGAGTTGAGTGTTCGTTCTTAGTTGCATTCAAGCGGAAGGAAGCTTTATATATGACGATGTTTGTGTAATTTGCATCGCAAGTCTTGGCTAAACAACGTATGTACAATTTCTTGCGATCCAATGTCATGTTAATATTAGCATAAACAAAGATAAAGCTGTGTTCCCACTAGGACGCAACTGGGGAAGCACACGCATCACAATAATTTAACCAATCACAAGCTACAGTTTAAATGAACTGTCATTTGTGATTGGACAAATTAACTTCAGTTGCGAGTACGTTCTTTTGTTGTGTACGATTCCTTACGATCCAATGTCATGTTGATTTAGCATAAACGAAGATAAAGCTTGGTCCAACTAGGGCAGCACACGCATCACAATAATTTAACCAATCACAAACTACAGTTTGGATGAACTGTTGTTTGCAATTGAATAAATTAACTCGCGTACGTTATCACGTTGCTTTCTAGTGAAAACAAGCTTTATATACAACGTCGGTGTTGTATGCAGCGGCAAGTCTCAGCAAAACAGCGACTCTGTACGATTCCTTTTGATCCAATGTCATGATATTAGCGTAACAAAAATTGTAGCACCTAAATGGATAGCCATCATTGCGATACCACTTAGCCAAGTCCAGTAAAAATAATATGAACGTGAACTACTGCATGTACTGCAGTATTAATTGATCTGTTTCTTTCAACATTTATATTGCGAAGAATGATAATGGCATCTTATTACTGTTTGTTGTAAATAAAAGAACTACCAAAACAAAAGTCCTTCATCCACAAGAAAAAAACACTAAAATAAGAAAATCTGGATAAAGTCCACGTTACATACTCACGTATCACTTTCTCGTAATTCTGGAGCTCTTTAGCATAAAGCAATTCCAGCTTTTTTCAATAACTATACTACCGATCGCTCAAGTTGTCTTAGTCAAACCAACAGAGCACAAATCTCGCTCTAAATATGCCATAAACATTGATAAAAAAACTCCATGTATGTTAGTCCCTCTAGAATTTGGTGCTTAGCAAATCACACAAAACAGAACATCTGGATAAAAGCAAAATTAATGCCTTGTGAAATATTTGTTTCATTCTGCAGTTAAGTACCCTCAATGAAAATAAATTAAACAAAAGTTTTTTGTTTAAACACACACTAGCACCTGTAAACTTAGTCACATTTAGGTTGTCTGCTGCCCTCTTGCATTTGGGTAACATGTTATCTGCTGCCCTCATGCATTTGGGTAACATTTGTTGTCTGCTGCCCTCTTGGTGTGTTAGAGCTTTGTCAGCTGCTGAAGTAGGCTGGAAGGAATGACTGTTTCTAGTTTATCCACCAAGTAACTGAATGGAACAGATACAGAGGAAAGGAACTGAAAAAAAAAAACACAAATAAAAAAATTATCAACAAAACCAATCATCACTACTACACATTTTAAAAACATATCTTATAGCTTTATCTCTAATATTTTTAATTTTCTGTTAACGAAAGTCAGATCTCAAGTACCAGAAGCTTTCTTCATCAGTACTTTTTTATTTATTAGAATCCTTCCGTTGGGACACACCTTTATGGGGACACTTTTCAAAGATTAAGGCTTAGTAGTGGACACATTGTTGTGTCACAAAGACGTCCTCTAAATTCTCTAAAACTCACTGCTTTTGCTAGAAATCCCATTGGATCTGGAAACTGGTGAGTAAGTAGAGCTAGAAGCGCTGTAAACGTGCACAGACCAGCTGTAAACAAGATGAAGAACGGCAGCTCTTTCTTAGGGTAGACAGATACTTCATGGAAGGCAGCTAAAACACAAAAACAATGATTTAGATTTCTATTTTAAAAAAAACTGTATCAAAGGCACATTCTCATAGGTATCACATGTGATAATTGTATCATAGGCACATTCTGTGATACAGTGTTACATTTGTATCACATGTGATAACTGTATCATAGGCACATTCTGTGATACAGTGTTACATTTGTATCACATGTGATAACTGTATCATAGGCACATTCTGTGATACAGTGTTACATTTGTATCACATGCGATAATTGTATCATAGGCACATTCTGTGATATAGTGTTACATTTGTATCACATGTCATAACTGTATCATAGGCCATAAGTATAACTTAACTTAAAAATTACCTGGTAACAATTCACGATCAACACTCTCAGTACAACTTGGGTAAGGGTAAAAAAGATGACCCTTCTCCAGTGGGTACGGAATCATACGAAATGTACCCTCCCATGTGCAGTGCAGGAGATTCAGAGCGCCCTCAACTCGTTTCCAGTGCTGTAGATGGAAGAAAGAATACGCTATCGCTTCGCTGTCTCCACGTTTAAGGATGTGTTCCGGAGGCAAGATCAGACTTCGCATTTCTAACAAATACTAAATAATAATAAATAGAGTTATATACTAGCACCACTTTAAATTGCTGGTAAATGGAATGCAGTTATGTGGGTTTTTGTCTAGATTTATTTTTTAGGTTTATGGATTAGTTTTCCGCCTGAGCACTTTGGTGGATATGCGTGTTTAAAAAATCTTATTAAATTATTAAATGTTAACTGTATTATTCTGGTCCTCAAGTTTAACTAGAAACTTCTACTCTTTTCAAATAGTGTACCAAGTTCTTTAACATGCACTGTTAAGTACACAGGACCAAACGGCTTTACATTCCATCCGAAGGATGAGGCAATGAGAGTTTAAGCATCTTGCTTAAAGGATGCAATTAGTATAGTACAGATAAGCTCAAATCCATGCCTATCACATGCTAGTCCGATATTATTGGCTTAAAATATTTTTTTACAACATTTAGATAAATAATAAAAATAAATTGTGACTGAAATAAATTGGAATTTGGATTTTCAATTTATTCACTATTTAAATCGTCTTGAATACACGATGATGATAAGAAATGTTAATTTTAAAATTCCAGGAAAATAGTGAAACCAATATGAGTTAACAAATCTCTATTGACCTCAACATATAAAAATATAATTAGCCAATAGCCACAAAGTCAGAGACGAACATTCAGCGTAAGTGAATTAACGATTAATGACGGCTGAGAGATGACATTTAAAAGCGATAAACAACATTAGTCTTCTGTGACAGTTCATGGCGTAGACGACCTACTTATAAAAGCCAACATTAAATTTGACAAAATCCTGTAATATCAAAAAAAAATTAATTGCACTCTTTAATAAAAATTAACTTCCTAAAATTTAAGTTCAAACTTATTATAACGTAATACGACCCAAATATGGCAAGGCTGTGACCATTTTTACAATGTCATGATTGTAGAACAAGGCTGAATTAAAATAATAATAATAATAATAACAAATATATAAAAATACCAATAAGAAATATCATAAGAATTTAATATCGAAATCCACTGAGCAAATTCAAAGCCTTTTGGTAATAAACATTTGGTAACAGAGCATTATAGTACCTTTGGAACATGTGGATTGAACTCTACAGCTCTATGAATAGCTTCTACCGCATTCATCTCCGCCGTGCTAAGCCCTCTTTTAGACGCAGCTTCAGGCGAAAACCTGCAAAAAAAGTAATAGTTAATAATCATAATTTTGCGTAAAGATCCGCCCTTGTTGGAAACAAACTTAATCACGTTATCAGCCTAAAAACACCACCTGTAAAAGGGGTAAAGCGTACACGATATATGTAAAAGATAAATATGTTTACTAACACTTGGACACTAGGACGCAACGCAAAGACATAGATGCAATGCAAGTGCATTGACAAAAGACAAGCGACAGTTTGAATAATCCATTGCTTGTGATTAGTCAAAGCACTTGTCTAGCGATTACATCCTTGCATTGCCTCCTAGTGGGAACCGAGCTTAAGATCCCCAACTTACTTATCACTGACTGCTCTAGCCTTTAGCAATGCCGCTGTATAACATATTGTAGCCGACTTAGGTAGTGTTATATCATCATACTTGGCCAACACAGCTTGTACATCAGCATACGCCTGCATCTCCAATAACGTTTCTATTAAATTCTCGTGTATCTGGAATACGCTTACCATAGGATATTCTTTTATTAACTGCAAAAAAAACGAAGTTGTTATTGTTTGTTTTGTTAGCATTTTAAATCTATAGCAAAGGTATAGCAAAGGTATACCATAAAAGGTATGTAAGGAATGATGAAAGGTATAATACATTTGTATAACAGCCTTTAGAGCACAAAGAATTTAACAACTGAGCATTATGGTGAGGGACCATGTTAGATGTAACAGTACAATGCAGTTATAATTATGTTATGTAAAACATTAAAGGGACCAGGCATACTGTGTAGTATGTTACAGGGGTTGCAGACACTAATGAGTTACGGCAGTGATTACATTACATAAACAAATTATTTAAAAAGTATCTACACATATTTCTACAGTTTACTACGCATAAGTATTCATCACAATAGACCTTTGACCTTTAATTGAATGTAGTAAAGAGTGGGTAGCGGAAACAACGTGTAACATGTATTTAGTTAAATTGTATATTGATTTGGCGATTGCGCCATTCAATCGGTAGCTGATGCCTCTTTAACTCTAATTCAAACAATTTTAATTACCCTTTCGAAATGACGTACATGATTTGTGATTGGCCATCAATACTCATTATAAACACATAAGATGATTAGTGTCATGGAACAAGATTCACAAGCAGGATTTTATATACTTGTGTAAGAAAGAAAAGAATTTTTTAAATTTTAAATTAAACCTTGTTTAAAGAGGGTTGCCCTTACCAGCATATGCTGACAATCAAGAGACCATCATATAAATATATAAAACAAATGTATATGAAAAAAACAAAGGACTATATTAAACAAGAAATATTTCTTACAAAAAACGCTGCTCGCTTTATTGAAAAATATTTTAAAGCAACAAATACTTAAATTGTCTATCAGACAATGGTTTTTGGGTTTCTTTTCTCTTTTTATATGTGAATAAATATTATTTTTTTTTGTTACAGAAGTGAATACTCAATTTCTGTCACTTTAGTTAATTTTATTGCTAAGGTCAAGTCTGGGGGTCACTTCATCACCCTAGATATTTCAAGTGTGAAGTATCCTATTACAAACACAAACTTTAATGGACTGTTTCGATAATAATTCAATGAATATATCTGACTGTGAATATACCAGAAATGCTTTGGGATTTGCAATTTTAGCATGACATGTCCTAATAGACTCTTTTCCCAGACGTTTTTTGCGTCTACTGTAGCAGCTGGCATCAATAAATTATAGTGGAGTTTTGATTTTCGCAAAACTGTCGTCCTTAGAACTAAAACTGCTGCTTGCTTTAGCTTCTGATTGAGTAGTACTAATGGGACGTAGCGGGCTAGAGCAGCAGCGTGAAAATATATATAAACTATACAACTATACAAAAACATACAATACACTATATAAAATGCTTTTTCTTTCAGCATCAAATATTTTTTTAGAGCAGACTTAAAAGTATTCATTACTATAATTATGAATATTTAATTTGGAAAAAAAAAAAACATAAAACAAATTCATCACAATTAAATTATTCATTTGCTTATATTTACATATTTTTAAATATTAATTTATGGATTTTTTTTAATCCGATTTTTTATTTTCTTTATAAAACAAGAAATTCATTAAATTTAAAGCCTGTGTTCCCGCATAAATTATTTACTCTTAATAGGCACAGAAGAAATTCTTTCTTAGCAGTTCAGTGATATACTGAAAATTAATTAATTAATTTAGAAATGGTAGAGATGAGGAAATTCTATTTTCTTCTGAACACAAGTAATGGTCAATTGAAACACATTTCAAGAAAAAACAAAAACAAAAACCTGATTTTACCGATAAACAACTTACATCTCGCATCATTTTGACGGCTTCTTTCACGCGACCTAGTTTGCGAGCACACATTGCCAGACGACGCTTTATGTAAACAAGGACATTCGTATCTCGCCCTGTCAAGACAGAAATTAAAATGGACATTTGAGAAATAATCAAGCAATACATTATTCAATATTCATCCAAGAAGGCGGCATTAAAATATACCTAAGCCCTGTCTACACTATCAAACTTTATGTAAAAAAAGCGATGTCATATCACTACCATATATGGGCATGTCACTACCATATTTGGGTACATCAAACTTTTTTGTCAAACTAGTTAATAAACTCAATCTCTCTTATTACAACACATTTTCAAAATGTGTATTTTTCCAACATTTAAAACTTCATTTAATAGAGTACACTGTTAGATATAAGCGACCTTTTGGTTTCTCGGCTGGCTACATGACTCTGAGCATGCACAGAAGAATGACTTTTCAACTTGACAGCCTCAGAGTCGTAAGACACATCATCAAAATAATTTCAACTAAAAACCTACGATGTATTTTCTCATGACTTGAGCTGTGATGTTGTAAACCAAGACTTTTCCGATAATTCGCTTCTGCGACTTTTAACGATTGTTTAAGTAATTTTTCAACTTCTAAAATTGTGGTTGCCTCTTCTTCTGCGAGCATTATCAGTGCCGTTGAACAACTGTGAAGAAAAAATGATCAAATTTAATTTTTTTTTTTTTCGTTTTTTTTTTCTGCATATGGGACTTACCAAAGAATATATATCACAAAAATGAGTAATCCGCGATTTTCCCTGTAACAGTAATATTGTCCATGTGGTAGGACGCCGCCATAAGTGTGGATGTATCTGGGATGTATACAACTTTTTGTGACGGTTTCACTAATCAAAGGCTGGACCACCGGTAGTATTTTCATGATAAAAAATGTTATCAACTACATGCCAACATCATGTTAAATACTATTTGGATATTTAATTGTTCGTTTTATGCAATTTATTTAGTAAAAACTGCCGTATAAACAGTTTGCTTTACCAACCGGGCGCTACGATAGCGTGACCGGGCGTGTTGCTGTTTACGCGTTTTCACGCAGGATAGTTTAATAATATTCTTATATTTAACTTGTTTCTGGTAAAACAAATAAATGTTAATGACATTTAACATTTTCTCCTATTAATAACATGTGTTTTATACTAATTTATATCATAAAAACAATACATAATTTACCGGGCGTACAGTAGTACACGGCAATGGTAAATAATAGGCCGTGCTGAGTAATATTCGTTGATTTTTGGTGTTGCTGTGTTAGGCCTTTTTTGTGAACTAACTTAGCATGTTAGTAAATAATTGTCTGTAAAAGTGAATAAACACTAGTTTGTTAATAAATATGTATTATAAAATAGTTTACAATTTGCAAAAACAATCTTCATAATTCTATTTAATGTGACATGTATCATGTCTATTAAATCAAGTCTTATTTATTAATGTATACATCCGCCCTTGTGAGGGCGGGCATCACTCACTGGAGCTCTCTGTTACAAATTTCTCATGCAAAAATCGCGGAATACTCATTCTTGTGATATACATTCTTTGGACTTACCTGAAACAAAAAAAATCTTCTAAACTGAGGAACAGTAAGAAGAAGAACAGAACTTTTATGACCCATCAAAGAGTTCCTTTAATTTGGGTGTTCCCTGAATGTGTTCCCTTAATAGTTCTGAAGGAGAGGGGTTCTAATATCTTGGCCCATGGACATGAACCAAAAAAAATGGCTAGTGAGTGGCCGAGTGGTTAAGACAGTGCAACTGTAATTACGTAGCCATAACATCGGCAGGGGTTCAATGCTCACTTGCTCCATGGTTCTGGTGGTAAAACGAGTATTTTCAGATAAGGACTATAAACCGTAGATCCAGTTGTACAATAGCTCATGTGCACTTTAAAGAATGTATTACATCTTTCGAGATGAGTAGGGTATTATCCCGGTGTACTAGTACACACACACAGCCACTGCCACGCACAGCCACTGATCATAACTGGGTTATCTTTGACTGAAGAGGCTACCCAGTATAAAGAAATAACAATATTAGTATACCCAAAACCTTTCAATTTTACTGTTCACGGATAGAGGGAGGAGTGCCTTTTTTCCTCGGATTATCATAATTATAAAAATGTTCATTGAAATATATGTTATTTTTGTTGCATTTTTTCCTTCCTATTGTATTGAAGGAAGTACAAAAGCCTTCGAGATAAAAAAAAAAATCTTTAATATTTAACAACTGTCTACATTTCCTATGATAAAATCTAATAACTACCTGCTAATGCTATGTATATTTCTCAGAAACTCTTATCACTTACTAACCACTCAACATAATGAGATATATTGTATTTTAAAATTTGCTACAAAATTAATCTTTTGATGCATCGTTTAATCATATCAAGTCTGCTATCGGCAATATTGCATGTTAAGTCTTAACGTACATGAAATAATTAATCAGTCTGATGTTAAAAACAGTGTTTTCATTAATAATAGATGCATATTGGTTTTGTTACTTGGAAACAAACATTTTAAATGTTAAGTTTATTATTAATTATTAATGAAACATTTGTTAAACTTTAAGAAGAATAATCTTAACGATAAATGATCATCCAGATTTATTTGGCATCATTTTTAATTTTCTTATTAGTCCTGGTTGAAAAGGGTGAATTTGAATATATAATTTAATGTAAACATGTATCTTCTTTATCAAGATTGTAGTGAGGTATTTCTCTTAAATATGAAGCATTTCCCTTAAATAAATTTACATAAAATAGTATAATAACTCTTTAGTCTACTATAAGTATGGATTCGATTCTTTTACTGTAATTGTACCAGTGGTCCAATTTGATAATTACACGCGAGATATTTCCTTTAAATACTAAGTATTTCACTAAAGTCAATTCCACTTGAGTGGTATTAACAGAGTAATTCTAAAATAGTATTCTTTTAAGTAAGGGAGTCAATTCTTGCACTGTAATTGTACCATTCTCCAAATTTGAAAATTACACCTAAGGGAGATATTTCCCTTAAATACCAAGTATTTCACTTAAGCCAAATATTTTTCTTAAGTGGAATTCACGTAGATAGGAGTATTTAAACCAATTAGGGCATTTCTGTTAAACCAAGTGACTGTAAATGGTAAAAACAGCCATTGGATTTCAATGCTACACACTGTTTAAAAAAGGCTAAAAACAGGCCAACTACCTTCCCTACACTGCCTCAATTAAGAAAGTTATCTGAGAGAGCATGGATTTGTTTTTCATCGGCACAATGCATGTATTAAATCTGACCTTTACGTAAAGTTATCGATTAAAAGAAAAGATAACATTTCATATTAATCTAATCTACAAATGTTACGGCAGTTTTAGATTTATTACTTTAATCAATCACTGTGGTCTTCACTTATGCAAGAAAATCGATTCTGAAATTGAATCTTGTTTTTTTCGAGAATTATTTATTGATTTTAGAGGTTTGTGTATAATTTTCTTCCTGCTGATGATTTTAATATCTGTTTATTTTGTAACAAAACATTATTAAACACATTTGATAATGTTGAGAGAAGACTTTGAACAAAGCAGTAGGAATATTTTGATATTAACTAATCAATCTTTGGACTGTATTCTACTCACATACTCCTTTATGTACAGTATATTATTTTCATTTCTGTACCATCTAAAAATATTTTATTTATATTTGTAATTTTGTTTACACTTTTAAAGATACATTTTCCATCTTTAATTTACATGACATTTGGAGTTGTTTTGTGGTTGTCTCTGTTTCATTTCTTAGTTTTACAATGTTACAATTTTACTTTATTGTGTTGTGCTTAAAAAGAAATAAAATAAATATCAATATGCTATATATTATTTTACTGCAGTTACTGCATAATTACATTTTGTTTACTCATGATACAATTATTTATAAATTTTTTGGTTATCATACACTCTGATTATAGCAGCTACTGCCTCATAAACTTCTACCTCAATTGAAAAAAAAAAATATCAGTTATTGCTGTAAAAATGTAGAATAGTAGTAAACAGTAGAATAATTTTTACATAATTCTTAAGGAATTTTAACATTCGCACAGTGTTATACTATCAAAATATGTTTTAGCATAATGACGAACATTTAATGCGTGAAAATAATCCCATTTTTGGTCATTTCAAGCGCATTTCATCACAGACAGATGTTAATTGGTCATGTTACCATATCAAGTTTATCCATTGAGTGAATGTATTAGTATTACATGGCTAATGTTCACATTAATTCTACTTTGCATATTGACTGCCAGCCGCCAGCCTTTTAACATAAATGCTAGCTAAATTTAGCAAGTACAAATGCGATAACGTGGTGTGTAGGTGTATGTTGTAACGTATTAATGTCAAAGTTCGTCATGACTAATACTGAACTATGAACTTCTTTTAATACGATACAACATACGGCTATTTGTTTGTTTGTTTGTTTGTTTGTTTTATCTTTATTAAAAAATATTGTACTTTTTAAAAGTGTGATCACTAGAAAGTGGATTCCGTCCATGATCCACGACCGTCACAGGCACAGATTTTGGCGGGCTAAACAGGCTTTAGCTCCCCCCCCCCACCCCCTAAAACTTAACTTTTAAAATAAAATAATGACTATTTTTATCGTTTTTATTATTTATGAAATATTTAGACCCTCCCCCTCTAATTTATAATGGTAGATCCGCCCCTAAGCCATGATCTGTTAAATTATTGTCTTTGTCGTCTACAATCTTGCTATTATCTGTCTGTATTTAGATCCCGATAATGATTAGAATAATTACTTACTCTGGAGCAATCTCCAAAGCTTCTTTGGCAGCTTTTATTCGGTTCTGTGGATTTCTCTCTCTCCATGCTCTCAACATTACTGATGACAAAGAAGAAAAACAAGTCATAGAAAGTATTAAATATTAATATTATCATCATTCCCGAATGATCAGTACTGGGATTGGTCTACTTACGTTCTATCTCCCAACTACAGTAGTCATCCATTCATAGAGGCCATATAGCAAATCCCCGCCAGCCCGGATTGGAGATAGGCACCACTAGGAGATACAGCTTAAATGCCTATGTATCATTATCATGATGAGAAGAAGGAATTGGTGCACTGTATCTTATCTGTTACGCCCCTACGATCCTCTAGGTCATGGGTCAACTAGAGCTAGAAACATTTTTCTTACTTTCTTCCGCTGGTTTTGTGTTATCAACTTCACAAGTAAACAGCGTCTGGTGGTCTTGGGCCGACTGGTTCATATCGTAGTACGTTAACGGATCTTTACCGGTTACCCAAACGTAGCGATTATACTCGGACCCACGAAACAGATTCAGCGGATTCCGCCACGTCTTGCATTCTATACAAACAATATTAAATATAGAATTATTATTCAAATTGTTGTTTTATGACATTTGACAATATGTCCGTAGTATTAAAAATACATATTGTTATAGGATCATGTCAAAATTATTATACTGCAGTTACTGGAGTAACTACTGCAATAAACATGCTTGAATGTAAAAGTTTATAAGACAGTCACCACAATAAACAATGTGTATGATTTGAATAAACAAGTTAAAAAACAAAATGTAGATTTACAGTACTGGAGTAGAATCATTTTGACCCGGTACCTTATCATAGTTTAGTACAGGTGTAAAGTCATACAATTTGGCTACCATTAATATTACATAACCATTGCCGCATTTAACACAATGAACTACGAAATTATTAAATTACTACTTAAAATTCAGTAGGCAAATTCGTAGAGAACACAACAAGGTAAATTTAGATACAATAATTCATAACTATTAAAGTGAAATTAAATACTTTGAAGATTAAATACATTTTTTCAGAATACAGGTTGTCCATTGCTCTTGTTCATTTCATTGGAAAGTGTCTTTTAATAGAAGTTTCCTCTGAATACAGTTAGGCCCAACATATTGGAATGTGTGTCTCCTTAACAGGGATGTCCCCTTTAAAATACAGATGTCCCAAATGAGGAATTCTACTAAAGATTTCATGGCTGTCTACTTGTCTCCACTCTTGTCAACACATCTTTCCTTCAACTACATCCTCTATTTTTCCACCCAAATTTTTGTCAGCTAACGCAACATTTTCAACAGACGTTTCCAAATTTATGGATGCGAGATTAAAAAAAAAAAACTGAACATATAATTTGAATTACAGATGTCTTGGGGCTTATGTAAGATTTTGAATGGCATTATGTCAAAACAACCTACAGTAAAGTATTATAAGGAAAAAATAACATTTACTGTACATTAATTATTGTCAGAAACTATGTCACTATGTGAACTCACAAGTCTGTTACTGTATACGAAAAGGTATTTAAATATACAATTAATGTTTCGGATGTCAATAAATATTGCATGTACAGTATGAAGGAGCCAATATTGACTTGGCCATGGCGGCGATAGTTAGAAAACAGAAGATCTGTAGGAAATAATCTAATCCCAAGTGTCCTCTAGAATCTTTTATTTAGTTTTCTTACTCCCTCCTACTGTACATTGTGTCACTGATAGTCAATAACAGATGATAGAAACTTACCTGGAGCAGTGTTCTGTCCAGAATTGTTACTGTTAGTGTTTTCACCCCCTCCTAGCCACGGAGACAGATGGTTCAATGACACTTGTTCTATAAACGAGGTTCCATATTTTCGAAAGTACCACCATTCAAAGATCTATAAAAAAAAAGATTATTTAAAATTTAAAACCTTGAACTAGCTGAACCGTAATATACATGTAGGCAAGGGTACGGTAATACAGATAAACTTAATTTTCTCATTTTATTCATTCACTCACTTCATTTTACTAGGAACTTCTATCCAACTGAATACAAAATATCACATTGGACCGTTACCACATGAGGGCGTGGTCCATTATGGTTCAGGAGTATTCTATGATCTTTTTTCTATCTAAGCTCTCCATCTGGAGAGCATGGGCTAGTGTCGGTTTATCCATGTAAGCTAGGCTCGAAATAGACGCATCCTTTGATGAGTAGGAAAGGCTTATCCCAGTTTAATACAGTAGGTCACTCAGAGCGGCCACTGCTGTAGACCGATGAGAGATTGGCTAAATTGCCTGCACTGACATGACGTGACCCTTAGGATAGAATAGTATAGTTTAAAAAAGTAAAACAAATAAGGTCTGCATGAGAGATGATAGAATGACGCAAAACAAATGAACATTATAAAGCTTGATAAAACATTGAACAAACATCATACATATTACATACTACTATGTCAGTTGTCAATGTAAATAAATGAGTTTTCTTCATGTGGCCTTTTTTAATCGGTCGACTTTTTATCAAAATTATAATATTTAAAGGACATGAAAAGAACATGAAAAGCTATCAGGATTTGGAAGTACATTTAGTATCTTTCTATGGAATTAATGCTAACATTAATGTATGTAAAATGCTAGCATTATGCATTAATGTACACATTAATGGCCATTTATAATTTCAACATTAATGTAACATTAAATAATTAATTGTTGTAAAAACATATAACAGTGGACGCAAAGGAATATACAGGTACTACTAATGTGTACTGCAGTACAGTACTGTAGGTGCAGTTTTGGAAAAGTAAATAATTATGTGATGTGATGTACTGTACCGATGCTTTCTCATTGCCTCGTCCTTCAGATGGGATGTACTGTACAAAATGGACAACTTACTTACAGTAGAGTAAACTTAAACTTTGAATGGCAAAGCTTCCAGAATAATTGTTAACAAAGTCAGAAAAAACAATTTAGAGAGATCCATGTATTATTTTTCTCTAAAATATATAATTATTTTTTTAAACGAAATAAACTGTACTGTTTCCATAAATGGGAAAATAGGGGTGAGGTAGCAACAAGCAACTTTTACTGTACATGTTGCTCAAACCCAACTGCACTATTTTGATATTCTTGTCGCCAAAATACTGTATCAACATTAAGTAGAAAATATTTTATGTTGTAGTTTAATTCAAATACTTAAATGCATACATGCACTGAATATGATTTCAAATCGTCGTCAAATCATTCAACCGCGAATTTCCTCTGTTTTGAAGGATCATGTCAAAAATATAGAAAGTTACTGCAGTACTGATTTTTGTTCAAAAGTTTTAATGTGCGGTGGAAGTAGCTTTAAAAGTTGCTGGAGTAACTGTATGAATACTTAAGCTCTGTCTATACTATCTACTGACAAAAAGAGTGATGTACTGTACCCAAATATGGTAGTGATACAGTATGCCTAAATATGGTAGAGATCATCGTCATCATGTCCATATATGGGCACATCACATTTTGTAACATAAAGTTTGATAGTGTAGACAGAGCTTTAGTTTACAAAACACACAGCACTTTATTTGCAGTCAAAGTGATATTAATTGGTACGGTACATCTAATAATTTATGCGTAAAGACAGATGTATGATTGTGTGAAGTACAGTTACAGTAGGAATCACAATACAATCGGACTACTGCAGTGTGTTGTAATTGGCAATAAATTTTAATTGTAATTGTCCGTTTGTAATGTCTAACTTCACTAAGCTTCACTATGGTTAGATTAAACAAGGAAGACAATAGGAGTTTGCAATGATGTGATTTTTATACTTAATGGTATTTTTGATTCACAAACAACAAATTTAATTTTTAAGATGATCTTCAGAGGAAATAATAATACACTACGTACGAGTCAAGCATCAATGGATTTAAGGAATTGCCTGTTTTCAAAGATAAAAAGGTGCATACTGTACTGTTTGTTTGGATGTTAACCCATTATATCATATTCGTTTTTCCCTCTGTCTACACTATCAAACTTTATGTGATGGTGTCATATCACTACCTTATTTGGGCATATCACTACCTTATTTGGGCATATCACTATCATATTTGGGCATATCACACTTTTTTTGTAATTTAACTAGTTTGATAATGATATTGTATTCAGAGCTTTAAGTAGTGTTATAATTAACTGTTTATAATAGTAGTGGACATTTCATATACAGGTAAACAATGTGAATTCTTTACTATTAATCAACAATGTGAATGCTTTATAATACTATATAAACCCATTCTGACGTCAAATCAAAAAACATCAAAGTCTCCTGAGTGATACGACGGCCTTTGATAAAACATAATAATTATACCTGATCATCTATGCTGTAGATGCCTTCTTGAGATATGAGGAGCTGAACGATGACACAGAATTACAGATCATGTCAAATTGACTGCTAGCAAGTTTAACTTAGTAATGTATATTAAATGTCAGGTCAAATAATACTAATGAAACAATTTATGGAAGAATATGCTAAACTACTTGTATTGTAGAAAAATGAACAAATTAATGAAATGTTTTAATAAAAAAAACACTACTGTACTGTATAGTAATATAATAGCTCAAGTTCGTTAAAAAAACTTGCTTTAAAAATTAGGGACCATGTCTACTGCAGCTACTGCAGTACATTAGTTTTACATACTAACCTACTGTAATTAACAACACGTTATCATTTTATAAAAATGGAAAATTGGCAATGCATAATCACCATATATTCACTTCATAATTATTCACAGTAAAGTTAACAAGCGACGGATGTTAATCAGCAGTGATAATTTTATGAATTAAACAAAATTATATAAGAAGAGAACTTCTCTCAAGTTTTCTTTTTTTAGACAGCTTTTAATAGTTAATATTTGATTCCTCGGTAATCAAAACTTGCAATCATATAGGGGCGCAGTCAATTTACGACAGTACATCTTTTATTTTTTTAAAATATACTGTACAGCGCTTAAGCTTGGTTCCCACTAAAACGTAACGCAAGGACGTAATTGCAACGCAAGTGTTTTAACCAATGACAAGCGAAGTTATAGACAGTTAGCAATCACAAGCGAATATTACGTTGCATTACGTCCTTGCGTTGCGTCGCTAGTGGGAACCACGCTTTAGAGGATTCCAGGATATTACAGATTTATTTCTTTATTTTACTGTATGGCAAGCTTACACAGTAAGAGGACTGAAGGACATTTTGTGTTTTACATCTGGTCCTTCAAGATACTCACCAATATAAGACCTGATATCAAAGACGACGTTCCAGTTAAGGCGACATAAAACTTGGGAGTCAACGTATTCAGAAACATTGCCACTGCAGAATAAAAAAAAATGAAATAAATTAATACAAAAAAACCAGGCTGAAAAATATGCAAGTTATGGATAAAGTTAATGCAAATTAAAACTGTTTGTACAGAAGAAAAAAGAATGTACAATGAAATATTAAAATAGAAAATAACATTGCACATAAATCTGAAAAATAAACTTTCTTACGAAAAGAAATGATTATGGTGGTACTTTAAGCCAGGCCCATGTGAGGGCGTGGTTAGTTCATTACTGAAAGGGATGTTTTATCTTTTGCATCATAATATACTGTAGCTGTTAAACATCTAGGTTTATCCCAGTAAGCTACAGCAGGCACGAAATAGATTAATAAATTAAAATCCGACACATTATGAATACAAATTCATATTACATGCAGTTTTAACACATGATTTTCAACAGTTGATATGTGAATACCATTAAACCGATAACTTGACCATACAGTAAACTCATGTCCACCCACTTTCTCCAATTACCTATACATAGCATCTATGTCCAGATTCATTAAATGTTGTATTATTAAACTGTAATACAGAGTAGTGTAAAACAAAAGAAACGGTGGACATGATTACAAACCAAATCTAAAAGTTTTTATGTTTTAACAATTAACTTTAACCACTCCTCTCCCTATTCAAGTTTACATCCTCTTTCCACTTTACAGTTCTATACAACACTGTACAGTAGTACATAGCACTAAATATGTCAAAATTGTACAAACAATAACATTTAAAAAACAAAAAACTTGGATGGGTGAAAATGCAATACCACACCACACCAAAAATGATATTAGTTATTTTGAGACACTGCCATTATAACTGCCTACTGTATTCCACACCCACACCTCTCATGTACACACAAATTCTTATTAACTGTACTGTATACCGAAAGAATCTTCTAGAATATAAAAAAAAAAGATCCTGATAGAAACAATTTAAATGCATCAGTTCATTAAATTATGCAGAAAAGAAATACTTTTTTCACCAAAATTAAAATAGGTTAAAATAAAAAAATAGTGTTTTACTACTGTATACTGTAGAATGTATTGTCTACTATAGATAATATTTATATATATTATATTTCTTTAATGAATATCAATTAAGGACATTTTGAAGAATATTGCAGACAATGCTAGACCATAATTAATACAGTAAGACACACCTATCTAAAATCAAGCAGTTATTTTTACTCTACAGTACTGATAAAAAAAAATAATTCTAAAATAAAATTGATAATTTGAGTATAAATATAACCATTACAAAATAATCAATAAACGTGTTCTAAATCTAATATACTTTTTTTTTTACAAAAGACAGTATTATAAAAGAATGCATAAGTGGTACAGTATGATATAAACAATAAATTGTGCAATAAAAATAACTTTACCATAATATTTCTATTCCGGCAATTTTTAAAAAATCTTTTTGATTTGTGATTTCTTGCAGACAATATCATTAGATTGTACATGTTCACATTTCATGCAAAAACAAGACAAGGTCGTCTTTAGAACATTCCATTTTTATGTGGGAACATTCGCGTATTTGATTTCTTTGTTAATAATAAAACTCATATAATTTGAATCAAAATCTAACGATACTGTAAATAAAACGAAAAGTAAAATGAGGTTTGTGAATTATTAAAATCATGTGCTGTTGAACTTGAGTAACCTTGTAATTTTGCTGTCAGAGAAAATAATTTGCAGACATATTTTATACAATATTACTGTAGTAGTTAAATATTAACAAAATTCAGTGTATGCAGTTAGGAAGTAATCGTGCATGATAATGCAGACGACAGTGGTTCACTGACAAGGAAGCTTAATGGATGAACTATTTAATAAATATCCATATTTTCATCCAGCTACAGTATATCATTTTATATTTTTTGTTTTTGTTTTTTGGGGGTTTTTTTTGTATAGTTTTTTTAATCATATTCATATGTACTGTAAATGATAACTTGTGTAAATTATTTTATAGTAAGTAACGGCCTTGTGAAAAACAACAATCTGGTGATTCAAGTGTTGCATCCGTTTTTAAATAAAGTTGTTATTATTAATATTATTATTATTCATTATTATTATTATTATTATGGCTATATTAATTATAATTACTTTAGACTTTAAACTGAACTAATTAGTTTAGATCCTGTATTTCCTCTCTAAATAAACAATGTAGATAAAAATAAATTATTTAATATTTATTGCTGATATTTGATATTTTACAAAAAAAATTAGTCTACTATAAATCTAACATATGCAAAATAATGATACTGTACTGTATGTATCATTTAAAAGTAATGATAATTTACATCCTAATATTCAAATTAAAAATTACCAGGTCAAAATGATTCTACTGCAGTACCTGCAGTACTGTAAATTATTTTGACATGTCCCTATAGTAACACATGATAATATCAATTATTACCAATATAACAATTTAAATATGCCAAAAATACTGTACAGTTTTACACTTTATAAGAAAAAGATCTTATTTAAATAAATACCTTGGGAACTTAAAGTATATTTTATACAGTAGTAAAAAGCAAAAAAATCTAAAATATATGAATAAAAATTAAAACTAATCTGTACAGTAATGTAGTAAATAAAATACTTTAAAATCAGATAATAAATAGCAAACATGGTAAACGTAATACATAATAATAATTAAAAAATGATCCTAATAACAAATTTGGATTTGATAACAAATACCTACTACCTGTACTGGACATGATGCTTTAAACGGAGATCGTTATAATCAAACAGTTAGAGACACAGCTGGAACGTGTCAAACAATGACAACCAATCAACTGACATACTACAAGTCACATGTTCTTATACATCCTCTATAGAACGGTAGATGGAGCCTGAATAATAGTAACAAAGCTATTCAATTATGTCTAAAGACTACTAAAGACTATGATTGCGATCGTCTGAATGTTGTTACCCAACGAGAGGATGAAAAGGAGACTAGCCTTTCTTTCAAACCAATAATTATCAGACCTTGATTTATAAATATAAGAGGAGAGCTCCTAATGGCTCTCCTCAATATGTTGAGGAGAGCCATTATTTTGATTAAGTATCCGAGGCACAGGCCCACCATGGTTGGGCCTGCGGCGAGCCGAATTTTGATAAATGACACCTCTAGATGGCCGGAAATGGTACTCTCGCACGTAAAATTCATCGTAGGTCATTGTTCTCTGAACTTAGTCTACGATGTATTGTTATGATAATTATCTAAATACGCGTCGATCGTAGGGTGGTTCGTAGGGTTAGTAAACACCATTGTATTGTCATCGCCTTTAGAAGCATGGACAATGCAAACAAACAATGTATTGTTTGCTAATTAAAATCCTATCTAAAGATAGTTGACAATTTTTGTAGCCACCCTAGCTAGGCCTACGCATAGGTTATCCTAATTTGGAAATCCGCCGACGAGACGACATCGGGTCCGTGGACCTCAGCTCACGCAGAGAGAGAGTCGAGGCTATCTAGGCCTAGTCTAGTTTCGGCGGCCTACACTATAAATTATTTAATCCTACCTTGGGTTAGCGAATTATAAAAACAATCACACCTAGCCTAGGCTAGGACACCAACAAAATATATGCAAAATAAATATATATTCCATATTAATTAAGGCTTAAGAAAAGGCCCGACCAGAATTTGGAGGGGAAAACATGTGAGCAGTTAAGATCAGATCAGAGAGTATTATGTTTCATGTCATGTGACACAAAATCCAGGTACACGATCTTAATTACTGTTTATCGTCGGCCAGCCACCCTCTCGTACTGAGTTAAAAAAAAAAAACATGTGAGATGTTGCGGTTAAAAGCAGAAAGTATCGCGTTTCATGCCATGTGACCAAAAAAACTAGGTCTGTATAATTACGGTCTTCTGTCGGCAGTCTTTTTGAGCGACCGATTAAACGTTCTGATACTATATTTAGAATGAATTGTTTACGATATTTTTCTCGCAACATCAAAGATCGTAGGCGCGCCTAGCCTATCGGGGGTAGCCATAACAAAGATCGTTTGCGCGACTATATATAGACTGTGTGTTGTATTCGGGGTTAATATTCTTATATATTTTTATGACGCACTGTAACAGGTTGGGGAGCGCTATTTTAGGCGCTCCTTTGATCGTTTTCAGGAGCGCCAAGGAGCGTCAGCGCCATGGCGCTCCTTTTAAATCAAGGTCTGAATTATGCTTATTTAACGATAGCGTCTCAGTCTGAATGTACAAAGACTGTGCAATAATAATCACTGTAGGTACTAGGCTTGTTACAACAACAATCTGAGCATGTTATAAAAACTATAAATTATAATGTACTGTCGGCTCTACAGAACATTATGTTGACTTTAGCAGTTATCACAGTACAGTAATATTATTATAACTTTCTTTATCATGATAGCTTGCTTCAGCATTTATTCTATAAGGCCTTGCAAATTATACTGTACACAAGGTTACACAGTAAAGCAATGAATTAAAACATTAAAATAAATTTTAAAATCAATATCAAAATGAAGCTAAAATCATACAGTACATATTTTTCAAATACTTAAAGTTAAAAAGTGGCTCATTTTTTTCCCAGTGGCTTATTATTTTTGGTTGGACTGGAGCACACTATATACTGTAGCTATCTGCCACTAGAACCAATGCTTTAACAGTAATCAAGCAAGTCCAAATGTTGTTAATTAACAGTTACATAAACTAATATTAATAAACTATATTGAAAAACTATAAATGTCAATATGTCATGTTTGATCTATACTGTACGTTGATTCTTACTAAAAACGCATTGCTAATATAACTTTCAATTTATACTGAATTTTATATTAAATAAATCTGTTTAAAATGCTTACCAGTAAATCAACACTGGTTGCGTAGAATTACATTATGATGATTATACACCGTAATGACTATAATCTTTAGTACATGTGTCTACTATGAACTTTTCACCCTCATTACACACACAATAGCAATTAATATTATAACAATAGAGGGCTCCCTTTAAAATTTATCATTCTGAAGTTTATTTTAGTAAATAGTAACACATATTTTTTCTAATGCATTGTTGAAATTATTATGTAATGATTATTCCAAATTGGGTAGTTAATTAGTATAGTATGTTAAATAATTCAATGATTTTACAAACTACTATGAAATTGCATACAAAAACCTGGGTGGTTTTATTTCATAGAAATTTTAATTTTTGTACATTTTTTTAAAATACAGTATTCCCAAAAAAAAACTACACAAAATATATCCTATTGGATGGAATGTTTTTTGTCTAATTAATTTTCGGACAGCTAAGGAGTCAACAGACAGCCGAGAAGTCAACAGACAGCTGAGGAGTCAACGGACGGCTAGGTGAAGAGTATGAATGGAGGTTATCTGGTTGATGGGATGATAATATCATGGATGCATGAGTAGGATGGATGAGTAGACTAGTTAAATTGTTGATGGAATTAGTGTATGATTTCACAAGATTTTATCTAAAAGCTTTTTTTTGCCAGATTTACAATCATTTGCTTGTACAGAACCGGCTTGTCCTTTTTGGTCTTTTTATTGTCAGTAAAATATTTTGTGATTTTTTTTACAGCAATTGTCATGTACCAATCACAATAAAGTTTATCGCAAATAGCGTGAGCGATGCATGATGGGAGAGAATTGGGAGCAATAGCGCCACCACCAGTTTTGATTATACGCTGTTGCTCCCAATTCCCTCCCATCATGCATCGCTCGCGCTATTCGTGATAAAACGTATTGAATTGATGATGCGTATTCTTCAAGTTGAAAAACATTTTACTGTTTATTCATTGAACACAAATGAGTGCTTGTTTGAAGGGTTGATTTGATATTGTTAGAAATTACTTGAATTGACTTGAAAAATAATAATGCAATGTTTCAAGGTTAAATAAAAATAACATGAATTAATAATAATAAATATGATAGTAAACAACTAGGGCCTAGCTAGGCCTAAAAGGCTAGCAATTAATAATATAAACGACAATAGTTAATAACTAAAATATGATGTGGTAGGCTATGCTTATGTTTACACTTTGACAGTGCGTTCACGTAGACCTACGTCTGGCCTATTATTCGTCTTGGAGAGGAGGAGACTGACACTTCCAACGGCACCCCATCAGCAGCAGGAGGCGGCTGCTTTAATAGTTCTTGGCCGAGGTAAAAAAATATTTTTCAACTTCATCTGAAGATAACTAATGCATTATACTCACCAATGTTCATATTTTCGCTTATTTTGAGAGGTGTTCGGAGCACGTAGATTAGGAAGAAAACAAGCACGAACCAAATTACCCACAGATAAGTCCAAATGAAGCCGAAAAAAGATTTTATTTTGTCAACATAACCAGACCAGAGGCCTGCCATATTGCATCTTGTTTGACCTACCCTTTTCGGGGCCGGGATCGAACGACCCAAAAACAAAAGATTTTATTACAGTATTTTAAAATATATTATAGAAAACAAACGCGTTTAAATAATATTTATGAATTTAAAATAATTATATTATTTAATTATATTATAATAAGAAGAAATAATTCACTATTGTTAAGTAATTTGAAGAAAATTACATTCAAATGTCAAAGGTTAAAAATCAAATACAAAAATGGCGGACGAAAAAGAAGTCGAAGAAAGTTCTGGTCAAAGCGCAGATCCGTACGATTTGGTGGTAGAAGGATGTCGATTACCCGTAAATATGTCAAATTCAGACGAATGGCCGTTAGCTGAGATTCTTAGTAGAAAAACTACTGATAGTGGTGTCAGTCTTTACGTCCATTATATCGACTACAACAAGCGATTAGACGAGTGGGTTACGCCTGAAAGACTGCGGTTAGAAGGGCTTCAGTTCCCGAAGAAAGATGTCAAGACCCCGGTGAAGGAGCGAGGCCTAGGGCTAGGCCTAGCTGTCAACAGTTGTAATAGTTCAAGAGCTTCAAGTCCTGCTCCACCAGAGTTGGTGAATGGAAACTCAACTGCTACAACTACTTCTAGCAGTGGTACTCCAACACCTCTTGGAACTCTTCCTCAACAAATGCAGCCATCTGCTCCTGTTGTCAAGCAAAAGGCAACAGTTGGCAGGAAAAGAAAGCTCCCATTTTCAGATTTTGAAAAAGGCGAGGTACATACAGTTTACAATTTTGAAACATTCAATAGAAACTCAAATAGGCCTAGGCCTACCAAATTTTTTTTATAAAACTTAATATTACAATTATTTAAAAAAGAATAATTTTTTTTTTCAGGAAAATCAAGATGGATCATCACAATATTCTCACAGTGAAAACCAACCGCGACAGACAGGAAGCATGGTTTCAACTGACGACGTTCTTACGCGAATAAAAAACATAGATTTAATCGAACTAGGCAAACATAGGATTAAACCGTGGTACTTCTCCCCCTATCCACATGAACTAACCAGTAAACAAGTTATTTACCTCTGCGAGTTTTGTCTTAAATATTCCAAAAGTTTCACATGCCTCACCAGACATAAAACCAAATGCTCATTGCGTCATCCACCTGGCAACGAAATCTATCGTAAAAATACAATATCCTTCTTTGAAATTGACGGCCGAAAAAACAAAGCCTACTCACAGAATCTGTGCTTGTTGGCAAAGCTCTTTCTGGATCATAAAACTCTGTACTACGATACAGACCCGTTTCTTTTTTACGTAATGACCGAGTACGACAGTAAGGGTTTTCATATTGTCGGTTATTTCTCTAAAGAGAAGGAATCATCTGAGGACTATAACGTAGCATGTATTTTAACATTACCACCTTATCAACGAAAAGGATATGGAAAACTGCTGATCGAATTTAGCTACGTCTTATCGCAGTTCGAAGGGAAAACTGGTTCACCAGAGAAACCGCTCTCCGATCTTGGGTTGCTCTCATACAGAAGCTACTGGTCACAGACAATACTGGAAACCGTTTTAAAACTCCCATCTCCATCAGATGGAGAGCGCCCTCAAATTACTATTAGCGAAATCTGCGAAGCGACTAGTATACGTAAAGAGGATGTGATATCGACGCTACAACATCTTAATCTGATAAATTACTATAAAGGACAATATATTCTAACGCTGTCGAAAGAGACGCTGGATACGCAGCAGAAAGCAATGCTGAAAAGAACAATAAGAATTGACCCCAAAAGTTTGCATTGGACTCCAAAAGACTGGTCCAAAAGGGGCAAGTGGTGAATAATACTACAGAACAATAAGAATCTAAAATCATTCCATGCCTATGTACCTCACTCGCACTATCTGTATTCAGCCGTCTCTCTACCGCTGTTAATTAATCTTTGATCTTTAAAATATAGTGAACAAACTAGGCCACATTAACCTTTCTAGGTGAAAACAGAAATCAAGAAACCAGAAAGAGGAACCCCTGTGTTATGCCACTAACATAGCCTAATCGTCTCTCTACTAGAGTATGTATGTTTGGAATACAGTAGAATCTATAAACAAGTTTCATCAAAATAATATAAGCCTACAATTACCTCCATACTAGTTAAACTGTATAATGGCTAAAGTCTTGTTTTACTGACCAACTTAATACTTAATGAATATGCTGTGATTTATCATCCAGAATGAATAAAATAGTGTCTAGTACAATATTCTTAAATGTGTTGTTTTTTATTTATATTGCATGTTATTCTACACTAAAAACTCTACATTTTTTGACAGATAAAAGAAGGGAAAGAAATTGGAGCAAGGCCTCTTAATACAGCCAAATGTTGGTTATATAATAATTGGCTGAACTCCACGTAATATCAAGGTTGTTTGTCAAAGCACCATCGGTAATTAATTACATTTCATAGACGAGGTTATGCTATTTTCTACCCACAAAGTTAATCAACCTTGGCCCTATTAAGAGATAACAAAAAACAAGGGAGGATGGGTACAGTACAGTAGTTGAAAACATTGTATAAAATCAATGGTAGTCAACTAGTATTTTATCGCTCTGGTGTTGAAACATGCAGTAAAAGGGAGGGGATTGGTACAGTGGGTGTGGTAGAGGAAGTCAATGGTTATTTACCCACTTACAATATCTTCAATCACTCGAGGGTTTAGACATGCAATAAAAGGGAGGGGATGAGTACAGACAAGTGGGTGTGGTAGCGGAAGTCAATGGTTACCCACTTACAGTATTGTACTACAGGGTTGAGACATGCAATAAAAGGGAAGGGGAAGTCAATGGTTACCCACTTCAGGGTTGAGACAATACATGAAACAACAAGTGATGGGTATAGACAAGTAGGACTTAAGGCCAATTTACACAGATGAGTGGTAACGGTAATAAAAATATAGAATCTATGTTATTATGTTACCATTTATATTAACGCAAAACGCGGAGCGGACGGGTGGTTTCCACTCAGGATAGATACAGATTCTATGTGTGACAAGCTACGCGGTTTTTCGCTTACCGCTACTGCTCATCTATGTAAATTGGCCTTTAGGTGTGACAGGGAAAGCATACATATGGATCAGACAAAACCAGCAAATATAAACGAAGAAGACCTTGGAATTGTGAGATAAACTTGACATATACATGAAAAATAACATTAACTGAATTTCATAATGTGGTTACCTCATATTCTAAATGTACAGACTTTCTGTCCGTAGACCTTGGATATAATAACTCCAAAATGTCTAACCTTGATATTATTAAAAGGTGAAAATAAAGATATCAAACGTGGCCTCAAAAAGTGCATCTGTCAACTGAAGTTACCACAAACTTCCTGGACTAAATCAGTTGTGAATTATTTTAAATTTTGTTTTTAGATTATTTTCGTTCACTTCTCATTCAGTGTACTGTTTATCATCATTTTTTGGACGATGATTTGTTGTTTCGTTTTTAACAAAGATAAGTCATTTGTCTAATGGTTGTATATACTGTATTCCACAAAGAAACCATCTACACTATCAAACTAGTTTGACAAAAAAAAATGTGATGTGCCCAAATATGGTAGTGATAAGACATCATCATGTCTATATATGGGCACATCACATAAAGTTTGATAGCTTTAATAATAATCATATCATCCGACTGTGTTCATCCATTGTTGGGTTAAGCCCTCCTCTTGCAATTTCCATTTTCTTCTGTCTGTCATATACCATTCTCTACCAGGTTGCTTTGTTTGTGTATTTGGTGATTTCATCTCTCCATCTTTCCTCTTGTCTTCCTCTTCTTCTTTCGTCATTTCTTGCAGGGCCGTAGTAACCTGTACAGTTGGTAAGGTAACTGCACCACTTTATTTCTTGTGGCTACAAACATCACTGTCTTGTGAGCCTCTTGGTCCATTTATGTTTGTTTTTTTGACAAAATAATCATAATCAACAAATTGCAATTTTTTATATTTCTTTATTCTGTTATCATCATGTATGTACAGTATTCAATGTAATCTAACTTTTTTTTAAATATCTGCGCATTATGTAGAAAATAATATATTTGGACCATCAATTTTGTATTTCTACAGAATTGTATACAATGAACTCTACTGAAATGAGACATCCTTGTACTAGCCAAATGACTTGCCCAAAAAGGCTGGTTCTCAGAATGCATCTTAGGACCTTTCAGACTTATATGTGGAATCCCTTCTGACTGCAAATTCTTATATTTGGAATTTCCAGTATCGAGAGAGACCCAAATTTCGGAAGAGTTGACAGCAATAGCAACCATAAAATTTGTCTTATTAAAATTGCTATAGCCAATTTTAGGTTACACTACGACAGAGCATGTTTCTACATCTAAACCAATCGGCACGTATAGTGCGAATCACACTGTGCGATTAAAAAGTCCTTTTTAATTTTACGAGTTTTAATACTCTACTTCGTTTTCCGTCAAGGAAATTTGATACCCATATTTTCAATATATTTACAACTATTTACAATTTTTGTCTCAAAATACAACTCTCTGTGTAACTAACATATAGGATTTGTTATAATACATATACAGGTCCAACTCTAAGGCTTTTTGAATAGGAGCAGAACCTATCTATCATAGTTTAAACACTCCTAACAGGGCCGTAGCCAGCATGAGGCAGACAACGCGCTATGGCCTTGCCTAATAATTTTAAGGTACCTACAGTAAGCCTAAATATGATAATGTATATTGTGCATAATTAATATTAATTGATTTAAAAAACAATTTTGATTACAATAAAATTTGAGGAAATTCTCAATTCTCAAATTTTCATTCTTGAATAAATTAAATCGATTAAAAAACGGTATTTTCGGAACAATAATAAACATTGAGGGCAGTTTACTTGCGCACGGTTAATAGCACATTCGATATACTTGTAAAGGAAAATCAACCAGCCTCAACTCTTGTTTATTATAATAAAATGTGGATGATAAACATGCTTTAAACTAAGTCTCCTATTGGTTCTTTTTTTTAATGAAATACACTGTATTCATATCAAGCAACTCTGATTAAATTTTATAGATAACAATCCGGGATACCAAGCCCTTAATATAATTTAACAATCTGTCAATATATAATTTATATATAAATTATATAATTTCCAATTACTAAAAACTGATTAAATATTGATATAAAACTACGATTTAAAACACGACAGAAAACACCTTTACAAGGAAATCACCTAACACAAAGACACACATAATTATCAATTAATTAATTAATAATATAATTTAAAAAGTAATCACTCATCAAGCAAATTTCATTCTTCGTAAGAATTCGGAAAGAAACACAAATTACATTTGAAAGAAAGAGTAAAACATTGATTATTTTACGTTCAAAATACATTTCAGATTTCTCGAGATTCATGCTAAAATAATTATACACTAAAATGCTAATCTAAATGTAATGGCATGTAGGAGTTAGAACAGATATCAGTCGACCAAGCTACCAAGTTAAAGCAACTTTTCTGTAAAAAAATTCTACTGAATATCAGTATTATGAGAAAAAAGCATGGATATCGAAAAGAGTTAAATTATGCTATAGTCGCATGATAAATTGTTACCAAAAAATAAGAAGCTTATAAGATTGTTAAGGGGGATGGGGTTGCGGGAAACTGTAAATATTTAGCTTGTGAAATAAACGGTATTGTTACCATCTTTTCCATTTTTTAATATCTTTATCTATTTCTAGTCAATTTAATTGCAAATAAAATTAAAGGGAAATTGGAAAAATATTTTTGAAAAAAGCAGGTGGAATGTTTTTTTTAAATAAATAAATTTCAGAATAATTTTCAGGGTAGGTCATAGGTAAAAAAATTCTATGCATTATAACTATTCGCTTGAATGGTTCAAACAAAAATCTAGACACCAATTTTGAATTTTGCATAATTAAAATTGATAAATGTCGGTCTACACAAATATTTTAGATTAAACAATAAGAAAGTAAAACTTGAATTTAATTTATTGATGTTCTTTTATGCGCATACGCATGAGTAGTTTTCAATTCAATTCAGAAACCGAAACTCACATTCAAAGTCATTGGTGCCCTTCTATATAGATATGCATGAATGATCACCAATAACAATGCATGATGTTGGTTCCTCCTACTTTTATTTTTTTTCCTCTTTGCAGTTTTTTTTCCTCCTCTGCAGTTCGATTGAGTTTTTTTCTATGCTTGAAAACATTCATTTGTTCGTAAACTTTAATAATTTTTGTGCATATTTGCTACTACAGTATTGTATATTTCCAATACAATACATAGATAGAACCACTTATCATTTCAGCGTACACCCATTAATATATTACTAGCAAACATATAGCTTCAATTTTATACAACTTCTTTTTTTTTTATTAAAGAAAGATAACAATCAGTATCAACCTTGTTTTGTTGTCTGACTTGAGTTTCTATCTACTAAACTTTGCCATTTTTGAAAAAGATATAATAATAAAATATCTTTTAAATTCTGTATTCCCTATTTTATGTACACATTGTCTCTCAGACGCAAAACAAATTTGTTGCACGAATGAATATTTATACACATATTTTAAAATAGCAAAGCACGATTGCACAGCGAAAAATATGGTTGCAATCAGCTACAGGAAATCAGCAAACAATAAAGGCTACGAAAATTTAGCGTCTTCGAAATTTTCTAATTCACTAATTATTAAATAGTATATTCACAGAATCTGCAGGATATTTTAAAGTCATTTTGTATACTATGTTTTTGAAATTTAAAGATCAACGGAAAAAAATCGGTGAAAAATCGCTGTCATGTGCCATGAGACAAATCAGTGCAGTTTCGCAATCCGTGATCAAAGAAAAATAGTTCGGGTTGAAAAAGAAACACAAGTTACAGATCGTCCATACTCGTTAAACTACTTCTACGACTACTCGACGCCGATAACAATGGATCGGCGATTATGGGAGAAGGTTCCATTTCGATATTCATCGACGAAGCGTTCAGATCGAAAGACATAAAGTCGTTCATTTCCTGCGGTGGTAAAATATTGCTTAATAAATCCATATCATTTGGTTCGGTTTTTATTTTCAAGTCCATCATTGGATCCTCCTGAAGTCGTAGAAAATCATTCGCAATGTTCTCGGTTTTTGTGTCATCGCTTAACGCTTTAGTTGGGATGCTCTGTTGCTGGCAGCGCATTTCAAGCTCCTGAAAATAATGAACGTGATTTTAGTCGTATTAGTATCGAAACACAGTGCTTAGGGAAATTTGTAACAGACAAAATACAATAGAAACCCCTATTAAGGTACTGAATCCTACAAAGTGTTGAATATTATATTTATTTCAGAACATTTATTTCTCTTTTTTTTTCAATTAACAGTGTTTGTGAAAAAACAATTTTAAATAAGAGAGGCAAACCCCAGAAAGTGTAAACAGTATTAAGGTACTGCATCCTACAAAGTGTTGAATAGGAATGTCCACTGGATTAATTGTAGTGTTAAAACATAATAGGAGTTTCCCAGTGGAGGGGTTCTACTGAAGTACTATATTTAGTGCATATGGAATACTTAAGGAAAATGTTGATAACAAGTGCGTTTATATCAACACAGTGCATATGCAAAATTGTTATAGTTTAAGTGTAGAACAAAGTAGTATCAGGTTGATATATAATGTTTGAAGGTTTGCACGGCGAAATCTGGATATAAAGTGTGCGGTACACCACATACATATAGTTCTGAAAAGAACTGTTGAGTTTCTCGACGTTTCGATCAATATACTTTGATCATCCTCAGAATTGCGCAATTGAAGCATTGAAACATCAAGAAACTCAACAGTTCTTTTCAGAACTATATGTACGTGGTGCACCGCATACTTTAAACAGGGTGCTTATAGAAAATGGTATAAACATGGAATGGTGTGTGTGCGCGTGTATTTGGGGTGCAGTCGTACCTGTATTCTCAACATCATTCTCCTATTAACTGCTTGTAATTGTTTCTGTCTTTCAGCTGCTTCTTTGTATTTTGCTTGATCTCTTTGTAATTTTTTTATGTAATCTACCGACGACCTCAAGATAGTTCCTTTGTTTTGTCTTTGATCTCTGCAATAAAATAAATCAAATTTGTAAAAATATATTTGATTTCATAATGGTATTTTTTCTTGACTCTCTGGATGCAAGAGAGTGGAACAGACAAACACAGACAACACAACCCATCAAGGGGACAACTTTGGAACGAGACAAAGTGTGCCTTTTAACGTTTTCTGATTAAAAGTTGACTTTAGTGTTAAAACATATATTGCAGCCTTGTTTGTTTTCACAAGGGTCCCTTAATAGTAGTGTTCTACTAATGTATGAATTTGTCAAGTTTTTAAAAGAAAATACATTTACAGGAAAATGTTAAACTAAAGTGTAATGTATCAAAGATTAGGAATATGAACAAGATATAAAAGTTACCGTTTTAAACTATTCATATATTTATTAAAAATGTTCAACTTACGGATCAGCATGTTTCGGTATTAGAGTGCCTAACTCCTTGATTCTATCATTGATATTAAATCGTCGTCGCCTTTCAACTGAAATAAAAAATATAAATAAATTACAGATTTCACTGTATTACCATTTACTTTATGTGACCAAAAATTTGATGTGCCCAAATATGGATATGATGATGTCATATCACTACCATATTTGGCCACATCACACTTTTGATAGCTTTAGTTATTGTATTTTATTAGGTAGAAAGTTCACAGGTTTCTTTGAAATGTAGGGGTCAATCGCGTTGAGTGACACTAAGTTTCTTCGCCTTTTCAGTTTTGGGAGGGGCACATTTATTAAATGTCTGGTCTTTGTACCCCATTTAACATAACCTTGTTTACATGAAAGGGGAACAAGTGAGTCATGACAGACACTAAATAGAGAAGACAACCGGGTTCCATCAAGCACGCCAACGACTAATTGAAAGCGTCGGCCTAAATAAGCAAGGGTAACTCAATTAATAAAAAAACCGGACTTATTAGATACCATTTAGACACGGTTAATGAGTAACGGAAGATACAAGAGTTTACAAGGGAAAGAATTGACGAGTAATAACACCTTCATTCATTAGCCAGAAGGCTGTAAGCTAATCCGGATCGCCGTTCACCCGATGGCAAGTCCCGTAGGACTCCGCGCCCTAGTTGCTTGAAGAGGCGCATGCCACCGCCTGAACGTTTGTGGCAGGTTTCGACACTTAGACGGCACTTTTCTTGTCAGAAGTGCTACTCAATTTGAATGTATTAACAGGTTTGTTAGACACCCTTCCGACAAGATTGTCGTGGTAACGATCAACATTAACAACACTCAATAACAGGCATATAAACATTACCCAACATTGATCACTTGGGGGGTAAACAACCTTTAATACGGCCACTAGGGTATTCATCACATGAAGATGTCTGTCCCCATTTTGCTTGTAATAAAATTAATCTTAATAAATAAATCGGACAGTTTCACAAGAATTCATGTCGAGAAATATTGACCTAAATGTAAACATTTTGCGGTAAATAGGCTAGTGGGTAAAACAACAAAGGATAACTTATGAGTGAAATCAACTTTGTACTTTAGTGGTAATTTTAATAACACAGAATTAAAAATAATACTAGTAAATACGCTAGTGGTAAAAATACTTTACTTAAGATGATTTGACAATTATATTTTTTATATTTAATAGCTGAATACTTATTTATTAATCATAATATTTATAGCACTGTGATATAACTGTATGATGTCATACAATATATAAATTTCTAAACTTTTGAAAGAGAAAACTGGGATTATAGGACAACCTAAAAAGTAGTTAACCAGTATACTGAAGTTACTGCAGTAATTAAACCATCAAAATAATAATGTAACTTACTCATATTGTGGTTGTCTTTCTTCTGTCGTTCCTTCATGTATGCTACTCGTGAATGTTCATCCGTAAAGGCGATCGGTTCTGCGTTTAATTTATCCAGGTCGGCCGGACATGAAGACGACGTCTTTGGTATGGCTGCGGGCATTGACGCAGAGTTTGATCCGAGTGCTTCGAGGTATGTGTTTGATACTGGCATCTGGTAAAAGAAGATAATTATGGTTTATTTAATGCGATGACATCTGGTAAAATATGGAAAATATGTTTGGTTTGTAGTTGATTTTGGATTAGGACAGTATGTAGTCAGAATTATAATAACACATGTTAGATTATAATATTCAAGGGTGGGTTTGCAGAAAGGCTGAATAAAATACAATTTGTTATGTTAGCTAGCATTATATTATATTACAAAGATGCATGAATGCGCAGATATCAGTGTGTTACTGTACATCAATTATATCACTAACTTGTTCTGAGGTTTCATTTTGTATTGATATTATATAGTATATAAAAACAATTTATAAAATTTATTTTCTTTCACTGACTTTACTTGCATTAAAATGTGTGAATTACTGTAGTACAGTAATTATTTTGTATTTACTGTAGATGATTTCAATTTATGTCATATTATTTAATATATATAAAATATGTTATGTCTTTACTACAAGAATTTCAGTCTACATTTTAGTGAATGAAATGTGTTTAGGAAATTCGTTGACGGAAATTTATCCAATGAGAATTAAGAGTATTAGCTTTAGAATAAGGTCATGGCATGGGATTAGCCAACCACTATCCTTCCAGATGTTCTGCCACTGATCCTTTAATCTCACTAAATCTCTTAAATCACCAAGTTTACTTTAAACATTGATTTTAGCATCCTGGTCTGGGTGTAGAAGATTTTTTTTTAATAGAAAGAACCTCAAATAATAATTTTGTCATAAAAACTGCATTACTGCAGAAATGAATATCAAAAAGCATTATACTGCAGTAACATCATAACATAGATAATGGAATTGTTTTATTATCAACTTATACTGATAACATATTTAGGGCGATTGAAGAGTGTAAACATAGCACTTCAGATGTTACAACCATTCAGGCCTCAAATGACATAAAGCCCTGGCACCAACTGATACAGTACGAAAGCAAAACTTATTTCGGGCTGGCCTAGAAAATTGGTGCAAAGACCAACTGAGCGTGGAAAAAAGATGATTAATAGTTATTTATGTTTACATAATTGGTATAAGCCAATCATTGGGATGAACCTATTTATGGTATTAAATATTATGACCTTTTTTTGGCATATAATACAAAATTATTATGACTAATTTTGTTTTACATTATTGGATACTGTATAGTCAGGTATAAGCCAATACTGCACTTAATAAGCCATTTATGGGAATATAATGACCATATTTGGAAAACTACATAATAAACTGCATAATACAAAAATATGTATTAGTATTATATCCGGAAATATTTGGAAACTTCAAACCCTATTATATTAAGATAATTGAATGTATTCGTCTCTTTTGGAGATACGGGGAGAGAAAGCTGTTTATCCGGGAAAGCTTGACTATTAATTATTCAATTAATCATGATAAGTACTCACTGTGTTTGTGTAAAGTGGTTCTGCTTCCAAGAAGCTAAACGTGTCACCAAGGCTGTTGGTCTCCAAGTTTAGAAGCTCCTCAATGTCTACCTACAATAGAGGAAGGAAAACAACCAAGAGGTCAAATTAGTTGAAACAATATAAGGAAGCACTCTGTATGCTATCACAATGCTCTCATACTAATGTAGTGTTGCTTTATTAGCTCTGTCTACACTCTTTGATATCACTACCATATTTGGGGATATCACTACCATATTTGGGGATATCACTACCATATTTGGGGATATCACTACCATATTTGGGCATATCACTACCATATTTGGGCATATCACTACCATATTTAGAGATATCACTACCATATTTGGGGATATTACTACTACATTTGGGGATATCACTACCATATTTGGGCATATCACTACCATATTTGGGAAGATCATGGAATTTGTACTATGAAGAAATGTACAGTACAGTGGATTGTGGATTTATAGCTTGCAGGTTATGATGTGTGCCTACAAATCCCATGGTACTAGGGTCGAATCCCAACTTATGCCAGAAGTAGTCAAAGTCACTGTCAGAATAAACTGCTCTTTTATACAGAAAATAATATCAATAAATTTCCATAAAAATAGGTCAACTTTTTTTTATAATTGCCGATACTACAATAGTACTACAATATCTGAATATAAAAGTTGTCTTGTCTGGCGACAGGGAGCCAGTCGTCAATCAAACAACACATGTAATCTTTTTGAATAATAATAGAACACAAATGAAACCTCTCATTAAAAATATTATGTACATAAAACCGATCATCTTAATCATTAAAAAAAAAAAAATTACGAAATTACACATAACTTAAAAATTACAATGAAACCGATCATCTTAATCTTTTTATACTGAAACCGATACTGTGCAATAGTTTGTTGCGGACAACTTTAGGTATAAAGTATAAATACATTATTTTATGGATGTTATCAAATATACTGTGTTGGTTATCAAAAGTACTTTTCTATTTATTAATAATTATTATTAATATGATAATACTAATTCACCACAATCAATGTAATAATTCATTGTTTTAATTGATTCTTATTATCTTGTGCATTATTTTATTTTGTTATTTTTTTTATTTATAATTGTTGCATGTTTTTTATGTCTATTGTGTTTGTGTGATCATTTTCAGCCAGATGGATCACCCTCATAAAATATTGAAATAAAATTAATTAATGATTAATTGTGATGGCTGTCATTTGCGAAGACATTTTTTTCTCGTTTTGCTAATAAAGAATTTGCCAACACACATTAATGTCAAGTATAGGATAAAGCTAGCTGCCCTACACATAAACGCTGTGTGAACTACTCTTTTTGGGGACATAGATTAACCATTACAGTATTATTAATCTTCCCTAAATATTAGACTGGCTGTAAATGTTGTTATACTTGAACCAGGGGCGTGAATAACTTTTATCTTGAAGTGAACGACAAATATATTTGATTAACCTTTACCATATCATTCCTATATAAATGTTTCACTTTGATACAAATATTATTCCTTTAATATGTAGGTACAATGTGAAGTAATAAAGTGTAAAAGTACACAATAAAATGATAAAACAAAGTTTATTGATTATTGTTGTAATTTTAGAAATGAGTGCAAGCGATTGGCATCTGCAACCATAGAGTAAGAAATCATAGGAGAAAAAAGATGATCATGTCTCCATAGCTAGTGTCTTCATGTGTAAAAAAGACATATCTGGGGTATCATATCTACAGTAGGGTGACATGTCTAGGGTGACATGTCTAGGGTGACATGTCTAGGGTAGCATGTCTAGGGTAGCATGTCTAGGGTAACATGTTTAGGGTTTTATGTTTTGGGTCCCATGTCTAAGATGTCACATCTTGGGGTTTCATATTAATTTCCCCATGTTAACAATGGCATGTCTAGGGTGACATGTCTAGAGTCGCATGTCAATGGTGGTATGTTTAGGGTCGCATGTCTACACAACCTGATACAACAAAACTCTGCATGTTAAACAGCCTGTTATAAACTGAACCATTTTTCCGCATGTGTAATAATGCAGCATTAATATTCATTATTATATAACACTGTTGTATAACACTGTTGTATAACACTGTTGTATAACAATACCTAGGTCAAAGGTTACTACAACAACCATTCTTCAAGATTGTCTATCAATCTACAGAATAACTACACAAAATTCCCTAACACTTACTTACCTGTATGTTCTATTATTAATGAATAATCAACCACACATTGCATTGTTATTTTTCATATGCTAACAAAATTACCAACGAGGAAATGTTATTAAATCCCAACCAGGAAATACAGTAAAACATGTTTTTGAAAGTGAAGGCAGCTTTTGGCCACAATGGCAAGTTACATGCTTTAGGAAACATTGGCCCTTGGGATAAGGGAACCAAATCTTGCTTTAAATTAGGTATAAAGTTGGAATAAAACAACAGTGTACCAAAACAAAGTCAATATCATAGCAGGTTAAGATGTTCTCTATGGTGGAACACTAGTGTGAACTGACATTAAGAGCTGGTTTGTACCTTCACATACATCTCTTCAGGTCAAAGACACCAGACTTTTTCTTACATTAGAGAAGCCTATGCGAACAAAAGTATTGCAATGAATTTGAAATCACTGGGTACCTAAAATACTGTCATAAAGATTATTTTACTTTTAGCGTTAATATCCTGATTTAAAATAATTCAGAAACAAACCTGAAGGCAAGAAATAGAAGACTCTTCAGAACCAAAAGTGGTAATAAATACTCAAAAGTATTCTAGATTCACAAGGCTTGATGTTCTCAGGATCTTTCACCACCAATGGAAGTCACATTAAACAATATCCAAATTTTTGTTCCAACAAATTTAAAACAATTCACAAGGCTTGAAGTTGTTGGGCTTTCTCACCACCAACAGAAGTCTGAATTGACACTATCCTAAGATTTCGTTCAAAAAATTTATCAAATTCACAAGGCACAATTTTCTTTCACCAACAAAAGTCCGACAATATTGGATGCTTTCACCACTAACAGAAGTCAGACAATATCCTATAGAGCTTTCGATCAACAGCCTTACCTTGCTAAGTACAGTACCATACTATCTTTTAGTATACACCCCTTTTGATAAGACTAACATACAATGCACAATGGACTTTATCAGTGAGTTTATTTTCCAGGGTAACTGCACACAATAATTCGATCCAATTGAATTTACAGAAAACATTGTAATAAAAAATGTGTTGCTATCGAGATTAAGGAAGTATAATTATAGAATATTTTAAATTTCAAACAAAGACACATATTGATGGAGTATACTGTATAATGTCAAGATAAAAAAAAAATGTACAGTAATATATAACCTCTATTGAGGAGGCACCTTTGGGACCCAACAGAGTGTCCTCTGAATTTTGTCCCCTTAATAGGGGTCAGCCATAGCGTTTGCCACTCATTGGTTTCAAAGGAAAGTGGCCCCTTAATAGGGGTCAGCCATAGCGTTTGCCACTCATTGGTTTCAAAGGAAAGTGGCCCCTTAATGGGGGTGTCTCAAAGAAGGAGTTATACTGTAATAAAAACATAATATATTTTTAATACAATGATAAAAATGTACTTTAAAAATTCATAATTCATCATTTGCAGGTTGATGAAAATTCTTTAAAATATTTCCAACGAAATTAGATTAATTTATTCAAAATTCCTTTTGATGAAAATTTCAAATAAAAATACCATATTTTCCGATATTTTCATCATGTTCTTGTCACGCCATAAGTATGAAAATATTTTAGTTCGTCAAAGAATTTCAATAATTTATATTAAAAGTAAACTGTATGGCTTAGGAAATTGAAGTAAGAAATATAAATCCTTAAATATAAATTATTAAAATTGCATTACTGCAGAAATGAATATCAAAAAGCATTATACTGCAGTAACATCATAACATAGATAATGGAATTGTTTTATTATCAACTTATACTGATAACATATTAGCATCAACATTTTGTATCCTTCATATTAATTATATTGTATTAAAAAAAAATATTCTACCATTTATAAAGATATCTACTGTACATTAAATACAAAAATTGTAAAAATATATTATACTTTATCTAATTGACTAGGCCTAGCATTCAACTACTAGTGTTTATTTTATGTTGTAGTTTCCAACAAAAATGTCAAATATATTGATATTATAAATTGACAAAATACAGCCTTTGATTGCTCTTGGTCTGTGTTTTTAATGTCTAGGCCTAGAGAAGTTTTTATTTAGTATGTTATATTTTCTAACACCATTTTTATTAAGATTGGAATGGAAGCCATTTATTCCTGTTAATCTTGCTGGTAAAACTGGCTTCATGAAATTCACTGAATACATATGAAATTGTATGAATAAGTTACATAACACAGTATATTTTAATTATCTATGCTTCCTTTAATACACACACTACAGTAATACTATTAACCAGATTCCACTGAGCCAATTTTAACACATCAAAATCAAATTACTCCTTAATTAATAAAACACAAAATAATTGTCTTAATCATACTCACAATTTTGATTTTAATCCTTACGTTTGTTAAAACAGTTTTTATGTAACTAAATCGGCAGAAAAATACACCATGTGTAGTTAAGAAATAAATAAATATAATATAACAGACATATGCAAAATATTCAACCAGCGTTTTTACATCATTTACATATTAAATTACTGATGGTAGATGGAACAGACCCACCAACTAATATAACGTACTACGTGGGATAAAGCAAACATGCCTTGGTTATTAACAAACAAACCAGCACTTTCAACTACATATTAAGGCATGAAAACCTGTGGAATAGGGCATACTGTACTCCTCGCTTAAAACAAATATTAAAATTAAATAAAGTACTGTATTTAAAATAATAAAAGTATAGAAAGAATTGACTGTGTTTTAAAACAGTACTGATTTTTTTGGAGAAATAACTCATCATAAATAAACTATTTATAAATGATAAACAAGAATTATTAATTAATGATCTATTAAAAAGATTTTGTTTTATTGGTCAATGTTTTGTTTACTTCCAAATTATTTGTCCAAGCCTGCAGCCAGC
This sequence comes from Antedon mediterranea, assembly GCF_964355755.1. Taxonomy (NCBI): domain Eukaryota; kingdom Metazoa; phylum Echinodermata; class Crinoidea; order Comatulida; family Antedonidae; genus Antedon; species Antedon mediterranea. The sequence goes on along the minus strand of NC_092678.1, from coordinate 21,591,245 downwards.
ATTTTTGGTAGATAAGATAACCGCAAGTTTATGCTAAAAGACCAAGCATAAAAACTACCATTTAACCAAACATTCATAACACAAAATCCTACACACATGAAGCTACTAGTAGGCCCTATATAGCTCCATAATAAAACTATACATTTTAGACTCAGTACTTACCACACCATTCAGTACAGCACAATATATCACTAATTACATACTGCTTCAACTAACTATTAATCAAATCAAATTTTCTCTGATTGGTCAACTAAATTCTCAGACCACAAACTGACCGCTAGGTAGTTGTGCTTCTATTGTTTGTAACACCAAGGCCTTATTATTGGCAAATATTGATTACCTGTTTATTTGGTAAATATTCTTACAGATTTAATCCACCATTATTGTTCTTTGATTAAGCTTTGTTTATGATAAGGCCTATGAAATACAGTACCTGTTTAAAATGTTTTAACAGGTCATACAATTGTACACACATTATGGCTACTGAATTTTAGTTCCTTTATTCAACCAAATTCTCCCAATATCTGATATTTGGGTGGTTTAAAGCTCTGTCTACACTATCAAACTTTATGTGAAAAGAAAATGTGATGTGCTCATAGACATGATGATGTAATATCACGAACATATTTAGGCAAATCACACTTTATTGTCATCTAGTTTGATAGTGTAAACAGAGTTTTAGGTGAAGAAGTGTTTCTAACTGATAGTATTAAAAAAAGTCTGGTTTTCGGGAAGTTTTGGGTATTTCAGATAGTCCGCTTTGGTATTGTGAGAGACTTATTTCTCTTATTTTATAATTAAACTGAATGAAAACTGCAAGGAGATCACATTAAATAATTTTGATAATTGTTGAAATCAAACATCTCAAAATTTTGTCTTTTTTCGTCGCTTTTATTGCATAATAACTTAAGTTTACGATCATTTTTTAGAATATTATTTATTATTAAATTCAATAATATTTGTAAAAAATGAAATAAAAACTACAACAATGGTTAAAAACTATAGAGGGCCCACTGTTGAGTACCACTGACAAACTTTGTTTTAAAATAAAATCCCAATTATTTTACTAATAGGAACAGAAATGTAACCACGGTTATAATTGAACCCCCTAGGTTAGGCTAAATTTGAGTATAATTAAACCCCCTAGATTAGGCTAAATTTGGGTATAATTGAACCACCTAGGTTATGCTAAATTTGAGTATAATTAAACCCCCTAGATTAGGCTAAATTTGGGTATAATTGAACCACCTAGGTTATGCTAAATTTGGGTATAATTGAACCACCTAGGTTATGCTAAATTTGGGTATAATTGAACCACCTAGGTTATGCTAAATTTGAGTATAATTGAATCATGGTTATATGAAATGTATCATTGTATTAAATAATACAAGATTTGTCAGATGTGTTTTTGTTGGCAAGACACAACAAATTGAGCGTTCATCGCGCACAATTTATCAAGATAATGATCTTGATCAGAGTGATTTCCCTAACCCCACGAGACAGGAACATGTTTGAATATTATGACGGTTTCAACGAGTTATTCTAAAATTAAACTAACTGCTGTTAATGACAGGTGCCCTCAGTTGCCAAGTGCAACGTGATAGTTCATCTATTGATATCTTCATTACCTGTAGTAATATTTTAATGACAACTATAAATTTTCTATCAAATTACCATGTTATAAGCAGGTATTGTCCCATGCTAAAGTATAAATGAACCCCCTAGATTAGGCTAAATTTGAGTATAATTGAACCCTCTAGATTAGGCTAAATTCAAGTATAATTGAACCCCTAGATTAGGCTAAATTTAAGTATAAATGTACCCCTTGGATTAGGCTAAATTCAAGTATAAATGAACCCCCTAGATTAAGCTAATAACTGAACCCCTAGCTAAATTTGAGTATAATTAAACCTCCTAGATTAGGCTAAATTCTGAAAAAATTAGTACTGTATGGTAGACAGCTGAATATTCTATTGATATCATCAAATATTCGTCTTTATATAATACCTATATAAATTCCTGTCATTTGATTGGACGAATGTGGGTCACATGGCGTGCAATAGTACGCACTATTCAACAATCGTTAAATAGTACTTTTTGAAACATAACTAGAATTTATTTAGATGTTATATAAAACAAATAATGAATGTTTTGTATTCGTGTAATGGTACAAATAATGGCACTTGGTGAATGATGAAAGGTTATATCAACTCGGCTTTGCCTCGTTGATATAACCTTTCATCATTCACCTCGTGCCATTATTTGTACCATTGCACTCATAAACATTCATTATTTGTATAATATTATACATATTGCTTTGTATTATTTTCTGTGTGATTTATATAGACACTATATTGCTATCACTTGTCAAACATTAATTGTTAACTATTTATCCACTTGTCTACTGGAGTATTTATTACGCAGACAAATAAACCTTTTAAATTTTTTAATCAATCGATTAAATTTAATATCCTGTCCCAAGGTTGATATCTGGAATCAGACATGTTATCCTTGCATTTAAAAAACATATTAAAATCAAAAGCGGTCCCTCATTGGAGACATGATGGTTATATTCTAAATTCTTAAACAGTCAACTCTCTCAATACAAGACTCTGAAAACAAGAAACTCTTTGATCTGGGTATTGGGAGAGTTGACCGTATTTAGGAGCGAGCTGGGTACAGTACAGTACATGGAAAATGAATACTTAAAAATTAGTTAGAGACACACCTACTGTACTTTAAATGATTAGTAAATTTCACATAAAAAAAAATGTTTTTAATTCTTAAGAGAGGGCTTATACGCTGGTAAAAGTACATAAAATTGAAATCATATGGAGCCAATATAACCAATATGATTATGACTAACTACACATTATATATTTGCTTTCGCAAGAGAACACACATTTGTCTAAGGGTATCCCAAGCTGTCAGTTGTTAAGATTGAATTTACGTCATAAAACTTGGACAGTTCCAACCCACCCACGTAAGAGATCAACTCAAATTAGAACAAGCCGAGTGAGTGAGTTAGTGAAGTCGCTCTAATAATACTCTACGAAGGATTCACTAGTACTGGCGCTGCCTTGGGATTACCAAGCCGAAATCAAACTTTAGTTTTTGAAATTGTGCAATCTAATGGTAATTATAGAATTACTCGAAATCAAATGATACAAAATCAGAATTCCAGTCAACATCATAAGACTAAATTCTTTGTATGTTTTACTTAAGTGAAACTAATAAAATTTTTAAAGTTATTTATGTGTAAATATTAAATTATACAGTCATCTTTAATATTATATAATGAAAGATTAAAAACGAGCAATACAATATCAAATTGTTTTCAATTTTTAAAATACACTAAAACCAACTTTATTTTAAGGAGTGTCCTCTTAATCTCTGTTTAAAGTTGGCTGCATTGTTAATAAACATACTGTATATCCTTTCATTTGCTTTATGGGAGAGTGTCCCCGATTAAGGATGTCCCCCAAACAGGAGTGTCCCAAAGGATAGGTTCTAAAGTCTGTATTTTAATAATAACAAGGTATCATTATTCAACTGCAGTTTTTTTTACTGCAATAACATGTGAGCTTAGTTTATTTCAATGTTGAAAATTTAATAAACAGTATGTATGGACAAGTTTACAATACATTGTTCTTCATTTTAAATCCTCCCAGTAAAATTCTATATAGCTCACATTCTGAAAGTTGTTTTACCTTTAAAATTTATATTTTAAAGTATTCATTAATTAAATGTCATTTTCACTATAAAGTGAGATTTATTTAATCAACAAAACTGAGCCAAATCCTTTGGAGTAGATATTGCAGTTCATGTTTTTTCATATTTCATTTAATTATGGAACAACCTGAAGACATGTGCCCTCATCACATGGCCATTTCATCAGGTTGTCCGAGATTCATCAGATGACGGAAGTATAACACTTCTGGGGAAGTCCAACAAAGGATGTGTATCATGCATCATTGATTTTAAGTAAACAAAATAACGCAACAATTTAATTGATTAATACCTAAAAAACAGGAATTAAAATATAAATCGGGGTCAGCGTATCCATATTCCACTTTCAGTTTCATATCAACTACTTCCTGTTGACATGCATAATGTAGACAACCAAACATATCATAATTTGATTTCTATATTTGTGAAATTCAGAAATTAAATTTAATTCTTGTCTACGAAAGTAAAAACAAATTACTTGGTACGAAAGAAACGGTATCCTAATGAGAGACAAATACATTTGTTTAGGTTTAAAAATTTCCTTCTATGATTATTTTGCGTCTCTAAGATAAAATAACCCACAAGGGCCAAACAGAAAAAGCGTGACATTTTAAAATCAGTGATGGTGTACGGTATATCCCGTATTGTCGGGCGATGGGCACTACATCTTCACCAATCAATGGGTACGAATCAAGATTCAAACTAGCAATCAATGTTGCACCCTTCAAGAGGAGACCATGATAATTTAAAAAAATCTGTCATTAAATACGTAATTTTTGCCATTCTTGAAGTACATTTATCAAATAATTATAATTACATTTTTATAAATTTATAATATTTATAAACGATCGGTTATTAATTATTTCAGTTATATATAGTTTTTCAGATTCTTGTCAACATACAGTACAAAGTGAAATTCATATGAACCAATAGATTCTGTTTTCTGTATAAGTTGGAAAGCCTATCTTCTACAAGACAATGTACAGAAGTCTTGTAGTAAACTACAGATTTCCTGACGGAATTCAAAGTACTACAGCATTATCACTAATTAACTTGGTAGACAACTGTATTTTCTTCGATACAAATTTTCTTTAGAAAATATAATTTACTCATGGGATGAGAAGATAACTATTATATTAATATAGATCCAACAAAACCCAGATGTACATTTGTATAAAATGTTTCAAAATTGACACATGACAAAATATAAATTAAACATTTTGACATAAACCGTTTCGTCTGGATATTTTCCGGTTTCCCGATATACATTTCAAACTACGGTTGTCATACCAACAGCATGTCAGTGAAATTTTCCAAAGGGACCCAATTCTCCGTTGACCCAGGAAGGAAAACCGCGGAAAGTCTTTAACAGGATGATTTTGACGGATTTAAATTGGAGATCGTACTGATAAGGCAGGGTTAAAAATAAAATAACAAATGCAACAATCTTGATGACAGTTGTGCGGAGGGGAAATTGTTGAAATCCCAGGTGGCTGAAGGCGGGGGCTAACATTTCTTTGTGATCACATGCGACCTAATAAGAATAAAATCTCTGCTTTATGTTAAGACCTTCAACACAGAGAAATCGGAAATTAATATATTTATCATCTTCAATAAGTATAGTGTACTATATAGTTAATTGTTAATAATCAGTTTTGATCAATAGTTTCTAATTGATTAGGTGTTTCCATAACACACACAGTATAATATTTTCACTCTGATTCAAATATTTTTTTCTTTTAGACGTGAAAATTAAGTTAATGTTATTGATTTGTGAATAAATCTTGCACTTCCGACAATAAAATGTAAACAAATCAAAGTATGACAAGTGAAATTATTACATAATTAATAATAAATACCATATTAATAAATTGTATTACTTCCTATGAAAAGATACCATCTTATTAAATACAAAATTAAATAAATCTATATTTAAGACTGAACACCTTCAGTTTCCCCCAATTCCTGACACACACCCACATAACCCCTGTTTCCCTTGAAATCTTTTCCCTTGCGGCGGAAGCTAATCTGTTTGATCTACTGCAGACAAAAATAACATACGCAGACATCCTAAACGACTTACCGGCACATAAATGAAAGAAATTTAGGATTTAATCAATTAAATATCGACTGATAAACAATCTCTAATAGTATTGGACATTGGATTTGTACGAAACAAAACAACAGGTACTGTAAATAGTCTGAGATACTCCTGATTGTAGTGTAAAATTTAACTAGATTTGAACTAGTCACTTTGGACGAGTTGCTTTACTTTAACATGCCATGTACAAAGCATATTAAAATATTCACATACATTATAATATAAGCGTGGAAAGGTTGCCATAATTTGACAGGTGGTATTGTGTTTACAGTGCTGAATGTCTATTTTGTGTCATTACTCAGTATAGCATAGATGAAATTAAACAACGAACCGATAAGAATCTGATGGTCCTTCATTGGAATCAGATCTTTACTGTATATCAAACTACTTTAATGTGACTTTTTTTACATAAATAAATGTGTCGATCATCTGTCTTACTTTACAAATGGGAAAGTTCCAAGAATTTCAGGCAGGGAAATCAGAAATGCAAAACTCCCATCACTTTCTATTAGTTTATTGTAAAAAAAAGTTAAACAATCAACTTACATCAGTGCCTGACATCGGACTGTTCGGCATGCTCGATTGCGAACCATTCCGATTGGGCGATAGCTGTTGAAGAAACCCTGGTGATGACTGCGCATTCAAGTATTGGTGTACTTGCTGCTTTTGTCGTTCTTGTACGTGATAGCGTGTCGGATGCTGTAGCTTTGTTTTTACCTGCAAGAAAGACGACGGACAAAAGCATAAGTAATGTAGTCATTGTATTGTATTCAAATGGAGAAACCTTTTCCGATGATATTTTTTCTTCCTGTTAGATTAAGTCGTTCCTGTCTTTGTGAATACAAATTAGCATAAACGTAAATAATAACGTACTTTACGATAGAGTAATCAATCACAATGTCACAGAAACGAAAGTATTCTAGTATTAATTATTACAAAATACATCCCATATTTATGGAAGCAACCTTCCTACCCATTCACATATTTTGAACCTAAATACACTTGGCATCACCTCCCTTTCAACCAAGTCAACGATTCCCATGAATATACATTCAAACATTTCCTAAATATCGGTTCAGAATCAAAACAAGTCTGAACACAACTCAAGTTAAAGACAATTAAAACCACTTTGTTCGAGTTAAAAATCATATCATTTACCAAAATATGCATATAGAACTTCATAGAAAATGTGTGGAACACTGCAGATGAGAAATGTACAGCATGTCAAACCAACATAGTGTCACCAATTTTTAATGTCATTATTAAAATAAATGCTACTTAACCTAGGTCACAATCTGGTTATGACAAGCTTATTTAAATTTGTATTAATTACTGAATGAAAGCCAAATTGCAGGAGATTCTTATATCAAAAAAGCTATAGCTTTTCTGAAGGACATAGCTTGTCCTGCCAAGATAGGAACTTGTAAAAGTCCTTATGTCTGGCTGCAATAAAATACCACCAGTACTACTTATTCTCTGCGGCGTGCAGTGTCTGTTAAGGGGTGTGGAACTGATCGTGTGGCAGCCACAGATAAACTCTTTGATCTCCAAAGCTCAGCTTCAGTTGTTATATTGCCTTGGATAGTGTTCATTAATGTTTCTTATCCCTCAAGGAGGAGCAAGAGGATGGGAAAGGAGAGAGGAAGAGGAAGGGAAAGGAGAGAGAAAAGGAAGGAAAAGATTGAGAGGAAAGCATTATAAATAATAAACTTTAAATTGCTATACATGGTGGTATAAGACAAGATTACCATGTCCAAAGAAACAACTCAAGTGGAGAGCATTATGCATAGAACCCACCGTATCCACAGACAAAAAAAAATCACTATCGTCAGACCCTATGATTATACTTATCATGAACTGTAGGTATTATTATGTTCATCATTATCTTATTATAATCACTATTTGTTGTTATTGACCATAAGTGAGTTTAAAGTTCATAACACTCTCATGTCCAAACTGTTTTACAAACTGCGGTAAATTCAATTTGCGAGTTTAATAGAAATATCAAAAAAGTTGTGGTTTTCTTGATATTTTATAGAAGGTAAAAATTTGCTGAATCATGGGGTAGTAAGGGATATCAATATCCACGTCTGACAGGTTTATTTCGTCTGTAGGTTTTCATCTATCAACTATCATCAATATCATACACAACACTAAAAGAATCTTTCCACAAGGTTCACAGAACTTTTCCTATCTCTAGACTCTTCCATTATCTGTCAAGGGCAGAAAACCACATTGTCATTATGCACAGATTGCAATAATTAATCATTTTCTTTCAGTATCCTGATATTACAAAACAAAAAAATTATTATAGAGTCAAAAAATATTTTTTATTAAATTAAAGTTACTAAATAAATATAATTTCCATATTCCATTATGTAAGATAGATTATGAAAAATGGATTATTAAAAAAGAAATCAAGGATTTTTTTATTACTATTGTAGGTTTTCCTCTCTAATGAAAGAATCATTAATTGCACCCTTCTCATCAAACCGTTATAAACATAAATATGACTAAAATGTGTATAAAAACATTGTACTGTATATATATTATAACGCATTTTCTCACCTTTGGTATATCACAAACTGACTGATGATACTAAATGACAGGGGATATCCTAAATCAATTGTACAAATTATTGCTACATTTGGGGTGAACTTGCGGCCAAATCCTCGCGAGGGAGTATTGGGAAATGTTGTAAATTATTTCCTTCATTCATTCATTCATTAGTGGAAATCATCATTTCCTTTTAAGTTTTATTGTCATTTGCATATACAGTAAAACAACATATATACATAGAAATTGTGTTTGCTCTGAGACACAAAATACAGATATAAATAACAAAAAAACTAACATCACATCACTCTTGTACGGTTTCCCAACTAGCATTCAGCAGTTCCCGAATGTCAGCTGGATAGAAGCTGTTGTGAAACCTATTTGTACGAGAAGTGATGGACCGGTATTGTTTACCGCTACATAACATCATCGTAACATCATCTTTAAAGAATAATTAGGGACCACTTCAAAATTATTTTACTGCAGTTAATGCAGTGAAGTACATCTTGTTTATTTTTTAACTTGCCTTAATGCAACTATTTAGCAAGTTTTTTTCTGTGTTATTTTCATGGTTCATTAACTTCTACAATGAAACAAACTAAAATGATATTACTGCACTAAAAGATTTAATTCTTAAGTAACTACAGCAGAGTTTTGAAATCATCCCTTATGAAAGGAAGAGATAAAACTAACATTTATCAGAACAAATTATAAAAAAATTATCTAGGAATGTAACCTTGCATAAATTTCCAGGGACCTAGAAAATCCCAGGGACCTAAAATATCCCAGGGCAGGGTAAATGAACACAGCAAGAAATGCAAACCACAAGACAAAGTATCATCATTTTTCATTGACGTAGGAACCTATTTTTGACCGGTAAAAGTCAGGGGTAAATTAGCCGCTAAAAATAGCAGCCTACAATTGACGACAATGATGACAGAGAAATATAAATATATGAGAGCTTATAACTAACAATTTATTATATGTTGCTAATTGAATCAAATCTCACATGAGTAGAGTGAACGACTGTAACAAGGTATACCAACGTATCATTTCTCCTGGGATGCTCAACAAACAGCTGAGTTTGGCTAGCCCCAACAAACAGGGTCAAAACATGACGTCTTTAAGTCACATGATAACAACTTTAAACAGTATTCGTACTCGTGACATCATCAAACGCTTGCGTATATCTGTTCATTCAAGTGTTAAGTAGAGATTGCCATCTCTTCGTATCAGGTGCTATGGACATTTCACAAAGGTCGTCCCCAGCTGCTGGAAAATACCAGGTCAGTACAACTCCAGTTGTACGTTAAGACGTCTGTTGGCGCTAACGGCTGATTAGAGAGATGAGAAATCCCGATTGACATGTCTTGCAGATCTGCCATCTCATGATATCAAACCACAGAGAATTTACAAGGCAAATCAAAACAAACCATTCTGGTTATCAATTAATATGATAAACGTACTCTCTTTAAGATAACTTTGTCTAGGGCCAGTGTCTTTGATGAATTAATACTTAAATGACACTCATCAACGATTCTCTACGAGATAAAACCTCAACTAACAGTGATTGCCAATTAATACTATCATTTTAATTTGACCTAAATACTATCAAACAGTTATCGCAGTATAACTTTACTGAAATTGTAAAATTTTAAAGTCAACGAGATAAAGCACAGATTTCACTTGCCTTTTCATTCCTGCATTTTTTTTTAAAGAAAAACAGTTATTATTGCTTACTTATCATGCGAAAAAATGTTGTTTTATTAATTTTATGAATTCTTTCGAACATACTGTAGCAAATGGGCAGTATAAATGGGAACAACGGTTAGATCAAGACACAACTTTGCACTGATTACTAGCTGCATTATGGGAGTATGTTTCCATATGTGTTTGATCCAAAAAATGAGTAGGGTAATGTTCAGCGCTTAGAGGTTTCACAACATTAGGTGCTATAAATATAGAATAATCTTAATGTTATTATTTAGGGGTACTGTATGCATCATGAACGAGACTTCTGTGATGTTGGAAGGCTTAGGGAGGGGAGCTTACATAAACAATGGCGTCCTTTAGTTTTTTAGCTTGTATAAACGTACACGTATGCAGCAGTATTACGAAAATAAATGATGCTGGTATGGCTTCATTCACCATTATGTTGCATTGTTGAAATCAGTTTTAAAAAAAACTCCTGATATAAAGATTAAATACTTCTAATTTAACTCTGTAACCTTGACATAATCTGAAACATTTTCAAGAAACATGTTTAATAATTATTTTTCTCGACACCGACTAAGAAGGAAACTTGTGGGTTGCGATCTTGCCAGAAATGTGAATGCTGAAAATCATTATAAATACTCTGACCAAGAAACTCCCTAGTTACAATTTATGCAAGGCAAATGTTACTTCCTGCAGAAAATCAACCAATTATTAGATCTTTATCTCCAAATAAGGCATGAAAGTGTTAGAGGTAATATAAAGTTTTGAATGGCCAGAAAAGAGCACAATATTGGAAAAATTATACACATTAATAATAATAATAAATAATATTTACTCAGAAAAAGTGTATAAAGTACATAACTTGACTAGAGCAAGTAATAAACAAATTATTACAAAATACATAGAATATAAAATTAATAAAAAAAAAACAGCTTTTCCCACATTTTTTTATCTGTACAATGATTTCTTAGATTAAGCTTCTTTATATACTATGGATATATTATATAATCAATGTATTCCGAAATAAAAAGATGAAGGAACAAACTAATTTAGAGTAGATTATAGAAAATAAATTTGTTCTTACCTTTATCCTATTAATTTATTTAACAGTTTAAACCGGTGTTTATTTTAATTCTATTCTAATGGGTTACAGTAACTAACTAGTATTTAGTGTAAATGATGCATAAAGATACATAACGGAAAACAAACCATGCACACAATCAGTGCTTTTACGGTCACAAAGAAAATCACAAAAAAAAAATCAATGGAACTTAACAAAAGAACTTAAATTCTTCCGTCGTATAATAAAAAGAAATTATATGCATGGTGGATAAATTCTAGATTTTATTAGTCTGAGTGTCCTACTAACATTTTTTATTAAAATCCTCTTAAAATGTTGGCTCTTCCCATATCATGGAACTTATAGTCTAATTTTTTTTTTATAAATAAATAGTTGGGCTTATAAAACACTTACTATGTTCGTTTAATAACAGTTTCATTTTTTTTTTTATTTCTACCATATTTCACTACTTCAATTTTATAATACTTTGTTATTATTTTAAGATAAAGTTACAAATTGTAACGTGTTTTGTGTCTTTGTTTGTTTTATCTCAGCCTATTATTAGTGGAGGTTTTTATTTCTTGGTTGTAAATTGAATAAAATAAAAAACAAGAAAAACTGTGATATAATTAGTTGTTACCTTTTGATTTATATCGTTAACACAATGGAGGTGGGGAAGTATCCTTACCTCTGGGCACTTAGTCACCACCTTCAAGGTGGAAGCAAGCAGAGGAAGAACAACCTCCAAATCTGTACGACATAAAGTTACCACCCAACTCAGGGGAGTTGAGCACCGGTGATGAGCAAGCTAACAGAAACAACTACTAATTAACGAGCTGTTTTAAACGAACCAAACACTAATTAGCAATCATGACTTTAATGTTGGCAACAGGAACAGATAGAATTAAGATTTCGCATGATAGTTGTAATACGAAGGATTAACAAATTAACTGACGTGTACCAGAGGGGGCGTTTCCGAGGCAAACTCCCGCAATTTTTAACGGTTATTGCTAGGATGAAGGGGGTTAAGTATCCGTATAATATTAGCGGATTATGAGACAGGTAATTGCATTACGTTGTGTTGCTTGTAATTAGACAAGAAGTGTAAACAAATACTTGTTAATCTTTAAGTACTTCCCTGTCCTATTCACAGCAATACTATATAAGCTAAACTTTCAATTCTTTATGATTTTATTTTTACTATAGTAATAGTATACAATTTCATATCAACTTTATGAAACTAATACAGTATACCCTTCCTTCTCTATAGGAGACACCTATATGATGACATATGTTCCTTATAAAAGAACAAGGGGAAATACAGTACATTATAACAGTAAGGCCTCTATTAAAGTGACACTTTCTAGTTTCTACAATATTTTAATGTGGTTATTTTAAAAGATTTATGCTAAACTTTAATTTCATTACTTTATGATTTTATTTTGTACTATACAGGCCAATATCAACTTTATAAAGCAACTCAGTTTACTATAGTATACACTTTGATATCAACTTTAGCTATCAAATTCAGAGTACTTTTCTTTTGGAACATCACTATAATGGAGATACCTCTAATAAGGGAACATGTTCCTGATAAAGCAACAAGGGGAAATATATTTCAACAATAAGGCCTCTATTAAAGGGACACTTTGCATTTTATACAGTATTTTAATGTGGTTATTTTAAAAAGATTTAATTAAAAAAATAACAAATTCTTTGTATTAATAGTTTTATAAACTTTTCATATTTTAATGTTTTATTTTAAAAGATTTCATTTTAAAAAAACTAACACATTTTTTGAACTAATAATTTTGCAAACTTAATTAAATATTTTTAGAACAAAAAAATTGAAATCACATCATCATATCATTAGTAGTATTAAGTACTAATTATTCAATTATTTTATAATTACTTAAATTTAATCTTACAAATCTTTTAAATTAACTCTGAAAATTCCCTTTAGGTAAGAAATCCTGCTTCGGTAAGCATACGCCATCCAACTTCTGATAATACTACAGAACAGCATATTGCATCCATTTGGAAAACTATCCGATGGACGGAAGCCAAGTTCGTTCGAGACAAGATATCCCAACGGAATGACTGGCGACTCAATACAATATTCCTAATGGAATCACTGGACTATCCCTCGCAGAATTCTCAACGGAATGCATTCCAGCGATCTTCAAGTGAATCCTGTAGAGATTAACTTCTTATAGGGTGGACGCCAAGCTACCTACACTAGAACTTCATTTAAGAAATGTTGATTTAATTTCCCCTTTTCTAGGAAAACTTGAACCAACAGATTGTCTGACGAGTATATCTTCACTCCATTTGCTCAGTCTTGTCAAAATAATGAAGAGTCACTATATCTTGCGACCAGAAAAATTCAAGTAAAAAATATGTATCTAAAATGCCAATACAGTACCTTGTAACAAAAAACCACAAAATATTTCCGCAACAACAACTTCAGAATTAATTAAATTTCAGTAGATAGATTTCGGAGTTTAATAGTGCAGTAAACGTCCTAAAACATTTTATAATCATTTAACATCATAAACAAGTCTGTCGCAGTTGAGTGATTTTTACTGTCACAGTTGAGTGATTTTCAAATAATGTTTTTGATGAGTTAATCTGGTTGTTTACTCTGATCTATCAACTATCTATGATACTTGTCAAAAATAATAATTACATTACAAATGCATAATTAAGAAGGCTTTACTTGTTATTATGATGAAAATTAGTTGAATTCTTTAGAAATTTTCTGATTGATTATGTCTCTTTAAAAAAAAAATATCATAATCTGAAACACTAGCCTTCCCGCATTTGAAATAATTCTTGATTTAAAATGACAATTATTGTTAGACTGAAACATCACCAAATGTTCATGAAACGACAACGTATAAGTGGAAGTTAATTGTACGTAAAGCTAAAAGATAAAATCAGATGCAGAAGCTATCACAACAGTAACATGTTACAAAGCATGTGTAAAGTTTGAAAGTCCTATTTCTTCCTTTTTTTGTGTCCTAAAATGTTTAAGAAATGTGTGTTTTGATATTTCTACAGGTAGGTGGAATTTAAAATAGTGTGGGTACCTAATTTTTACAAATTCAACAGGTGAACTGTGGTATAGACAGGTGAGGAAGGCACTAATAAGACAGGTGGGGAAAGGCACTAATAGGCTAAGTAGACCATCAGGTTAATACAATGATAATAAAAGGAAATGACGGAGGACCAATGAGGGCACTAAGCCAACAGGATATGAAAGCTGACAAAATCAGAAGATTAGGCCTACACTTCAGTGTTTTACTAACAGCACACTAGATTGTGAAAAGCTTTGATTTCACATTCTATGAGACAATGCCAAGGGAAGCGGAGAAATGCAAGACAGGGGATAATTGATGAGTCAACGCGTTTGAAAGACAAAACTTATCATGTTTTACATGTAAAGTATTATTGAAACCAAACATATAGAAGAAATAGAAAACATTTGAACAAAAAAACAAAAAAAACATTTAATAGGTGGAAAAAACAATGAAAAAGATGCCATTACTGGTATATTATTATTTCAGGAAAATTGAAACAAAATACATCCTACTAACTATGTTCTCCTCAAAAGAGCAATATTAGAGAATTTAACATCCCTAAATAGTACAGTCCACAAGCATCTGAACATTTCATCATGAGCAATTTCATCATGAGCATCTTCATCATGAGCATCTTTATCATGAGCATCTTTATCATGAGCATCTACATCATGAGCATCTTTCTCAATCTCAATCATCCTCTTCTCACACATACTACGGCTGGACTAAATAAGTTGAAATCAGGCAAGTTATATACGAAATTCCCAATAAACAGTAAATAAAAAAAAATGAGCCATATCTAGAATAAATCTTAACCAGTTGAATTTAAGTGCTATTGTTAAATCAGTATCAACAGATGGTATGCGTTCGTAGTACATAACCATATGTAGTTAGTAGCAGTGTTTATTGGATCCAAAATTATAAAGCATAAAGGAGAAAGGGTCATGTCAGGACTGAACTATGCAATCTGTAATTAAGCATTACACCAGTTTACAACACCATGAACTTTTTTTTTTGTGTAAACAGGACCAACGGCTTAAAGTTCTATCCAATGGACGAATCATGATAGTAAAGCAGTTTTCTCGAGGAAAGCAGGACTTTTCTCATAAAGTCCACACTGCGATCTTTTTTTTTCTTCTGAAGCTGAACTAGTCTATGCTACTTAAACCTAACCCTCAAACAAAGTTAGATACACAAACCACAAGTGGTGTTGATAGTCTATAAAGTGCTAGCTTTACCTAGATAAACCAACATTGGCCATTCTATCCACGAAGAGAGCTACAACTCGAATAATATATAACAATACATTATATTAAATAATGGTACATTACATGAACCCTGCCCTCAAGTGGGAGCATCCCAACACACAATTATCATCATTTATATTTAGTGTTTGAACCAATACCACTACTTTATTAAATTCCCTATTTGAATTAGATTAAACTGTAACAATTTCTAAAATAAGTATCAATACTCCCTCTCTCCCTCCGTCCATCCATATGCTAAACTTCTACCCTTTCAACAGCCACGTGGACTTTTAAACCTTCAACTTGCTTAGCTACATTCATGGGTTATACAGACAATGCACACTATCAAACCAAGTCCAACATGCATCAAACATATTTCATTTAAATAATAAAACATTTTTATTGATGACATAAACCTACTTTATATCAAAATGCAATAATAGTTACAATATTTGTTATTTGATTGTGTTGTAAAAAGTGCAGCACCAACCATGTTTGACTTTAGAATGTTTGTATGGACATCGTATCTAGTGTTTTACAGCAATAAATATCAATCAATCAATCAATCGATCAATCGACTTTATTTCCATTCACCATTACAAGTTTTGATAATTTTTACGTTTAATAATACTAATAGTATATTTTCAAATGCCCTGTTTTTATCTTAAATACAATTTTCTAGTTTTTCGTTGTAATACAAACAGTTTTAGCTTGTGGCCATTGTTTTATAATTGTAGTATTTTTAATATATAGCAAAATAAACAAAAACCACAGGGATTTTTTTAACTGGAATGACTTGGCACTATGATGAAGGAATAAAAGTATAATTATCTGCATATGCTCATACCACAATAAGTGATAACTTTGGTATCAAACACATATTCTAACCAATTAAAGAAATAAAATAAAAGATGCAGGTGAGGAAAGAAGTTAGCAAGGCAGAGGGTTTGGAGAGGAGGGAAGATGGGTAGTAAGAAAAAGGGTGGAAAAGGGAGTTGGGTATGAAAGGGAGTTTGGTGGGAAAGGGAGTTTGGGATAAATGCCATAGCAAGGCAGAGGATAAGAAGGGGAGGGGAGGGGAAATGTTGCTGTGAGGGTGGGGAAAGGAGGGGAGATGGGGTTGCAGGGCAGAAGGTGGGGAGGAAAGGAAAATTGGGTAGTAAAGCAGCGACTAAGAGATGGGTTTGCAAAGAAAAGGGTGGGGAAGGGGAGATGCGGTAGCAAGACAGAGGGTGGAAGGATAAAGGAGAAATGGGGTAGTAAGGAAGAGATTACTGTAAGTAAGAGATGGGGTTGCAAGGCAGAGGGTAGATGGAGTCTCCACATATACCGAGTACCATAAGCCTTTGTTAAGTGAACTGCATTACCACTTTATTTTAAAGTACATTCTTGAGTTATTTATTTATAGTTTAAGCAAGATTCTCTTTCTACCTTGATTTATCTATAAAAATATGGTACAATCTTGGTAAGACTCCATATTGCACATTTATATGGTTTTTATATAGTTTAGTTGTGAAAGTTTATAACACATGTCTGCCGTCTAATACATATCTATAAGTTGTCAAAAAGTGCAGTAAAAGCACAATCTCATCAAACGACTAAAAAACCATCAAATCACATACTAAACACGGAATCTTTACCACTCGGTTCAATCTTGTCAATAAACATGGCCACAAAATTTTATATCAGAGATGTGTACAAGCAAAACAACACTTTATAAACGAATCAAAGAAACCAGTATTATTAAACTAAATCTCAATAAAAATGGTGTTCATACTATAAAAGTTAACCAGTGTGATGGGTTGAACGTATACATTGGTTTTCTTTGTTTTAATATATTAAACTTTCAACCATCACTTGTGTTACAAATTACGAGCCAACAAATCAAATAACCTAGTCCATCATGACTATTATTAAAGAATTTTATACTAACTATAATTTTTGGTTACAAATATTTGGTTACATTTTAAGAAAAAATGTCTTAAATAAAAATCGAAATTGTAGTGATTTAAAGATACTGCATATCATTGTATGCAGTGGATACAAAATGTTAGCCAAAAATATGCACATTCAAGTGGGATTCGAACCACTAATCTTCAAATCCCTAACTTGGAGTCATGCCATTATACCACCAAGCTTGCAATTGGTAACTAGGTTTAAAATTGGAACCTAAATAAGCAGTGAATACTACAGAACATTATTCCCGTCACCAGATCTTACAAACATACATGGTTGATCTGAAATCTCTAAAAATAAAAACCTAAACTAAATGTATTAGATTACGAATATATACAGTATTGGGCTGATCACCTGATCAGAGAAAACAATTTTGGACTCATCACATGATCAGGGAGAATAATTTCTCCTGAATCACCTGATTCTGCAAAATATAACGAAAAATGAAAGTAAGCAATAACAATAGTTTAATATCAAAATCCTGTTACATGTAAGGACTAGATTTTATATCCTAAAACATAAAAACTTAAAATGTTTCATCATTTATAATTTTAGATTTGAGCAATTTTAACTTGTTATTGTTTTTATGAACTTTAAATGTTTGTGGCTTTATACATTACACAAAAAACAATGAAATGTAATTTCACAATTATTTTAGAAAATCAACAAACAATTATGTAACACGGAAATAAAAATGTTAAAGTATAGTTAACAAATGAATATACTGCACACATTTTGAGAAAATCAACTTTAATTTAAGGCCATGAATATTTAAAAATAAACTAATTAAAAAATATTAAATATTTTAAATAACACATGTTGTCCAAAATAAATTAATTTTGAAAATTTAAGGCTGCAAAAATAAAAATTAAAAAAAAACAACTTTTGATTGTGTTTGATAAATATGTTGACTAGCCGGTATAAAATAAATATTTTGTAGTTTCATTTTAATCTTAAAGGAAATATTAATACGAACTATAGTGTTGAGAAGCAACGAAACCAAAAGGATTGATTGCTCGATTGATCCAACTAGTGGTAACCACTAATACCATAATAAGCTCACAAAGTCCTTTACTGATATTTCAAATAATGATTCAGAATTTAATATTTGAATTATAGATTTTAAAGATGTCCAGTCTTCTTACATAAAACTGAAAAAAACTGTCTAAAAGAAAAGAAGTTAATATAGAACATGATCCAGAAATGAATATTTGAAATATAGATTTTAAAGATTCTTACATAAAACTTAAGAACTGTGGAAAAAGAAATAAGTTAGTGTAGAACATGGACAGAGGTAGCAATTGTAGGCCAAAACAGAGAAGTGTGGAAGGCAAAAGTTTACAGTACAGTAGACCCTATTCTATTCTCCTAAGCAGGGAATAATTTCGCCAGTGTAGCATAGCAAAAAGCTATACAAAACAACCTTATTGCTACATATTTCTAAAATTGCTTAGCAAAAAAAAAATTTTAAAATGAAATTTTTCTCTGCTAAGGGGTGTAGAAGTATATTCTTCTTTAATTATTAACGAATGAAATAAAGATATAGTAAAATAACTTTTTTTTAAATAAACATTAAACTTTTCCGAAGTTCAAAATTAGTAATCTGACCCTATAGTAATGTTTCGAATAATGCTAAAAATGTTTCAAATTGGCTAGAAGCCGTTTAATAATTTGTTGAATTGTTCAAAGGTATTAAGTCATGGTAACATTAAATATCAAAAATGTTTTAGTTAAAAACTTTAAACTACATATAGTATATCCAGTAGAAATTAATAAAGAATATTTAAATCGAGAAAAGAGATTTAAAATGAAGATTTGTTATGGTTGCTAGGATAAACAAAGCTTACCGGACGATACTGCTGACAGTAACCATACTGATTCTGATTGGCCTGCTGCTGGTAATAGTACTGCTGTTGGTGGTAAAACGGCGCACCAAAATTATGACCACCGTGATTATAATACGCGCAGTCTACCATTTTAAGTTTCAATCAAGTATAAATAAGCTTATCTCTACTATACTACTGTCTGTTGCTCAGGTTCCAGCCCTCAACAGTGCATGAGTGAAAGTGATATAAGTCGGCCTAGCATTACTAAAATCAAGAATGACGGCTACACACATCTTTGCAATGCTTTTTAAGCTCAAACTTATTTCCCTCTCTTGTGTGTGTTCACTGTGACGACGACGTCACTTTCCTGAATTCTAATTGGCCCATGAACTTGAGTGTACGATCCAATACTTGCATATCATTGTACATTAGGCATACTACAATATTTTATGGTGTTTCTATTAGCCAATAGGAAGTCAGATAATTCATACAGATTTTATAAGTTTCAGGTAATTTCCATAGTTGTATTTTAACATTAAAAAAACTGATGAAACACTAAAAAAACTGATAAAACATTAAAATAAAATAAACATTTATTACATAATTTAAAACCTCAAATAACTTCATAATAAATAATAATACATAAAGAAGAAAATACTTTAACCATATTATGATCGTTTTAAATTTGATTTATTAAATTGATTTTTCATCTAAATTTAAATGTATGATGTGGTTTGCAGACTGTACCATTAATAAACAGGGGTGTTTAATGAATTCTCTACTTTTTTAGGGTAATAGACTATATCCGTTTATCCATGTAAGCTAGGCACGAAATAAATCTTATCATCATCAATCATTACAAATTCATAAATTTAAAATTTGAGGGGGAAGGATTTGTATTGTGTCTACCTATCTCTTAAATAAGCATAATTATAGGCTAGTACACTTTGTGGTTCATTGACATATTAAAATTAAATTCAATTTACCACTGATTATACTAATTATGAACATCCTTTTCTAGCTTTATATTTCATTTTTTAATCTTAATACTTCAAGCAATTCATTGCGAAGATAAATAAATATTATGAAATTAATTTATGCGAGTATCAATGATTAATTAGGCGGGAAAATGAGGAAATTATAAAGGAATTTGACTAAGAGAAAGGTCTTATATCTTAATATCCCTACGGAATAATTGATCCTCATAAACGACATCCAAAGGCTTTCTACCTACGGTAAAGTTATATCCTAATGTTATTATCATTTCATATTTGTATGACTAAGGCGGGAAGGCCTAACAAGCATTTTGTTGGGTATCCTAGAATTATTTTTCATTATTAATTATTATTCATAATTATTATTATAATTCAGTCATTAATTAATTATTTTGGATTTCATTCATATCCATAGAATTTAACAGTATATAATACTAATAGACAATATGTTATTCAAGAAAATCTGACAAAAGTTTACATTTAGGTTGAAAAAATAACTATAAAAACAAAAAGCTCAATCCACTTTTTCTTAAATTTCAATTTAGCTAAACTTGCCTATTAGGCTATTTAGCTGATTATTTTAAGCCACATACCAAAGCGTACCAAGCCTGACAAAGTATTAAAGTACATAGCTGTCTGTACAAACAGTAAAATATGCTTATAGCCCAGGGTGGGCTCATATCTGAGTATTATGGTATCAATGTACATTGTAAACCATATCAAAAGTACTTTTGCAGATTAAAGTGTGGTGGTTAAAATTAATAATTGACTGCAAGCAATAGCAACTAAATGCACATTTTATAACAGGTTGTTCAAAAAACCTCTAAAAAACACTTTCACAGTACTTAGTAATAGAGTTAATAATATAACATTTAAAAATCAATCATTTGACAATATATCATCATAAAAAAGTTCTTTGATTATCCTCTTGAGTTTAAAAGACTGACGTAAAACTTCATAATTCTTAAGTGCGCTTTTAAAGATTTACAGGAAATTATACAGCTTTTATCGGAGTGTAAATAAACAGTTATAAATTCACAAATTCTTTAAAGTTCTAACAAAAATAGGTCCCAGGTCCCTTTCAATCTTTTAATCCCTCCTGCGGGAATGGAAGTGCATGTGATTACAGTTTATTAATTTTAGAACATGGAATGGTTACATATTTAGAAAGATACTTTAAAAATAATATGATTATGGGTCAGATATAGAGCAGGTCAAACTGAAGATGCACTTTGAGGCCCAGGTCAAATTTAGAACACCCTAAGAGAGTAGTAGTACAGTAAATCTATTTGACAATAAATCAACAATACAAACGATCTTTCATTTCAAATTTCCTTATTAAAAATGTAGAAGTTTGGAATATTTATAATAATTTGGAACATCCTTATCCTAAAAAAGAATTTTAAAAAATGATCCTAAATTAGCTAATCTAGGAGAAGATTAGTCCAAATCAAAAAAGACTAGAACATCTAAAAAAAAAAGCATGTCCACCACAAGATTTCCACATCTCATGAACAGGCTTGCCCGTTTTAGAACAGACTAGCCCATCACAGAATAGACTCTCAGAATCTCAGGAAAAAAGAGCCCATCTCAAAAATGATTAAAGACCATCTAAGAACAGACAAGTCCATCTCAGAATAGACTAGCCTATATTATCAGAACTGATTAACTCATCTCACAACAGATTAGCCTATCTAACAGCCGACTGCCTCATCAGAAGATGATTTTCTCAGGAAAAAAAATCAAAGTAAGATACTTACCACAAGAACATCTTTGGGAACTTCTGGTATAGTTGCCAACTGCTGCTGAAGCTCAATTGGTCTGGTCTGATTGAGTGATGTACTGGCAAAGTTGGCATTCTGTTGCTGTTCTAATAACTCCTGTTGAGCAACTTGCTGTCGCATCAACTCCTGCTTGAAAAGAACCCGAGAGGTCATCTGAGGGTCGTTTAGAGAAGAGTTTCTTCGTAGAGGACTAAACATAAAAAAAAAATTAATATATTAATACATTTTTCTTTAGTCAATGATATCATTCCATTGATAGCTGAAAAGATGAGATATTTCAGTACAGATATCATGGATGTGTACTCTATGTGTGAACAGCAATTAAGAAGGATTTGTGTGCACAGTACGAGCGAGTTTGTTCCAATGTGAACCGACAGTCGGAATATCGTTGATAATACAATAGAATAACATGGGTTAGTGATAAAAAATGCTGTTAATCCATAAAGATGGATGACTTGCCAAGAAAAAAAACTGGGATACTGGGTACTATCATTGACAAATGGTAGAATCCCTATTAAGGGCAGCACATACTGTAGGTACTCCAGGAAAGCGTTTCTTAAAGCTCTGTCTGCACTATCAAACTTGTTCGACCAAATAAAGGAAGACAGAGCTTTATAGAGGTTGGCTAGAGTTAAACATTACATTCCTTTATTTGTTTCAAAAGAAAGTTTAATTTAAGTGTCACAAAGGAGTGGTCTTTACTGTATTGACAAACATGCCATGTACATATTTTTAATCTTCTATTTTTACCTTGACTGTGATTACGATAATAATTGAATAATTGTCTGCTAACTTTCAAATATGGGTTACTTTGCACTTGTGTGTATATTTTAATTGCATCAATCACTATTTCAGTGAAAAACAATTATTCTTATTAACTGTTCTGTAAATTTAATTCAAACAACCATGTGAATAATTTATTTAAAAGATATTATTAGTGACCCCTTATTTATCTTTGTGAAGCAGAATGCAGGCTAACGATAAACGACGCTATCAGGTGTAGATAGGAGGTTAATGGTGCTTAAGGCTTCTTAAAAATCATCTTTGAAACAGAGAAAAATGCACAGCTTGCAAAACCACAATTCATCGCCATGGTAATTAACAAGCTCGTCTTAATGCCGAGTGTAAGATTAAAGTGGTTATCAGGCTGGGGCAGATAATGGGCACCTCCAAGGCCGATAGGCTGGGGTTCACAAGCTACCCTCGGGGAATCCGGTAAGGGGAGATAAAAGAAGGCTGTGCCTGGTTACGGAAGCAGGCTCCATGTGTAGCGAAATGTAGGCCAAGTTGATAGATCAGGCGCGAACAGGAGAGAAAGTTAGATAGCACATCTAGTAGTACTTACTAAATTCTGTTTAATTACACTCAAACTGCTGTCAGCCTTATCTACTGTGTAAAACTAACACAAAGTAGTGTAATACGAATTGATAGGGCAGCGAATACATTGTTAGTAGGTCAACTTCGCAGGATTACCGTTATCTACAGCATCCAGGGAAAAGAAGATACTAATAATGTGTCTTATCAACCGTATTCCTGAAGAAATACTAATTTTTCATTGAATGCTTTCATGAACCAATTAATATGACTCCTGTACTATATTAGCAAAACGCACTATCGCAATATTATTGCCCTTTCAAGATTAATATTTTAAGTATTATACTCTTTGAAATTAATTTTAATATAGATATAATTTAAAAGACATGGGTTGCCAATAGATTTTAAAATAGCTTAAAAATGTAATAGTGTACGATCGAGATTAGATATGAAATTAAATTTAAAATATAAAGTACTGTACCCACTTTTTTTTATTTTTAGGGTCAATAGAATACATTATTATAAAACCGAACCAAGATTTGGCTTCCTTTCCTTAAACTATTAATAAAATTATTGTCTGTCACTGAATATGAATGTTCTACTGTATTAGGAAAATGTATTGTTATATTTATTTATGTTATAAAATATATTATCTATTTATTTATATTTTTAAAAAATTTTTTTTTAATTGCAACATAATGAAATGTACTATTATAATTGTTTTTTTTTTATTAAACCTTATTTAGTGAGGGTAACCCTAAACAGCATAAGCTGACAATCAAGGGGCCCTCATATAAACATTATAAAAAGAACTGATATGGGAAAAAACCGGATGAACTATGTTTAAAAAATAGAAAAATAAATAATATATATGTACTTATTACAAAAAATATAATATAATACTATATGAGTATATGCAGATCTTTTTAAAAAAGTTATTCGTTTATGATTTTTTTTATTTATTAAGTGTAGGAATGACTCCATTGTTCTTGTGCCTTAAACATTTGGGCCTAGAAAAAAACAACTGTTGCCATTCAAAAAGTCACATAACCTATCGTATAAGCTAAGAATTAAAGTGACAGGAGCCAGCCGTCGTGACTAACAAACCAAATGCTTTCTATGACGTTAAAGAGAAAGCTTGGGCAAGACACGTTTTACTACATGCTGAGTTCGTCGACAACCTCCCAAATTAGTCGACGAATTCGCTACTTAAACGCCATCGACATCTTGTCCAGATCGCTAATGCGTGAAATTCATGGAAAAGATTATGCGATGTTTTTTATTCTGTCGATGTGCTTGTTGTACAATCGTGGAAAGCTGACATAAGAATTTGCTCGATTGAAATCGAACAGACATCCATGAAAATCCCATATTTCCTACAATGTCAAATTTTATATCCTGTTGCTACTTCTTGTAACTAGTTGTTATTTGAAAAGGAGAAAACCTCGGAAAACGTATAAAATGACGTAATACCGAAAGTGTTGAGATGTTTCTTTTGAGTAGATAATTAACAACGTATTGCTATGTTTCAGACACTTGAATAGACTACTTAATTTATAAAACATTGTAACGAGTTAAACGGCTATCAAATAAAAGTTAAAGGCCTGGAAAAGAAAGATTTTTAAATATCGAAAATGAAATTATCTTAAATTAATGTTTTTTTTTTCAACTAGACCTGGTACCCATTTCAGAAAGATTGTCTAGACATATTTTCTATAAAATGAACGTAAAAAATAAGGGGTAATTTTAAGCTAGTTAGTATGAATAGTATTACTCCTAAAAGAACAACAGTTGGCAGGCCCTACTAGTTTTTACTATCCTTTTAAAATTACACCTACTGTATATTCAGATATTACTGTTGAACACTTGCAACATTGGGGACCTATTATTTCTATGACATGAATACGCAGCTATTGAGTCTAACAGTTTCTGCACGCTCATTTAACAGTTCTAAGTGTGTGTACAATAATTTTAACTATAACAACTACTAAACTAAAAATGTTCTATAATATAGAATCCAAATCAAATAATTTTAAGATTTTACAATACAACCTATTAAAAGTTACCTACAATTACATTTTACAGAAAATAAAATGAATTTACTATTTTTTAAATCTTGAATCTTTGCCCAGATGGTATCTTCCGTGTAGCGGGTTCATCATTTTCGTCATGCTGCCTCTTCCAAGTAGTAAACAAATAAACAAACAACTAACCATATGTCAGTGGAGGACACAATGCCAAACAAACGTACGAGACTACAATATGGTAGTATTGTCAAACAAAGTTGGTTTAGAAAACGAATGAAATCAAATAGGCACAAAAGATAGTCTTTTTAGCACAATGAAGAACTACAAAATGAAAGTTATTTAAGTTTACTAGCGAATTTATAAGGAAACAAAGAGCTTTAGTTTTTATATTCCTTTAAGCTTATCATCAAAAAATGTTCCGGAGCAACAGGTTCCTAGATTCAATTGTCCAATCAGAGGTACAAATGGTTAATCAATTGTTGGCTTCCCAGCTGGGAAAGTCTACCTGTTTGAACACTGCTTGAGGCATGGAATATACCTAATACCATATATAGTACAGAACGTCTCATTGCTATACATAGCTAACTTGTTACTAATACTTGAAGCGTACCATGTATAGGATGGCCCTAACAACATTCAGATTTCCTCATTTTAGGTAAGGTGCTGTGTGATGACTTTTAACACCCACTGACTTTTAAGCTAGCCTGGGAAAATTATGCAATGAGTATAGTCATAAAAATGCATTGTTCAAAATTAAAATAATAAAAAAACATCTTTTCCTCAAAGTCAAAGTTTGTGGTTAACTACAGTAGAATGCCTTTTCAGGGAACCCCTATTAAGGTGACCCTTTGTTGGGTCCTGAAGGTGTCCCCTTGATAGGGGTTCCCATGTACTGTAATTAGCTTTTGGAACATTTTGTCATTCACTCTTCAGAGGTAGTCGAGTTTTAGTGGGGAGTGGCGGGGGTGGTTAGGATTAGGGGGTTATCACCCACCCAACATACTGTAAATTTCTTTAACACTTAAATTTCTTCAACCTAAGTACTGCACCCACCTGACTCACTTTTTAACTAGAGAACTCGCCCTACAAAGCCTCTTTGTAACATTGAAGTATCTTTTATACTAATCTACCTAGGAAGCTAATGTATACACAGGTGTATAGTACCTTGTCATGTATGGTAGAAGGGAAGCTATTGTGTATTTAAAATCAGATATAACTTCCTTGTGTTGCATAGGATTTCCTAGTGTGTTCCTAGTTCCTAATCAAAAAGATACAACTATTAACTTCTTATTGCAATACTAAGAAAGCCCTAACATTACAAGGAATTACTGTTGTATCACAGTATAGTGTAGTACTGTAGGCAAATTCTAGGCCAATTTGAAACATCATAGACATCCTCATTGCACACCAATTAACTAATGCCAATACAATACTACAGGGCATTACATATTACATACTGCAGGGCATTACATATTACATACTGCAGGGCATTACATACTGCAATTGTTAAAACAATTGTGTAAAAAGTAAAAAGTACTCTATCAACAGAAATTCAATATAGAAATTAACATCCATTCATACTTTTTTCAGTAAATTTCCTGGATGAGCTCCATCTTTTCTATCAAACTAGTTTGACAAAAAAGTGTGATGTGCCTAAATATGGTAGTGTGTGATACATGACATCATCATGTCCATATATGGACACATCAAAGAGCTTCACCGATTTAAGAAGGAATTAGGCTACTCAGGTAAACTTCACCCTCACCCATGGCATATCACCACTATATTTGAGCACATCACACTTTTTTTTTTGTCAAACTAATTTGGTAGTGTAGACAGAGCTTTACAAACTACACTCACTCACTTTCTAAAATGAAAGTATTCTTAAGACCTATTACAAAACCAGATGCTTTTTAAGGAATTGTTTTTATAGCAATCAATCCTACAGCGTGAGTCAGCAGAATTCATAGTACAGTAAGATTCCTATATTAAGGAAACGTTGATGGAAATTCCATTATTTCAAACATAGATTCCTACACCCTGCTGACTACCTGGTAGTACCACCACAATCCTGGAAATACTTCCAAAAAAAATGTAGACCAATTATTTGGTTTCCGATAGTGTATTGCACTTTATACTGTATTGTTCCTAGATAGAAATTACTTAAACTATTATGTTTTTCTTTATGTTTGGGCAATTTTTGTGTTCTCAATGTTATATTAAGTTATATAAAATGTAAATTTATATTAAAATCAATAATGGCAATCCAGAGTGTTCCGGCTAGTTCATTGTTGTACAGGGCCATTACTGTGTGTAACTAGACAGCTGGCCAGCATGAAGTGGGCCTATACTTTTCCACTTTTTCAATTTAATTTAACAATGAAAAAGACTGAATTCGTATTACATAACATGCATAAAATCATGGTAATAATTATGTAAAAATAATAGAACAAAATTGGGATACTCATGTTGTTATTATCTAGGCAAATATTAGTACTATCACTCCTCAGCTACACATTTTACAAGTAAACTACCTTCGACTAAAACACCTAAAGAACTACAGTACACACAATGTAATACAGAGGAAAAAACAGCATAGAAGGTCCTACCAAGTGGTGCTATGGAGCAAAATGAATTGAAATTTTTTTTCATCATGGTTCCATGATGCTAAAAAATAGTCTGGAAGAACCAATAGACCGACACGCTTATAGTAAAGGCTCCTTACAAATTCCTAATGATTTTTCAGTCTCCACATTATCAACCTGTACCCAAGTGCTAATAGGTAGAATCACAACCACCTACCAGCATACCTAAATTTAAATACCAGCATAAATCACATCTACTGCAATATATTGACACTGACTTCAAGATGAATTTTAAACAACCAGCAATTTATATCAGTCAAAATTTTATTTATCAAGTTTTTTTCTAGTACCCATTTATATCTGTAACCAACATCACTGTCAGCTTAATTTATCTCATTTTCATTCTTTGATTTATTTTATCCATGCTGATCAAAGCAGTTCACAAAAACTTTGTACGCACACTTTATACTGAAAAAACCATCTCAGATTGTACTGGACTACATGTCATAATCATATACACAACTTGCATCTTCTAATGGTCCCTTAGTCAGTGTAAAGTTGCCACATAATTGGTGGTATAAGTCTATGTTTATTAAAAATCATCCTATTATAATTCATATACAATACGAATGAGACACATATGATATTAGTAAAAAGATTCAACATGTCGTTTGAACTATAGTACAAAACTCTTCGCATTCATATGGTTTTTTCATAAAGTTATTAATAATAAACAAAACCATATTAATGTAGCAAGGACAGTATTAACATAAATTGTACTAAAATATGTTTAGGATTTAGTAATGCATGTACACAGCAGTATACACAACAAAAGCATAGAAGCTTATAAAACCAGATATTTGCCACTGTATGTAAATAATATATCACACAATGTACATACAATGAATAAAACATATAACTCGAACAAGGCATACAACTGGAATATACAAATAAAGTACATGTTTAGTTACCCTGGCTCTTGTACTAATATTGGCTTCCAGATCTTCCTCAATATCAGCACATCATAATGATATAAAACAATAGTGTAAATCTTCTATTAATGATAATGAACTTGAACTATTAAGTATATAATTATGGCACTACAGGGAATACAATTTACACATGAGGTCAAATAAACAACAACTCGCACTTTAACCTTTCAACTGTAGATTCTTACTTCCTGATTTTCGATTGCAAGGCCTTTTGTAAAAGTGTTTATCCAGTCACCTCTATTGTAACTGTGAGATATTAGACAAATAGAGGGCGACAAACATATATTTCTTTCTATCACATTAAAGTTTTAGTTACTGTATATTAAAAGTTAAAGTCAAACTCAACAAACAAAATTCACTGCCAGTGTATCAAAGCTAAGAAGATGCTTTTCTTTTTTCTTCTCATTGCCTCATCTTTAAGATGGGACATTAAGCTGTCGGCCAAATGTACACAAAAGAACACTATTTAAAAAAGTATGACATCTCTGGTTTATTGCAGATATTGGTCTACCACCGACAATGGAGCAAGCAAGTATTGTCAGTATACTGATGCTATGGTACTGTATGTGTAGGGGCAGATCCAGGATTTTTTAAACAGGGGAACGCTAACATATAACATTGAGACTGCCAAAATAAATTTCTAAAAAGAAGAAGTAAAAAAAAAGAAGTTCATATTTCATTTTAAAGACACCTTCCCTACAATTTGTGACGTTTTGTAAAAATAATACATATATATTACTTTAAAAACATGAAACCAGGTCATTCCTTGTCTTAAATGTACGTTTTATGGTAAATTATGATAAAAAGTGAGAAACAATGCACTACCTAAGTAGCTCGCGGCGACTGACCTCTCGTGGACGGTCTTTAGGCCTAGCCTAGCTAGGCTTAGTTTTGTAGGCTTGGCTGGTAAACATCGTTAACGTACGAACATCGTACGCTAGCTATATACCTAGCCTGACGTTGTATAGTTGCTGCATTAATTGTCTTTCTATTTTTGCCAGACTCCGTTAATACAAATTGGGGAAAACCCGGTATTTTCGCTGAAAAGTTAGGAGTCTTTCATTTGTTTTGGCCTCAAGATCGATCGAAAAGTGGGTGAATTACAGAAGAAAAACAGAAATATCAATCAGCGCGCAATGCATTTTGGGATTTATAGCGGGCCGCTATAATTATTAGAATCGACTTATTTTTCACATTTTTAACCATTTAAAGACGAAAAAAGTTATCGCAATAGGACCATATAGTATTATTTTTACATTAAATATAGTTTGTGATCTTAAAATAGATCTAAAAAACGTAGGGAAGGTGTCTTTAAGTTTAACTATCAAAAGGGAGAATTGTGCACCTCTAGCCTAGAGGGTAGCGTAAAAATTAAAAATTTTGACCATTACAATGTTTTTGTCCGAGAACAAATTACAACATTTTAATACTGCACAGTACCTGAATCTAGATAACTACATAATAGTCCTAGCTAAAAACTTTTAATTTAATTTAAAATATTTTATTCCACAAACTTTATCCATCAATTAATTTGATATCAATAATTAGTATTTTACCTTACAATTCTTGTTGCTTATGGTTGATTTTCTACTTATATTAAACCTCATACCTTAGTATATCATTTCAGAACTTACATAATGTCAAAAGGTCAAATGTCAAATATTGCAGCGTGACCCACTAGTGTAGCCATGCAAGGTATCTTGCAAATGCTGGTAACAAAAAGATAATAGAAAATATTTGGAGATGATCCAAATGGTGGTGGTACTAGTAGACATGTTGTTTGTTGATGAATTTGACTTACAACAGAAAACTAATCAATAGACTATAGAATACTTAAGTAGTGACCATGTCTAAATTAATCTACTGGAGTTACTGAATTAATTATTAAACACATTTTATTTCACTGTTTTATAAAAAAAACTGTAAAAGCTGTTTAAAGCTCTGTCTACACTATCAAACCTTATATGGACATGATGATGTAACAAACATATTTGGACACATCCCACATTTTTTGTCAAACTAGTTTGATAGTGTAGACACAGCGTGTTTAGAATTAGTACAATAGCAAACTTTTTTGGGTAACCATGTTTATTGTTGTTCGTAGTGACTGCCTCATGAAGAATAACTAAATTGTGCCAAACTAAAATCATACATTAAATTGCATTACTGCAGTAACTCTTATAAACTAAATCTGACATTATCCCTATACAGGGTAAACAATCAATTCTTAACAGCACCTTTTATTCAAAGATACAACATTGAATAAGTGCCAATCTATCATTGATTTATTTAATAAGGAACTGCCTCATTAATAGTCATTTAATCCATTATTGCTATAAAAGCTGACTGGATATGTCTGGCTGTGGTTTGATTTTTATTTTGGCAATATTCCTTTGGTTTGAATGTTCATCATTGAATGAAGTTTATAGTACAATAACCAATAACTGGGAATTCCCCACATAAGCTGCAACATACACACATTCTATTATTATTACTAGTATACAATTTATTATGGACATAATCCAGGGGGTCAAATATTAAATGACGAAGTAAATTTAGCAATATGTACACTTTGTATAAAACCTCAACTACCGTGTCTAGAATAATAACTTCATCACTTCCTCATTAGATGAAATAAAAGATACTGTACTTTTTTTAACGTCATTCCAAATATTAAATTGCAATTTTATGATCTGATAAAATATCACATTATGATGACGTTCACATATTTCCGTAACATTTTTCATAAATGCAAACACATAATTACATAAACTTCCATCATAACCAAATATAATTCGCTTAATTTAGAAATTGTCTATGTTTAAAAGTGTTTAGGAAAATATTCATTAAAAAAAAAATCTGGTTTGTTCATTGGTATAGAGGTACAGATTACAAGGCTAAACAACATTCCCCCACCCCCATCATATGTCCATCCTAGATACATTTGTATCTAGTACTTTAAGCTTTGGTTAAACACCCACACCTTAAACTTAATTTCCACATACCCATTCCAAGTCTAAAGTTATGTCCATCCTATATACATTTGCACCTAGTACTTTTAGCCCTGGTTAAACACCCACACCTTAAACCTTTAATCTACACCAACCCATCCCAATGCCTATCCTAGCTCAATTTTCACCTAGCACTTTTAGCCCTGTTTAAACACCCACACCTTAAACGGCTCCATCTCTCACATCAAAAGACTCTTTTAACATTCTGATTAAACAAACATTAAATGTCAATGTTTTTCTCTATCCTATTAGTGTTTGTCTATATACTCCTACTGTATGCTAACCCCTCCTACAGACCACAAAGGAAAGGCATGTCTCATACAAGTAGTTCAATTCAAGATTTGTTTAGCCAAAGACAGTAAAGGACCTCAACACACGAAATTGGCATTTTCTGTAGTTTCAAGTTTCTTTTCGAAATAAAAGTATGTAATTTAATAACGTATTGTAAAAGTATGTAATAGTAATACGTAATAAAAGTATGTAATATGTAACAAAAGTATGTAATACGTTATAAAAGTATGTAATAATATGTAATAAAAGTATGTAATACTGTTCTGAATTAAAACGTGTCAATGAAATGTCAAAATATTTTAAGGCAGTTTGCCTGTTTATCAAATGCCTCACAATAGTTATTTTTACTCAATACAACAAGACAACATAATGAGAAAAAAAACTTCAATTCAATTAATCTGATTGGTGGGGCAGCAGTGAGCAATTGGTCTACAACAGTATACAATAACAACAAACATGAAGTCACAATACTTACAGTTACTTAATAATATGAATACAGGAAAGTTATCTAAAACTATACACAGTAGTCTTCAGACCTAAATCTGCTACATCATTGTTTTTGTTATTTAAGAAATGGGCACGTGGTACTTGAGATTCCTAGGACAGTCTGTTGTTATAAGACTTAACATGGTTTAGGATACTACAATTGCTCAAATTGTATCTATAGCTGTAATAAAATTTAGAGGCCAACTTCACTGAAGACAACAAGATTAGAACAATGCAATTTATCATTACTTTCTATTTTACATCCTTCCTATACTGTCTTTCCTGACAGACGATTTGTTGCATCATTTCATTCTAAAAAAATACACCAACAAAAACACCTGATTTTATTTGTAAGAAAAGTGCCAAGTTTGTATCTTATTACCATAACATTGCAAATGTTTCATGTAAACAAACAAATTACTGCATATGAACAGCTAAGGGCCGGTTTCTGCTGCATAAAAATAACCGGTTAAAAACGGTGTAAATAAAATCAACTCCATTTTCTTGGAAGCAGAAAAAGCACAATTTTGTGGTAACCGGTTTAAAAGGCAGCGAAATAACGGTTATTTGATTGACAGCTGCTGAATATGAGTCAACTACACTGCAGTAACGTTTGAATTATTTTTGTGTAAGTCTAACGATTTTTGTCAACGACCACCCACTGATTTAAACGGTTATTTTGGAGCAAAAATTGAGCAGAAATGCATTCAAAGTTTCAGATACTGGGAACCATAAAATTTGACAGCAACAGCCATAGAGTAACTTGAATTTATTTTTAAGAGTGTGTTTCGACTGTTTTTTTTTAGCAACATATTACTATTTTTCAAAAGGTACAGTACTTGAAAAAATGTTCTTTAATTTTAGTCAGTGGAAATAGGCCTTTAGGTACAAAGCTTTCAATTTAGCAAACATTGATTAGTCAAACGTAGGAAGTCTCAGTAGGAGTACAATTTAGATGATACTATTTTTATTTTATAATGTACTGTATGACGCAAACTACTAATTAATATGACACAGCAAGGAAATTGTGTTGATGAAATGGATGAAGACTTATAATAACTTAGATTCAAATACACAAATCATAACAATTTGTAATGAGAATGCATCTATAAGCATGCCACGTAAAACTTTATTTTCTTTAGCAATATACTATACTAACTGTACAGTATTATAGTAGTACCACGTGGGTTGTAGTTGTGCTGGGTGGAGAGGGGTGGGGAAGGAGGAAATAGGGAGATATGGCCAGTATACAGCTTAGTTTAAGGCCTTTAATTCTTAATACCAAAAATGAATTACAGATCCCTTGGCCTATCCAAAGACTTTAAGCATCCTCCATCGCATGTGGGCGTATCCTGTTATCAGTACCATCACCCACCCATGACTTGGAGTTAGAAGAACACAAGATTAAGATCAGAAATAATATTAATAATGCTAATAATATGTTCCACCAAGAACAATAAACATTTGTAATTGTATGTAGACATTTTATTGTATTTATTATTTATGCATATTTGACATGTCAATATATCATTTTGATTGTGCAAATTTCTGATAGTATAGGCCCTACCATCAGTTAAACATTTTGATAGCTAATTTGTATGGCAGCTCAGGCTTTCATTGTGCATTATTTATTATTTTTTAAAAATAAAATAAACTTATAATATTTAAGTATCAGACCTCTACAGCACATGTACAGTAGGCTAGCCTAGCTAGGCCAAGTAAAATATTAATGTGTAAATTAAAATAGTCAGCGAACTCGAGAAATTTTCATTTTTACCATGCTCTATACATTAGCTCAGGCCTAGGTATACTTTTTGGGCAGAGGCCGTAGGCCTAAGTATGTTTGTGACAGGTCATAGGCGACCACCCCTCCTCTTACCTGTCCTCTTCCACTGATCTGCTTTTGAGTTCGCAGAAATCAAAATCGTCTTTCAACTGCAATTGTTTTAAGTCTGATACTGCTGACAGAGAAAACAGACTTTCATCAAAAGACAAGTCGTCACTCTCGTCAAATCCTAGGTCAACTCCTGACTCGGTCATTTGATGTTCTTGTCTCCCTTTGTAAGACAAACTGTATGGGATCCACTGTATGTAGGCTGTCAGATAATCAAAATCGTGTCCTGGAGCCTAGAGAGAGCTGCTACCCTTGTTAACTTGATTCGCGCCGTGTGTGGTTTACTGATGAATCATGCATGATGTGTGTACATAGCAGCCTAGCCATTCGATAAGTTTTTTTAGTGAATTGATCATATGATTTTCGCATCGACTTTCTATTGGTTGAAGTTATATTCTGTAATGTCTAAATATAGAATTTATAGAATGACGTAATCGGAAACGTTTAATATGACGCACTTCTTATTGAAAGAAAAATCTTGTGAAAAAGATTTTTGTTTAACAATGCACTCTCTTTATAATATTGTATAGATCCAATGTATAGGTCCATGCTTTAATCAAAAATAAAATGATGAAATATTCACACTATTATTCTACTGGGCCTAACTAACAATATCTTTCTAAAATTCAAGTTACAAAAAAACAAACGTGTAAAATGATCCATTCATACGTAACATATACAAAATGCAAATGAATATCACTGTAAATGATTTGTGTTTTTTTTAAACAGACACTTGAGCCTACGTTAACCGCACGTTCTCTCTTTTTTTAGACCTCAGTGATAACCGTAATTAACACTAATTATAATATTCTACTCGATAGTGCTGGCACTCGAGATCCAACAACATAACGATTAATATTGTGACCATGTGGTATTTTAAAGTGACAGACGACAGACGGGACAGCAAAGCTATTAATCGAATAGGTTAAACATTAAATTATATGACTAAAGTGATTTAATATTTGAAGAATTTATGCTGGAAATAATTTCACCAGTAGCAAAAAGCTATACAAAAACAACCTAGTATCGCTATACACATTTCTAAAATTGTATAGCAAAAAATAAAATACAAAACTATGTTTCTCGA
This sequence comes from Antedon mediterranea, assembly GCF_964355755.1. Lineage (NCBI taxonomy): Eukaryota > Metazoa > Echinodermata > Crinoidea > Comatulida > Antedonidae > Antedon > Antedon mediterranea. The sequence continues at coordinate 21,555,505 of NC_092678.1, read as the reverse complement.
CTCAAAAAATGTTTGGTTTGAAAAGTTTGATTATATCAATATTGCTAAACACAATTTTAAAATGAAATTTGTCCCTGTTATGTGGCACTATAATAACAGTTTCATGTTTACAACGGTCTTTTTATAGTTGAGTCGTAATAACCCTCGTATCTGTAAATTATTGTTTTAATTATTACTGTAGGCCTACTATTAAAATATGCTTTGCTGCTTGAAAAAAGATGTTTATGTTACCATAATAAATGGGATTATGTATTTGGTCAAAGAGGTGATTAGAAATTTCAATGAAATGTAAAGGGTAACTGGAAACATAAATAACATCCCTATATGATAATGGTTGTATCTACATTGCTTGAATGAATCGATATAATTATTACCGGGTTTCGCTTAGCAATTGGATGTGGTGTACAAAGGAATTAGGCTTAAAAAGTGCGTTTATTTCGAGGCCGAACCATAATAGCTGTAGGCCTATTGTTAACAAGATAGTGTGTTCGAATATTTTATTTTGTTAAAGTCTCAGCAAATAGGTCACATGGGTTTATGATGTAATTTGGATCATTGTGACAGGTTATTTTCATTCGTTGTATTTGTTAATCATTGTTTGAATGGTATGACATGGTAACAGGCGGAAGACGTTCTCCGTAGTGGACGATAAACAGACGATTTTATAATTATATGAAAATAGAAGTAGGCCTACAACAACTGAATCATTATGAATATGATTTGTAGAAAGAAGGCGATGTTAGACCGTGGCTGGTGGTCATGGGTCGTGCTATGTTCTTCATTTGTCGCAATGGCATTGAGTTACGGTGTTATTCTGAGCTTAACAGTTTATCTGGAAGATCTAAAAGAAGAGTTTGACGTTGGATCACGAGAAGCCGGGATGATTACTGGTGTTAGCCTGTTATTTGCTACATTTATAAGTATGTATATTCTTGAGAGCTACTAGGTCACTCATGCATGGATGGAGGTTACCTCCATGGTCAATGCATCCCTTTCAATCGTAATATCCGCTCTCAGCACTAAAAACCAAACTGAAATACGAGACAGCATAGGCCATTCAGTGACCGATCCTCGGAAGGCCTCTGTATCTAATTTGCCCAGTAACAAATTCTGTAACTTAATTATTTATTTCAACAATATTTTACGAGGGTAACAACATACTATTGCATGTCACGTGACGGTCTTAAGCGTAACCAACATGGGTCCAATATAGTCACGGTTTAGAGGTTAAGCAATTTGTTTTAACTTAATTATGATGTTGAAGGTGACTCGAGAGGGATGTTATGTAATACAGTAAACCAGACATAAGCCAGCCCAACCATGGAGGTATAATGGCCCAACGGTGTCCGGTATTGGGAAAGTTGATGCAGATGGTAATGTCATTTGTATAGTTTTGAGCCGGTTACTCCATGAGCCGAGCAAAATATGACATCTACCAATATTGTGGCACATGCAAGTTAAATCGGACATAAGTCGCATTTGTAGAAACAGCCAAAAATAAAAGGCTGAACAATTATTTTTTAATTTTATTTTTTACAGAAAACAGTATTTATAGCTTGGTGTTTTTCTTTTAGACAAATAAATAAATAAATTTTAACATTTTTTGTGGTATGTTGGTTAAAAAGATGGTTTAAATTATGTATGATTTTCATAAAATGTTTTATTCTTAATTGAAAGTGTTCCAGCGGGTTGATTTTAATGAAAGTTTTGCAATTAATTAACGAAGGTGCGAAGTTTTATTGAAATAAAACAGTTAGAATACCATTTTGCTAAGGCGTAAACTGAAACGCCTGATTTTTTTAAATCTAGTATTATGTAGTTTTATTATTTGTGAAAATCTCAATTTTGAAAATTCTGACTTATGACGTCTGCTTTCCCTTGCATGTGCCACAATTAGTATTATTTTATGTATCCAATTAAAAATTAAAATTTGACTACCTGTATTTTTCCCTATGAGATATTAAATACCACACCCTTGTATTCTTTTAACATGGTTCGAAATATCAAAGTGAGCCTCCTTCTCTCTCCATTGCCAAGTACTTCACTTAGTTTCTGAGTCCTTTCAATAATATTGTTGTTTTTTCTAAAGGTCCTGTAGCAAGTTATGTTTGCAACAGATTTGGTTTTCGTGCCACAATCACGAGCAGTGGTTTGATTATAACAGTTTCAATGATTCTGAGTTCTTTTACGACAACATACACTCAGATTTTCTGTTCTTCGGCATTAACAGGTACGTATGGGAGAAGCAGACAAATTTAGAATATAATTTACGTTAGGGAGAAATATGACGACATAAGGGGGAAATTTGACGATGTTATGATGAACAAGGCCATATACATCATGGCTGCAGTTTCGTGCTCAAATTTGAGGTAATTACCGACCAACCAACCGACCGACATAGTGAGCTGTAGAGTCGCGTTGCACGCACGGGACTAAAAATACAAAGGATTTTCACTGTATGGGTCTTATTGGTTCCCACCATGGAACAACAAGGGCGTAAGCGCAACGCAAGCGAGTTGATAAAAATAACAAGACCCAAAACACATCGCTGTTCTGTTTAGCTGCTGTAGAACCGAAATAATGGCCTGTTTTCAATGTTCTTTGATTTTTTTCTTTATAGGTTTTGGAGTCAGTTTTGCCTATACAACATGCTCGGTTATTATGGGGTTCTACTTCAGGCGGTACTACGTGTTGGCAAATGGAATTGTATTCGCTGGAGTTTCTACAGGAATGTGCGCCCTTCCCATTTTATTTGAATATCTTAATTCTCAATATACTTGGCGACAATGCTACAGAATAATCGCCGCTATGTGTCTCAATATTTCTGTGGCAGGTGCTCTTATTGCTCCTCATCCTTCTATAGACACGGACCAAAATAATCCAAAGAAAGGAGAAATAACGCAAGGACCGGACGGTGACAACCATACGATAAACTCAATTGAATATACAGCTGCTAACACTAACGAAGATAAAGAAACAATTTCATTAGAAGAGCAAAATAACGAACTTCCTGAAGTAGATATACATCATCAGAAGATCCATGAAGAAAGCACAGACCCAGACGTGGAAGTGCAAACACCAGAAAATACTAAAACAAATTATATACGACGACTACTTTCGTACGCGGCACATTTTCTTAACGCCTTTTGTAGAGTCTTTGAACTTCGGCTGTTTCTCAAACTAGATTTTATAATATTATTCACAACTATGTACGTTTTATCAGTAGGTTACATGGGAACTATTATACACTTTGTTGCAAGATTTGAATGGGTCGGGTTCACACCAGCAAAGTCTAGTTTCCTCCTCTCTTTGATGGGCATCGGAGGTATAGTATCTCGTCTCACTCACGGGTTCCTTGTGGACAGACATTATATAACAGCGATTAACTTATACTTTTTAAACTTGATACTAGCAGCAGCGTTTGTGTTTTCGCTGACGTTCGTATCCTCGTACCTTTGGAGCCAAATCCTGTCATTTTTTATTGGTATGTGGATGGGGTTGTTCCCTCCGCTTGCTCCAGTTATTATCAAGGATCTGGTGGGGATCAAACGATTCAACAGCGCGTTTGGATTGACGATTGTATCTTATGGACTTGCTGATTTTACTGGTGGCTTTTTCGTAGGTTAGTATCCTTTATCACTCAAATCATCACAAAAATGCACCGTAGGCTTGTCATACCATGTGTTTCAAATAAAGTAAAGTTGAGAAGATTTCGACGATTCCCAGTGCTGTATCTCCACTATCTATTTCCGAGGTATCAGGAGTATTTGGTAATACAGAATCTCCTTTACATCACATGTGGTGCCTGTATCAAAGTTAGGTCAAGGGTTAAGTTACTACTGGGTACATGTGAAACACCGTGTGATATTGTATTACCAAATATTCCCATGATACTTCGGAAATAGGCTGCGTTGTTGGAGTAAACAACCGAACCCCGAAACATTTACACAAAACACACACACACATAAATATTACTTTACTAATGTTTATCTGACAAAATTATTACTGTCCAAAATTTGATGGAAACAACCGGACTGGTTTGTAAGAGAGAAAAGTTCAAACCTGCTCTCCATGTCGATGTATTTTGGAACTGACTATTTCCTTTCATTGTCTTGACTTTGAATGTCCTGTCATAAAAGTTACAATTCGCGATCAGTACAATTATTATATAAAAATATTCTATACATTTGTTATCAATTTTTTACAGGTTGGATATATGATTTGACAGAAGACTACAACAAATCGTTTTATTTGACCAGCGCTTGTCTTCTGTGTGGTGGCCTGTTAATGTTAGTATTAATCATAATGAATAAAAAGAAAGTGAATCGCAGCTTAAAACTCGTCAACGGTGTGAGCATACCCCTAAAAAACGAGGACAGCGAGTAGTTTAAAAACAGCCCGAGGTGAAGATGTTAAAATCACCAGAGGGGTGCAGCGAACATGTCGAGACAGCGGCGCCCAATGGGTACGGTTGGATTTGTTTACTGTTTATCAATAAATAATTTCTAAAAACATGAAAATGTTATACAGTATTATTGTTTTTGGTGTTTTATTTAGTTTTTTGTTGTTGTTTTTATTCAGTCTTTGTCGATGATATGGGTTTGATGACAACGATATTTACAGGTTTAATCAGAGAAGAGTGAATCTCACTCTTTTTCCTATTCAAATAGCCTATAATGAGTGACTAAATACCCCCGAGTCTTAGTTATTATTTAGTAGATATGTGCTTAATTGGCTCTCTAAACGTTATACACGGACTATGAATATGGTTAGGGGTTAGGGTTCAGGGTAAGGGGTTAGGGGTTAGGGTTGTGGCTTGGTGGTTATGATGCTTGGCTACCACTCCAAGGGTCCTGGGTTCAAGTCCCGTCACATGTCAGGATTTTTTCTAAGGACTAAATTAAAACTCCACTCCCAAAGACTTGTAGTAAGACTTTGTTTATGTAGAGCATCTTGTGCATGTTTGTCTTGTGAACCTCTGAGGGTCCCTAATGATCAGCAATAGCTGGATGGATTACCCTCATTAAATATGGTAAAAAAAAAATTTAAAAAAAAACAAAAAATATTGTGGCTATTACACTATTGAGTGTGTATTATATTATTGTAATCTTTTAAATTATAACAAATAGAAAGTTACAATCCAGATCAAAACTTACAAAAGGTAACATGCAAAATACAAATTCTCTGAAGTGGAACATTTGTATTTTTAGAATTTAATATTTTCATTTACTATACAGTATTGAAAGTAGGTATACATCCCCATGTAGACAATGGTTGAATCCATAATTGCTGGTTACTGGTACCGTAGACGAAAATATTTACATTACACTAAATAAACAAATATGTCCGTATGTTAGAATGGTTGCGTCCATATATTACTGTAAAAAACATATCCGTCGTATGTTAGAATGGTTGCGTCCATATTGCTATATTACTGTAAAAAAACCATATCCGTATGTTAGAATGGCTGCGTCCATATTGCTATATTACTGTTAAATGCATAAACAGAATCCGTATGTTAGAATGGTTGCGTCCACAATGCTGTTGAAGGTCAAATTATGGAACAGACAGAGCAATACATGCGGTTATCAAAAATTGCTAACAGGTTATATTGGTGGTGTTACTGTACAAAGGAATTAAGCAAAAAATAGGTGCATTTGAGCCTGACGGTGTAAATTTCATTGTTCATTCAACAATCCAGCAATACACATTACAAAGTACAAGTCACCAAAGGGTCGGTCGATATGTCATTATGATTTTTGTGAGAGATTTTAATTCACGATACGGTTGTTGTACAACGGGTGAACTTGTATGATGCTTAGAGCAGGTGGAATAGGGTTAACATTTTTAAAAATCACAGTTTTTAATTTGTATTACATATAAAACAGAACAGAAAGGGCAATCCGGATCATTAGGTGAATATGAGTTTTGGAAAAAGGGTAGCGAACTTAGACCATGGCTGGTCATGGGTTGTTCTCTGCTCTGCGTTTGTCGGTATGGCACTGAGTTTGGGAGTTATTCTGAGCTTAACGGTATATCTGGACGATTTGAAAGAAGAGTTCGACGTTGGATCACGAGGAGCTGGGATGATCGCTGGCATTAGCTTGTTATTCACTACATTTATAAGTATGTATATTTCTTCCTCATTGTTCACTCATGCATATCAATACAGCCACGGTGCGTCAAACAGTAGGCCTACAGTATCTAACTAATGAATTCGAAGCATGTGAGGCTGATACAGTAAAAGAAAAAATATATATATACGGTACATCTGCCTGTAAAGTTAGGTGACCAAGTCCCTGTGTAACGGGGTATTGCAGTAATTGAATTGGTAAAACATGGGCAAGTTAGTAGGCCTACAAAAAATGTTAATTTGTTTGTTTTTTTCAAAGGTCCTGTAGCAAGTTATGTTTGCAACATATTTGGTTTTCGCGCCACAATCACGAGCAGTGGTTTGATTATAACAGTTTCAATGATTCTGAGTTCTTTTACGACAACATACCCTCAGATCTTATGTTCTTCAGCATTAACAGGTACGTAATCGCTTGCAAACATAACTTTGTTGATGTACTAAAGTTTGCTAGACTTGGTTTACAGACGTATAGAAAGAGTTTCGGGACAAAAGACGTGTTAAAAATAATTTAAACAACGTTCGCGTTAAAAGGTAAATTTGGCGAAAAATACAACTAATGATAAGTAGGCCTATACTGTAGAAGAAGAATTAATTTGAACTTTCAGCAAGTAAGTACTGTAGAAGAAGAGTTAGTTTGGACTTTCAGCAAGTAAGTATACTGTAGAAGAAGAACTAGTTTGGCTTTTAAGCAAGTAAGTATACTGTAGAAGAAGAATTAGTTTGGCTGTTCAACAAGTAAGTATACTGTAGAAGAAGAACTAGTTTGGCTTTTAAGCAAGTAAGTATACTGTAGAAGAAGAACTAGTTTGGCTTTTAAGCAAGTAAGTATACTGTAGAAGAAGAACTAGTTTGGCTTTTAAGCAAGTAAGTATACTGTAGAAGAAGAATTAGTTTAGACTTACAGCAAGTAAGTATACTGTAGAAGAAGAGTTAGTTTAGACTTTCAGCAAGTAAGTATACTGTAGAAGACGTCTTAGTTTGGACCCATGACGTTTCAATACTACTCTACATTGTCAATGCTTTCAACATACATTGTTATAAATGTGACGTTGTAAGCGTTATAAGTGTATTTTACCGTGAAAATCTACCTTCCATCACAAAGTCTTTTTTTTAAAGCGCGTACCCGAATGGGCGTGGTTTGTTTTCAAATGTTCATGTTTTCTTTATAGGTTGTGGAGTCAGTCTTGCCTATACAACATGCTCGGTTATTATGGGGTTCTACTTCAGGCGGTACTACGTGTTGGCAAATGGAATTGTGTTCGCTGGAGTTTCTACAGGAATGTTTGCTCTTCCCGTTTTATTTGAATTTCTTAATTCTCAATATACTTGGAGACAATGCTACAGAATAATCGCCGCTATCTGTCTTCATATTTCTGTGACAGGGGCCCTTATTGTTCCTCATCCTCCTGTAGACTCGGATTTGACGAAACCGAGGCGAGTAGACACAAAGCAGCCAGGACCGGACGGTGACAACCAAACAATAAACTCAATTGAATATACAGTCGCTAACACTAACGAAGATAAAGAAACAATGTCTTTAGAAGATCAAAATAACGAACTTCCTGAAGCATCAGATGACGTCGATATACAGCATCAGCAGATTTATGAGAAAAGCTCAGACCCAGACATGGAAGGGCCTACACCAGGAAATACTAAAACAAATTCTACAGTTTCGTATGAGGCACATTTTCTTAACGCTTTTTGTAGAGTCTTTGAACTTAGGCTGTTTCTCAAATTGGATTTTATAATTTTATTCTCAATTATTTACATCTATACAGCAGGTTACATGGGAACTATTGTATACTTTGTTGCAAGATTTGAATGGGTCGGGTTCACACCAGCAAAGTCTAGTTTCCTCCTCTCTTTGATGGGCATCGGAGGTATAGTATCTCGTCTCACTCACGGGTTCCTTGTGGACAGACATTGTATAACAGCGATTAACCTTTTCTTTATAAACCTGGTAATGTCTGCATTGTTCGTATTTTTACTAACATTCGTATCCTCGTATCTATGGAGCCAAATATTGTCATTTTGTATTGGTATATCGTTGGGGTTATTACCTCCGCTTGCTCCAGTTATTATCAAGGATCTGGTGGGGATCAAACGATTCAACAGCGCGTTTGGATTGACGATTGTATCTTATGGACTTGCTGATTTTACTGGTAGCTTATCTGTAGGTTGGTATACGTTTTATCACTCAAAATATATATAAAAAATAAAAAAAGTATTCATTGAAATAAAGTCTGTGGTACATCATGTGTTACGTTTCAAAAGGTATATTGATTATTGAAAAGTTCAATACCAGACATCATGCCTATGCCTGTATCATTTCCTTCAGGTTAGCTTGTCCATAGAAATAGTTATTAAATCATGTATATATTTTTTTTTTACAGGTTGGATATACGATTTGACAGAAGACTACAACAAATCGTTCTATATGACTAGCACTTGTCTTTTGTCTGGTGCTCTCTTAATGTTGATATTAATCATAATGAATAGAAAGAAAGAAAATCTCAGCTTGCCATTATATGAAATAGGTACCGATAGTGCTGATGATCAACAGTCCGAGCTATCTAAAGAATGCGAGTCGCCTAATTCTCCAACAGTGCGAACCAATCAAAGAACTGAGGGTCACCTAATTCCCAACAGTCCGAGCTAACCGAAAGTTGGGAGGGTCGCCTAATTCTTAACAGTATATCAACTAGTGTCACCCTAATTCTTATAAGTCGAGTTGTGTGAACAGACATGATACAAGGTGAGCCCAAGGGATGGAGATGGGGTTGATTACCAATTATCAATAATAATTTTTGTTAATATCTTAGTGCTTAACAGCTGCACGACGTAGAAAAGAAGGATCTCATATGTAATATGTTTGTAAGGAAAATATAATGAATGGATTTATTGGAGAAAGAATTCAATAAAAAAAAATATATGGTTAATGTACATGTTTTAAAATTATTTTGGGATATAATCGGAGAAGAGTGAACCACTATGTTGCTAGTTTAATCGGATCAACACAGTGAGTGACAAACTTAGCTCATAACTTCCATAAGGCCAACTCATGCAGCGCCGTACGAAGAGGCCCGAGACGAACTAAAAAATATGCCCGATGCTATATCAAGACTCGTCTCGTCGGGATTCAACTCACCGACGATTCCTCGTCGGGCCTCGTGCTTTTATTCAATATATTACTGCTTTTAATTAACTGGTAAACGATAATATGGTGGCAAAATATGGATAGTAGAAAAATATATTCCTTTACTTTACACTGTATTTATTCATCTGCCCGAATTGAAACGTTTCGGTATTTTCAGTACTTCACTCCAGCGGTATACATAAAAGTATCATCCAGCCAAAAAAAAGTACAAGCCCCCATATTAGAATGGTTTAATCCATTGCTGGTAGATTAAACTATTAATATTGAAGAGGCCTGATCGGTTGAGAAAGTACGTACAGTACAGGTGCAATTTGTAATGTCATATATACAATTGTTAATATTATTCAAAATGATAAGACCAAAAAACGACTGAGAAATTGGACATTTTGGTAGAGAGAGCAGACGGTAAGAGAAGGCGTAGATCACTGGAGAAAGATATCAGAGGATAAGAGGAGAATGAGTTGTGGAAGAAATCTAGCGTTAGACCGTGGTTGGTCATGGGTTGTGCTCTTTTCTGCATTTATGGGGATGGCACTAGGTCAAGGTGTTACTTTGAGTTTAACCGTTTTCCTGGAGGATTTCAAACAAGAGTTTGACGTTGGATCTCGGGAAGCTGGCATGATTACTGGCATTTCTCTCTTCTTTACTGCATTTATGAGTAAGTTAATTACCGAAATTGTTTCTGGGTATACAAATAATTTATTTAGTAGTTGAAAATAAAAACAAGATAACTAGTTCACTAAAGTTTGGTGCCCACGGTAGGACCGTTGGACGCAACGATGACGTAGACGCAGTTCGCAATGATCATCGCGTCCTGATTGGTCAAATTAATGGCGGTGTGGTTTGCGTTGCGTCATGAAGTCATGACAGTATTAAGTATTTATTTTACCCAAAAAAGAAAATTACAAGCCGTAAATGGATTAGTTATCGTTTACAGAATTATGGTATTGGCAGTGTTTCTTATCCGTTGTCTTTTTAAGTTGTGTTATAGTTGAATGGTCTCTCAAAAAAATTAACTTTTGTATTTTCGTCACAGATCATTACAGCATTACAACAGATTTTTATAAAAGCATGAAAAGTAAAGACTGTCAAATTCTTTTATTATTCGTTTTATATATATCAATGGCCAAGAGTTCCCTGTCAATCGTTTAAAATAGTAATAGTATTTCTAAGTGCCACGCAATATCCTAGAAATATAAATTAAATTGTAGGCCTTCAATATTAAATAAGATAGAAGAAAGGACCGAAACGTAAATATAATTCTTTTAAAGGTCCTGTGGCAAGCTTTGTGTGTAACAAGTTTGGATTTCGTGTCACACTCATGAGCAGTGGTTCATTAGTAGCACTTTCGATTGTATTAAGTTCTGTTACGGCAACATACTCTCAGATGTTCTGTACTTCAGCATTAACAGGTAAAATTATAAATTATATGTAATATACTTCTATAATAGTACTACAACATTTTGGAGAACGAACACTGTACCGAAACCTTCAATTTCAATCAAGAGAACGCACGCGTACATATTTCATTGGTGTTTGAACGCGCGCGTACATCAGTGTTTGAACACGCACATAAATATTTCATTGGTTTTTACACGCGCACGTACATTCATTAATGTTAGGAAAGGAAAGCGTACATATTTCGTTACTATTTGAATGCGCGTGTAACTGTCTGGTTGTGGTGTCACGAATTATTATACAAGGTACATATAATATAAAAACTGTATATTTATATTTTTGTTATAGGCTGTGGGGTCAGTTTTGCCTTTACAACTTGCTCGGTTATTATGGGGTTCTACTTTCGAAGACATTACGTGTTGGCAAATGGAATTGTCTTCGCTGGCGTGTCTACAGGAATTTTCGCCATTCCACCGTTTTTTGAATTTCTGAGGTTGTATTATACATGGCGACAATGCTACAGAATAATCGCTGCTGTGTGCCTTCATAATTGTGTGGCAGGCGCCCTTATTGCTCCTCATCCTGCTATAGATTCAGACTTAGAAAAATCGACGAACGTATGCCTAAAGAAGGATAAGGTAGACCATGGAAACGAGACGAATGATCAAGTCAAATATTCAATAGCTAACACTAGAGACGAATTGAATCCTTTAGAAGACGATAGCAATCAGTTTGATGAGACTTTACATGATTTCGACGAATTAGCCGAGCACCAAAACGACGAGACTTCAGAAATTAACATATCTACAGATGATACGCAAGAGGAAACTATGAACTCTGACCTACGACGAATATTGTCATATATGGCACGGATTCCGGACGCCTTTTGTACAGTGTTTGAAATACGCCTATTCCGCAATCTGGATTTTGTCATCATATTCGCAGTCATGTTCTTTTTTTCAGTAGGTTACATGGGAACTATTGTACACATTGTTGCAAGATTTGAATGGGTAGGGTTCACACCAGCAAAGTCTAGTTTCCTCCTCTCTTTGATGGGCATCGGAGGTATAGTATCTCGTCTCACTCACGGGTTCCTTGTGGACAGACATTATATAACAGCGATTAACTTGTTTATTTCAAGCTTGGTACTAACTGCAATATTATTGTTAATTTTGACGTTCGTATCTTCGTATCTCTGGAGTCAAATCTTGTCGTTTTGTATTGGTTTGTCGATGGGTTTTTTTGCGCCACTTGGTCCAGTTATTGTCAAGGAGAAAGTTGGTATCGAGAGATTCAACAGCGCTTTTGGTTTCACGATTTTGTCCTATGGTTTTGCCGACTTTACAGCAAGTTTACTTACAGGTTAGTATAAGTATACAGCAACGAATGATTTAGGAAGGGGCGACTTTATGAATGGACGACTTATAAAAGGGGCGACTCAGCGTCGAAGAAGGGGCAACTTGAAAAGGGGCGACTTTGTGAATGGACGACCTATAAATAGGGCGAATCAATGTCGAAGAAGGGGCGACTTGAAAAGGGGCGACTTTTGGGAATGGACGACCTATAAACGGGGCAACTCAGTGTCGAAGAAGGGGGCGACTTGAAAGGGGGCGACTTTGAAAAGGTCACGCGACTTTAAATAGGCCGATTTTTGCATTATGGAGACTCGACTGGATCCCCGCAGTATATCTGGTACAGCATATACGGCAATAATACCGATAATTTAATTTTCGGACACGTCTAAAATAATTTACTGTTGGATAATACAGGGTTGGCAGGTGAGTCAATGATATTCGGCAAGTTGCCCATTGTTGATGAAGACACAAGATGTATGTTGGAAAATAAAAAAAAGATGATTGAGAACCTACAACAGATCGTCCGGTCATTTCCGCTGACTAAGACATTGTAAACTACAATGGAACAATTTTAAAAACACCTGGACATTTTAACAATAATAAAATAACAATCACACCGAGGCAGGTTTCCGGTCCGTAGGCCTAAGTCGGAGAAAAACAAAACCATGAAAAATGGGTATAGTTAGTGCTGAGTGTTGTCGAAGAATAGATGCGTTCACACTAACTAACCAATAAAAACAAATACAGTGCATGCCTTAATGCTCGGTTCCCACTAGAGATAGACGTAAGGGCAACGCAAGTGATTTGACCAATCACAGGTGATGGATTAATCGAACTGTCGGTTGTGAATGGTCAACTTGCTCTTGCGTTGCGTCTACTTTCTTGCGTCTCATGGAAACCAACAATAGATGTGCGCGTTACAAATCTTTATCACCAAATAATTCATTCATTATTTTATTTTTGTTTTAGGTTGGATTTACGATTTGACCCAGAACTACAACAATCCATTTTATATGACCAGCGCTTGTCTTCTATTTGCTGTATTTCTCATGTTAATATTAAAAATAATGAATAAAAAGAAAATAAATAATTCATCTCCCATTTTATAAAAGACCATGGTATAGAGAAACGGATGGATACAGACACTGATACTGATGTTCAATAAGAGATGAAAATGATACGATGATGCGTTTTACTGCACGTATACTGTATGCATGCTTTATGCCTCCTCTAACTGCTGTATCCAGTTAAAAGAGTAATATTATTTAGACGGACCAGCTAAGCCGGTAAGGATTCTTCAGAACGATATAGGCTACAAACTTAAATGATAGGAGGGGTAATAATTGTAATATTCGGTGTATAGGCTAGACACAAGTTGTAAGCTGCCTAATAAATTATTTTTATTAATCTATATATTCAGGTATGATTTCTTGATGTTGATGACAGATTACATGACAATTCATTTCAATTTATTTCGTATTTCCAGGGAAGAGTAACTCTTCCCTGGTATTTCACTCACAATTGAACAATACAAACATTAACGGAACAAGCCTGTAGGCCAAATATGAGGCGCCATGTCAAAATAAATTAAATCAACGTGTGACGATGACAGATTATTGGATGATGCAATAGGGAAATTCCCTTTCTCCTAAGATGAACAATTGAGGGTGCTACCGACAACACTTTTCAAGATGGCAGCCGCCACGGAAAATTCAGTGCTGAATTTTAATGTTGGAGTTTTGGGCCACATTGACAGTGGGAAAACTTCTCTTGGTAATTATTTGTCTTCATAAACCGTTGTCATCATAATATATATACTCCATAATCAATGAGTTACTAATTGCATGGCTAGGCTAAGCCAACTTATTTGCTAGGCCTTCGAATCTGCAATCACGACACGACTGACGCACCAGGACTGAATGACTGCTGTGGTGGTTCTGAATGACTAACGTAGGCCTAGCCGAATTTATCTAACAACATTTAACTTTTAAATGCTACACCGTAGCTGCATAATTGTGTATAGGCTACTTATACTATACTGTACATTTCATAAGATTCTAGCTAGCTAGGCATTTTAATAAGAAAAAAGGGCTAGGCCTAGCCTTATTAGAGTTAGAGGCCTAAAAAGAGGTTTAGGGCCGAGCCTGACTGAGGCTACTAGTAGTAGAAGTAGGCCTTTAATAATAGGCCTATTTTAAATAGTTTATTACTTTGTATTCTTTAAATAGCAAAAGCACTAAGTACAACAGCATCAACTGCCAGTTTTGATAAAAACCCACAGAGTAAAGAACGTGGCATAACTTTAGATCTAGGTGAGTCATTTGTCGTATTTGATTGGGAACTTTCGTTGTCAACGTAAAGATTCGTTGAGTACTTTTTGTATTCGAATTGTAAATTTGTGCTCAACAGAAAGTCATTCGAATAGAAAACGTTGACAACGAAAGCTTTTTCGTTAAGAACAATCTCAACGCTCAAAATACTTTGTTAAGGAAGTACTCAACGGTCCACTCGAATACGACAATTTTACTGCTTTATTATTATCGCCGTGGCTAAAGATACGGTACCGTATTCTAACTTCTGTTTACTAAAGGTACGGTAAAATTGCATTACGTCATAATCAGCCAATGGGGTGCTGGTACGTGTGTGACGTCATCGTATAAGGACTTTGGATTTTTTTTCATATCGCGTCTGTTGTTTGGTTGTATATGTAGAGAATTCCTATCGGCGGCGCCAGGCTGCGTGGATGTGTGTGCGCTGCAGATGAGGGTTTTATTTTTATTCAAAATGGCCTATTTAGGCCTATATTTTTTTAAAACTTTGTTTACAATGGTGACCATAAACAACAAGCAAATGCGGACAATAAAGGGGCCCTTAAATACTATGATTTAGACAGCAGTGTAGCCCCAGGGCTGACGAGTCACAGAAATCAGCGCACAGCACACATATGCAGCTGGCCACAGCCTGGCATCGCTTTCCCTACACAAACAAACTCATATAATGAGGTTATACATAGTACGTAGTAAGTAGGCCTAGGCCTCTTTTAAAACGGTTTTCTCTATTCTAGAATTAAAATCAACATGGATTTTCAATAATAATAACAGACGTAGGCTACATTTAGTTTTTGTCACACACGACGGCGATAATAGCGATAAATAAAGCATAAAGAAAATGCGGTTGATCACTGTTTTCGCCATACCTCCATGGTTTTCGCGATATGAAAAAAATCCACAAAGTCCTTATACGATGACGTCACACACGTACCAGCACCCCATTGGCTGGTTATGACGTAATGCAATTTTACCGTATCTTTAGTAAACAGAAGTTAGAATACGGTACCGTATCTTTAGCCACAGCGTATTATTATAGGCCTAAACAAATATACTGTACAGTATATTCACAATATTCAACATAGAAGACGATAATACACGTCCCTTTAACCAAAAACATTCCTAGTTTAAAAGTACATACACCACATACTACAACTCTCTGTCCAATACAAACAAACGGCATCATATACAGTAATTAATGTTAGATTAGAATTACTATTAGATATAGGAACAACTTCAATATTTAATGTTATTTATATATCAAGGTTTTTCATCATTTTCCGTGTCGATTCCTGATCATTTAAATGGCAATGCTTATGATAAGCTTCAGTTCACACTCGTTGACTGCCCTGGACATGCTTCACTAATCAGGACCATCATTGGAGGTTAGTTAATAGTATTATTACTAACAAAACTAGAATTACTAACCTTATGATAGCGCCACGTTTTAAGATTTGTGAAGAAAGCAAAAGTGATGAGAATCTACTCATGCGTACCAATGAAAGTTGCGATAGCTGTCCTAAAAAAAAAATGTATATATATACATGATAGTGGTCTAGTGGAATGCAGGAGTGATATTGTTTTAAGCATCAACATGCAGTGCTAACTGTACACAGTCAATAGCCACCATATGTGATCTAGTATCATGGTTACAAGGACCAGTGCTAACACCATTTAATTATTATTACTAACTGTATTTACCTATTAAGATAATAATAATAATGATGACATTTTTTTTCACTTTTCAAGGTGCACAAATTATTGACCTAATGATGCTTGTTATCGATGTCACAAAAGGAATGCAAACTCAATCTGCAGAGGTGGTGTATAAAGCATGATATGCCTAAATATGGTAGTGATATGCCTAAATATGATAGTGATATCATCATGTCCATATATGGACACATCACATATATTTATCACATAAAGTTTGATAGTGTAAACAGAGCTTAAGATGTTGAGTTAGCATGCAAATACCTAATAAAGAATAATAATTTATGTAATATTAATAAACACAGCTGTTTAAATGCAATGCATGAATTTGTTTCAATGGTAGATAGAAGTTTATCGTTTAATGCAATCATTACATTAATTGCCCCTTTACTAATTTTAAAAAAATTTGTTTTTTTAATTTCGAAAAAAAGTGGGTCTAAGTATCATAATAGTTATTAACTTTCACAAAAAATTAGTTGGAAAAAAAATAATTTAACCAAAATACGGACGTTTTTTTGTTCAAAAAATAACTTTGACTTCCAGTCAAAGTTTTCGATCAAAACATATCTCATAATGCAACGCGCTTGTTTGGCTACTCTGTATGCATAATCATAAAACTTCCTTGCGATCTGTGTGAAAACACCTTCTCATCCGTGACGTAAACTTGTTGTTTTTGCCTCAAATTTTCGACTTAAAGTGAATAACTTTAATATTACTTTGATATGGTCCATTTTAATTTAGAATATTATTTTTTTCATTTTTTGTGTTTCAAGGGACAATACATCTTTAAACAAAATGTAGTTACTGCAGTAAAAGAATTCTGATTTTGCCATTTTGTACAGAATGAAATGTTACTTTAAAAAAAAGTTTTGGAAAATAAATTTTATTATGGATTTGAACCAGGGACTCATATTCACAAGGCTGAAACCTCAATGTAATTTATCATTTTTTTATTTTCAGTGCTTGATTATTGGTGAAATAACGTGTAAAAAGATGGTGGTCGTTTTGAATAAAGTTGATCTGTTGCCGGCACAGAAAAAACAAGCTACTATAGATAAGGTTACTTTATCAAATTTCTGATTTTATGTACCACAATATTTCTACCCCTCTAACATCAAAGCAGGTAAAATTGCCTCCAAGATCAGATATAGAGGAAAATTGTTACTCTTCTGAAAAAAATGGGTTGGGTTTTCCACGAAAAGATTTCTAAACCTCTCAGTCACTCTATAAAATAGATATACTCTGCTAAATAAATTTGTTACATTTGGCCGAAATGAAAAATACAGTAGAACCATATTAGTGTGTCCTGAAAGTGTCATAATGATAAAACATTGGAAAATGTCCCTTTAATAGAAGAAATTCTAATGTAATTATGTAATTATGTACTCCTGTTTGTCCGAAGCGCGTAACAATTTCGAAAGGCATTGTGGGATAGAATAGAGCTATGGGTGGCGCCATTGTGAGCCATGGAGTAGGGTGCCCGCATCAAATTAGAAAGTCAAAATCATAGAGGGGATCTGCTAATACTCCATGCTGTGAAATGGCGTCGCCCAGTTTGACCTTTTAACCCTGTACTTCCGATACTGTGTTTTGAATGCAAATTGAAGAACAGGAGATTCTTGTGTTATAAGTTCTTTGACTATACACTCAAAAATTTATAGATGACAAAAAGAATGTTAAAGACGCTAGAATGTACATGCTTTCCTGGGTCTCCCGTGATAGCTGTAGCTGCCAAACCAGGGGGACCAGATGGGGGAGAGGAATGTTCTGAAGGAATTGATCAACTTATTGAGGTATTGATTCAACATATTTGTGGGAATATCTTAATTAAAAATTTCGCTAAAATTAAAATATACAAATAAATTAAACATTTCCTAATCTGAAAACTGTTCCATTACATTGACATACAGGAGCTAAAGCATCAAACATATATTCCAGCCCGTGATTCGTCGGGTCCTCTGTTATTTTCTTTGGATCACTGCTTCGCAATACGAGGTCAGGGAACGGTCATGACGGGGACAATGCTAAGTGGCAAAGTGACAGTTAATGATGTAAGTAGCAAAGTGACAATGATAGACAAAACAAAATAAAACTGAAACTGAAATTTATAAAAATAAAACTAAAACAAAATGTTTTCTGCTTTACAGACGGTAGAAATCCCTGCACTAAAAGTAAACAAGAAAGTAAAATCCATGCAAATGTTTCATAAACCTGTAACCTCCATATCACAAGGTGACCGTGCCGGGATCTGTGTGACCCAGTTTGACCCCAAACAACTTGAGCGAGGCCTGGTGTGTACGCCAGGCACATTGCCAACAATATGTGGTGAGATTGACGAAAATAAAAGATCAATAAAAAACAGATAGATTGCTATTTGCTTTTTTGATAACGATGTTTTCTCTGTTACAATATATTTAAAGTTACTAATAGTAAAGCTTTATTTTCAGCTGGAATTATATCAGTGAAAAAAATTAGTTATTTCAAAGGCGCTTGCACAACTAAAGCCAAGTTTCATGGTAAGTTTTTCCAGTTACTTTAGGTGGTGTATAAAGCATGATATGCCTAAATATGGTAGTGATATGCCTAAATATGGTAGGAGCTGTTAATGAGAATCAAGTTTACAATTCTGTAAAAATACAGCAACATACAAAATACAGTAATGAACAAAATATTTCAATATTACAGTAACGATGGGACATGATACGGTAATGTCAAAGGTCACTTTCTTTCGGTGCCTTACAGATCAAGAGGACTCCAATCCAGGTACGTTTTCCAACAGCAAGTAAGTCGCAAATTACAGGATGGATAAACTATTTTACAAGTTTTCGTGCTTATAAACTAAGTCTCATTTGAGCCTTAGGGAGTGGAGTTAAAAAGAGTTGAGTTACAACCATGGCACTAGGTCAGGATTGAACCCCGACCTTAGATTGGAAGGCAAGGACGTTAACCACCAAGCAAAATATTTTGCATATGAGTTTTAAATTTGGATACATTTTTAAATCTATTTACAGAATTTAGTTTTTCAAAAGAGTTTATTTATCAAGCTGAATTATTAAAGCCTTTATGTAACAAAGAAACTGAGAAGTCAGGTGATTTTGATCAACCACAGACAGCCAATCATCAATGGGCTTTGTTAGAGTTTGAAAAACCAGTCACATGTCCAGAAGCCTGTCTTGTGATTGGTTCAAAACTTGATACAGATATTCATATCCTTTATTGCATTGGGGAAACAAATGAGGGGAAATATAGGTTTTAACACTACAGCCAACCTGTATTCAAAGGGCACCCCATAATAAGGGGAGATACTAATTTATTTATTTGTTATTTTTCTTAACTTTACATTTTACATTCAAACACCTGCCGTTTGGCATTTCACGGAAGACTAGTTAATCACATGACCGAGAAGGTATTGTTATTCGTTTGTATACTGCATATATTAATTCACATCATCTATAGCAAATGATACGTAGTATACAAAACAAATGTTGATTGGGATTTCAAATTAAATCAGTAGACTACATTTATAAATTTCTTGTAAATACATATAACGATTGTATGATTTTGAAATATCAAAATAAAATGTATTTTTGCATTACAGAACTACCTAGACACAGTACTACCTCAATTGAAGATTTTTAAGACAAAATGTCGTGAGGGATTTGTTGAAAGGGTGAGATTGAAATATTTTTTAAATAATAAAGAATTGGATAAAAATACATTTGACAGGCATAGAAGGAAGTCTAAACCGCCAATACATAAAGGAACCAAATGATGACATTAAGAATTCAGTGAAATCCGCAACTTAAATATTTCTGTTAGTTGGTAGCTTTCTTGTCGATGCTTTTATTGTAGAACGTAATTTATTTATTTTTCTCTTTTCTGGGTTGACCAACTAGGTGTTTAGCACCTGTTTGGTCTTTCCGTGCCTCCTTTTATAATTGTTTTGTCTTCTTATGTTTATGGCAGAAATTGAAGAAATAAAAAAAATAAAATAAAATTCATTTATAAACAGTGAAAATTATACAGAGAATGAGAAAAAGCAACCCCAATCGAGATTCGATTTTTATATACCATATATTTTTGTTATACACTTTTAGATGACTGATGAATATAGTGTCATAGGTCGTTCATTGTTTAAGAAAGAAACAAATATTCAGTTATTTGTGGGCCTGAAGGTTAATCTATCTACAGGGGAAGAAGGGGTCATTGAAGGAGGATTTGGTCAAAGTGGAAAGTTCAAAGTTCGAATACCAAGTGAGTATGTTAATACTACTGCTATAGATCATTCCTTCTCTCTGTTAATGGGATCGGAAGTAAGAGGTTGGGGGTTGAGTTCAAGTTGACATAAAATAAAATTGGATCCTATTAATATATCAAACTATTAAAATAAAACAATATTTCTTTAGGTGGACTGGGTGATGAAGCATCAAAACAGCTATCAATATTATCGAAGAAAAAAGGAAAGAAAAAACAAGGTATATCAAAAGTGGTATTTGAAAAGAATAAATGGTATAAATGGCATATTTGACCTGGGAAAAGCTAACTATGTTACCTGGTTGAGCAAACAATAAATGTTCATGGTGTTACTTCAAAGTATAATGTAGGGGTAATGAATATTCATGACGGTACAGAGAACCGACACAATCACTACCATTAACCCACATGTGGATATAAGTGAGGGGTGGGAAACCCGCCTTAATTTTTGGGAGCCAGGTGATAAATTATAGACCACCAAATGTAAAATTATTAACTAGAACTATGTTATTCTTTCAGACTCTGAAGAAGTTTCTTCATTGCCAGATGACCATCAGCCAATCAAAATCATCCTTCATTTTAAACGATACATATTTGATGCAAAGAAACAAATGATCCAATCCTGAGGACTATAAAATATATATATATAAATACGTGTAATGGAAAATTAGATAGTGAGATAGTCTTTGGAATGCTATGTGAAAGTCTTAAGCCCTTTTCACACTTAGCAACAACAAAACTAGTATTCATATGAGATTTTACAAGAATATATTGTAACCTTACAGTATGAAAGGGTTTGACAAAACAATAAAATACCATGGAAAATTAATGAATTTACATGATATTGATATGCTTGACTGAACAAAATCACGATTACGCACAGCTGCAGGACGGGAATGATGGATCGCAAATTCCAGCACATATTTAATATATAAAAGAAAATAAAATCGACACATTGTTCAATCGTAAATAAAAAAAAATGAGAAAATACCTCCCAAGATAATTCATTTATAAGTTCTCTCAAATAAATTACAATTTGTACACTTTTTATAAACCATGCCTATACAAATTATAAAACAATTTATTTCAATTTTATAAATTCTTTTAACATAATAATTTTTTTTTGTCAATTTAGGTCACAAATTTCTTATTAATTAACTTTTCTTCAACATATATATACTCTTTACACGTATAGTTTATTAGTGATCAGACCAGGTAGTTTTATATTCATAACTAGCTAGAAAGCTTGGTTCCCACTAGGATGCAAGACATAGAATTAACACAAGCAAGTCACAACGCCAGTTTGAATAATCCATCTCTTATGATTGGTCACTTGTGTTTCGTTTACATCGTTGTGTTGCGTCATAGTGGGAATCGAGCATTAACTCCTAAAAAATAGTCATCAATTGGTACATTCTGCTTCAACCTCCATCACGACCTCTGACACGACCTCTGTCTGTGCTGCAAGACTGACATCATCCAACAAAAGAACCTCTGGATCAGACTCCAGACTCTGTGGTAGACTCTGTACAATCACCTTTTGCAGATTTTTGTTAGCACTGTCTCTCTGGCACGATTTTGGTTTCATTGAGGGTGGTACAAACGGTTCATTAAGCGCTACCTCTAAAGTTTGGGTTGGTCTACGTTTTGTATGGCTATTGGCAGTTTGATGTTGTTGCACTGAAATGGCAGTGTTGTTGGGAGACATTCTTATGTCACCTGGTTGAATTCTGATAAACGTTCTTTGATTGGCCGAGTGCACAGGTGGTGTATTGTTAGTATGCAGAGTGTTTTGGACACCTGTTGACAAGGGATGATTGAAATCAACTTGCCCTGAACTGCCAGGACCTCCTCTTGCTGGCGACATTACGATGATTTCGGTATTCCCTACTTTTTGTTTCAAAACTGTGTGTGATCCCGTCGGGGAGTTAATTGGATTTTGAGGAGAAGGCATTCTCAGCTGTAGAGTTGAAGTTGCTGGGGAGTTACGATGTTGCAGCTGGATTAACGGCGATTGACCACCTGTTTGAAACTGTGAGGTTGTGCCTCCTGTATGATGTGCTAAGGCTGCTTGAATGCTGTCCGGTGACGGCTGTGGTACATTATGCTGTCTAATCATAAACTGTTTACCACCTTGTAAAGGAGTAACAACATATACCGTTTGCATAGGTGTTGTGGGTGTGCCTTGTGCAGGTGTCATGTGACCAGATTTACCAGGTGACAACCCACCTGGTGTTTTCTGCACATTTCCATTTACCAACGGCGAAGAGCCAATTTCTCTTACAATTGCACCAGTCTCCTCCTCTTCATCATCAACTTCGACAATGTTAGCGTAGTCAATTCGGACCTTTGGAATTCGACCTGAGCGTGTAGGTCTTGCCAGAATGTTAGTGACCTCGACATCACTACCATCCTGATCAGAGTTATTATCCAGAAGATTTTCATTGAACTCGGATTCCTCATCTTCAACTCGTTTTTCTTTTGAAGTCGCTGCTTGCTTTGGTCCTAATAAAAAGAAAATTTTAAAAATGTAGTCAACAGCACATTGAGACAGTTATCGTATTAAATACATGTCCATCACTTTTAATTTGTTTGTTACTAATTTGATACCTCGTTTCTTTCCTTTGGTTATCGTGACGCCCACAACACTTTCTTCATCTGAATCCTCTGACGCCTCAAACATTGATCTGTCCAAACGTTGTTTTTCTCCTAAATTAATCAAAATGACAATGATTGAATGAAAAATACTTCACTGCAGACACAAAGAAGAAGGGGTTTTTATATTAGATAACACATAAAAACATAGTAGAGCTCCTTTCATTGGCAGGGGCGCCGTTAACCGTACAATGCGAACAATGTATGCATGGGTTTGAGGCACTTTAAAGAACCTAGTTTATAGTAATTTGAGACGAGTTGGGGGTTACTCCGTTAAACTGGTTCACAAAAAGATTACCCCCTATTCGATAGGACAGTGATTAATTTACTATAGGTAATCCTTGGCAAATAAGGGGACACTTTCTCATGAAACAAATGAGGGAAATATATTTGTCAACACTACATCTAACGAACCAATACTTAGAAGAAATCCTTATTAGAGCGACACTTTCTTGTGGTTTCGGTAGTAATACTCACGTATAGCTTTATCAATGCGTGTTCGGTTCATGCGCTCTTCGCGTTTAAACTTGTTCTTGATTTGATGTCGGGTTCGTTTTGGAAAAAGTGCATTTACCATTGTGAAGTCTGTGCCAACCATGCTCAACGCCAAGAAGAACCTTTCAGTCTCTAAAAAATGGATTTTGGAAGTTTAATAATGGCAAGAAATGTGTGAATTATGTGTTTTATTGTCGAGAATGAATCATTAAAGATCACTTACCCATTTTTGTCCATGCTGACGTGTGAGTTCGCTTTCTGAAACTTGCGTAGGTTACGTTTGACTGATCCTCATGAACGACTTCAGCATTTTCCGTCACAAAAGTTCTTGCAGGCGATGCCTCGATCGTTAAACTGTCAATCAAATTGAGTAATCGGATTAGTGTATTAAAAAAAAATGACCAGTTAATTTGTTTTTGTAAGTTAAGTTTAGTGTGTGCTTTACCTGTCTTTGTCGATAACTATTTTCCCATCTGCATCAATTCTAACTTGCGGTGCCATTTGATTGGACTCCTCCTCTGCAACCTCATCCACTGCATTTACAACACTACAAAATAACACAATATTAACATATTAGTTGTAGTTTGATTTTAATAAGAGCTTTTGCCAGAGACCAACATTTTGTAAGGAAATCAACAAGAAAAAAATGTGGAAAAAAGAGTCTGAGCTAATGACAAACTTTGACCTTTGACACGTTCCAAAAATTGCAGCAAAAATGAATGACCTTGATTTACATACAATATAACATACAAATAATGTTATTGATTTAAGAACGTAACGCAAGGGCGTTTTAACCAATGACAAGCGAAGTTATAGACAGTTAGCAATCACAAGCGAATAAGCCATCGCTTGTGATTGGTCAATTCACTTGCGTTGCGTTACGTCCTTGCGTTGCGTCGCTAGTGGGAACCACGCTTTAGAATAATTAATATATTAGTTGTTACAAACAGTGAGAAAAAACAATAAACAACAAACCTTGGTTTTTCCTTTACATTATTATCATCATTATTGTTATTATTTGGTTTAGCTTTTTCTTGGGATTCCAACGACGACCTGAAAGATAGTCAATATCAGTAGAACCGGATTAGGGATTAGGGATTGAATGTAGAAGGAATATATTATAGTGAGTTGACCAATGTTCAAATGATCCATTGTTTGTGATTTGACAAATCCCTTACTTGCGCTAAGTATTTACATTTTGTCTCTAGTGGGAACAAAGCATAAGTCTCATTTATGGCTTAGGTAATGGACTTAAAAAGAGTCGTGAGTTACAACCCTGGCACTAGGTAAGGATTGAATACTGGACCTTGGGATTGAAAGATATACATTTTAACAACCAAGCTACAACTTACTTCATTGGATTTGCTTTTGGATTATAATAAATTAGATCGCTCATCGTCATCTTGCTGCGGTCTGGTGGCGATGTCTTCTTTATGTATCGTTTGCGTCGTTTGGCTGGTGTCTATAAAACAATTTTGAATTATAATACAGTGTTAGGTGTATCACATGTGGGGCTGTATAATGGAAGGTTAGGTTAAGTGTCTATAATACAGGTGTCGCATGGGAAAGACATGAGATGCTGTACCACAGAATTTTCCTCTGATCGAATCAGAGTTGCATTATAAAAGCCAACAACTTCCGAAGCCTTGTCTACACTATCAAACTTTATGTGACAAAAAAATGTGATATGCCCATATATGGACATGATGTCATATTACTACCATATTTGGGCACATCACACTTATTTTGTCAAACTAGTTTGATAGTGTAGACAGAGCTTTAGTTTTAAAATACCAATAGCAAACAATACCTCAGTCTCAAGCGCTTTGAGATCACGTAATCGTTTATCTTGGATGGTTGGAGGTAGTGCACCTCGTTTCTCCACCAAGCGTTCTGGCCGTGATGGTTGTTGGGTTGATTTGGGGTGAACCGTTGGTTTAGACATTTGAGGCTTTGGTTGGGTTGAGGTAGATAATATTTCCCTGATGTTTTTCTGTGGCTTGTCCACCACATGTTTATTTTGCAATACAGCTAGAAATGGAAAACAATGGTTACTGCTACCATACTAAAATGCACAGTTCTCGAAACCTTTGTGCTCTATAGGTTTTTGGCTACCTTAGTTATCAAATGCCTAAATACACATGGTTTCTCTGTCTTACATCTGAAGTTTGGTTCCCACTTAGATGCAATGCAAATGAGTTGACCAATGACAAGCAATTAATAATAATAATATGAATTTGTAATGCGCCAATTCCAGCAGTAAGTGATCAAAGGCGCGAGAGAGAGTTTCAATTTGAAAGAAAAAGATGAGTATTCAAGGCAAATTTAAAGGCGATGGCAGAAGAACATGACCTAATAGAGGCGGGTGAGTCATTCCATAAGCGAGAAGTAAAGGTGCTTAGGTCATACGTTTTAGTATTAAAAGTTTGAATGGAAAGAAGATTTTTTGAAGACAAGCAAAGGCGACGGGAAGGTATGTGAAAAGGAAGTAGGTCGGAAAGATAAGAAGGGGATTTGAACTTTAAAAATATTTAAAAAATTACTGTCATCATTGCACTTATGTTCTTGCTTTGCGTCCTAGTGGGAACCATGCTTAACATACATATTTATTGCCAACAATCTTGTGCAAAGACTATAAAGACAAAGCATACCTGCAGACTTCTCAAGGGATACAGGAACCACTCTCCTTACGTTGGGTGGATCAAATGGCTTATCAGAATCCGCATTAGCTATAGCACCACAACTTTCTGATGTACCATTGGCAGTATTTTGATGAGAAATTACAGATGTCTTTTCCTTTCTTGATGGTAACGGTAAACGCATTCTATTTTGACCAAGATTTGGTTTAGCGGAGAATTTTCTCCTACGTTGCGGATTTAAGCTTTCTTTTGACTGTGAAGGCGCTGTAGGTGATTCACCAACTTTACTAGAAGTATCCAATTCTTGCTCCTGTAGATCAAAATACATGGAATTCACTTACATTATTTAAAACAAACACTTTTTCAACTAAAATGTAAACAAATTGCATATGGTGATTATACTGTACATCTTTACTTTAAATTTGTTTTTATATATTTGTTTTGTTTATTGGCGAAATAAATGATATATTTGAACTATCTTACGTTTGTTGCGATTTCTTCAGACTCGGTTCGCAATAAAGGTTTGGAAGACTTGTCACCAGAAGCTCCTGCTGTTATAGGTTTTGTGCAAGACAACTGGGGTTTTGATACTTGTTGCACAGCCACCAGGGGCTTAGAAACTTCGGGGCTGGCGACCTGGGGCTTAGACACTTTGGGGCTAGTTACCTGGGGCTTAGACACTCTGGGGCTGGTGACCTGGGGCTTAGAAAATTCCAGGCTGGGCACCTGGGGCTTAGACACTTCAAGTGAATTCTTGGCCTTAGATGATCCATTGTGGTCTGCTATAGGAATGCCTGTTTCAGTAGGAGTGTAGGAGTTTGATGGTGTATTCTTGGCTTTACTGTCCGGCTTGACCACCTGCGATGACCTTCTGGAAGCAGCGAGATTGATAGAAGGCTTGATCTTAGCACGTCTCATGATGATGGTGTTGATTTCAATTGTCAATATCTAAAAGAAAATAACAATGACATATAAATAAAGGCCAGTTGATTTTAATTGTTGATTTCCAGAGAAGCACAATTAATAATAATTAACTTAGTACTGTACCCCTATTGTAGCTTTAGTAGTAGCTAGCTTACTTTAATTTTATTTATTATGGCCTGTCACATTTAGTAGGCCTATATCCGTAGGAGATATTATAGTGAACTATAATATCTCTATGCCTATTCGATTTAAATGAGATAATTATTGATTAATTTTTTTCAGTGAAAACGGTTAAACCACGTATCCATATACAGTATAGAATAGGGTCTTTTTTATCCATTTGGAATTTAATAATAAATATCGATTAATTTTTGTTTAAAAAGCATAATTTCCTACATACTCCTACTCCTATATATTATAGGCATAAATAGCCT
The DNA here is from genome assembly GCF_964355755.1 of Antedon mediterranea. NCBI lineage: Eukaryota > Metazoa > Echinodermata > Crinoidea > Comatulida > Antedonidae > Antedon > Antedon mediterranea. The sequence goes on along the minus strand of NC_092678.1, from coordinate 21,528,021 downwards.
ACAAGCCTCTATCTAGGCTTACCTAAAGCCAAGTTCTATGCCTAGATAAGATTATGACCGTTTATAAATATATGTTGCATAATTTAGTCTAGGCTCCCTTGAAATGCATTATCGAGGGGGCCTAAAGTATAATTAAACCGGAGACAGAGAGTTCTTGCCGGCGCTGTCGTTGCATAATATAGCAACACAGTGAGTGGGTAGTTGTTACGTAAAGCTAGTTAAATATGTCTGAATTTTACATAATAATCAAAATATTATAACAGTTTGTAGGATCAGGTGCCCAGTTTGTATATATTAAATATACGACTGATCATATTACCTTTTGAAATTATTTCACTGGCATATTGTGAGAGAATGTTTACTTTAATTTCATCGATCATCAAAATAAGAATCTTCTTTGATCGCCAACAAAGTGTGAGGGCGCTAGGCACATTTTCATCTCTCTAGCATGCAGCTCTCATGCATCATCACACAAAAACAGCTCTATCAATTGAATTTTTTTCGGAAAAAATTACATCTTTTGTTTAGAACTCGATTTATAAAGACAAGCAGAAGTAGCAGCATGGACCTAACAGCATAAAATATTAAATTCGTCCGTTGAAGCTTATTCAAGATTGGTGGTGTTTTACAAATATTACGTAAAAAATAAAAATAATTCCTAAATATGGACGCGAGAGTTGATCAAATAAACAAAATGGATTGTTCCCAGAAAACATGAAAAATACAACATTTTGAATAGGCCATTTTGTAGTTTATAAAGTTACTAGATTCACTTTTGCCAAAAAGAAAAAATAAACATAAAATATATTTCAGATATATTTAGTTCTGATCCAATTTTTTGAATACCGTAATATAACTATTATAAATTATATTAATGGCCTATTCAACAAAAAATATGCTTTGATATTAATAATTAATATTATATAAACTTCTATGTCAATATCAAACTATTATACAACTATTACTGCAGAATTTTTACCAGACATTTAATAGGCTTTTCAGTATCAAAAATCAACAAATACAAAAAAAAAAACTAGTTTTGGTAGAAACTGTTAATATATTTTGCCTTAAACAATAGCCAGTATTACTATTACAGTATATTATAGAGTTACTCTTCGCTGTCCATTCTATTATTCATCATCAATGTGTGTATTCATTGATTTTTCATTCCCAATATTGTTCTTTTGAATTCCCAGCTACAGTAAAATTTTTATACAGTGCATTTTCAGGGTTTGTGCTGACTTATTTAATATATACTTGTTCTGTTTAACATTTTTTTAACATTTTTTATTATTTTGCCGTTCTAATCATCATTTATACAGTAGGTGAACTTTTCTGTTTTTTGTTATGTTTTCATTGGTTCTTGTTGGTTGACCTTATTCCCTTGTATCTGCAGCTCTGCTCGTAGCTGTTGTGAGAAATCATCTTCAACAACATCGTCATCCCAGTTGTCTTCCCATACATTCACATCTTCCGAATCCTCTTCATCCTCATTCCACTCTTCCGCTTGGAATTCTTCAAATTCATCATCTTCCTCCAATAAGCCCAAGTCAACTTTTTTGTCTGATTTTTTTTTATCTTCCATAGTTGTACAGTGTCTTTAATAAATTCTAATCTGCAAAATAAAGACAATTTCATTTAAATGTGGTAAGGATAGCAGACGTATATGCCTAGAGATTATATTTGACCATCCTACTACTAGCTAGTACAAAAATGGGTTCACCCAAAAAAAGCACACAGAATAGACAGAGCATAAGCATACCGTGTAGAGGCCTAGTTGTATATAGTGGTAGACTACTAGGCTAGGCCCTTCTACTCTAGCCTAGATAGGTAAAAACAAAAGAGTAACAAGGCTAGCCACCACCAGGCCAGGCTCTGTGCGTGGGCCTCGCTCTACTAATATAGTAGAGAGGCCTGCCTCTAGCTAGGTAGGCCTAGATAGGCTAGCCTAGCCATTTTTTTCTACTAGTTTACCTAGCCTACTCAAACACAATACATAAGATTAACATTTGAACTTACAATTCTTGTATTTCACATAGACAGACGGTGCTTATTTAATTGATTATGTATTAAACTTGGCATGCAAATGTAAAAAACTTGGAAATTGATTTAGGTAATGCCTGCTCATTCAGTCACCACACTGCATCACACAACAAACACACGCGACACACTCGTATACTGAGGGCGCTTGTCATAAAAGAAATATACACTGTTGTGTAAAAACTAAAAGATCTGTCCACACTAGTATCAAAATTTACGTATATGGACAAATACATATCAATGCCATATTTAAGCATATCACTACCATATTTGGGTAGATCGCACTTTTTTTGATAGTGTATAGACAGCGCTTTAGGTATGCCTATCGTAGGCCTACAATATAATATCACATTCTATTGATCTGATGATCTTTTAATCATAATTTCACAATGATTGATCTTGCATCTTAGTGTCTGACTCATAAATAATTAACATTAATATTCTTATTTTACAATGTCGAATACGGCACTCTCGATGACGTCAGAGTTCAATAGAGTAGTTACTGAATATCATGTGACCCACAATCCTCGATCTAACAACATACAATCTACGCAGGTACTGTGTTACAGTGTATGGAAGTCAATGTTAAATGTTATTAGCATTGAGACCTCGCAGCCTCAGATAGCATTCAGTTTTTATTTTTCATGTCACAACAAAATAGGCTACATCAAACAGCATCGATATAGGAGGAAGAATTTATTTAAACAAACAATTTAGTTCCTATTTTTAACTAAATGGTATTTTTATACAGTATATGACAACAGCGGTGGCGCCAGGATCTTTCCGACGGGGGGGCTAAATTCCCCGACGGAGGGGCTATACGAGCGAAGCGAGCATCGCTAGGCTGGGGAACAGGGGGCCGCCAAGGGCCCCCGGTGGAGGGTCCAGGGGGCGACGCCCCCGGAAGCAACGCGTTATAGCGTAATTTGAGGCCGTTTTAATCAGATTTAGGGTAACCAGCTTTTTTTGTATGATAAAATACTGTGCGATACCCCGCTGGCGCCACCACTGTATGACAATAGTTAGTGACCTTTATGTCGATGATCTGCACAGATTAATTTCAATAGATTAATACAAGTTACAAAACCACTACTAATATAACAAAAGGCGGCTCTCCAAGCCTCATTCCTTTATAAATTCTACCGAATATCAGCAACGAATCACAAAATGAAACGATATTTTGTAGCAGTATCGTGTTGTATAGCTTGTATTTGTTTTACCTGTATCAGATTGAACATCAACATTACTATAATAAGCATGGTAAAAAGATGGAATGCCACCACAGAGGAACAGAAATCAAATAATACATGTAATGAGATTCCAAATGCCAGTGCAATAAACTCGGTAAGCTCCAGCCATCGGCCTTCTTTCAATTCTGTCATGGATGATTACTCGTGTATCACCACCCACTAACGTAACATTACTATAACCACTAACGTAACAAAAATCAACCACTAATGTAACAATTTCATTAACCACTAACGTAACAACAGTTAAACTACTAACGTAGTCATGTTCTGTGATTAAATATGCAGACGATACTGTTATCACAGGATACATTTTAGGTGATAAGCATGATAATGAATATGACTACCGTAAATTGATATCAGATTTTGTAAATTGGAGCAAATTGAATAATTTAAAGTTAAATGTTGGTAAAACTAAGGAGATGGTCCTAGACTTTAGAGTAAAGAAAGATCCTATTATTCCAGTTCTGATTGATGGTAACGAATTAGATAGAGTAGAAGAACATAAATACTTAGGTTTTGTCATGGACCACAAACTGTCGTGGGAAACCAATACAAATAGAATAGTTAAAAGAGCCAATCAAAGAATGTTTATACTTCGCAAAATGAAATCACTAAAGCGTACGTGGTTCCCACTAGCGACGCAACGCAAGGACGTAACGCAACGCAAATGAATTGACCAATCACAAGCGATGGCTTATTCGCTTGTGATTTCTAACTGTCTATAACTTCGCTTGTCATTTGTTAAAACGCTTGCGTTGCGTTTACGTCCTTGCGTTACGTTCTAGTGGGAACCAAGCTTTAGTATTGATAGCTCCCTGTTAAAATTGTTTTATACCACCATGATCCAAAGTATTATGTCTTTCTGTTTGATATGCAATTATGAAAATATTTAAAAAAAAAGAAAAAAAGAAATTGAATCGCATTACAAAGAAAGCTGAATATATTGTTAAAGATCCGTTGGTGCAGTTAGATGAAATATAGATAGATTAGATAGTGAAGGCAGCTCATAAAATAATTAAGGATGTTGATCATCCCCTTAGCAAATACTTTATTATCAAACGCATGGTAGAATACATGTTCCAATAACTAAGACAAACAGATCGAGATATGATATGCCTTTGTTGCAAATGCTATTAATTCACGTCACGTCACCATCGATAAAATGTTATGTTATACAAGACTATGTAAACAATGAAACTTTATAAAATGTTTTTATATTTTTAATATTTTTAAACGTTTTTAACATTTTAGCCTATTTGAAATTTTAGCAATTTATAAATTGTAAGGTTTTAGGAACATTCTAATGGTTTGAATCCTTTTAAAGCTGTTTTAATCCTTTTAAAGCTGTTTTAAACTATTTTAATCTCCTGAATCCTATTCAATTTTAATCCTTGTCATTTTTACACCGTGTTTCATAACTTATATTTTTTTTGGTGCAATTATGTGTGTGTACATAATATATTATATTGTATATCTATTTATTATTTTACTAATAATTGTCAATCTTCAAAAAGAATTTCTGTTGTTATTTTATTATGATGATGGACAAATAAAGCATTTCAGTATTCAGTAACAAACTTCATTAACCACTACCGTAACAACAGGTTAACCACTTACGTCACAAACTTCATTAATCACTAACGTAACAAATCTAAGCACTAACGTAACAACAGTTTAACCACTAACGTAACCAACTTCATTAACCACTAACGTAACAACATGTAACCAACAGTTAACCACTAACGTAACCAACTTCATTAACCACTAACGTAGCAACAGTAGAAAATGTTGAGATATGTTTGAACTTCCTTTAAGTTGGAAATCCTGTGTGTTTTTTAGTCGATTGAAATAGTAAAGTAGGATGAAACGATACACCGCTACGACGTTTATATTTTTTTGTAATTACAGTATTAATTAATACAAACGTTGAGAAGCAACTGTCAGTAATAAAGTTTATTTGTATATTATGTGTTTATATAATGTAAAACAGTTGTGAAAAACACCTATCTTCGAGGAAAATCATTTAAACTAAATTCTCTTTTAATCATCAATAAATATCTAATTCAACTTAATTAGTAGGCCTAATGGTTTCTGATTGCTGATACGATTTAGTACGGAAAGTATAAACCCACTTTCTAAATTATTGAGAAAAAAGGTTAAGCGCGATGAAATGTCCGTCGAATAAGAACAAAACTCTAAATACGTCCTATAAAAACCTACGTCCTTACGTAAATGTATACATACGCTCTTTCAATTGCCCAGATGGCTTCTTGAAATTTAGTTTTAATAATTAACTGGAAATTGTAAAAATGAACACAGAGCGAATGAATATAGTCAAACACGATGTAATCTGTAGCCAAATATAATTGCCATCATGAGAATTCTGAGTTCTGGGTTGACAAACTAGCATAGGTGTTTAGCACCTGTTTGGTTTTTCCGTGCCTCCTTTTATAATTATTTTGTCTTCTTTGTAATGTATATGGCAGAAATTGAATAAATAGATAAAAAATAAATAAATAAATTTTAAAATTAAAATAAAACTTTAGACTTGAATTGTCTGTATTGCATGGTATCGGCCTGTGCCACATTCCTGTCTCATTATTTTTATGATGGATTGCTATCTTCATATTTATAAAATTCGTATCAAACATGGATTGTTTTCTTACAACAACGTCTTGCAATTAAGGAATATTATATATAATATATACTCATACTCTACTGGTCTTAATAGCATTTTCAGTGTTACATATTATAATAATTTTATATTTTATCCGTGTCTGATTGAAATAAGAAGTGCTGTCTTTACAACGCTATACTCATGACATTGAGGGGAAGGGTGGTGGTGTGGGTGGTGGTGGTTGAACTGCAATAACAAAGCTGATTGTACAGATATAGACGGCGACTAAAACGCTAGCTTATTATCTGTTATCTCTACAACAACCACGCATGTGCGATACTCGGGGGGTACAGCAAAAGAAGCTGTAATGACGTTATAAGAAAGGAGAAGTAGTTCTTTATAAATCGCACTTTTTTTCGATTGATACCAGGTTTATGACGTCATAATTCTCCATCCGCCACTCGAAGTACGAACATTTTCTCTCTATAGCTTTGTTCACCTACCTTAGTATATGCATGCCATGTTTCAGAGCCGTCAGACGACGCGTAAAGAACTAGTAGGACTTAGAAGTTGGCTCAATATATAGTGTCCTGATGGAAGAGGAAGAAGAGGAAGAAGAGGAGGAGGAGAAGATGAGTGAGTCCTAGACTTGGGTACCCCGAGTAAAAATACCGATATCTCACTTCTGCAGTCACCAATTTTATAGTATTTTTTTTTTTAAAAATCGACTTGTCTTCAACATTATGGTGCTGTACTCGAGCTGTTTAACCAATTGCCAGCTATTAAAAACAATTATCGGAGGAGATAGGTAAATGCGAAGCATCGATCCTCGTATCATTTTGGCGGGTATTTTTCAAGATGGACATCCATTAGACAGTGTATACCACGATCGGAAAACACCCCTATTTGGGGCAAATCGTTGAACCTAAATTCGTTTTATTCGTCAATAATTAATTATCTAACTCAACTTAATTAGTAAACAGGGTTACATCAGGTGGTTAAAATCAGTACCAAAAGAGTGAACCAACTTTATACCATCGAGTAAAAATTCTAGAAGTAACGCGCGATTTACCGAATTTTGCCCTTACGTAAATGTATATATTATATAGGTGTAACACTATTAATTATCCAGTTAAAGAGCTGACGAATAAACAAACATGAATAAACTCAATTCCTAGATTTCCAACATTCGAATCAAAACATATGATGATAAAGAGTTTTTAATGTTTACGATTTCTTAATATTTTCCCCTGTTAAACTTGTTACGTTAGTGGTAAATGGATTGTTACATTAGTGGTTGGTTTTTCTTACGTTAGTGGGTGATACAACTCGTTAATTCGTTTAGTTTTCTGAGTTATGTCATGAGATCGGTTTCAGAGATATTTATAAACATTGAAACTCAACTAAAACAACACAAATTTCGGTTACGTTTTCATTTTATAGATATACAGTTAATATTTGCTTATTTGTATTTACGTTTTCGTTCTCTAGAACACAATTTCGGTCCTTGCAAACAAGTTTAGTTTTCTGAGTTATGGTCGGTTTTGATTTAGATAAAATGGAAATAATAAATCTAATCGCGTGTTCTACACATTATAGTGATTAGATATTCTGTGTTTACGATTTCGTTTTCCAGATACCAACCTATGATTGGGACGACCAAACACAACAGCAAATACTTGGATCGATTTTTTACGGCTATATAATAGGCGGACTGCCGGGCGGTTGGTTTGCTGGTAAAATTGGCGGAAAACGATCAATTTTAATAGTTCTTCTGTTGGAAAGTTTGTTGTGTGCCATGATCCCGTGGGCTGCAGACGTTGGGACCAGTCTCCTGACCATCGTACGGGTTTTACAAGGCTTCATAGAAGTTAGTAACTAAGATATTTGCACTTTTGTACTCCAGCATTTTCACAAGGACGGTAACGTTTACCCACTATTTACACGCTCACACACAAAACCCTTTCAGAAAACAATGGCTGTAGTGCGTCAAACAGCATTACGCAACACACCCAATAAACAATGAAAATAATGTGATGTGTGTCTTGCGTACCATACGTTTACGCATTATTTACCGTAACAACACTATACCGTTATAACAATAACGTTTCAGACGACAATGGCGATAGTGCGTAACACGTACGTTACTAACACCCCCAAAACGTAAAACACCATAAAATGACTACATGATGTGTTGCGTAACGGTAATACGTTTCTGAAAACGTTATCATTTTAGACATTTTACTTTCAGGGAATAGGCATGCCAGCGATATACATCACTTTACGAAAATGGATTGTTCCGTCTGAACGGAGTACATTAGTATCTATTGCATTTTCTGGTAAGTTCGACTCATGGCGTAACAGAAAGCTATGGCCTAGATTATTAGAGTATAGAGTGAGGAAATCATCCTGCCTAAAAAGGACGTATACGTAACACACGTGAGACGTGAGTTGACAGCATTAATAATCCATCGCTTGTGATTTGTCAAATTAATTGCGTTTCGCTTACGTCATCGCGTTATTCCCAGATAGTAGGAACCAATGTTAAAGTTTAAAAAAAAGAAATCTCTAATTTTTCACACATTCAAATCTGTTTCAGTTTCCCGCCTTGTAGAGGCAACTGACATTGTAAAAGCTAAAAGTTGAAACAACGATCGATGTGGGGGACAGAAGGGTATTTAGAACGAAGGTTAAATCGAAACCTGATGAAATCAAACTGTATATACCGTTTACTTTCTTTACAGGCTCGTGTATAGCTGAAGTTTTCTGTTACCCACTATCTACGTGGATTTCTGACTCTTCCCGTTTAGGTGGATGGCCGACATCATACTACACTTTCAGTAAGTTTTTACTCTCTTACACCCCCCCCCCCCTCCCCCATATAGGTTGAGGTCTCCTCAATTACATTGTATATTCTTTTGCGTTCTTTTTTCTAAAAAAACATTTTCTTCTTGTTTTTAGGTACCGTTGGTGTTTTATTCGCAATAATATTCAAAACTTTCATTTACGACGACCCGGTTGACGATCCTTATGTTTCAACGAATGAGGTTGAATATTTGAAAAGTTTTCAACTTGAAGAAAATAAGGTAAAGTCTCAAGTAATAAGGTACTGAATATGATGCATTGTTATAATTGTCGTAACGCTTCGTTCTTGAAAGCGCACAGCAAGTTCCAATCAGGACGCGAATTTTCCGAATACGATTGTAGCGCCCGACCCATGCGCCTGCGTCGTTTCGTGGGAACCAATCTCTTAAGGCGACTGGTGTAGTACACTGTTGACTTACTCCTTCATTTATTCTGTTGTGATTAATGCAATCTAACAACAGGATGCTGCACTTCAGGAATCAAATGGCTATCTGTGGCTGCGACACGATCTGTTCCACGCCCCTCAACAGACACAGCGCGCCGCGGAAATTATGTACAGTTACTGTTGGTATTTGTCGCAGCCAGACATAAGATCAAAGGACTGTTGCGAGTTCCTATCTTTGTAAGGTGAGCTCAGTGTACCGTTGTTAGATTGCTTTGCTGTGATCAACATTAAATTCAAACTGTATTTCTTTGTAGGACATACCGGTTCCATGGTGTGATATGTTGACATCAACTGCAGTGTGGTCTCTCATCTTTGCTTACACGGCGTACTGTTTCAGTTTTTACTTCATACTTGTTGAAGAACCAATTTTGTTATTTCTATTAGGATTTAATACAACAAATGTAAGTGAATCTCTTTTTATCCATTTATCCGCTTTCTGCTTAAACTTCAGGGATTTGTCGACAGCATAGGAGATTAAAAACTATTGTTCCAACTTTTATAAACTAAAACGTAGGAAAGCACAAAAATAAAATGTCTTACTTATGTCATTTACACAATAATTATGTCCATTTATTTATTCATAGTTTATAACTGTAAGACATAGGAAATATATATAAATATAGGCCCATTTTCCAGTAGCAATCTGCAGTCACTTTTGTTTTTTACTTCTTTCTACATCTACCTCTAGACCGAGATTTGTAAAAAGACAAATATTTTTGCATCTATGGTGTTTCAGAGACGTATAATACTTGAGCTCACAATTCCGTATTCTGTTTACAAAAATCCAAACGCCGACTTAAACAAGACAATCACTACTATACAGAATTTGGGCAAGTCTACTAGCTCTGGTGTCGCTTTGACCTTTTTTAGTTGACGTCATCCTTCGGTGGTGCAGTTAATTTTAATTTTCAGAAACATAGAATGCATCCTTATAGGACTATACCATTTTGTTTTGTACTTCTAGATTGCAATTTTAACATCAATTCCACCGATTCTGGAATTTGCAGTTACCCTGCTGTCTGGTGTGGTTGCTGATGTCATCATTCGGCGGGAATACATGAATGTTCTAAATACTAGGAAGTTTTTTATGATTTTACGTAAGATTAAAGGGTTATAACTTTTTTTTTTTTAAATTATGATTTAATTCATTTACTCGTTTTTAGTGCTTTATAATTTTTATAATCGTACGTAAGATGAAACGGTTAATTTTTGTGGTTTGTTTATTTAATGTTTGTATCTTGATTGATACACTCCTCCAACTCAGGCTTGCCTTTTGGAGATTCCCACCTTCTTTTGCGTTATATTTTTTTTATTATACAGAAATATTTTGAAATAGAAATGTTAACATTCTGTTATGATTCTCAGAAGAAATTTTATGATTTGTACGGTACATTTTCTTTAAATCTGTTTACGTTTCATTGTTTTTGTTTCTGCTTTTGAAGGAAATAAATGTTTATTTTGATAGGTTTGTATTATAAACTTTGGTACGAATTTCCTTGACTTTTTTTGTAGATATGGGAATACCTGCCCTGTGTCTGTGCTGTATTGGATTCTTTGAAAACCATGCACTCGTTGTTATACTTCTTACAGTGGCGTTTGCTTCCGGTGGAATATATGCGACGAGCACATTTACAAATATAATGGAGATATCAAAGGAACACTCACAAATAATCGTAGGAATGGTGACAACTGGAGCCGCTGCGGTTGGTTTTATTGGTCCACTTATTCTTGGAGCTTTGATCAAAGAAGATGTAAGTATTAAGTTTGATTGAAACAACCATCCATCACGCGTCCTGTTTACGAGTTTAAATCTGAGTTTTTTTGTTTGTTTTTTTTCCAGAATACAGCCAATCAGTGGTCTTTGATGTTTAGAATAATTGCTGCTTTCCATATTTTTGCAATGATTTTCTTTTTAATATTTGCAAAAGCAGAGCAACAAGAATGGTCACATGGAAATATTACAAAACAAGAGATGAAATCATACAACACTATACAGGATGGCAATGCAAGCTAACAAGCAAATTCTCGTACGGTATTACGTCTAGCGACGTAAAAACACTCTGTATCACGTCTATCGACGTGAAACATCCTGCTATATTACGTATAGTGACGTTAAACAACATGTGGTATTACGTCTGCTGATGGCAGCTTAAGACACTATACAAGATGAAAGCGGTGACTAATTAAATTAGAACAATCACTATCATTGTTAAAGAGTCAAAATTGTACCATGTAAAATAATTTGTTTTTATAGTCTGATAATTCTCGGAATAAATTGATTTTTGTTATGTACATAGTACCGGTATGTTCTCTCTCTCTGGATATTTATCAATTGGTTTTTGTTGTGTACATAGTACCGGTATGTTAAGGAGGATAACTAAATTTAATTCTGGTGGCCGATATTTATGATATTCAGAACCATTCTAAACATGCTTGTACCACCTATCAAAAAGACACAAAATATCTTTCTACTTAAAAAGGTATATTGAAACATTAGTCATAATATAAACCAGAAACCAGCATGAGATAATAGGATCAATAAACACATTTAGCGGCCATTTAAAGTATGCTACTTGCTAGTATATAGAATTATTATGCAAAATAACAGCAATAAATCAAATTGTAACCTTTTTCGAATGAAAGCCCACGGGCCACTCTGCAACTTTAAAGCATTCGTATATGCCGTTTAGAAGTCAACAATTCAAAAATTCAATGTCAAATTATTGAATGTTGGTTCCCTATTAGAATTTGTTGGGACTTTTAGTATGGTGTTCTTGGACCTTAAAGAAATGCATCGCATTGATTGACAAACATTCTGTTGCAATTAGTTCCATGTTTGGCTAAATTTTAGGCTAAAATGACTGACCTTTTTACGCTCTAGCGAACACAAGATAATCGTCGTAAAGTCCCTAATTGTTCTTTCTTCAACACAAACGACTACGTTTGATAGATAATAAAAGGCTACAAAACAAGCCACTACCACCACTAAACTAAACACTTTGACTGCCAGAGGTTTTTCCAGTTAGAAACTGCCACCGCCAGCGTTTTTAGCTCAATTCGATGTTTTTATTAATGCTGATTGATACTATGTATCTGATCTGATTTACATGTAATTAAGACTAAAATAATCATAAAGATTTTAGATTTACAATGGTACCAAGAACGATTTTCAAATCGCAATATGTAAATCGTAATAGTAAAATGAAAGTAACCCACTTTTTGAGTTTTTCGTAGTTTCGCGCAAGAAAGTCGAGATATTCGCGATTTTGTGCAAGACATCACAATATGAAAATATCGCCCGGTGAGATCAACAAACAGCGAAAAAGTTACTTACACCGTTACACGGCACCGATAGGCCTATAAAAACAAGTTATCACTATCGAAAAATGTATTACATTTTATAAATCATAATCTTACATCAATGTTTCGCCAAAATCCACATAGTAAAGACACCAGGCCTAGTTAACTCTAGGCCTAAATTTGGCCCGGAGCCGTTTTACGACTAGGCCTAGGCTAGTCTCTATAGTACACGTACTAGAGCCTAGCTAGTAAACTGATGATAATGTTCATACCATTTCTAAACAAGTCTGTTGCGTTAAACTCGGCCACTTACAGTGAAACACCAAAACAATTAGGGTATACATACAATAATAAAATTAAAGACTTCATATTGCGCTGTGATGCGCGGTGTATGTTATTTCGACAGGTACCATTTTGACAATCGTTCGTAACCAGATTAGTTACTTTCAAAAAGTAAAATATTAACGGTCGAGACCGAATATAGTGTCCATATTTATAGTATATACCAATAATTAACCTATCTACCGGATTTCGTAAAAAAACGCGAAACACGAAGATCTTCGTGTGTTTGGCAGTCAAGCGTTGTGCAGTCAAAGTGTTAATAAGTATAGCTTCCAATTCACATTCCCTTCTAAATTCAAATACCAATTAGTTTCAAAATGAAACGATATTTTGTAGCAGTATCGTGTTGTGTAGCTTGTATTTGTGTTACTTGTACCAGATTGAACATCAACATTACTATAATAAGCATGGTAAAAAGATGGAATGCCACCACAGAAGAATTGGAATCAAATAATACATGTAATGAGATTTCGAATGCCAGTGCAACAAACTCGGTAAGCTCAAGCCATCGGCCTTCTTTCAATTCTGTCATGGATGACATTTGTATGTTTTATTATGTTTAATTAAGTGTGATTTTCTTGTTTATTCTGTAATATTTGTTTAGGACCACAATGGAAATAAGTTTGCCGTATCGGTACTTTATTGTGTTTTTATCCTATTGATTTTATGTCAGAACAAAGAAATAAAAAAATAAATAATGATTACTCGTGTATCACCACCCACTAACGTAACATTAATATAACCACTAACGTAACATTAATATAACCACTAACGTAACATTAATATAACCACTAACGTAACATTAATATAACCACTAACGTAACATTAATATAACCACTAACGTAACATTAATATAACCACTAACGTAACATTAATATAACCACTAACGTAACATTAATATAACCACTAACGTAACATTAATATAACCACTAACGTAACATTAATATAACCACTAACGTAACATTAATATAACCACTAACGTAACATTAATATAACCACTAACGTAACATTAATATAACCACTAACGTAACATTAATATAACCACTAACGTAACATTAATATAACCACTAACGTAACATTAATATAACCACTAACGTAACATTAATATAACCACTAACGTAACATTAATATAACCACTAACGTAACAAAAATCAACCACTAATGTAACAATTTCATTAACCACTAACGTAACAACAGTTAAACTACTAACGTGACAAACTTCATTAACCACTACCGTAACAACAGTTTAACCACTTACGTCACAAACTTCATTACCCACTAACGTAACAAATCTAAACACTAACGTAACAAACTTCATTAACCACTAACGTAACAACAGTTTAACCACTTACGTCACAAACTTCATTAACCACTAACGTAACAAATCTAAGCACTAACGTAACAACAGTTTAACCACTAACGTAACCAACTTCATTAACCACTACCGTAACAAAATGTAACCACTAACGTAACAACAGTTTAACCACTTACGTCACAAACTTCATTAACCACTAACGTAACAACAGTTTAACCACTAACGTAACCAACTTCATTAATCACTAACGTAGCAAAATGTAACCACAAACGTAGCAACAGTAGAAAATGTTGAGATATGTTTGAACTTCCTTTAAGTTGGAAATCTCTCAGTTTTAATCCTGTGTGTTTTTTAGTCGATTGAAATAGTAAAGTAGGATGAAACGATACACCACTACGACGTTTATATTTTTTGTAATTACAGTATTAATTAATACAAACGTTGTGAAGCAACTGTCAGTAATAAAGTTTATTTGTATATTATGTGTTTATATAATGTAAAACAGTTGTGAAAAACACCTATCTTCGAGGCAAATCATTTAAACTAAATTCTCTTTAATCATCAATAAATAATTATCTAATTCAACTTAATTAGTAGGCCTAATGGTTTCTGATTGCTGATACGATTTAGTACGGAAAGTATAAACCCACTTTCTAAATTATTGAGAAAAAAGGTTAAGCGCGATGAAATGTCCGTCGAATAAGAATAAAACTCTAAATACGTCCTATAAAAACCTACGTCCTTACGTAAATGTATACATACGCTCTTTCAATTGCCCAGATGGCTTCTTGAAATTTAGTGTTAATAATTAACTGGAAATTGTAAAAATGAACACAGAGCGAATGAATATAGTCAAACACGATGTAATCTGTAGCCAAATATAATTGCCATCATGAGAATTCTGAGTTCTGGGTTGACAAACTAGCATAGGTGTTTAGCACTTGTTTGGTTTTTCCGTGCCTCCTTTTATAATTATTTTGTCTTCTTTGTAATGTATATGGCAGAAATTGAATAAATAGATAAAAAATAAATAAATAAATTTTAAAATTAAAATAAAACTTTAGACTTGAATTGTCTGTATTGCATGGTATCGGCCTGTGCCACATTCCTGTCTCATTATTTTTATGATGGATTGCTATCTTCATATTTATAAAATTCGTATCAAACATGGATTGTTTTCTTACAACAACGTCTTGCAATTAAGGAATATTATATATAATATATACTCATACTCTACTGGTCTTAATAGCATTTTCAGTGTTACATATTATAATAATTTTATATTTTATCCGTGTCTGATTGAAATAAGAAGTGCTGTCTTTACAACGCTATACTCATGACATTGAGGGGAAGGGTGGTGGTGTGGGTGGTGGTGGTTGAACTGCAATAACAAAGCTGATTGTACAGATATAGACGGCGACTAAAACGCTAGCTTATTATCTGTTATCTCTACAACAACCACGCATGTGCGATACTCGGGGGGTACAGCAAAAGAAGCTGTAATGACGTTATAAGAAAGGAGAAGTAGTTCTTTATAAATCGCACTTTTTTTCGATTGATACCAGGTTTATGACGTCATAATTCTCCATCCGCCACTCGAAGTACGAACATTTTCTCTCTATAGCTTTGTTCACCTACCTTAGTATATGCATGCCATGTTTCAGAGCCGTCAGACGACGCGTAAAGAACTAGTAGGACTTAGAAGTTGGCTCAATATATAGTGTCCTGATGGAAGAGGAAGAAGAGGAAGAAGAGGAGGAGGAGAAGATGAGTGAGTCCTAGACTTGGGTACCCCGAGTAAAAATACCGATATCTCACTTCTGCAGTCACCAATTTTATAGTATTTTTTTTTTTAAAAATCGACTTGTCTTCAACATTATGGTGCTGTACTCGAGCTGTTTAACCAATTGCCAGCTATTAAAAACAATTATCGGAGGAGATAGGTAAATGCGAAGCATCCTCGTATCATTTTGGCGGGTATTTTTCAAGATGGACATCCATTAGACAGTGTATACCACGATCGGAAAACACCCCTATTTGGGGCAAATCGTTGAACCTAAATTCGTTTTATTCGTCAATAATTAATTATCTAACTCAACTTAATTAGTAAACAGGGTTACATCAGGTGGTTAAAATCAGTACCAAAAGAGTGAACCAACTTTATACCATCGAGTAAAAATTCTAGAAGTAACGCGCGATTTACCGAATTTTGCCCTTACGTAAATGTATATATTATATAGGTGTAACACTATTAATTATCCAGTTAAAGAGCTGACGAACAAACAAACATGAATAAACTCAATTCCTAGATTTCCAACATTCGAATCAAAACATATGATGATAAAG
This sequence comes from Antedon mediterranea, assembly GCF_964355755.1. Taxonomy (NCBI): domain Eukaryota; kingdom Metazoa; phylum Echinodermata; class Crinoidea; order Comatulida; family Antedonidae; genus Antedon; species Antedon mediterranea. Next base: position 21,511,501 of record NC_092678.1, on the reverse strand, counting down.
AGTTTTTAATGTTTACGATTTCTTAATATTTTCCCCTGTTAAACTTGTTACGTTAGTGGTAAATGGATTGTTACATTAGTGGTTGGTTTTTCTTACGTTAGTGGGTGATACAACTCGTTAATTCGTTTAGTTTTCTGAGTTATGTCATGAGATCGGTTTCAGAGATATTTATAAACATTGAAACTCAACTAAAACAACACAAATTTCGGTTACGTTTTCATTTTATAGATATACAGTTAATATTTGCTTATTTGTATTTACGTTTTCGTTCTCTAGAACACAATTTCGGTCCTTGCAAACAAGTTTAGTTTTCTGAGTTATGGTCGGTTTTGATTTAGATAAAATGGAAATAATAAATCTAATCGCGTGTTCTACACATTATAGTGATTAGATATTCTGTGTTTACGATTTCGTTTTCCAGATACCAACCTATGATTGGGACGACCAAACACAACAGCAAATACTTGGATCGATTTTTTACGGCTATATAATAGGCGGACTGCCGGGCGGTTGGTTTGCTGGTAAAATTGGTGGAAAACGATCAATTTTAATAGTTCTTCTGTTGGAAAGTTTGTTGTGTGCCATGATCCCGTGGGCTGCAGACGTTGGGACCAGTCTCCTGACCATCGTACGGGTTTTACAAGGCTTCATAGAAGTTAGTAACTAAGATATTTGCACTTTTGTACTCCAGCATTTTCACAAGGACGGTAACGTTTACCCACTATTTACACGCTCACACACAAAACCCTTTCAGAAAACAATGGCTGTAGTGCGTCAAACAGCATTACGCAACACACCCAATAAACAATGAAAATAATGTGATGTGTGTCTTGCGTACCATACGTTTACGCATTATTTACCGTAACAACACTATACCGTTATAACAATAACGTTTCAGACGACAATGGCGATAGTGCGTAACACGTACGTTACTAACACCCCCAAAACGTAAAACACCATAAAATGACTACATGATGTGTTGCGTAACGGTAATACGTTTCTGAAAACGTTATCATTTTAGACATTTTACTTTCAGGGAATAGGCATGCCAGCGATATACATCACTTTACGAAAATGGATTGTTCCGTCTGAACGGAGTACATTAGTATCTATTGCATTTTCTGGTAAGTTCGACTCATGGCGTAACAGAAAGCTATGGCCTAGATTATTAGAGTATAGAGTGAGGAAATCATCCTGCCTAAAAAGGACGTATACGTAACACACGTGAGACGTGAGTTGACAGCATTAATAATCCATCGCTTGTGATTTGTCAAATTAATTGCGTTTCGCTTACGTCATCGCGTTATTCCCAGATAGTAGGAACCAATGTTAAAGTTTAAAAAAAAGAAATCTCTAATTTTTCACACATTCAAGTCTGTTTCAGTTTCCCGCCTTGTAGAGGCAACTGACATTGTAAAAGCTAAAAGTTGAAACAACGATCGATGTGGGGGACAGAAGGGTATTTAGAACGAAGGTTAAATCGAAACCTGATGAAATCAAACTGTATATACCGTTTATTTTCTTTACAGGCTCGTGTATAGCTGAAGTTTTCTGTTACCCACTATCTACGTGGATTTCTGACTCTTCCCGTTTAGGTGGATGGCCGACATCATACTACACTTTCAGTAAGTTTTTACTCTCTTACACCCCCCCCTCCCCCCTATAGGTTGAGGTCTCCTCAATTACATTGTATATTCTTTTGCGTTCTTTTTTCTAAAAAAACATTTTCTTCTTGTTTTTAGGTACCGTTGGTGTTTTATTCGCAATAATATTCAAAACTTTCATTTACGACGACCCGGTTGACGATCCTTATGTTTCAACGAATGAGGTTGAATATTTGAAAAGTTTTCAACTTGAAGAAAATAAGGTAAAGTCTCAAGTAATAAGGTACTGAATATGATGCATTGTTATAATTGTCATAACGCTTCGTTCTTGAAAGCGCACAGCAAGTTCCAATCAGGACGCGAATTTTCCGAATACGATTGTAGCGCCCGACCCATGCGCCTGCGTCGTTTCGTGGGAACCAATCGCTTAAGGCGACTGGTGTAGTACACTGTTGACTTACTCCTTCATTTATTCTGTTGTGATTAATGCAATCTAACAACAGGATGCTGAACTTCAGGAATCAAATGGCTATCTGTGTCTGTGACACGATCAGTTCCACAGCGCGCCGCGGAAATTATGTACAGTTACTGTTGGTATTTGTCGCAGCCAGACATAAGATCAAAGGACTGTTACGAGTTCCTATCTTGGTAAGGTGAGCTCAGTGTACCGTTGTTAGATTGCTTTGCTGTGATCAACATTCAATTCAAACTGTATTTCTTTGTAGGACATACCGGTTCCATGGTGTGATATGTTGACATCAACTGCAGTGTGGTCTCTCATCTTTGCTTACACGGCGTACTGTTTCAGTTTTTACTTCATACTTGTTGAAGAACCAATTTTGTTATTTCTATTAGGATTTAATACAACAAATGTAAGTGAATCTCTTTTCATCCATTTATCCGTTTTCTGCTTAAACTTCAGGGATTTGACGACAGCATAGGAGATTAAAAACTATTGTTCCAACTTTTATAAACTAAAGCCTAGGAAAACACAAAAATAAAATGTCTTACTTATGTCATTTACACAATAATTATGTCCATTTATTTATTCATGGTTTCTAACTGTAAGACATTGGAAATATATATTATAAATATAGGCCTATATCATTTTCCAGTAGCAATCTGCAGTCACTTTTGTTTTTTACTTCTTTCTACATCTAACCTCTAGACCGAGATTTGTAAAAAGACAAATATTTTTGCATCTATGGTGTTTCAGAGACGTATAATACTTGAGCTCACAATTCCGTATTCTGTTTACAAAAATCCAAACGCCGACTTAAACAAGACAATCACTACTATACAGAATTTGGGCAAGTCTACTAGCTCTGGTGTCGCTTTGACCTTTTTTATTTGACGTCATCCTTCGGTGGTGCAGTTAATTTTAATTTTCAGAAACATAGAATGCGAGATCCTAGGACTATACCATTTTGTTTTGTACTTCTAGATTGCAATTTTAACATCAATTCCACCGATTCTGGAATTTGCAGTTACCCTGCTGTCTGGTGTGGTTGCTGATGTCATCATTCGGCGGGAATACATGAATGTTCTAAATACTAGGAAGTTTTTTATGATTTTACGTAAGATTAAAGGGTTATAATTTTTTTTTTTAATTATGATTTAATTCATTTACTCGTTTTTAGTGCTTTATAATTTTTATAATCGTACGTAAGATGAAACGGTTAATTTTTGTGGTTTGTTTTTTTAATGTTCGTACCTTGATTGATACACTCCTCCAACTCAGGCTTGCCTTTTGGAGATTCCCACCTTCTTTTGCGTTATATTTTGTTTATTATTATACAGAAATATTTTGAAATAGAAATGTTAACATTCTGTTATGATTCTCAGAAGAAATGTTATGATTATAAACTTTGGTACAAATTTCCATGACTTTTTTTTGTAGATATGGGAATACCTGCCCTGTGTCTGTGCTGTATTAGATTCTTTGAAAACCATGCACTCGTTGTTATACTTCTTACAGTGGCGTTTGCTTCTGGTGGAATATATGCGACGAGCACATTTACAAATATAATGGAGATATCAAAGGAACACTCACAAATAATCGTAGGAATGGTAACAACCGGAGCCGCTGCGGTTGGTTTTATTGGTCCACTTATTCTTGGAGCTTTGATCAAAGAAGATGTAAGTATTAAGTTTGATTGAAACAACCATCCATCACGCGTCCTGTTTACGAGTTTAAATCTGAGTTTTTTTGTTGTTTTTTTTCCAGAATACAGCCAATCAGTGGTCTTTGATGTTTTTAATAATTGCTGCTTTCCATATTTTTGCAATGATTTTCTTTCTAATATTTGCAAAAGCAGAGCAACAAGAATGGTCACATGGAAATATTACAAAACAAGAGATGAAATCATACAACACTATACAGGATGGCAATGCAAGCTAATAAGCAAATTCTCGTACGGTATTACGTCTAGCGACCTGAAAACACACTCTGTATCACGTCTATCGACGTGAAACATCCGGCTATATTACGTATAGTGACGTTAAACAACATGTGGTATTACGTCTGCTGATGGCAGCTTAAGACACTATACAATATGAAAGCGGTGACTAATTCAATTAGAACAATCACTATCATTGTTAAAGAGTCAAAATTGTAAAATAATTTGTTTTTATAGTCTGATACTTCTCGGAATAAATTGATTTTTGTTGTGTACATAGTACCGGTATGTTCTCTCTCTCTGTGGATATTTATCAATTGATTTTTGTTATGTACATAGTACCGGTATGTTAAGGAGGATAACTAAATTTAATTCTGGTGGCCGATATTTATGATATTCAGAACCATTCTAAACATGCTTTTACCACCTATCAAAAAGACACAAAATATCTTTCTACTTAAAAAGGTATATTGAAACATTAGTCATAATATAAACCAGAAACCAGCATGAGATAATAGGATCAATAAACACATTTAGCGGCCATTTAAAGTATGCTACCTGCTAGTATATAGAATTATTATGCAAAATAACAGCAATAAATCAAATTGTAACCTTTTTCGAATGAAAGCCCACGGGCCACTCTGCAACTTTAAAGCATTCGTATAGCCTAGGCCGTTTAGAAGTCCGAACATATGTCAAATTATTGAATGTTGGCGGCCATTTCTTTTCCCTATTAGAATTTGTTGGGACTTTTAGTATGGTGTTCTTGGACCTTAAAGAAATGCATCGCATTGATTGACAAACATTCTGTTGCAATTAGTTCCATGTTTGGCTAAATTTTAGGCTAAAATGACTGACCTTTTTACGCTCTAGCGAACACAAGATAATCGTCGTAAAGTCCCTAATTGTTCTTTCTTCAACACAAACGACTAACGTTTGATAGATAATAAAATGCTACAAAACAAGCCACTACTACCAGTATAGCTTCCAATCCGCATTCCTTCTAAATTCAAATACGAATCAGTTTCAAAATGAAACGATATTTTGTAGCAGTATCGTGTTGTGTAGCTTGTATTTGTGTTACTTGTACCAGATTGAACATCAACATTACTATAATAAGCATGGTAAAAAGATGGAATGCCACCACAGAAGAATTGGAATCAAATAATACATGTAATGAGATTTCGAATGCCAGTGCAACAAACTCGGTAAGCTCAAGCCATCGGCCTTCTTTCAATTCTGTCATGGATGACATTTGTATGTTTTATTATGTTTAATTAAGTGTGGTTTTCTTGTTTATTCTGTAATATTTGTTTAGGACCACAATGGAAATAAGTTTACCGTATCGGTACTTTATTGTGTTTTTATCCTATGATTTTATGTCAGAATAAATTAAGAAACAAAAAAATAAATAATAATTACTCGTGTATCACCACCCACTAACGTAACATTAATATAACCACTAACGTAACAAAAATCAACCACTAATGTAACAATTTCATCAACCACTAACGTAACAACATGCAGTTAAACTACTAACGTAACAAACTTCATTAACCACTACCGTAACAACATTTTAACCACTTACGTCACAAACTTCATTAACCACTAACGTAACAAATCTAAGCACTAACGTAACAACAGTTTAACCACTAACGTAACCAACTTCATTAACCACTAACGTAACAAATCTAAGCACTAACGTAACAACAGTTTAACCACTAACGTAACCAACTTCATTAATCACTAACGTAGCAAAATGTAACCACAAACGTAGCAACAGTAGAAAATGTTGAAATATGTTTGAACTTCCTTTAAGTTGGAAATTTCTTCTTTTGTTTTAAATCCTGTGTGTTTTTTATTCGATTGAAATAGTAAAAGTAGGATGTAACGATACACCACTACGACGTTTATATTTTTTTGCAATTGCAGTATTAATTAATACAAACGTTGAGAAGCAACTGTCAGTAATAAAGTTTATTTGTATATTATGTGTTTATATAATGTAAAACAGTTGTGAAAAACACCTATCTTCGCGGCAAATCATTTAAACTAATTTGTCTTTAATCATCAATAAATATCTAATTCAACTTAATTAGTAGGCCTAATGGTTTCTGATTGCTGATACAATCTAGTACGGAAAGTATAAACCCACTTTCTAAATTATTGAGAAAAAAGGTTAAGCGTGATGAAATGTCCGTCGAATAAGAATAAAACTCTAAATACGTCCTATAAAAACCTACGTCCTTACGTAAATGTATACATACGCTTTATCAATTGCCCAGATGGCTTCTTGAAATTTAGTGTTAATAATTAACTGGAAATTGTAAAAATGAACACAGAGCGAATGAATACAATCCAACACGATGTAATCTGTAGCCAAATATAATTGCCATCATGAGAATTCTGAGTTCTGGGTTGACAAACTAGCATAGGTGTTTAGCACTTGTTTGGTTTTTCCGTGCCTCCTTTTATAATTATTTTGTCTTCTTTGTAATGTATATGGCAGAAATTGAATAAATAGATAATAAATAAATAAATAAATTTTAAATTAAAAATAAACTTTAGACTTGAATTGTCTGTATTGCATGGTATCGGCCTGTGCGACATTCCTGTCTCATTATTTTATGATGGATTGTTATCTTCATATTTATAAAATTCGTATCAAACATGGATTGTTTTCTTACAACAAGGAATATTATATATAATATATAATCATACTCTACTGGTCTTAATAGCATTTTCAGTGTTACATATTATAATAATTTTATATTTTATCCGTGTCTGAAATATGAAGTGCTGTCTTTACAACGCTATACTCATGACATTGAGGGGAGGGGTGGTGGTGTGGGTGGTGGTGGTTGAACTGCAATAACAAAGTTGATTGTACAGATATAGACGGCGACTAAACGCTAGCTTATTATCTGTTATCTCTAAAACAAGCACGAATGTGCGATACTCGGGGTACAGCAAAAGAAGCTGTAACGACGTTATAAGAAGGGAGGAGTAGTTTTTTATAAATCGCACTTTTTTTCCGATTGATACCATGTTTATGACGTCATATTTCTCCATCCGCCACTCGAAGTACGAACATTTTCTCTCTATAGCTTTGTTCACCTATTACCCTAGTATATGCATGCCATGTTTCAGAGCCGTCAGACGACGCGTAAAGAACTAGTAGGACTTTGGAAGTTGGCTCAATATATAGTGTCCTGATGGAAGAGGAAGAAGAGGAAGAAGAAGAGGAGAAGATGAGTGAGTCCTAGACTTGGGTACCCCGAGTAAAAATACCTGGAAGAGAGATTGGAATGTTCCATTCATCGCCAAGCAATACGTTTGTATAAACGTATATTAAATCGATCAAAATAGTATTTTTTAAAGAAAATCGACTTGTCTTCAACATTATGGTGCTCTACTATTAAAGTGGCCGCAAACAATATGTTTATGCCAACGGTAGATCATCATGTTTAAAAGACACCAATATAGGGGTGCCACAGGGTTCTGTTTTAGGACCACTTTTGTTTTTAATTTACATCAATGATATAAGTCGAGCAAGTAGTAAAATAGATATAATTAGTTTTGCTGACGACACAACTTGTATAACAAGGGGAGATGACCCTACAATGTTAAACCATACTATGAATATTGAACTAGAAAAAATAAACGTATGGCTTAAAGCAAATAAGCTGTTACTGAATGTCAGCAAAACTAATTACGTTGTTTTTAGAACTAACCAAAAGAACTTTGACAAAAACCAGTTTAAAATAAAAATGAATAATGTGTTATTACATAGAAAAGAAAATGTGACATTTCTAGGTGTAATTTTAAACGAAAATCTTAACTGGAAACATCACATACAGCTTATTAGGAAAAAAATGTCTAGGGCAATTGGTATACTTTTAAAAGTAAGAGAATTCTTTCCTCATAAAGTCCGTATTAGTCTTTATAACACCTTAGTATTACCTCACCTTCAGTATGGTAACTTAATATGGGGAAATACATACAAGAGCACGTTAGAAGTAATACTAAAACTCCAAAAGAGAGCTGTAAAATGCATTACCTTCTCTAAATCCAGACAAGCCTCAGAGCCACTGTTTAAGAAACTAAAAATATTAAACGTTTATGATATTTACAAAGTAAACGTCATAGAATTTATGGCAAACGTAAAATTCAATGAATTACCACATCACATTTTAAATATTTTTAATTACTGTGACAGTATTAGGCCTACTCATAACCTCAGAACAGAAACTGAATTCGAAATTCCCTTCACAAGAATAACTTGCAGTCAACAGTTTATACACATATATGGACCAAAATTGTGGAAAGAATTCACTTGTAATGGTGGTAATAAACCGGTTATCTTAAAGAAACAAAATAAATGTATAAAAAAACAGGTCAAAAAATACTTTTTATCACTATATGCTGATTAACAACACCTTTGTTTATTTAAGTTCTATATACTTGTTCTTATGTAAAAGGGTCCTACAAAAAAACGAAGCTACAGCTTTTTTATGCAGGATCCCTGTTCTCAGTTGTACTGTAATTATGATGTACTGTAATTGATTGATTGATTGATTGATTGATTCTTTTATTTTTCACACAACATTCTTAAAAATATAAATAAAAGATTAAGTACAATAAAGTGTGAAAAACAGGATAACCACAAGCAAGCAAAGCTTTTAATCTGTGGCACCCTAACTTAAAATATAAATTTACAAATATATTACAAAAAATGTTTTCATGTAGTAAATAAATGAAGGAAAATACAACGTACTATAATATAACATATATATATACATCAGTCTCAGAATATATACAAAATTGTAATTAATTAAGTTAAAGTTAGACATATTTTACAAATGTTGTTTTCGCATAGATATATTGTTTCTTTATAACTATTAATGCACTTATTTAGTAATAGTTTTTTAAATATTGATATATTTTCACTCTCTCTTATATTTCTTATAAGTTGATTCCATAGCTTAGGTCCTCTATATGCTATACTTTGCTGACCCATATTAGTTGATTTTAATTTTATACAATAATTGTCTTTATTTCGAGTGTTATATGTATGATAATTATCAAATAAACTGAATAAAGAATTAAAACATTTTGGAAGTTGTCCTTTTTGGTATTTAAACATAAAATTTAAAACACTGTTTTTATACAAATCAAATATATTAAATGTGCCCGTTTTCACAAAGAGCTGAGAAGAGGGATGATGAAAGTCTACCTTACAAATGATCCTAAGAGCTTTTTTTTGAAGCAATAGAAGGCGATCCAAATTGTCTTTGTTCCCCGCACCCCATACAATAATACCATATGTCAACACTGGTAATATAAGTGTCTTGTATATGGTAAGTAACACTTCAGTAGATACTAATTTTTTTATATGACACATGGCACCAATTATTGAGGATGCTTTACAAGAAACTGCATTTGTATGGTGTCTAAAGTTCAGTTTCTCATCAATGACGACACCGAGAAATTTAGTATATGGTACTCTGTCTATTGAAACTCTATTTATTGAAAGTACAAATTGGGATGTGTCAATGTTGGTATTCTTTCCACTAAATAACATATACGTAGTCTTGGTTGTATTAATAGTTAATCTATTAGTTTTACACCATTTCTCAATTTTATTTAGTTCATTTGTCATTATTGTAAAGGCAGTGACGATATCATTGTGTTGTAAAAACATATTCGTATCATCTGCAAACATTATTAAATCAACGACATTACTTACAGAAAACATGTCATTTATGAAAATCAAAAACAGCAGGGGTCCAAGGATTGACCCTTGTGGAACGCCTTGTTTTATTATTTTGGTTACAGACTGACACTTCCCAATTTGTACGAATTGTTGTCTTTCTCTAAGGTAGCTTCGGTACCAATCAAGAACCACGCCTCTTATTCCATAATGGGGCAATTTTGTGAGCAATAATTCATGATCTATCGAATCGAACGCCTTGGATAAATCCAAAAATACGCCAATCATAAATTGCTTGTTGTCAACGGCTGTTGTTATTTTATCAAGGACTTGTAGGAGGGCGTGGTTAGTTGAATGACCTGCCCTGAATCCATATTGAGATTCATGTAACATATCATATTTACACAAAAAAGCGATTGTTTGGTCATATACGACCCTTTCAAATACCTTAGATATACATGGTAATATCGATATTGGTCTATAATTTTCTATGTTCTCCCTTGCTCCTTTTTTATTCACAGGAATTGTTTTAGCAATTTTTAGTTGACAAGGAAATACACCCGATTGAAGGGATACATTGATTATATGAGATAACGGTTTAGCCAGTATATCTGAGTTATTTTTTATATAAATGGTACCTATGTCATCACAACCACTTGACTTATTTACATTTAAGTCATTAATGTATTTAATGATATCGGACTCGGATACAGCTCTAAAAAACATTGATGACTAAATAAATGTGGAATGTGGAATACTCGAGCTGTTTAACCAATTGCCAGCTATTAAAAACAATTATCGGAGGAGATAGGTAAATGCGAAGCATCCTCGTATCATTTTTGCGGATATTTTTCAAGATGGACATCCATTAGACAGTGTATACCACGATCGGAAAACACCCCTATTTGGGGCAAATCGTTGAACCTAAATTCGTTTTATTCGTCAATAATTAATTATCTAACTCAACTTAATTAGTAAACAGGGTTACATCAGGTGGTTAAAATCAGTACCAAAAGAGTGAACCAACTTTATACCATCGAATAAAAATTCTAGAAGTAGCGCGCAATTTACCGAATTTTGCCCTTACGTAAATTTATATATTATATACGTGTAACACCATTATTTATCCAATTAAAGAGATCTGACGTTAGAGAGATCTAGATTTCCAACATTCGAAACAAAACATATGATGATAAAGAGTTTTTTAATGTTTACGATTTCTTAATATTTTTCCCCTGACTGTTGTTACGTTAGTGGTAAATGGATTGTTACATTAGTGGTTGGTTTTTGTTACGTAAGTGGGTGATACAACTCGTTTAGTTAAGTTTTCTGATTTATGTCATGAGATCGGTTTCAGAGATTTTTATAAACATTGAAACTATAAAACAACACAAATTTCGGTTACGTTTTCATTTTATAGATATACAGTACAGGAAATATTTGCTTGTTTGTATTTACGTTTTCGTTCTCTAGAACACAATTTCGGTCCTTGCAAACAAGTTTAATTTTCTGAGTTATGGTCGGTTTTGATTTAGATAAAATGGAAATAATAAATCTAATCCCGTGTAAATTATTAGTTTAAAACATGTTGTACACATTATATTGATTAGATGTTCTGTGTTTACGATTTCGTTCTCCAGATACCAACCTATGATTGGGACGACCAAACACAACAGCAAATACTTGGATCGTTTTTTTACGGTTATATAATAGGCGGACTGCCGGGCGGTTGGTTTGCTGGTGAAATTGGCGGAAAACGATCAATTGTAATAGTTCTTCTGTTGCAAGGTTTACTGTCTGCCATGATACCTTGGGCTGCCGGCGTTGGAACCAGTCTTCTGACCATCGTACGGGTTTTACAAGGCGTCATAGAAGTTAGTATCCAAGATATTTGCAGTTTTGTACTACAGCATTTTCACAAGGACGGTAACGTTTACGCACTATTTACACGCGCGCTCACACACAAAAACCTTTCAGAAAACAATGGCTGTAGTGCGTCAAACAACATTACGCAACACACCCAATAAACAATGAAAATAATGTGATGTGTGTCTTGTGTACCATACGTTTACGCATTATTTACCGTAACAACACTATACCGTTATAACGATAAGGTTTCAGACGACAATGGCGATAGTGCGTAACACGTACGTTACTAACACCCCCAAAACGTAAAACACCATAAAATGACTACATGATGTGTTGCGTAACGGTAATACGTTTCTGGAAACGTTATCATTTTAGATATTTTACTTTCAGGGATTAACCATGCCAGCGATATACATCACTTTACGAAAATGGCTTGTTCCGTCTGAACGGAGTACATTAGTATCTATTGCATATTCTGGTAAGTTCGACTCATGGCGTAGCAGAAACCTATGGCCTAGATTATTAGAGTAGATTGAGGAAATCATTCTGCCTAAAAAAGACGTATACGTAACACACGAGACGTGAGTTAACAGTAATAATAATCCATCGCTTGTGATTTGTCAAATTACTTGCGTTGCGCTTACGTCATCGCGTTAGTCCCAGGTAGTAGGAACCAATGTTAAAGTTTAGAAAAAAGAAATCTCTCTTTGTTCACACAATCAAATCTGTTTCCCGCCTTGTAGAGGCAACTGACATTGTAAAAGCTAAAAGTTGAAACAACGATCGATGTGAGGGACAGAAGGATATTTAGAACGAGGGTTAAATCGAAACCTGATGAAATCAAACTCTATATACCGTTTATTTTCTTTACAGGCTCGTGTATAGCTGAAGTTTTCTGTTACCCACTATCTACGTGGATTTCTGACTTTTCCCGTTTAGGTGGATGGCCGACATCATACTACACTTTCGGTAAGTTTTTACTCCCCCCCCCCCCCCCCAATAGGTTGAGGTCTCCTCAATTACATTGTATATTATTTTGCGTTGCGTCCTTGTGGGAACAAAGCTTTAGTTTAATATAGCAAATCAGTAAGCACAACTAGTTTTTCACTATCAAATTTTTTTCTAAAAAAACATTTTCTTCTTGTTTTTAGGTACCGTTGGTTTTTTATTCGCAATAATATTCAAAACTTTCATTTACGACGACCCGGTTGACGATCCTTATGTTTCAACGAATGAGGTTGAATATTTGAAAAGTTTTCAACTTGAAGAAAATAAGGTAAAGTCTCAAGTAATAAGGTAATGAATATGACGCATTGTTATAATCATCGTAACGCTTCGTTCTTGAAAGCGCACAGCAAGTTCCAATCAGGACGCGATTTGTCCGAATACGATTGTAGCGCCCGACCCATGCGCCTGCGTCTTTTCGTGGGAACCAATCGCTTAAGGCGACTGGTGTAGTACACTGTTGACTTACTCCTTCATTTATTTTGTTGTGATTAATGCAATCTAACAACAGGACGCTGAACTTCAGGAATCAAATGGCTATCTGTGTCTGTGACACGATCAATTCCACGCCCCTTAACAGACACAGTAAGAAAAAGTCGCAACCTAAAACAAATTGATATTGAGAAATTCAAAAATGACAATCAAGCTTGTGTGTCTAATATAACCGATGTAAGTGTGATTCTTGAAGATAGTGTAGAAAACTATTCTCATCTCAGAGCTGTACTTGATTTAGATGCGCCAGTTCAGAAAAAAACAATTAGGCAAAAGGAAGCTAAACCGTGGTATACAGATGAAATTCGATCTGAAAGGAAATTACGTCGTCAACTTGAACGTAAGTGGATGAAATCAAAGCTTCTTAAGGATAGACAGGAATACTGTGACCAAAGATGTATATGGACTGATTGAAAAGGCCAAGACGCGGTATTACTCTAGTATGGTTAGTGACTGTACAGGTGATCAAAAGAAACTTTTCGATTTAGTAAATAAACTTTTACATCGTTCCAAGTCATCAGTCCTTCCTTCGTCTGTCTCAGATGAAGCTCTTGCTGAAAGATTTTCTGTATTTTTTATAAATAAAATTAAATCAATTCGTGATTAGAAAATGAAAATACAGCAGAAGTTACAACTGCTTCTGATAAATGTATAAATATAAATAAATCTTATGATTTAACTAGGTCCATACAGTTTTCTCAGTTCGAACCTGCAAGTGAGGAGGAAATTTTCAATATTGTCAAAAATTCTCCCTCAAAATCGTGTGCACTTGACCCGGTACCAACTTCACTGATAAAGAAATGTACTTCTGCATTTATTCCATTAATCACACATATTGTAAATAAGTCTCTTTAAAGTGGTTCTTTCCCAGAGTCTCTTAAAGTCACTCATGTTTGACCCACATTGAAAAAAACAGGTCTTGATTCCGAGAATCTGAAAAACTACAGACCTATCTCGAATCTTGGTTTTTTAGGAAAAATAATTGAGAAGGTTGTTTCTAAACGGATATTGTCGCATGTACAAAACCATAGTCTACTTGATCCGTATCAATCTGCCTACAAAGTGCATCATAGTACTGAAACTGCATTACTTCGTGTAAATAACGATATCCTACGTGCAATGGATGATGGAAAGCTAACTGCTCTAGTATTATTAGACTTAAGTGCAGCATTTGATACGGTTGACCATCCGTGTTGTTAAATAAACTCAGTACGTATATTGGTATTGAAGGAAAAGCACTTGATTGGTGTCGGTTATATTTGGAAAAAAGGCCTCAACACGTATGTATTGGTGATGCTATCTCAAAAGCTTCTTTTTAAAACTTTTCGGTACCACAAGGATCTGTTCTTGGGCCGCAATAGTTCACAATTTATTTACACCCAATACGGGATACCATTAGTAAATATGATCTGTACTATCATGTTTACGCTGATGATACTCAGATTTATATTTCTTTTAAACCTACAATGACACACAGTGACATTTCTTTGGAATTGCTCCAACATTGTATCTATGAATTGCGTGTCTGGATGAAAAACAACTTTCTTAAATTAAATGATGAAAAAACAGAATATATTCTCTTTGGATCAAAGCTGCAGTTGGAAAAACTGCCACCAAGTTTTATTTACATTGGTGAAACCCAAATAGACCCGGCTAGGCAGGTTAGAAATCTAGGGGTTGAAATGGATGCGGGTATGACTATGATTTCTCATATCTCAAAAACTATTTCTACGTCGTCTTTTCAATTACGAAACATCCGAAGGATTCGAAAGTTTATTAACGAGGCAGCAGCTAAACAACTTGTTCATGCTTTTGTCACTTCATGACTGGATATGGGAAACTCATTGCTATATGGGCTACCACAAAAACAACTCAACAGGCTTCAGCTGATTCAAAATACAGCGGCACGAGTTGTTAAAAAACTACCAAGATATGCACACATATCAAATACCTTGGAAACATTGCATTGGCTTCCTGTTAGGTACCGCATTGTTTTTAAAATATTACTCTTTGTTTTTAAGTCTATTAATGGCATGGCTCCTGAATATATTTCTGACATGCTTAGGCTGTATGTTCCCAGACGGAATCTGCGTTCTAGTGATACGCTGCTTCTACATCAACCTAAGTCTCACCACTCATGGGGAGACAGAGCTTTCACCGTTACTGCTCCTCGTCTATGGAATGCTCTACCGAGCTCTATCAGATTTTGCAAAACTGTTGATACTTTAAATAAATTATTACAGTTACTGTTGGTATTTGTCGCAGCCAGACATAAGATCAAAGGACTGTTGCGAGTTCCTATCTTGGTAAGGTGAGCTCAGTTAGTTGTTAGATTGCTTTGCTGTGATCAACATTCAATTCAAACTGTATTTCTTTGTAGGGCATACCGGCTCCATGGTGTGATATGTTGACATCAACTGCAGTGTGGTCTCTCATCTTTGCTTACACGGCGTACTGTTTCAGTTTTTACTTCATACTTGTTGAAGAACCAATTTTTTTATTTCTATTAGGATTTAATACAACAAAGGTAAGTGAATCTCTTTTTATCCATTTATCCGTTTTCTGCTTAAACTTCAGGGATTTGACGACAGCATAGGAGATTAAAAACTATTGTTCCAACTTTTATAAACTAAAGCCTAGGAAAACACAAAAATAAAATGTCTTACTTATGTCATTTACACAATAATTATGTCCATTTATTTATTCATGGTTTCTAACTGTAAGACATTGGAAATATATATAAATATAGGCCTATATCATTTTCCAGTAGCAATCTGCAGTCACTTTTGTTTTTTACTTCTTTTCTACATCTACCTCTAGACCGAGATTTGTAAAAAGATTTTTGCATCTATAGTGTTTCATAGACGTATAATACTTGAGCTCACAATTCCGTAGTCTGTTTACAAAAATCCAAACGCCGACTTAAACAAGACAATCACTACTATACAGAATTTGGGCAAGTCTACTAGCTCTGGTGTCGCTTTGACCTGTTTTATTTGACGTCATCCTTCGGTGGTGCAGTTAATTTTAATTTTCAGAAACATAGAATGCGAGATCCTAATAGGACTATACCATTTTGTTTTGTACTTCTAGATTGCAATTTTAACATCAATTCCACCGATTCTGGAATTTGCAGTTACCCTGCTGTCTGGTGTGGTTGCTGATGTCATCATTCGGCGGGAATACATGAATGTTCTAAATACTAGGAAGTTTTTTATGATTTTACGTAAGATTAAAGGGTCATAACTTTTTTTTTTATTATGATTTAATTCATTTACTCGTTTTTAGTGCTTTATAATTTTTATAATCGTACGTAAGATGAAACGGTTAATTGTTGTGGTTTGTTTTTTTAATGTTCGTACCTTGATTGATACACTCCTCCAACTCAGGCTTGCCTTTTGGAGATTCCCACCTTCTTTTGCGTTATATTTTTTTTATTATACAGAAATATTTCGAAATAGAAATGTTAACATTCTGTTATGATTCTCAGAAGAAATTTTATGATTATAAACTTTGGTACAAATTTCCATGACTTTTTTTGTAGATATGGGAATACCTGCCCTGTGTCTGTGCTGTATTGGATTCTTTGAAAACCATGCATTCGTTGTTATACTTCTTACAGTGGCGTTTGCTTCTGGTGGAATATATGCGACGAGCACATTTACAAATATAATGGAGATATCAAAGGAACACTCGCAAATAATCGTAGGAATGGTAACAACTGGAGCCGCTGCGGTTGGTTTTATTGGTCCACTTATTCTTGGAGCTTTGATCAAAGAAGATGTAAGTATTAAGTTTGATTGAAACAACCATCTATCACGCGTCCTGTTTACGAGTTTAAATCTGAGTTTTTTTGTTTGTTTTTTTCCAGAATACAGCCAATCAGTGGTCTTTGATGTTTAGAATAATTGCTGCTTTCCATATTTTTGCAATGATTTTCTTTCTAATATTTGCAAAAGCAGAGCAACAAGAATGGTCACATGGAAATATTACAAAACAAGAGATGAAATCATACAACACTATACACGATGACAATGCAAACTAATAAGTAGGTTCTCGTACGGTATTACGTCTAGCGACGTGAAACACTCTGCTGTATTATGACACTATACAAGATGAAAGCGGTTACTAATTTAATTAGAACAATCACTAACATTGTTAAGATTCGAAATTGTACCATAGTATAATTGATTAATGTTTAAATTAAATTAAAGTTTTTATAGTCTGATATTTCTCAGAATAAATTTATTTTTGTTATGTACAGTACCGGTATGTTCTCTCTCTGTGGATATTTATCAATTTATTTTTGTTATGTACAGTACCGGTATGTTTTCTCTCTGTGAATATTTATCAATTGGTTTTTGTTATGTACAGTACCGGTATGTTTTCTCTCTGTGGATATTTATCAATTGGTTTTTGTTATGTACAGTACCGGTATGTTTTCTCTCTGTGGATATTTATCTGAAATAAAAGAATGAAAAAATTCAGGAAAAAGGTACATTTTACAGAGTACAATACAAAATAAACACATTTTTAGTTGAAATATTATTAATTAAGCTAAATATTAATATTAATCTAGCTTATGAGTCATATTAACTTTGTATGCATTTTTTATACATTTTTTTATGCATTTTAACAAACATAACTTGTATTAAGTCATATAAATGTCATTATAAATAATTAATTTGATTAAAATCTACTTAATATAGTAATTATACTAACGAAATCACATTGGGAAAACATTATAAATCAATAAACCTAAAAGAAAAAAAAAATTGTGATTTGAATATCAATTTTTATATTTTGGGTTTTTTTACTCTTAAAAGTACCCCCCGAAGGACCTCTTCGCCCCCCCCCCCCCCCACACAGTCATAAACCAAAGGTTGCTGCACACATCACATAAAGGTCTATTTTATTCAAAATTACAAAATAGGGGTACAAGTTTTAGACAAGCCTTCCAGACACAAGTTGCAGAAAGAAAGAATAATAATAATAAAAAAAAGATCATGACAATCACAATGGTTATCCGCTAAGTGAGGGTAACTAAATTTAATTCTGGTGGCCGTATTGCATTTATGATATTCAGCATCATTCTAAACATGCTTTTCGAGAAGCCACAAATTATCTTTCTACTTGAAAAGGTATATGGAAACATTAATCATAATATAAACCAGAAACCAGCATGAGATAATAGGATCAATAAACACATTTAGCGGTCATTTAAAGTATGCTACTTGCTAGTATATAGAATTATTATGCAAATTACAGTAACAGTAATGAATCAAATTGTAACCTTTTTCGAATGAAAGCCCACGGGCCAACGCCCCCGTCCCCCCCCCCCCCCGTAACTTTAAAGCATTCATATAGGCCGTTTAGAAGTCAACATATGTTAATTGAATATTGGCGGTCATTTCTTTCCCCTATTAGAATTTGTTGGGACTTTTAGTATGGTGTTCTGGGGACCTCAAAGAACGGCATTGCATTGAAACAATTTCTGTTGCAATTAGATCCAAGTTAAATGTTAGGCTAAAATGACTGGAATTGTTACGCTCTAGCGATCACAAGATAATCTTAACCGTCATCTTTCTTAAAGTCACTAATTGTTCTTTCTTCAACTAAAACGACTACGTTTGATAGATAATAAAAGATTACAACAACACTACTATTAATAAAAGTATGGCTTCCAATCCGCATTCATTCTAAATTCAAATAATAATCAGTTTAAAAATGAAACGATATTTTGCAGCAGTAACGTGTTACTTAGCATATATTTGTATTTTCTGTACCAGAACCTCAACATTACAATTATAAGCATGGTAAAAAGATGGAACACCACCACAGAAGAACATAAATCAAATGTGACAAAGATGAGTGAGTGGCCGAGCCAGTGGAACCGTAATTACGTAGCCATAATATCGGCAAGGGTTCGAGGCTCACTTACTCCATGGTTCTGGTGGTAGAACGAGTCTTCTCGGATAAGGACTATAAACCGTAGGTCCAGTGTACACATCTAGCTCGTTTGCACTTTAAAGAACCTAGTACATCTTTCGAGACGAGTAGGGGGTTACCCCGGTGTATTAGTACATCACAGCCACTGATCACCAACTGGGCCCTCTGGGAGACCAGTCTTTGACTGAAGAGGTTAACCAGTATAAATATATATTTCAATTTCAATTCAATTTCAGATCAAAGTAAAGCACATTCGGTAAACTTTTTTAACACAATGTCGGTCACGATCAAACAACGTTATGGTCGGTGTCTAAGATTTTTTCCTTATACAGTAGTAGGATCATTTTTTTATAGGGATTATTTGATAATTTGTGTTTACGTTTTCGTTCTCTAGATACCAACATTAGATTGGGACGACCAAACCCAACAACTTATACTTGGATCGTTTTATTACGGTTATAATAAGCGGACTGCCGGGCGGTTGGTTTGCTGGTAAAATTGGCGGAAAACGATTGTAATAGTTCTTATGTTGGAAAGTTTGTCTGCCATGATACATAGGGCTGCAGGCGTTGGAACAAGTCTTCTGATTATTGTACGGGTTTTACAAGGCGTCATAGAAGTTAGTGTCTTTATTACCAGTTCACGCACTATTTACATACATGATTATTAACGTCAAAACGATAACGATAAGGTGTAACGGACGTTACGCAACACATGTGATGTGATTTCTTTGATGTGATGCGTAACGGTAATACGCCGTTCATGCACTAGTGACGTAAACAACTCCTTCCTAAAGCTTGGTTCCTACTAGGACGCAACGCAAGGACGTAAACGAAACGCAAGGGTGTTGACTAATGACAAACAAGAGTTCGAATAATCTATCGCTTGTGATTGGTCAACTCACTTACGCGTGGTTCCCACTAGCGTCGCAACGCAAGGACGTAACGCAACGCAAGTGAATTGACCAATCAAAAGCGATGGCTTATTCGCTTGTGATTGCTAACTGTCTATAACTTCGCTTGTCATTGGTTAAAATGCTTGCGTTGCGTTTACGTCCTTGCGTTACGTTCTAGTGGGAACCAAGCTTTACATTTCGTTACGTCCTTGCGTTGCGTTTCTAGTGGGATTTTACTCTTCATATTAACGCACTCATGTGTGGCTGGTTAAAAAGAATTATGAATGATGATGGTGCTAAATGGAAAAATATTCCAATGTATTATATTAAAAAAATATGTGATGTTAATGTTTTACTTAATATGTCATGTTATAACATTATTGATGTTAATTCTGATAAAATTCCACTGTTTTACAAAAATATGATAAAAGCCTACATAAATTATAACAGAATCTCTAAAAAAAAAACTGAAACTTATAACGATATAATGAATGAGCAACTGTGGGGAAACCACTACGTTAAACTAAAAAAAAAATCGCTTTTCTACAAGCATTGGATTGACAGTGGCATTATCAGTATTAAAGACATTGTTAATAAGAACACTTTTTTAACATCAAACGAAATACTGGTGAAACTACAATGTAAAACAAACTGGTTAAATGAGTATTTGTGCATTATTAAGGCAATACCAATTAAATGGAAACGTATTATTAAGGAGGTAGATATTTTCAATTGTGATGATAATGATGAATTAGTTGGGACCAAGTATGAGATTAATACTACCAAACTAATATACTCATGGTTTGTGAAAGAATATTCATTATTCCAATGTCACAACTAAAATGGGAAGAGTACTTCAATGATAACAACATTGATTGGAAAACTTCTTGGTTACGAAAAGTATGTAAAATGAAAGATAAGAAACTAGCACAATTCAATTATAAGATGTTACATAGAATACTGCCTACCAACAAACGGCTGTATCAGTGGAAAGTTAAGGAAACACAAACGTGTGACAAATGTGGAGAAATTGAAAATGAAAATCATTTGTTTTTTAGTTGTAGATTTATTCAGAAATATTGGAGGAAAATGCTTAGTATCTTTGTAAGTTTAAATCACAATAATATATCATTTAAACAATTAATACTAGGAACGGGAGATAAGCTAATAGATTATATTTACACTTTTGCAGCATTTACTATTTATAAAATAAAAATGTTATCTGCACTAAATAAGCCAGTGGGTAAATCTTTAGGGAATTCATTTAAAAGCAATATGTTATATAACATTGAATGTGAAACATATAACAATAAAGAAACAAGTATAGAAAAATGGGTAGCTTTAAGAAATAAGATTATGATAATATAATTTCTAATTTGATACGATTAACTGAAAAAGAATTACAGTGATACGGGTTACTGGTGGTACTGAGCTATTATTGTTTTTTTTATCATGTATATAAATATATTGTATAATCCGGGTTGTAAAATGAAAACAAACAAATGAAAATGTGTGAACTATTTTAAAACGGGATAGATGATAATGATGATCCTGTCAAGTGTATAACAAAATATAAGAAAATTAATAAAAAAAGGAGTAATACAGAATTCATATATGTAAAAATGTTACTTATGAACTGTAACGACATTTACAAGTTAAATAATACGATTTTATGTAATATGAGATAATATGAATGTGAATAAAAGTGGTGTTTGCGCCACAAAAGAGAAAAAAAAAACGTCCTTGCGTTGCGTTTCTAGTGGGAACCAAGCATTACTTTCAGGGATTACTCATGCCAGGGATATACATCACTTTAAGAAAATGGATTGTTCCGTCTGAACGGAGTACATTATTTATGTATGCAAATCGATTTTTGGTTTGATGACTTCTGGGCGCAATGCAAGAACGTAAGTAATCTTAAAGCTTGGTTCCTACTAGCGACGCAACGTAACGCAATCTACGCAACATAAGCAAATGCCCTTCCAATAATTGTGTTAGCCCCCGCCTGCGTGAAATCAAACCTACGATGTTTGCAGCACTATTGCGTCGTCGGTTCCCACTTGTGATTACGCAATACAGCACTTTGCGCCAATACGTCGTTGCGTTGCGTCGCAAGTGGGAACCACGCTTTAGCAATTTGACTAGTCACGACGCAATCAATGGATCATCAAACTGTAACTTGTGATCTGCCAGCCCACAAGCGTCGTTAGGTTACGTCAAGTGGGAACCAAGCTTAGAGCCAAGTAAAGTCTACAGACAAAGTGAAGCGTAAATTTAGAAAATTTAATGAAAACAATATTCATCACTTTCGAAATGATCTGTCAATAACATCGTGGAATGATGTCTTAGATAAATTAGACCCTGACGAAGCGTATGATACTTTTTTCGTAAAGTACAAAGCCCTATATGATAGGAACTTCCCTTTGTTAGATCCACCTAAAACTAAAAAGAAATTAAAACCTTGGATGACCAACGGGCTTTTAACCTCCATCTCATACAAACAAAAACTTTATCTCAAGAGCATTCGGCACCCTTCCAACGCTAATATATTGAAATACAAAAAAGTATCGTAATAAGTTAAATAATCTTCTAAAAAGTGTTAAAGTGGATTATTATAAAAACTTTTTTAATGAAAACAAATCCAATATTAAAGCTACTTGGCGTACTATAAACTCTATACTTAAACCATCAAACAACACAATTCCTAACATTGAGATAATGAGTAATGGAAATCTAACAAAAGACCCGAAAATGGTGTCCAACTTATTAAATAACCATTTTACCAATATAGGGCCTGAATTAGCAAAAGAAATCGACACTAGTTCTATCAATAGTTTCCGTCACTATCTTAATAGTCCTCCTACTCCAAATTCCCTTTTTTTATCTCCAGTTTCGGAACATGAGGTTCTTAAAATTGTCAACTCTTTCAAAAACAACAAGGCTGCTGGAATTGATGATATATGTGGCAATGTTGTTAAAAAATCAATAGACCTTATTCTTTCTCCACTTACTCATATTTGCAACTTATCTTTATCCACAGGATCCTTCCCTAAAAGCATGAAAACAGCAAAGGTCACTCCTATATACAAAAAACGTAACAAATCTGATCCCAACAATTATCGACCAATTTCTGTTCTTACTTTCTTTTCAAAGATTCTTGAAAAACTTATCTATGACCGTACGTATGATTTCATTAACCAACACAACATTCTCTACAATAAACAATACGGTTTCAGACAAAATTATTCCACTTCTTTTGCTTTAATTGATCTTACCAACAACATTGTGGATGCTATTCATAATAAGTTGTTTTCGTCTGGCCTATTCAGAGATCTTTCTAAGGCATTCGATACCATTTATCACACTATTTTACTTTATTTATTTATTTTATTTTATCCGTGGCATTACTCTTGACCTTTTTAAAGATTATCTGTCCAATCGACTTCAATGCACCTATATCAACAATGTTTCTTCCTATTTTAAACCTATTGTTTGTGGTGTTCCTGAAGGGTCTCTATTAGGCCCTCTTCTTTTTTTATTGTATATCAATGATTTACCAAATGCATCTGACATCCTTTCTTTTTATCTTTATGCTGATGACACAACCATTTTTTATTCACACACTAATTTTGATTTCATTTTCAATACTTTTAATAGGGAATTGAAGAACGTGAACGATTATTTCAATGCAAACAAACTTTCAATAAATATTAACAAATGCCATTTTATGCTTTTTGGTTTTCGACACCAAGATTTGATTAACGACACTCATAATGTTTACCTTGCTGCCCACAAAATTCCTCTTGTTAAGCATACGAAATTTCTTGGAGTAGAAATAGACGAAGAACTAAACTTCAAACATCACATTAAAGAAATCGAAACTAAAATTTCGAAAAGTATTGGAATTTTATATCGTCTTTCATTTTACTTGCCCAAAGAAGTCCTTCGCATGATTTATTGTTCCCTTGTTTTACCTTTTATTTCTTACTGTAATATTGTCTGGGCAAACAACTATGTTTCAACCCTCAACAAAATTTTTATTCTCCAAAAAAAGCTATTCGCCTCATCTCTGGTGCGTCACGCCTAGATCACACTAGTGAGCTTTTCTCTGACCTTAAATTATTAACTGTCCAAAACATCAATATCCTCCAACAATGCACCTTCGTCTATGAACATGTCAACTGTCTACTTCCACCCAAACTTTCTTGCAGCTTTATAAAAAATAATAGCATTCATACCCATAAAACTAGATCCTCCTGTAATCTCCACCCTCCCCTTACCAAATTAACATTAATGCAACATAATATCCGTTATAGTGGCACCAAATTATTTAATGATCTCCCCGACGAAATCAAATTGGCACCTTCAAAAAATACATTTTCTTTTAAACTTAAACAAATTCTACTCCATAAATAACTAATACTGTAATAATAAAACAACATGTTTATTCTGGGTTTTCTGTGCTTCCATAGTATTTTATTATTATTAATTTGTCGTTGTCTTGCTTTACATGTTTGATTGTCTTGTTTTGTTTCTGTTTGTTTAAACTCCAATATGATTACAATTTCTTAACTGGCTACCCGTCACAAGTTTTTTTGGAGGGAAACCTCCAAATGTTATTACTTTCTTGGTGTTGCCTCTTAATTATTTATATTTAAATTGTTATTTTGTTTACTTTGAAATGATAAGAAATAAATGTTATTATGAAATGAAATGAAATGAAAAATAGTCTACACTATCAATAAATTAGTTTGACATGCCCAAAAATGTTGGTAATACGCCCAAATATGGTAGTAATATGAAATCATCATGTCCATATATGGGTACATCACATTTTTTTTATAGTGTAAACAGAACCTAAGACCATTCACTGAAATTGATTAAAAAATAACTGAACGATGGACCAAAATAAGTTCTGATTTGAATGGTTTAAACGATCGACATTTTTATAAAGAAAATTCAAATGAGTTGCTGATCAAGTAACGTTTGCAAACTGTGTGTTGTTGTTTTCTATGTTGTTTACTTTGTTTTTTACAGGCTCGTGCATAGCTGAAGTTTGCTGTTACCCTTTATCTACGTGGATTTCTACTTCTCCCAGTTTAGGTGGATGGCCGACGTCATATTATACTTACAGTGAATGGCTATACAAGCATTAGTCCTATCGTAAAGTAAAGTAGATGTTGTCTATTTTCTAAACACAAGGCCGTTTCATATATATCTATAAGTTTCATCCAAGCCAGACATGAAACAACATCCTTCCATGAATTGTATAGTTAGAGGTTTAGCACAAATAGAAAGATTATATAAGGTAAACCTTTTTTGTTAGGAGAGTACTTAGTTACACAATGTTTTACTTAGGTTTACATAAACGACAACCAAAACCATTCATTCGAAGGCTGGTTATTGTTACGGTCAATAATAATGATGTGACGTTTATTGCGTTATAAAAACAAAATACTGAAAAGCTTTACAATTGTTTGATACAAGTTGTTAAACAATTACCTCGTCAACCACCTTCTAAGCAACCATTGCATTCTTGTTGTAGGTTCTCTTTGTGCTCTTTTGGCAATAGTATGCATTCATGCATTCATTTATGACGACCCAGTTGACGATCCTTATGTTTCAACAAAGGAAGTTGAATACTGTATTTGAAAAGTTTTGAACTCGAACAAAATAAGGTAAAGTCTTTCATTTGTACATTGTTGTAAAATAAAATGACAATAAAAGTACTATCGTATCGTAAATTCAATTAAAAAAAATTGTCATTCGACAGACTAAAAAGAATATAAGTTTTACCTTTAGTGGCACCTTTTAAAAAAGAAATTATTACCTGATCGGTAAATTTAAGAAAGAAATGAGTAAACCGGGAGAAATCCTATTGTGTGACAGGAAGACTGTTCTGAACTCTTACTGTTTATCATTATTTGTTTCGGCGAAAGTGTATAATTAATTGTTAAAGGTACAAAATGGCTTATTCAAAGCTTGAGCCTATCGCGTCTTCTAATAGCAACCTTCGAGTCACATCCTTATTTGGGTGCTATTGTTGTAAGTGACGTCATTTTAAAGTAACAATTTTAAATGGGGCCAAAAGCAGGTAAAGAAACATTGTCGTAAATTTAACATTGAATGACCAGTGATAGGACATCTCCCCTCCCTGCAATTTGTAACTCCATTTGACTTGTCAGACAAGAGTTGGTACAGGGAATGTTCATGGAATTACAATGTTTAAACATAATTTAAGTTTATATACACAGTACTAATAGGTAGTAAGTAGGCGAACTTTTAATGTATTTATTTTAACGGATGGTAAGTTTCATTGTTTGTCACAACAATAGCCTACAATTAAGTTCAATGCCTCAGGATCATATAGTACTATATTCTAGTCCTTTACCGCATTCCTTAAAAACTCGACTTTAAAAATAGTCACTTTTAAAATGAAACGATATTTTGTCGCAGTAACGAGTTGTTTAGCATATATTTGTGTTTTCTGTACCAGATTGAACCTCAACATTACCATTATAAGCATGGTAAAAAGATGGAATGCCACCACAGAAGAACAAAACTCAAATGTGACAAAGATTACATATGATGACAGTGCAACCAATTCGGTAAGCCTTCTTCGGTACAACGTCTGTTATCATTAAGCATAAGTATGTTATGATTGGTTTCTGAGATTTACTTGACCATGGAGAAATACTTATTTCTCCATGACATAACTAAATCTAATTTATACTCATATAAGTATTATTTGCTTATTCTTGTTTGTTCTGTAGTTACCAACTTTTGATTGGGACGACCAAACACAACAGCAAATACTTGGATCATTTTATTACGGTTTTATAATAAGCGGACTGCCGGGCGGTTGGTTAGCTGGTAAAATTGGCGGAAAACGATCAATTGTAATAGTTCTTCTGTTGCAAGGTTTACTGTCTGCAATGATACCTTGGGCTGCAGGCGTTGGAACCAGTCTGCTGACCATCGTACGGGTTTTACAAGGCGTCATAGAAGTTAGTGTATTTTTTACTAGTTCGATATATAAAACATTCACTATGTATGACACGAAGTTTTTCAAAAACCAATTCCAATTATGACCTAGATGTTTATATACTATTTACATACATAATTATTTACCTCAAAATGATAACTGGCGACAGGGCGTAAAAAGGTACGTTACACAACACACACTCAAGAAAAATATCCCTGATGTGTTGCGTTAACGGTAATACGCCGTTCACGCACTAGTGACGTAAACAATCCCTTACTTACTTTCAGGGATTAGTCATGCCAGGGATATACATGACTTTGAGTAAATGGATTGTTCCGTCTGAACGGAGTACATTAGTATCTATGGCATATTCTGGTAAGTATTTATTAAGCTAATTTCTTTCTGGTTTGATGACTTCATGAACGTAAAGTAATTTGACCAATCACGATGCAATGAATCATCGACCTGTCTCTTGTGATTGGCCCAAATATGGTAGTGATATGCCCAAATATGGGTACATCACTTTTTCTTTATCACATAAAGTTTGATAGTGTAGACAGAGCTTAAGACCAATCACTGGCATTAAAGCTGAGTTAACACAAGAATGGACCAATAAGTTCTGAACAATTATTCTCAATGAGTGGTTTAAGCGATGGACATTTTTATAAAGAAAATTCAAATGAGTTGCTGATCAAGTAACGTTTGCAAACTGTGTGTTGTTGTTTTCTATGTTGTCTACTTTGTTTTTTACAGGCTCGTGCATAGCTGAAGTTTGCTGTTACCCTTTATCTACGTGGATTTCTACTTCTCCCAGTTTAGGTGGATGGCCGACGTCATATTATACTTACAGTGAGTGGCTATACAAGTATAAGTCCTATTACTACTACTACTACCGTACTTTATAAAAGTCTGTGTTCACTGTATATGTAGTCTACTGTCTAAACATAAGGCCGCCGGTACGTTTCATTTCTATCTACTTTCATCAGGCCAAACATGAATCATGGACTGTGCCTCGAGAAGGGGAGGACAAATAGAAATATTATACGACTAAAAACTTTCTTTGAGAGTATGAGTACTTAGTTATACAATGATTTACGTACGTTTACATAAACGACAACCTTGGAAATATCCAAAATCATTCATGCGACGACTGCTTATTAAAAAACATAACAGTTTGACGTTTTTGCGTTATCAAAGAAAAAGAATGAAAAGCTTGACAATGCTTTCTGTTATTAATAAAATTTGTTTTAAAATTACCTTCCTCATTGCATTCTTGTTGTAGGTTTTCTTTGTGCTCTTTTGGCAATAGTATGCATAGCTTTCGTTTACGACGACCCAGTTGACGATCCTTATGTTTCAACAAGGGAAGTTGAATACTTGAAAAGTTTTGAACTCGAACAAACTAACAAGGTAACGTCGCTAAATGACGGGAACAAACGATCATTGGTTATCAATTCTGTAATAAACACATTTCAAAGTTATAATAATATAATTATATTCTAAACACCTTTTAATTAAATTCAATCGCAGAAAACTGTTTCCTCCAAACGAAAACGGTTTGAAATTGTAATGAATAGTTATTCACTTCGGCCAAAAATTGAACCAATCAATTTACCTGATACCGTAATTTTATGGGATGGAAATTACATTGTTTTAATTTAACAAATATTATAAGGAAACCAAATTTGTTATCTGGGAAACATTTTTTTTTATGGGGGTTAAACTTGCCAATTATAAGTTGTCAATATTTACTTTGATAATGTTCTCAACTCAAGAAAGAATTGCAAAATACACAGCAGTACGTGCTGGTAGTCTATGAGTGCAGTTTATACCTGGATAAACCAACGATAGCCCGTGATCTCCAGAGAGAAGGCGTTACGAATAGTTAAACATTCATAGAGCACTTCTCTGCCACAATAGACCAGTCCACAGTCATGCCCTAATGTGGAAATGTCCCAAGTATTTTCAAGTTCAAGTTTATTTATTCACACAACAAAGCATATACAACAATACAATTATAAACGTTACAAGTAGCACCTAGCGAGCAACCTCAAAACGTTCTTCCATAATATTGACCAATTAATAATGCATTATACTCTTTTTCTATTCAGGATGTACCGGTTCCGTGGTGTGATATCTTCACATCAACTGCAGTGTGGTCGATAATTGTTGCTTACATGGCATTCAATTTCAGTTATATTTTTATACTTACTGAAGGACCAAGTTATTTATTGATATTAGGATTTAATATAACAAGTGTAAGTGGAACTCTCTAGGTATCTTTTCATTTAGCCTAGCTCCTATCCGGAGTTTACACGGTGAGGTAGAGCGTCGCACCCTGCTGCACACCCCCATCACATGTCAATCAAAGTCTCGAAGAAGTCCCATGTGTGTGCCTCCTATAAAACCCTTTCCTTCTATTCAATATCTCATCCTTCGCTGCTATTAACTTTATCCTAATCTATCATATGACATCGACACATTGTAAGATACATAAAAAGAATAATAATAATATTTGTTTTTTTAGATTGCAATTTTAACATCAATTCCATCAATACTAGAATTTATAGTTACGCTGCTGTCTGGTGCTTCTGCAGACGTCATCATTCGGCGGGAATACCTAAATGTTCTAAATACTAGAAAGTTTTTTATGATTTTACGTAAGATGAAACGGTGTTATGTCTTTTTAAAAATTATGAATGCATTTCATTTTTTTCATTTCATTTATCTTTTTATTTCGGAATATCATGGTGACAAAATATTATATCCATAGCAAA
This sequence comes from Antedon mediterranea, assembly GCF_964355755.1. Classification (NCBI taxonomy): domain Eukaryota; kingdom Metazoa; phylum Echinodermata; class Crinoidea; order Comatulida; family Antedonidae; genus Antedon; species Antedon mediterranea. Next base: position 21,481,813 of record NC_092678.1, on the reverse strand, counting down.
AGAGAGAACAAAAAAATCTTAATCTAACAGCTAATAGAACACAAACAAAGATATGTAAATATATAAAGTCAATGCAACAAAGCATTCCATTGTATGTGCATTCTTGACACATTAAGAACGTGGCGATTAATGGCCATGATCAAGGAATTACTGCTTGCGTTCACACGATTTTTATCATCAATGAAAATAAATTATATATAATCACAATATAGATTATTATAAAATTCGGTCGTTACACAATAACTTATAACTCATATTATTATATTATAATTATTGTTATTAGATTAGTATTATTATAATATAAACTAAATTATTGAAACCATCAATATTAGTCATTTTTTACAAACTAAATATCCATCCATGACCAAATGAATGAATGAATACAACACTCGAGTTTTGATTTATGCTTCCCTAATTTGTTACAATTGTCATGACTTTTGTAGATATGGGAATACCTGCCATGTGTCTATTTTTCATTGGATACTTTGATGAACAGCATGCCGTCGAGTGTGTTATACTTCTTACAGTGGCGTTTACTTGTGGTGGAATGTATGCGGCGAGCACACTTACAAACATAATGGAGATATCAAAGGAACACTCACAAATAATCGTAGGAATGGTGACAACTGGAGCCGCTGTGGTTGGTTTTATTGGTCCACTTATTCTTGGAGCTTTGATCAAAGAAGATGTAAGTATCAGAGGGCACATGACCACACCATATTGTGTGTTTGTGTGTGTGCCGCTTGTCACCGTTTGCGTTGCGTCTACGTCCTTGTATATTCTCCCATAGCTTTACGGTGCACTTCCGTCCTTGCGTTGCGTAAAGTAGGAACCAAGCTTTATAATATTATTAAATTAGTTTCACTAGGACCAATCACAAGCGATGGATTATTCGGACTGTCTCTTGTCATTGGACAACTATCTTGAGTTCAAATCTGATCAGTTTTAAACAGCATGATTTTTGGTTTTGTTTTTTTTTTCAGAATACAGCCAATCAGTGGTCTTTGATGTTTAGAATAATTGCTGCTGTCCATATTTTTGCAATGATTTTCTTTCTAATGTTTGCAAAAGCAGAGCAACAAGAATGGTCACATGGACATATTAGGCCTACAAAACTAGAGATGAAATCATACAACACTATACAAGATGAAAGTGGTGACTAAATACCATTCATAGAAGTACTGATGAAGAAATCAATCCGTGGCGACTATAGAATGGACCCGAGACCTGGCTTTCGATTTTTAAAAATGAAAGATGTATACAATGTATTTACATTATTTATTTATTGTTTTTTAATTATTTATAAATAGAATAATATTTTATAATTGTCTTATTAAATCTTGTAATGTTTGTTAAAAGAGGAAAAGACATAAATAAATAAAATAATGTTGTAATATGTTTTGTTGCTAATGTCTTTTGTTAGTTATGTTTAATAACTTTGTATATAAATTATGACGAGATAACAATTTATTTATTTTTGATAAAGTTTGTTAGTATTAACTTTTAATGAGAGTAAAGATATAAGGAAGAAAGAGATTATATTGAGCGGCTGTTACAGTATGGTGGACAACACCAGAGAAGATTGACATTACTTTCACTCTTCCCTGACAACACTAAGTATTTTAAAGTCAATAAGCGCCACGTCTTGATTTTAAATATTGAACTAATTGCGAAATAAAACTATATATTTTATTTGTCTCATTGTATTATATATTAAATTTTACTATATTTAGTGGTCATTTGAACATATAGTAGAACTCATATTAAGACCCCTCAAAGTATCTCCTTAATATAGATTGTCCATCATTTATTTAACCCGAAAGTGTATTTTGAATAAGAGTGTCCCCTCAATAAGGATGTCCTTAGAATAGGAGTGTCCCCTAAATAAGGATGTTCTAGAATAGGAGTGTCCCCTCAATAAGGATGTCCTCAGAATAGGAGTGTCCCCTCAATAAGGATGTCCTCAGAATAGGAGTGTCCCCTCAATAAGGATGTGCTCAGAATAAGAGTGTCCCCTTAATAGGGATGTCCTCTGAATATGATTATACCCTCAATAAGGATGTCCTCAGAATAGGAGTGTCCCCTCAATAAGGATTTCCTCAGATTAGGAATGTCCCCGCAATAGGAATGTCAACAGAATATGTGTTTATGAGGAGCGTCACCTCAACAAGGATGTCCTCAGAATATGAGTGTCCCCTCGATAAGAATTTCCTCAGAATAGGAGTGTCTCCTCAATAAGGATATCATCAGAATATGTGTGTCCCCTCAATAAGGATGTTCTCAGAATAGGAGGAGTGTCCCCTCAACAAGGATATCCTCAGAATAGGAGTGTCCTCTCAATAAGGATGTCCTTAGAATTGGTGTGTCCCCCACCCCATAAGGATGTCCTCAAAATAGAAGTGTTCCCTCAATAAGAATGTCCTTAGAATAGCTGTGTCTCCTCAATAAGGATGTCCTCATAATAGGAGTGTCCTCTCATTAAGGATGTCCACAGAATAGGAGTGTTCCCTCAATAAGAATGTCCTTAGAATAGCTGTGTCTCCTCAATAAGGATGTCCTCATAATAGGAGTGTCCTCTCATTAAGGATGTCCACAGAATAGGAGTGTTCCCTCAATAAGAATGTCCTTAGAATAGCTGTGTCTCCTCAATAAGGATGTCGTCATAATAGGAGTGTCCTCTCATTAAGGATGTCCACAGAATAGGAGTGTTCCCTCAATAAGAATGTCCTTAGAATAGCTATGTCTCCTCAATAAGGATGTCGTCATAATAGGAGTGTCCTCTCCTTAAGGATGTCCACAGAATAGGAGTGTCCTCTCAATAAGGATGTCCTTAGAATAGCTATGTCTCCTCAATAAGGATGTCGTCATAATAGGAGTGTCCTCTCATTAAGGATGTCCACAGAATAGGAGTGTCCTCTCAATAAGGATGTCCTTAGAATAGCTGTGTCTCCTCAATAAGGATGTCGTCATAATAGGAGTGTCCTCTCATTAAGGATGTCCACAGAATAGGAGTGTCCTCTCAATAAGGATGTCCTCAGAATAGGAGTGTCTCCTCAATAAGGATGTCCTCATAATAGGAGTGTCCTCTCATTAAGGATGTCCACAGAATAGGAGTGTTCCCTCAATAAGGATGTCCTTAGAATAGCTGTGTCTCCTCAATAAGGATGTCGTCATAATATGAGTGTCCTCTCATTAAGGATGTCCACAGAATAGGAGTGTCCTCTCAAATACTAGAACAAGTGTTGAGAATTATCGGCCGATTAGTATTCTGCCTACGGTATCTAAGATTCTTGAAAAATCTGTAGCTATACAAGTTGAAAAGTATCTTTCCAAAAATAATATACTTTATGCCTATCAATCCGGTTTTCGGCAGGCCCATTCAACTGAAAGCAACCTCATAAATTTCATCGACGGTTTAAAAAACAATAAGTCCAAAGGCCTTCTTACTGGAATGGTTCTAATTGACTTACAAAAAGCTTTCGATACCGTCGATCATGTGATTTTAATTAACAAGCTAAAATGCATGGGTTTGAAGTGTACTGACTGGTTTCAATCTTATCTCGCTACTAACCGCACACAAGTTGTCAGTGTGAATGGTACCTGCTCTGAACCTCTTATAGTTACTCATGGTAGCATCTTGGGCCCTATTCTTTTTCTATGTTATTTAAATGATATTGCTTCTTGTATTGATTCTGATGTTCAATTATTGCTTTATGCTGATGATTCTACGATTCTGTATTCTCATCACGATGCCACCAAAATCGCTCATAAATTAAGTACTGTCCTAGCTAAGTGCCAGGACTGATTAACTGAAAACAAATTATCTTTACATGTTGGCAAAACCGAAAGTATTATCTTTGGTAGCAGAGCGAAGCTTAACAAAGTTAAAGAGTTTTCTGTAGAATTAATGGGCCGTAGAATCAAAAGTACTAAGCAAGTTAAATATTTGGGTATTGATTTAGACCAATATGTATCATGTGATATTATTGCAACTAGTGTTATCAGTAAAGTTAAGTCAAGGTTGAAGTTTTTACATAGGCAAAGTTCGTGCTTGAATAAAAAATGTCGTAAACTATTAAGCACTGCTTTAATACAATGTACATTTGACTATTCTGCCTCGGCATGGTACGGCGGTGTCAATAAGAATCTTAAACATAAATTAAAAACTGCCCAAAACAAGATGACACGTTTCATTTTAAATGTTGGTCCGAGGTCTCACATAGGTGCCAAAGAGCTTTCCGATCTTGGGTTTCTTAATGTCAGCCTCAGAAATAAGTTTTTAAGATTAAATTATGTTCACAAAATTCGTTATAACTTTAATACGCCTTCTTTCCTTAAGGATAACTTTTTGTTAATTTCTGATCATCATAACCATTTTACCAGGGGTACAACATTTAATTTTGTCACTCCTAAGGCTACTGGCGTTAATGATACGACTTTTTATTTCTTAGGTATCCGTGACTGGAACAGGCTCCCCAATTCACTCAAATCAATACAAAATAATGCAACCTTCAAAATAAAACTTAAAGAATATTTTAATAATGAACAGCTTGGAATTGGAATTTCAGTTTAATTAAGTTATTTTTAATATTGTTTTTTTGATGTTATCTTGTCTTGTATGTATTTTCTTGTTTTTTCATTTTTACTGAGTCATACTTAATGATAATTGTACTAGGCCCAACCACTCACTTTTCAGTCATTACGGATTGGACCCCATTGGAAATAAGTTTACTTTTTTGTCGACTTAATGGGTTATCCAGGTATTCTCTTTTATACATTGTATATTTTAACTTTTATGTATGAATATCGAATAAAATCAATCAATCAATCAATAATATATGTATGTTAAAAGTACTGTACAGCATTTATGCAGACAGCATACACTTTAAATAGTTATACAGATACATACCTATTGACAGTACAGTAGCAGAATCGGGTCATGTAAGCCTAAAGGGCTTAGAAAACATTGTAGTAGACTTATAAGTCAATGATAAGACTACCGTTATTATTACTAGTATTAACGGGTGACGGGTTTCATTGTTGTAATATAATAAGAGCATAGTATTGTGTGTTCTTCCCTCAAACCGCATTCGCTATAATTTAAAATTAGTCGCTTTTAAAATGAAACGATATTTTGTAGCAGTAACGAGTTGTTTAGCATATATTTGTGTTTTCTGTACTAGATTGAACCCCAACATTACCATTCTAAGCATGGTAAAAAGATGGAATGCCACCACAGAAGAACAGAACTTAAATGTGACGAAGATTTCAGATGACAGTGCAATAAGTCCGGTAAGCTAATAGCATTCTCTTAAAACACAAGTTCGGTCCTTGCAAACAAGTATAGTTTTCTGAGTTACGTTATGGTCGGTTGTTATTGATAAACAAATGGAAAACAATAAATCTAATCGCGTGTAAATTATTATTTTAAAACATGTTCTACACATTATAGTGATTAGCTGATGTTCTGTGTTTACGATTTCGTTTTCCAGATACCAACCTATGATTGGGATGACCAAACACAACAGAAAATACTTGGATCGTTTTATTACGGTTATATAATAGGCGGACTGCCGGGCGGTTGGTTAGCTGGTAAAATTGGCGGAAAACGATCAGTTGTAATAGTTCTTCTGTTGGAAAGTTTACTGTCTGCCATGATCCCGTGGGCTGCAGGCAATGGAACGAGTCTGCTGATCGTCTTACGGGTTTTACAAGGCGTCATTGAAGTTAGTGCCTTTTTACCAGTTCAATATATAAACAATGTCACTCTTGTATGACATGGAAAACCGATTAAAATACGTTAAATAAGTTTTTCAAAACCAATAGCAATTATGACCAAGATGTTTACGTACTATTTACATAGGCCTACATAGTTATTAACGTCAAAACGACAACTGGCGATAGGGCGAAAAGACGTACGTTACATAACACACACTCAAGAAAACATTTCCTTGACGTGTTGCGTAAACGGTAATCACCGTTCACGCATTACTGACGTAAAACCCACTTATTTACTTTCAGGGATTAATCATGCCGGGGATATACATCACTTTAAGAAAATGGATTGTTCCGTCTGAACGGAGTACATTGGTATCAATTGCATATTCGGGTAAGTATTTAAAATGTAAAAGAAAGCTAATTTCTTGTTTGATGGCTTGGTTTCCGTTTGGACGCAACGCAAAGTTTGAGTAAAACAAAGATGGACCGACAACAAATTCGAAACATTCGTTCCCAATGAGCCTAGTTGAATGAATTGAGCGATCGACATTTTGATAAAGAAAATTCAGAATTACTGATTAAAGGGTCTTTCACACCTGTTCCAGTCCGGCGCCGGCACTCCAATTGAACGTCAATGTTTCGTTTTCACGCGGCGCCTTAACTACCGGTAACGTTTGGAAACCGTGTTTGGTTTCCCATCTTTTCTTTACAGGCTCGTGCATAGCTGAAGTTTGCTGTTACCCGATATCTACGTGGATTTCCACTTCTCACAGTTTAGGTGGATGGCCGACGACATATTATACTTAGTGAGTTTAATATTAATAATACACACTTATAAAAGTACTATTAGGCTTTCTACTCAATAAATGTTTAATGTTTACTACTGTCTATACAGTATGTTTTATCTATCCATCTAGTTTTATAATCTAGAGAAAAACGCAAAACATGAAACGACTATTTGTCAGTAATTGATAGTGGAGTTGACAATCATTTCTCAGGCAGGTTAACAGAACAAATAGAAAGAAAGTATAATAACTCCTACAAAGCAACTTATACAATATTATTTTAATTAGGTTTAGGCCTACATAAAGACAACCTTGGCAATTCCAACAAATCAGTCATTCGTAGATCGGTTATTGTTGTTATGTAGGTCTACTTGCTTTGAATCTTTCTGTTAAATAGTATTGAAAGCTTATTGATACAAGTTGTACAAAAAAAAATACCTCGACAACCATCTTCTAAGCAACCATTGTATTCTTGTTGTAGGTTCACTTTGTGCTCTTTTGGTAATAATATGCATAGCTTTCATTTACGACGACCCAGTTGACGATCCTTATGTTTCAACAAAGGAAGTTGAATATTTGAAAAGTTTTCAACTCGAACAAAATAAGGTAAGTCTTGTGACGTCGTTAGCTGGAACAATCGATCATTCGATATCAATTCGTCTTTCTGTAATAAACATAAACATATTTTTAAAGTTAATAATATATGTTCCAAACTCCACTGAATTAAATTCTATGGAACGCCCTTTATGCAACCTGTCGATGATAAAAATGTTCTGACGCGACATGTGAATGAAATGCATCGATATGAATTAAATGAAATGTTGCGTAAACGGCGTTCCATTAAATTAAATTGTATCCTCCAAACGAATAACAGTTTTGAAAATTGAAGATAGTTATTCACTTCGGCCAAAATGTGGATTAAATAAAACAATTATTTACCTGATACCGTAATATGAAGGGATGAAACTAAATTGTTTTAATATAGCAAATACAAAGAAATCAAATCTGTGGTTATTTGGAAACATTTTAAGGGAGTTAAACTTTCCATTTTTAAGCTGTTGATATTTAAAATGAAAATGGTTTAAGCTCAAGAAGGAAGTCAAAATACACAGTAGTATCGGTAGTCTATGAGTGCAGCTTATACCTAGATATACCGACAATAGCCCGTGCTCTCCAGAGGGACGGTTTAAATACGAAAAATTAAAAGTTCCTAGAGAACCCCTCTACCATAATAGACCAGTCCACAACCATGCCCTCATGTGGAAACGTCCCAACGTACCACCGTCATCATTTCGCTTACTTAAATATACTTATACGCACTGATGAAGGGCTGTGTTGCCCAAAAGCTCTGCTAACTTTTCTTGCTGTTTTACTTTATCGTTTTAATCTAGCTTTTCGCTTTTTTTTTTGTATCTCCATTGAGATCCAGCCACATACCCACAGCATTGTCATGTTTTCAGTAATTTGCCTTTGGACTTATACTTACTTTCAAGTTTATTTATTCACACAACAAAAATTATAAAAAACTATATAAAAGTTACAAGTAGCACCTAGCGAGCAACCTCAAAACGTTCTTCCATAATATTGACCAATTAATAATGAATTATACTTGATCAAATTCTTTTTCTATTCAGGATGTACCGGTTCCGTGGTGTGATATCTTCAAATCAATTGCAGTGTGGTCGATAATTGTTGCTTACACGGCATTCAGTTTCAGTTATCTTTTTATACTTACTGAAGGGCCAAGTTATTTATTGATATTAGGATTCCATACAACAAGTGTAAGTGAAACTCTCCGAGTGTCATTTTGTTTGTATATTACTCTTTTCACCTACTGTAGTCTAGCAAAGCTCTGATCCGGGGTTTACATGGTGACGTGCAGCGCCGCACCACACCGTCCTACCCCCACCTTTCAATCAAAGTCCCGATGAGGTTCATTTGTGGGCCTCCTATAAAATGACTTCCAGAGCTCATCCTTAGCTGAGATAAACTTTGTCCTGATCTATCATGACGTCACATTGTGAGATACATAACAACAATAATAATAATTTTAATTTCTAGATTGCAATTTTAACATCAATTCCATCAATTCTAGAATTCATAGTTACGCTGCTGTCTGGTGTGGCTGCTGACGTCATCATTCGGCGGGAATACCTGAATGTACTAAATACTAGAAAGTTTTTTATGATTTTGCGTAAGATGAAAGTGTGTATGTCTTTTAAAAAATTAAGAATGTATTCCGCGTTTATCTTTATAAACAACGATTAGCACTTTATTATCAATAAAAATAAATTATATATATATATGTTTTGATCACAAATAGGCTTACTATAGAACAATACAATTCATTACATCAAAACATATAACCCTATTCAATATTAATTTTATGAGATTCTCATTTCACAAACTAAAATATTGAAACCAAAACATCATTAGGTCTATTATTAATTTTTACCAACTAAATATCCACCTATTTCATAGTATACTGCTTGGAATCTTATATTGTTATTGTAATAGATTTTGACCAAATGAATGAATACATGAATGAAAGAACAAGCGAATGAACAAATAAATGAATGAACTAATGAATGAGTGAACAAACGAATGAGTGAATGAATGGACTAATACACGAATGAATTAATGAACTAATGAATGAACGGAAGAATGAATACAACACTCTAGTTTTGATTTATGCCTAATTAAAGTTGTTACAATTTCCATTACTTTTTTGTAGACATGGGAATACCTGCTATGTGTCTGTCTTTCATTGGATACTTTGAACACCTAGCAGTCGCGTCTGTTTTACTTCTTACGGTCGCATTTGCTTTTGATGGAATATATGCGACGAGCACACTTACAAACATAATGGAGATATCAAAGGAACATTCGCAAATAATCGTAGGAATTGTGTCATCTGCAGCCGCTTCGATTGGTTTTATTGGTCCACTTATTCTTGGAGCTTTGGTCAAAGAAAATGTAAGTATCAGGTATTGGTATACCATTGCGCCTGCGCGCGGGCCGCGATTGTTTTTTCGTACATAAGTTGGGGACCCCTTAATGAAACGTCACATAATAAACATGAATAATTCATCAGTTAAATTTTCTTGTTCCGTGTGCACCCAAGCGTATAGCAACAAGAAGCGATTACACGACAATTGCAATACGATTCTAGGCCTATCTCCGCTGTGTGCGATTTCATAAAAGAATATCGGCGTTTTGTGTGGATTTTTGAAATAATCAGCCTTTAGTTTAGTTTAGTTTTTTAAATAATGTATTACTAAAGAATTACGTGTTAAAATTATAGTTTCTATTAATACTATTAGGCCTAATTATTAGTCTCTAAAGCCCATGTCTATCAGGCCCGTAGCCAGGGGGGGTTTTTATGGTTCGGGCGAACCCCCCTTTACAGCGACCCCCCCCCCCTTAACCGACTGCGAACCCCTATCCCCGACATCCACAATACCTCACCACACCCTCATCTCTGAAAATCCTCCAAATACGTGCCCCACAATACAAAAGGTTGTTTGTAAATTGAAAAATTTGTAAACTCGTTCGTGAATAACTCATACCTTATTGTTAAACAAATGAATTGGTTGCCGATTTTCACCTGAAAAATAATACGAATTTTTGGTCCCAGGATGTAACATGATATTGACGCGAGCTTGGGCACGAACGAATCGTACAAAGAACACCGCTAGACAACCGCGTACCTATTGTTTCGATCACTGGCAGTCAGCATGCATAAAGTATATAGCCTTAAAAATGGAACGCGGCGGTTATCTACAATATTTATGTGTGGCTATGAAGTATAGTGTATCATCATCATAGAGGATTATAGTGAATTTAATATACTAGATGGCACGCTCGCTTCGCTCGCGTACCATCTAGGTCGTGCCCACAGATGGTTCTCGAATACACAGTATTTCCAGCGAGAAAAAAATGGAGATTTCAAATGTACGTACCGCAGGACTATAATACATTGTCGTTTACAGAAACGAATAAATATACACAATGATTTATGTAGTCAACCAAAATTAGCACCCTGGGAATTACTTCCGAGAGAGAAACAAAATGAGTCAAATTTTTTTATTTGGACTCATTTAAAAAAACCCAATTTGTGTTTTGTATGTAACATTAAGGGTTGAGGGATGGGGGAAGAAGATAGGTACAAAGAGGAAACATTTTAAAATATATTCTTATCCACTCAGTAACGAAATATTGTTTTTAATGTTTTATAGGCCTATAAATAATATACCACTAAATACAGTAAAACATTTGCGATTTAATACGGTACTTTGTTAGAACTGTCACTGTCATAGTCGATTGAAATAGTAAAGTACATGTGTTACGATACACCACTACGACGTTTATATATTTTTAAATTATTAATTAATACAAACGTTGAGAAGCAACTGTCAGTAATAACGTTTATTTATTTGTATATTATATGTTTATAATCTAACAGTAGGGCCTACCACTCACAGTAATAAAGTTTATTTGTATATATTTTTATATTACATCTAACAGTACCAACACTCACAGTAAGAAATTTGCGATTCAAATTGCGATCAAAAGTGGTTAATACCTTAACAGTATTGTACAGCATTGCAATACTATTTATGTTTATTCTCCAAGGGGGCCCATAAATCTAAATCTATACCTCTATGGTTAAACCAAATAATTTGGAATGTTTATTTGTATATTATATGTTTATAATCTAACAGTAGGGCCTACCACTCACAGTAATAAAGTTTATTTGTATATATTTTTATATTACATCTAACAGTACCAACACTCACAGTAAGAAATTTGCGATTCAAATTGCGATCAAAAGTGGTTAATACCTTAACAGTATTGTACAGCATTGCAATACTATTTATGTTTATTCTCCAAGGGGGCCCGCCCATAAATCTAAATCTATACCTCTATGGTTAAACCAAATAATTTGGAATGTTTATTTGTATATTATATGTTTATAATCTAACAGTAGGGCCTACCCACACTCACAGTAATAAAGTTTATTTGTATATATTTTTATATTACATCTAACAGTACCAACACTCACAGTAAGACATTTGCGATTCAAATTGCGATCAAAAGTGGTTAATACCTTAACAGTATTGTACAGCATTCAATACTATTTTATGTTTATTCTCCAAGGGGGCCCATAAATCTAAATCTATACCTGTATGGTTAAACCAAATAATTTGGAATGTTCCATTCATCACAAATCAATACATTTGTAAAAACGTATATTAAATGTATCAAAATAGTATTTTTTAAAGAAAATCGGCCTGTCTTCAACATTATGATGCTGTACTCGAACTGTTCAACCGGTTTTCAGCTATTAAAAACAATTATCGTAGGAGGAGATAGGAAAATGCGAAGCCTCCTCGCATTTTTGTGGCGGGTATTTTTCAAGATGGACATCCATTAGACAGTGTATACCACGATCGGAAAACACCCCTATTTGGGGCAAATCGTTGAACCTAAATTCGTTTTAATCGTCAATAACTAATTATCTAACTCAATTTAATTAGTAAACAGGGTTACATCAGGTGGTTAAAATCAGTACCGAAAGTACGAACCAACTTTATATACCATCGAGTAAAAATTCTAGAAGTAAGGCGCGATTTACCGATTTTTGCCCTTACGTAAGGGCAAAATTCGGTAAATCGCGCCTTACTTCTAGAATTTTCACTCGATGGTATGTAAAGTTGGTTCGTACTTTCGGTACTGATTTTAACCGCCTGATGTAACCCTGTTTACTAATTAAATTGAGTTAGATAATTAGTTAATGACGATTAAAACGAATTTAGGTTCAACGATTTGCCCCAAATAGGGGTGTTTTCCGATCGTGGTATACACTGTCTAATGGATGTCCATCTTGAAAAATACCCGCCAAAAAAATGCGAGGAGGCTTCGCATTTTTCTATCTCCTCCTACGATAATTGTTTTTAATAGCTGAAAACCGGTTGAACAGCTAGAGTACACCATCATAATGTTGAAGACAGGCCGATTTTCTTTAAAAAATACTATTTTGATAGATTTAATATACGATTACAATTTTTTATGATTTTGCGTAAGATGAAAGTGTGTATGTCTTTTAAAAAATTAAGAATGTATTCCGCGTTTATCTTTATAAACAACGATTAGCACTTTATTATCAATAAAAATAAATTATATATATATATGTTTTGATCACAAATAGGCTTACTATAGAACAATACAATTCATTACATCAAAACATATAACCCTATTCAATATTAATTTTATGAGATTCTCATTTCACAAACTAAAATATTGAAACCAAAACATCATTAGGTCTATTATTAATTTTTACCAACTAAATATCCACCTATTTCATAGTATACTGCTTGGAATCTTATATTGTTATTGTAATAGATTTTGACCAAATGAATGAATACATGAATGAAAGAACAAGCGAATGAACAAATAAATGAATGAACTAATGAATGAGTGAACAAACGAATGAGTGAATGAATGGACTAATACACGAATGAATTAATGAACTAATGAATGAACGGAAGAATGAATACAACACTCTAGTTTTGATTTATGCCTAATTAAAGTTGTTACAATTTCCATTACTTTTTTGTAGACATGGGAATACCTGCTATGTGTCTGTCTTTCATTGGATACTTTGAACACCTAGCAGTCGCGTCTGTTTTACTTCTTACGGTCGCATTTGCTTTTGATGGAATATATGCGACGAGCACACTTACAAACATAATGGAGATATCAAAGGAACATTCGCAAATAATCGTAGGAATTGTGTCATCTGCAGCCGCTTCGATTGGTTTTATTGGTCCACTTATTCTTGGAGCTTTGGTCAAAGAAAATGTAAGTATCAGGTATTGGTATACCATTGCGCCTGCGCGCGGGCCGCGATTGTTTTTTCGTACATAAGTTGGGGACCCCTTAATGAAACGTCACATAATAAACATGAATAATTCATCAGTTAAATTTTCTTGTTCCGTGTGCACCCAAGCGTATAGCAACAAGAAGCGATTACACGACAATTGCAATACGATTCTAGGCCTATCTCCGCTGTGTGCGATTTCATAAAAGAATATCGGCGTTTTGTGTGGATTTTTGAAATAATCAGCCTTTAGTTTAGTTTAGTTTTTTAATATAATGTATTACTAAAGAATTACGTGTTAAAATTATAGTTTCTATTAATACTATTAGGCCTAATTATTAGTCTCTAAAGCCCATGTCTATCAGGCCCGTAGCCAGGGGGGGTTTTTATGGTTCGGGCGAACCCCCCTTTACAGCGACCCCCCCCCCCCCCCCTTAACCGACTGCGAACCCCTATCCCCGACATCCACAATACCTCACCACACCCTCATCTCTGAAAATCCTCCAAATACGTGCCCCACAATACAAAAGGTTGTTTGTAAATTGAAAAATTTGTAAACTCGTTCGTGAATAACTCATACCTTATTGTTAAACAAATGAATTGGTTGCCGATTTTCACCTGAAAAATAATACGAATTTTTGGTCCCAGGATGTAACATGATATTGACGCGAGCTTGGGCACGAACGAATCGTACAAAGAACACCGCTAGACAACCGCGTACCTATTGTTTCGATCACTGGCAGTCAGCATGCATAAAGTATATAGCCTTAAAAATGGAACGCGGCGGTTATCTACAATATTTATGTGTGGCTATGAAGTATAGTGTATCATCATCATAGAGGATTATAGTGAATTTAATATACTAGATGGCACGCTCGCTTCGCTCGCGTACCATCTAGGTCGTGCCCACAGATGGTTCTCGAATACACAGTATTTCCAGCGAGAAAAAAATGGAGATTTCAAATGTACGTACCGCAGGACTATAATACATTGTCGTTTACAGAAACGAATAAATATACACAATGATTTATGTAGTCAACCAAAATTAGCACCCTGGGAATTACTTCCGAGAGAGAAACAAAATGAGTCAAATTTTTTTATTTGGACTCATTTAAAAAAACCCAATTTGTGTTTTGTATGTAACATTAAGGGTTGAGGGATGGGGGAAGAAGATAGGTACAAAGAGGAAACATTTTAAAATATATTCTTATCCACTCAGTAACGAAATATTGTTTTTAATGTTTTATAGGCCTATAAATAATATACCACTAAATACAGTAAAACATTTGCGATTTAATACGGTACTTTGTTAGAACTGTCACTGTCATAGTCGATTGAAATAGTAAAGTACATGTGTTACGATACACCACTACGACGTTTATATATTTTTAAATTATTAATTAATACAAACGTTGAGAAGCAACTGTCAGTAATAACGTTTATTTATTTGTATATTATATGTTTATAATCTAACAGTAGGGCCTACCACTCACAGTAATAAAGTTTATTTGTATATATTTTTATATTACATCTAACAGTACCAACACTCACAGTAAGAAATTTGCGATTCAAATTGCGATCAAAAGTGGTTAATACCTTAACAGTATTGTACAGCATTGCAATACTATTTATGTTTATTCTCCAAGGGGGCCCATAAATCTAAATCTATACCTCTATGGTTAAACCAAATAATTTGGAATGTTTATTTGTATATTATATGTTTATAATCTAACAGTAGGGCCTACCACTCACAGTAATAAAGTTTATTTGTATATATTTTTATATTACATCTAACAGTACCAACACTCACAGTAAGAAATTTGCGATTCAAATTGCGATCAAAAGTGGTTAATACCTTAACAGTATTGTACAGCATTGCAATACTATTTATGTTTATTCTCCAAGGGGGCCCGCCCATAAATCTAAATCTATACCTCTATGGTTAAACCAAATAATTTGGAATGTTTATTTGTATATTATATGTTTATAATCTAACAGTAGGGCCTACCCACACTCACAGTAATAAAGTTTATTTGTATATATTTTTATATTACATCTAACAGTACCAACACTCACAGTAAGACATTTGCGATTCAAATTGCGATCAAAAGTGGTTAATACCTTAACAGTATTGTACAGCATTCAATACTATTTTATGTTTATTCTCCAAGGGGGCCCATAAATCTAAATCTATACCTGTATGGTTAAACCAAATAATTTGGAATGTTCCATTCATCACAAATCAATACATTTGTAAAAACGTATATTAAATGTATCAAAATAGTATTTTTTAAAGAAAATCGGCCTGTCTTCAACATTATGATGCTGTACTCGAACTGTTCAACCGGTTTTCAGCTATTAAAAACAATTATCGTAGGAGGAGATAGGAAAATGCGAAGCCTCCTCGCATTTTTGTGGCGGGTATTTTTCAAGATGGACATCCATTAGACAGTGTATACCACGATCGGAAAACACCCCTATTTGGGGCAAATCGTTGAACCTAAATTCGTTTTAATCGTCAATAACTAATTATCTAACTCAATTTAATTAGTAAACAGGGTTACATCAGGTGGTTAAAATCAGTACCGAAAGTACGAACCAACTTTATATACCATCGAGTAAAAATTCTAGAAGTAAGGCGCGATTTACCGATTTTTGCCCTTACGTAAATTTATATATAGATTACACTATAATATCTATGGTATCATGTATACTGTAGTTTACATTAGGCCTATGGCATTCGATTATTTTTTTCTAGACCACCAGCCGATACGTAGGCCTACTCAACTGTATCAATACCACCTATTTACATTGATATATTTAGTTTCCTCAACAAATTGCTGTAAATAAATATAGATAGAGCTATCAGGGGCGGTCGCAGGACTATTTTAAGAGGGTTGCCCAAAGACTCCAGGGCTGTAGACACTGAGTATTTGAGCAAGCAAATTGTTAAATGACACCCCTAGATGGCCGCAAATAGTATTCTCGCACGTAAATTTATGATAATTTTTTTTCGTTCAATGCAAACGTCGCGGGGAAGTCTCCGATTAAGGTACTTTTGGTACGGTAATACATTCTAATAACTGTACTCAATTAATGTAAATTAATTATCAATTAATAATTTTAAAAAGTTGTACAAAAAATATGAAGCAGTTGCTATAAATATATTGAGCAAAAGGTTAAATTGTATAATTTGGAATTTTAATTCATTTAAAAATGCTAAATAAAGTCAGATGTTAAAACCACATTTTCCAAAAATTCATTTTCATTTATCCACTATAAACTTTACAAAAGTGTTGTTTTAAACCACACTCAAAATAAAACAAAGAAAATAATGATAGGAAATTTGCAGAAAGAAGCAAACTTTGCTCTGTTACCGGTATAACACGGTTCAAATTTTGGAACGTCTATAAATTACTACGGAAATTCGGCCTATTTACGACGAACGTACGGAAATGAAGATAAATAGGGTACTACACGCATCGGAAATACAACACTATACGCACAATTATGATTTGGCCTAAACATTGGCCTTAGGTTATGGAAAACCCCCGGCAAAACGCAATAATTATGGACAAATCGATTATTAGCCTTGGCAATATGCTTAATATTTAAAAGGAATGAATATAGGCTATATTTCGTTTGTCGATAAATTTTTTAAATCATGTGTGAATGATTGATCCATTAGAGGTAATCTGTGATGGTTCTAGTAACACTGCTATGCGTGCGTAATTTGTGAATAACGTGTAGTATGCTACATACACGAGCCTAGATAGGGAGGATCTGTACTGTCGTTCATTGCGAGAGGAGGGGGAAGTCCGGTAATGTGTCATGAAAAATGTAACAAGCCAGAGATGAAATAAAATTACTAACATTTAGCTGATTGTCGTTGTTTTAGCCGTCGTCAGAAGTTTATCGACCGACATCTATTTCTCATGTGTAGTAGAGCGTTTCTTTGATTGAATAATTTTTTTTGTATTATAACACAAGTTCATTTTGGATTTTCAGTAAATTACCAATTGTTTATTCAAAGTCAAACTGTAACTAATCCCTCACTATTCAATCAAAATGTTATTATACTACTGTATTGTTGAAAAATGGATTGCGTGACTTGAAAATAGATTGATAGTAAAATGTAATAAAGACACGTCCTTGTCTGGTTATTAGGATGCATGCTCTGATAAAGCAGAGAATTATTTTTGTAGCGTTCCATTTAAAATAGATTTTATTACAAAGAAATATTTTGGTTGTGAAGGTCGTTTTAACAATTAGGCTAATATCCAAACAGTCAACAATGATAAAATGCCCTGCAACTCTGTAACTACTTTATGACTAAGCCTATCAAGTTCCGTGTCCGGATGGTATACGATGAAATGGAACTCAATTTCAATTTAGTGGCAGAAACAACATTTAGTATGAAATTAAGGCTGTTGCCCGGGCCACAAGGGAAACACAGTGACAGTGGGACAGTGACCCAAATACTTAGTGTCCGAACCCCCCCTTGACAGATCCTGGCTACGGCCCTGTCTATTCTAGTAGTCTGTGTGGGTGTGACGTGTGTGTTAGTGTTAGGTATGACACAGTCCAAGTAATAAATCAGCAAAATTAAACAATTACATTACACAAAAATACATTTTTTATTCTCGTGGTTCTAATCTTTCCATCTCATGTGTTCATAATTTAATGCGCATTTTTAAAGTTCATTTGAGTACATGCATATTGTTTGATAATAAAATAGCAGAATTAAAAATTACAGTACACAAATTATACACATTCTTCTTGTGGGTCTAAGCTTTCTATGGGCTATGTCTAATCATGGAGAAATAAGTTAGGTTGGTCTAATTACTACTTAGTTGAATGTCTTGCCTAGCTGTCGATTAGCCTCGACACATTTTGCATAGGTGGTGTGTGTGTGAAGAAGAGTGCGCGAAGGCAATCACATGAATTGACCTAGAATCGATCCTAGGCCTAGAAAGAATCGTATCGCAGTTGTAATCACTTGTTGCTATACGCTTGGGTACACACGGAACAAAAAAATTAACTGATGAATTATTCATGTTTATTTTGTGACGTTTCATGAGGGGTCCCCAACTTATGTACGAAAAAAAATCGGGCGCGGGCCGTGCGATAAAAAAACATATCTAGAGATGCGCTATTCAATAGAACATGAACCCAGTCAGATTTGACATTTGACCCTAAGCTTCAAACACTCCTCTATAGGTAGCGTCCGCGACGAATGATGGGAAGGAAATGATAGCAAACGTCACCACGATGCGTATGTACGTTATCAAAGATCTTATATACTAAAGATGTGACACTTCCCGCGTTTACGCGTAACACTTTAGAAGCGTCAAATTATAGTGCGCCCCCTCGATCGCTTAAACGAGTAACGAACTTTTGCGTGACGATCGCAGTATTCTTAAGAAAATGGGATTGAGGAGTCGCGCCAAAGTTTGTATGGTTAAGAAACAATGAATGAAAAGAGAAAAAGTGGAGGGATATACTGTGCTGCAATTAATTGTAAAAGCAATTCAAAGGCCAACCCAGAACTTAAGTTTTACAATTTTCCCAAAGACAAGAACAGGTAAATTTATGTAATTAAATAAGTAGCCTACATCTTAACATAGGCCTAGGCCTATGCTATGTAGGGACTAACCTTACTTTTATGTGTATTCAATTTATACATATATTAATAAACTAGGCTAGGTAGGCATATTATTAATAATTATTATTTAAACGTAGGTATGAAATGATTAGTATTATCATTATTAGGCTACTACTAGGCCTAGTACATTAATCATATAACAGTGAACTTACACTAATTTCTTCACTGTTCCCTGGTTATATTATTTTATCCTTTAAAATTTAGTACCTTAAACAACTTTTAAAACTTTCAATTCAAGAAACATTTATTGACCAAATATTATATCATTACAATTGTTGGCATATAAGTAAAAATTTGGTCGAAAGACTACAAGAAGCCCAATTGGCATGTCGCTGTAGTCCCTCTTTTTACATTATACAAATAATAATAATAATAATACTTAATATAAACAAATTGTGATCTTAATTATTTCATGCTTTCCGTCTCATGGTTAATATTTGCTTTTTGTCTCATGGTTATTTTATTTTGTTTAATTTAACTAGCCGTTACGTACATTACAGTATATTAACGCATGGAATGATTATTATTATCATTATTAGGCTAGGACATTAGTTATAATAACAGTGAAATTACACTATTTTTATTGTTCCCTGGTTATATTACTTATCCGTTGAGTAGCCCTAACAAACAATTTTTAATTGAATCTTATACTTAATATTTATAAAATTCAACCGTTAGTTAGTGGTTTTAGGTTAGGCTTAAGTATTTGACTTTAGGCCCTAACCAATTTGAAAATCAATTAGCATGCACGCAGACGTCCTATAATTACGTAAACGTTAATTATCATAAAGCAAAAACTCACCAGACAATTATTAATTTACAGGTGTGCAAAATGGGCCCAGAACACACGACGCGCGGATTTGAGAAGGAAACCAAGTTCCTATTTACATCGTAATTGCCGCTTGTGCAATATTCATTTCGAAGAATCTCAAATACTGATGGTCACAAGAAGACTTGTATGGAATGCAGTCCCTACAATATTTGATGTCCCAAATCCACCACACCAAGTAACAGTTCGGCGTAAATTACCCACAAGACACTCGGAGGCAACACCAACTCCAGAAAACAATGTTCGAACGTTACAGACTGTTCACAGTGAAACAAGTAAGTGAATATAGTACTAGTGTACTAATAAAATACATTACAATAATTAGATTGTGAAAGTTCTTATTTTCTTCCTGATACAAACATATCGTTCACTAATGTTCTCTTTTTATACTTACCGTATTTGGCCTGTCAAAAAAAGTTATGTTGGCATTTAATATTTCGTTGTGTGACGTGGTACTTATTCTTAATTGTTGTTTTTGTGTAGGGGCTCCCCGTCATCATTCTGATCATAACTATGCTATGACGTCTACCGTGACTCCTTCAACACAAGACAGGACTGAAGATGAGTGCCAAGTTCCAAGTAAGCATTATATACCCTATACACAAACTGTTATTTATTAAAGTCTAGATTGACTGATTGGATAACTAACTGACTGATTCCAACTACTACTATTATTAATATTATAATAATAATTATTATTATTATCATTCTCAATCACAGATGCATGTGTTCCCTTTTTATTTCCAGATATACCGATACCCTTAAATGAGACGCCGGCTAGACAATCATGTCCGTCAACTTCAAGACATGCCAGTACTTTGAAATATCGAGTGAGGGTATGCCGACTTAAAGCAAAAATGAAGAAGATACAGTCTACCATCATTGAACTAGCAGGTGGTGATCAAATCGAAAGTATAATTCAGAAAGCTAAAACCTACATGAGTACTAATGCCTTAGATTTCTTTGCCGGTCAACTACGAATTGGCAAGAATAAACCAAAGGGCCGTCGTTATACAGTGAAAGACCGCTTGTTTTCAATGGCGTTACATTTCCAAGGTCCCAAGGCTTACAGGTTTTGTAGAAAGATGTTTGTCCTTCCAACCCAAGATCACTGAAAAGGTGGCTACAACGAGTCGAAGTGAAACCAGGATTTAATGATGCCACTTTTTCATCATTAAAAATTAGATGTGCAACATTCAACGAACGTGAACGTGTGGTGGCCGTGTCCCTTGATGAAATGTCCCTGAAAGCTGCCATCAAATACAATCGTTATAAAGATTGCATGGAAGGAAGGGTTAGAAGACTATGGGAGCATTGGCACAACAAAGAAGGTTGCTACACAGGCGCTAGTGTTCATGGTTAGGAGTATGACATCTAGATGGAAGCAGCCACTTGGATATTTCCTAGCAAATGGCGCTACGTATGGTGACACACAGACCGCTCTTCTGAAAGAGTGTCTCGCTCGGCTTTTTAAAACTGGACTAGTTGTTAAAGCTGTAATAGCAGACCAGGGTTCGAACAACAGAAGGATGTTTCATACCTTGGGTATAAAGAAGACTAAGCCCTACTTTCTTCACAGTCAACGTACGACAGACACCACATACAAAGTGTATGCGCTGTTCGACCCACCGCATTTAATCAAGAGTGTTCGAAACAACTTAAAGCACCATCAGTTTGTCGTCATCATCATCATCATCATCATCATCATCATCATCATCATCATCAACGCCACAATCGCATCATGTTACCGATCAAGAAGACAACGATGCCACCACTGACGACGACTGCTGCTTAGAAGACTTTGAGATGACTCAGCTAAATACTTTAGTATATGTAGCCGGTTACGTCGTCAAGAAAGTAAGTGTAAAGCACAACTGTGATATCTGTAACAGTGCGATGCGAGAAACCAATCGAAAACTGGAAGACCCAAGGCAGTTCCTAACACATTTTAAGTCTTATATGCCCATCAACCAGTACAACGACTTCGGAGGATTAATTATGCCTACTGACAATGTAGTTAATGTCCTATCTATCTGTGAAAAGATTTTTGTTTCTAACTTTAACAAATACTTACATACATCAAACATCAGCAGAAAAATAAAGTTAAAAATCGCTACCATGTTACATAGATTTGGTATGAAGTTGAATCTTTGTTCACCAGCAATTGAAACATTGCTAATTGAAACGTACGTAAACCTACGCATATTCTATGCTGTTAAATTTTTCAACAAAGACATAATCAGTGATAAGAAGAAGAGTAAAAAATTAATTAAAGTATCACATTTATGAGGTATGGTAAAGTTGTAGGAGATCTGTACGCGCCCCGGTCTGTGCATTATCGGCTAGAAATAATGATCATTACGACGGTCTGGTATGATGATTGAATAATTGTAAATATGATGATTTTATTTCAATGTTTCTACATTTTTTATATTTCCTCTGGGTGGCCCGTGCATCATTTTGCAATAGTTATTGAGTTAATTTTAAACTGAGACTACTATAACATAACTAATTGCTATCTCAGGTTTTAAATAAATTATAATAACAAATGAATGTCATGGCAAATGATGGGTACATAATGCAGTAGTCCTAGTATGAATTGTCTCAGAATTGACTATCATAATCTGTTTCATGTCATGACTGTAGGCTTAAGCCTATGATTGTTTATAAATATATTCCTAAAAATTACTGCAATAAAATAGTCGAAGTAGTGATTTTAAAAAGTGACTTCTTGTTCTTTTTTAATTGTTTATAACACACTATTTGACTAATATATTTTCCTAATATGCACTGTTTTGCTGCTGGATGAAAAGTAGTATATAAGATCTTTGGAATAAACCAAAGATCATATACTATTATTGTGATGAAAAAAATTGAGTATTCAGTTACAATACAGTAGACATATCTGATCCATAAATCTACTCGTTTGAGTGAGAGGGCGCCCTATAAAATGAGCTCCATGTGTGTTACATGAATTGCACGTAAAATTCCGAGAGTGTCCTATCTTTAGTATATAAGATCTTTGACGTTATTTAATTTTTCTACCAATTCCTTCCCATCATGCACTGTGCAATGACGTTCCTCGCGATGTATCAAGTTATTTGCGATAAAGCTTATCTTATTTATCTACATTTTATCATATCTATATACTTCTTTCAGAATACAGCCAATCAGTGGTCTTTGATGTTTAGAATAATTGCTGCTGTCCATATTTTTGCAATGATTTTCTTTCTAATATTTGCAAAAGCAGAGCAACAAAAATGGTCACATGGAAATATTACAAAACAAGAGATGAAATCATACAACACTATACAAGATGAAAGTGGTGACTAAATACCATTCATAGAAGTACTGATGAAGAAATCAATCCGCGACGACTATAGAATGGACCCGAGACCTGACTTTCTTCGACTTTTAGATGATTTTAAGATAGAAATGTACGATGTATACAATGTATTTAGATTATTTATTTATTGTTTTTTTTAATTATTTATAACTTTATACATACATTGTGATGAGATAACAATTTATTTGATCATACTTTCAATAAATAGTATTGATAAAGTGTGTTAGTATTAACTTGTAATGAGAGTAAAGACATTATATTGAGCGGCTGTTACAGAATGGTGGACAACACCAGAGAAGAGTGATATTAATTTCACTCTTCCCTGACAGCACTAAGTATTTTAAAGTCAATAAGCGTCAAGTCTTGATTTTAAATATTGAACTAATTCCGAAATAAAACTATATATTTTAATTGTCTCATTGTATTATATATTAAATTTTACTATATTTAGTAGTCATTTGAACATATAGTAGAACTCATATAAAGACCCCTCAAAGTATCTCCTTAATATAGATTGTCCATCATTTATTTAACCCGAAAGTGTATTTTGAATAAGAGTGTCCCCTCAATAAGGATGTCCTCAGAATAGGAGTGTCCCCTCAATAAGGATGTCCTTAGAATAGGAGTGTCCCCTTAATAAGGATGTTCTAGAATAGGAGTGTCCCCTTAATAAGGACGTCCTCATAATAGGAATGTCCCCTCAATAAGGATGTGCTCAGAATAAGAGTGTTCCCTTAATATGGATGTCCTCTGAATATGAGTATACCCTCAATAAGGATGTTCCCTCAATAAGGATGTCCTCAGAATAGGAGTGTCCCCTCAATAAGGATTTCCTCAGAATAGGAGTGTCCTCTCAATAAGGATGTCCTTAGAATTGGTGTGTCCCCTCAATAAGGATGTTCTCAGAATAGGAGGAGTGTCCCCTCAACAAGGATATCCTCAGAATAGGAGTGTCCTCTCAATAAGGATGTCCTTAGAATTGGTGTGTCCCCTAAATAAGGATGTTCTAGAATAGGAGTGTCCCCTCAATAAGGATGTTTTCAGAATAGGAGTGTCACCTCAATAAGGATGTCCTCAGAATAGGAGTGTCCCCTCAATAAGGATGTGCTCAGAATAAGAGTGTCCCCTTAATATGGATGTCCTCTGAATATGAGTATACCCTCAATAAGGATGTTCCCTCAATAAGGATGTCCTCAGAATAGGAGTGTCCCCTCAATAAGGATTTCCTCAGATTAGGAATGTCCCCGCAATAGGAATGTCAACAGAATATGTGTTTATGAGGAGCGTCACCTCAACAAGGATGTCCTCAGAATATGAGTGTCCCCTCAATAAGGATGTTCTCAGAATAGGAGGAGTGTCCCCTCAACAAGGATATCCTCAGAATAGGAGTGTCCTCTCAATAAGGATGTCCTTAGAATTGGTGTGTCCCCAACCCCATAAGGATGTCCTCAGAATCCCCTCAATAAGGATGTCCTTAGAATAGGAGTGTTCCCTCAATAAGAATGTCCTTAGAATAGTTGTGTCTCCTCAATAAGGATGTCCTCATAATAGGAGTGTCCTCTCATTAAGGATTTCCACAGAATAGGAGTGTTCCCTCAATAAGAATGTCCTTAGAATAGCTGTGTCTCCTCAATAAGGATGTCGTCATAATAGGAGTGTCCTCTCATTAAGGATGTCCACAGAATAGGAGTGTCCTCTCAATAAGGAAGTCCTTGGAATAGGTGTTTCCACTCAAAAAGGATGTCCTCAGAATAGGAGTGTCCTCTCAATAAGGATGTCCTCAGAATAAGAGTGTCACTCAATAAGGATGTCCTCAGAATAGCTGTGTCCCGGCTTCTTAATCAAAGTTTTCCAAATCTCCTTCAATCTATGGGCAATTGTTCCAAGATGGTGAAGTGTGAGGCTAACGCCCGTATTCTTAAACCTGACTTTAGTCGTAGTTCGAGCTAAAACTAAAAAAATGACGTCATTTTAATTCATAAACCGAACTTCAACTAAATCACCGATTAACGCCCGTATTCTTAAACCTGACTTTAGTCGTAGTTCGAGCTAAAACTAAAAAAATGACGTCATTTTAATTCATAAACCGAACTTCAACTAAATCACCGACTAAATCAGGCCAACCTCGACTAAATCGAGACGGATTTTGATCGATTTTTTTAGTCCTGGAGGGGCAGGCTAAATGGTCAACTAAATGGTTTTTAAACGATGTTTATAAAAAACGTAACAGTCACTGAGTTGTTATATTGGCCAGATATTGAAGAATGAAATACCTATATTTATATTAGCTTAATTAAATATACATTGGTATAAGTTATAATAATGAAAATCATCTTTATTATTTACAACTGTATACAAATTACATTATTTTCTTCGCGCAAGTCCGACTTGAACTACGTCACGCCATAGCGACAATGGGAGATGCGGCAATTCACCACGCAATGGAATGTTTAGGGGGCCTAGCGCTTTCTTGTAACACTAGGAAGTGCGTGTTTCGTCGCGATCATACTTTGTTGGAGGCCTAGAAAATATGAAAGTTACCGTACCGCCATGGTTCCTAAACATATTTTGAAGATTTTGTTTGTTGTTAATCAAAAGTACTTCACTGTTAAATTTATACTGATCTTGTTCTAATAATTAACGATTAAAATTATTTTTCATGTATATAGTCCTGATGCGTAAAAAGTTTTGTAAGAAAATGGAAAGTGATATCAATGCGCAAAATTTCGTCTGCTCCTCAAATACTCTCTTGTCATTGGCCAATGTTTAGCCTTTGTTACCCAGACGTGTGCAACTCGACTAAAAGCTCGACTTCATTAAGTCGAACTGCAAACTTCGACTACTTCGTTTTTGAATCGAATTTGAAGTAATAGCTCGAACTACGACTTTTTCAAGTCGAACTTTGAACTACGACTAAAGTCCGGTTTAAGAATACGGGCGTAAGAGCTTGAGAGTCACGTTATACTGTATGGTTTTAAAATCTTTAAAAGTTTGTAAACTTACGCCCGTATTCTTAAACCGGACTTTAGTCATAGTTCGAGCTAAAACTAAAAAAATGACGTCATTTTAATTCATAAACCGAACTTCAACTAAATCACCGACTAAATCAGGCCAACCTCGACTAAATCGAGACGGATTTTGATCGATTTTTTTAGTCCTGGAGGGGGCAGACTAAATGGTCGACTAAATGGTTTTTAAACGATGTTTATAAAAAACGTAACAGTCATTGAGTTGTTATATTGGCCAGATATTGAAGAATGAAATATCTATATTTATATTAGCTTAATTAAATATACATTGGTATAAATTATAATAATGAAAATCATCTTTATTTACAACAACTGTATACAAATTACATTATTTTCTTCGCGCAAGTCCGACTTGAGCTACGTCACGCCATAGCGACAATGGGAGATGCGGCAATTCACCACGCGATGGAATGTTTAGGGGGCCTAGCGCTTTCTTGTCACGCTATGAAGTGCGTGGTTCGTGGCGATCATACTTTGTTGGGGGCCTAGAAAATATAAAAGTTACCGTACCGCCATGGTTCCTAAATATATTTTTAAGATTTTATTTGTTGTTAATCAAATATACTTCACTGTTAAATTAATACTGATATTGTTCTAATAATTAACGATTAAAATTATTTTTCATGTATATAGTCCTGATGCGTAAAAAGTGTTGTAAGAAATAGAAAGTGATATCAATGCGCAAAATTTCGTCTGCTCCTCAAATACTCTCTTGTCATTGGCCAATGTATAGCCTTTGTTACCCAGACGTGTGCAACTCGACTAAAAGCTCGACTTCATTAAGTCGAACTGCAAACTTCGACTACTTCGTTTTTGAATCGAATTTGAAGTAATAGCTCGAACTACGAATTTTCCAAGTCGAACTTCGAACTACGACTAAAGTCCGGTTTAAGAATACGGGCGTATGTTGTGCAGCTTAAGTAGGAATTTGCAAGATTTGTAGCGTTAGGAAAAATCTCAACAACAAAGCACTGAGACTCTGAGAGAATAGTACATGTCTACATAACATTCTGGTTGGATTTATGCAATTCTATCTTATATGGGCTACCAAAATCTGAAATCACAACTGATTCAGAATAGTGCTGCACCTTTTTCACTAGACAATATAACTCCAATCCTCAAAGATCTCCACTCGCTTCCTATCCAAGAAAGAATTAATTTAAAGATTCTGTTGACTGTTACAAGAGTTTGAACTCAATTCGCCATACTACACTTATCACACCATATTGTCCTCCGAGGTTAATGTTTCAAAATCAGTCACTGTTTACTATGGCAACAAACCATTTATCTTTTCATCTGTTCGTCTTTGGAATGATCTGTAACATATTTTTTCTTCTTATTTTGGTAGGATGGGTAAACAGTTTTCACTCGAGCTCCTGTGAAAACTGTTCAGGTTAGCTCTCATATGAGAGCTTCAAATTGCTGGAGAACGGAATGGTGTCGTGTAAATGATTCCTCATTAGCCTTGAACCTCTTATTTCACTTCATGAAAGGGACATCCTAAAACTGTCAATAACAATGTCAAGATCCCGATCACCCTCTCAATTCATTTTTTTATAATTCTATTCATGTATTTAATGTCAAGTTTGTTAGATCTGTAATTTCTTTGTTATTGTATTTATATAAAATGTAATCAACCAACCAAATTTTATTTGTACCTTGTTGTATAAATGACAATAAATACTATCGTATCCTCTGCTTTTCTTCTTTTTTGGGGGGATTATTTTAGGAATATTGTATGTATCATTGTTTTGTGTGTTATGTAGTATGTAAGCAGCCGATTCTGCTACTGTCAATAGGTAGTATCTGTATAGCGTCTTCTATAATATATGTATGTTAAAAGTACTGTACAGCATTTATGCAGACAGCATACACTTTAAATAGTTATACAGATACATACCTATTGACAGTACAGTAGCAGAATCGGGTCATGTAAGCCTAAAGGGCTTAGAAAACATTGTAGTAGACTTATAAGTCCATGATAAGACTACCGTTATTATTACTAGTATTAACGGGTGACGGGTTTCATTGTTGTAATATAATAAGAGCATAGTATTGTGTGTTCTTCCCTCAAACCGCATTCGCTATAATTTAAAATTAGTCGCTTTTAAAATGAAACGATATTTTGTAGCAGTAACGAGTTGTTTAGCATATATTTGTGTTTTCTGTACTAGATTGAACCTCAACATTACCATTATAAGCATGGTAAAAAGATGGAATGCCACCACAGAAGATCAGAACAGAACTTAAATGTGACGAAGATTTCAGATGACAGTGCAATAAGTTCGTAAGCTAATAGCATTCTCTTAAAACACAAGTTCGGTCCTTGCAAACAAGTATAGTTTTCTGAGTTACGTTATGGTCGGTTTTGATTGATAAACAAATGGAAAACAATAAATCTAATCGCGTGTAAATTATTATTTTAAAACATGTTCTACACATTATAGTGATTAGCTGATGTTCTGTGTTTACGATTTGAAAAAAATGACGTAAAACCCCCTTATTTACTTTCAGGGATTAATCATGCCGGGGATATACATCACTTTAAGAAAATGGATTGTTCCGTCTGAACGGAGTACATTGGTATCAATTGCATTTTCTGGTAAAGTATTTAAAATGTAAAAGAAAGCTAATTTCTGGTTTGATGGCTTGGTTCCCATTTGGACGCAACGCAAAGTAAAACAAGGATGGACCGACAACAAATTCGAAACAATCGTTCTCAATGAGCTAGTTCAATGATTTGAGCAATCGACATTTTGATAAAGAAAATCCAGAATTACTTATTAAAAGGTCTTTCACACATGTTCCAGTCCGGCGCCGGCAATCCAATCGAACGTCAATGTTTCATTTTCACGCGGCGCCTTAACTACCGGTAACGTTTTCTTTACAGGCTCGTGCATAGCTGAAGTTTGCTGTTACCCGTTATCTACGTGGATTGCTACTTCTTCCAGTTTAGGTGGATGGCCGATGTCATATTATACTTACAGTGAGTTCAATATTATTGATAAACAACCCATACTGTCTATATAGTATGTATAATGTTCACTAATGCCACTAAGTAAGCATACAATATTCTTTATAATAAACAACCTTGAGAAAAGCCTACCCCAAATCGGTCATTCGTATATTGGTTATTGTACAAAAAGATAACCTTCTCAACAATATTCTAAGCAACCATTGAATTCTTGTTGTAGGTTCTATTTGTGCTCTTTTTGTAATAATTTGCATAGCTTTCATTTATGACGACCCAGTTGACGATCCTTATGTTTCAACAAAGGAAGTTGAATATTTGAAAGGTTTTCAACTCGAAGTACAAAATAAGGTAATCTTACCATCATTCGATATCAATCCTGTAATAAACAGATTTCAAAATAAATGAATATTATTTTGAAATAGTCCTCATTAGATTTATTGCTTAAACGCTTTTTTGTTTTCATTATATTTGTATATTGTATGTATATCAAATATAAACCAACCAAATTTCATTGAACCTAGTTGTAAAAATTACATTAAGAAATAATATCGTATCATAAATTCAATTGAAAAAAAAATTGTCCTTCTACAGACTAAAAATAATATAAGTTTTAAAATAGGCCATTTTAATGCCACCTTAAAATAAGTATTACCTGACTCGTAAATTTACGAAGGAAATTAGTAAACTGGAAGAAAGCTCATTGTTTGACATATGAATACTGTTTTAACTCTTACAGTGTATCATTTTTGGTTCGTCGAAAGTGTATAATTTTGTTAAAGGTACAAAGTGGCTTATTCAAAGCTTGATTCTACTCCTCTTTATTTCTCATGTTGGTAGAACATCTTGAATGTAACTAGTATGGCTGCCAGACGGAGTTTTTACTTAATATTAGTAAAAACATAATTATTTTAGCACGTATGGCGTTTCATACGTATACTACTTGAGCTTGTAAACTTGCGTTACCAATGCTTACTTGCCTGTATTTTAGACAAACTATTACAACATATATAAGAAAATAAATTATTCTTTGCGGAATGATTTTTTGATTATATACTTATAAAAAAATAACATTTATTTCCAAATAATGATTGCGTCACCAAGAAAGCAAATGCTTAAAGATGTATTGTCCCTTGAAACACCAAAAAAATGAAGGTCAAAATATACTAAATTTTAATTGGCCATATCAAAGTAATATTAAAGTTATTCACTTTAAGTCGAAAATTCGAGACAAAAACAACAATTTTACGTAATTAATAGCTACATTAATTTGATTACATTTCGTCTGGAAAACAAAGTAAACAAAGATTTCAAACCATGAGTATACATTATGCATGATGCTAATTAGGATTGTTTACAACTTGTCACGGTTGAGAAGGTGTTTTCACACAGATCGCGAGAAAGTTTTATGATTATGCATACATAGTAGCCAAATATGCGCATTGCATTATGAGATATGTTTTGATCAAAAACTTTGACTGGAAGTGAAAGTCATTTTTTTTAACCAAGAAACGTCTGTATTTCAGTTAAATGATTTTTTTTTCGACTATTTTTTGGTGAAAGTTAATAACTATTATAATACTTCAAAATGACCCACTTTTTTCGAAATATTTTTATTTTTATTTTTTTGGAATTTGACAAAGGGACAATACATCTTTAATAATACTTATTTTTGTTTTGCAATAAAGTGAATGGAATGAAATTGAAAGAGGTATAAACTAAAAAAGGAAGCCAATTAAATAAGTAAATAAATTATAAATACAATTATTCAAGTAGCACATTGATTAACCCCTAGAATGATATTTCATAACATTGATTAGGCCTACTAATGCACATGCAATTTAATACTTTTATTTAAAAGGATGTACCGGTTCCGTGGTGTGATATATTTACATCAACTGCAGTGTGGTCGATAATTGTTGCTCAAACGTCGTTCAGTTCTAGTTATCTTTTTATACTTACCGAAGGACCAAGTTATTTATTGACATTAGGATTTACTACAATACATGTAAGTAAACTTCTCTTTTTGTTTTGATATAATTGTAAGTCTACTTCACTTTTGTGGGCCTCTTATAATTATTGTCTTTTTTCGGCACATCCCTCGTTGTGTTTTACTTTATCCTGATCTCTTATAACGTCACATTTTGAAATTAAAAAAATGTATCTGAAGTGTTATTATTTTCTAAATTTATAGATTGCAGTTTTAACATCAATTCCATCAATTTTAGAATTTATGGTTTCACTTTTGTCCGGTGCGGCTGCTGACGTCATCATTCGGCGGGAATACCTGAATGTCTTAAATACTAGAAAGTTTATTATGATTTTACGTAAGATAAAACGGTTTTATGTCTTTAAAAAAAGAATATGATTTAATTCATTCATCGTTTTTTTTTTCTAAACAACGGTTAACACTAAAAACAATAGGCTTGCTATATAGAATCCAATGTAATTTTATTACACAACAAAAATTCAATAATCATTTTTAACTGGGCTGTTATTTCACAACCTAAATTATTGCAACCAAAATATCATTGTCAAGTTCTATTTATTTGGTGAGTATTACTTTTCCTAGGTTTTTCCATTGCATTCCATAATTTGGCCTATCTTCTTTATTATGCCTATTTGTTACAATTTCTGTGACTTTTTTGTAGATATGGGAATACCTGGTATTTGTCTATTTTGTATTGGATACTTTGAAAACCATGCAGCCGAATGTGTTGTACTTCTTACAGTGGCGTTTGCTTCTGGTGGAATGTATACAGGCACATTTACAAACATAATGGAGATAACAAAGGAACACTCACAAATAATTGTAGGAATAGTAACATCTACAGCCGGTGTGGTTGGTTTTATTTATCCACTTATTCTTGGAGGGTTGATTAAAGAAGATGTAAGTATCGGGTACGATTGAACGCACATGACCACGCGCGCGTAGTGCGTGTGCCGCCTCGTCGTGAGGAAAAAGGCCACTTTGTAAAATAACGTAGAATCAGACAGATGTGGTACTATTTAATAGTCTTTGAACAGACTTACATTACTCGTGACGTTGATGTTGTGTTCGATTGAAAACAAATAATAATCTCTTTTCGAAAAAAACTGATCGATCGTACCATGATCACATTCAAATCCTTATAAGAGCAGGTTTTTCGAGGACACACAATACATTAGGCCTACCTAGCCACTTGAGTGTTAACCTTAAATTTTCATAAATCATTTTAGATAGAATTATGTTGTGGCATATCAAATAAAACTGTGACAGACAACACTATAGCATATACTTTATTTCTACTTAGGCGCAGCGCAATGACGTAGGCGCAACGAAATGATGTAGGCGCAACGCAATGACGTAGGCACAACGCATCATTATTGGTCAAGTTATTATAGCGGTACGCTTACGCCCTCACGTTGAGTCAACAAAAAGTGGGAACAACGTATTACGCGGATCACAAATCGTCCTAAAATGGAAAAAGTTTTAAAGTGCATGTTTTGTTTTGTTTTTTTTCTTCTAGAATACAGCCAATCAGTGGTCTTTGATGTTTAGAATAATTGCTGCTGTCCATATTTTTGCAATGATTTTCTTTTTAATATTTGCGAAAGCAGAGCAACAAGAATGGTCACATGGAAATATTACAAAAACAAGAGATGAAATCATACAACACTATACACTAAGATGAAATCGGTGACTAATTTAATTAGAAAAATCACTAACATTGTTAAACATTGTCAAAATTGTACCATATAGATGGTGTGTCAAATAATTTGTTTTTATAGTCTGATATTTCTCAGAATAAATGTCTGTGGATATTTATCTGAAATAAAAGAATGAATGAATGGATTCAGGAAAAAGGTACATTTTACGAAGTAAAATACAAATAAACACATTTTTAATTGAAATATTATTAATTAAGCTAAATATTAATCTAGCTTATGAGTCATATTAACTTTGTATGCAATTTTTATGCATTTTTTATGCATTTTAACAAACATAACTCGTATTAAGTCATATAAATGTCATTATAAATAATTAATTTGATTAAAATCTACTTAATATAGTAATTATACTAACGAAATCACATTGGGAAAACATTATAAATCAATAAACCTAAAAGAAAAAAAAAAATGTGATTTGAATGTCATTTTTTATAATTTTTTTTTTTTTTTTTTGGAATTCTTAAACGTACACACCCTTCCACCACCACAATGTGCGTTGTTATTTTGCAATTAAAGTTCATAAAAAAAAGGAATGTATCACCAAAAGTTTAAAGAACAAAAATCAATGACAAAGACTGCATTTCTACGCTAAATACTTTGAAATATTGATATCGGCCGGAAACGTGTGCAAAATTAATATAATATTTTATTTTGTCCCATTTCAAAATGTAATGTCTGGGGTGTGACGTCACGTACAACAATGGCATCTAAAGATTTCATTGTTTATGAGTTAGTGATCCGGAAGAATGGATTACTAAAAGATAAAGCTAGATCACTACTACTACTAGGGCCTAATAATAATAATAGGCGACCCTCCAACCGCATTCCTTATAGGCCTAAATTCAACCGAATATATCGGCAACACGAATACGAATTACTTTCAAAATGAAACGATATTTTGTAGCAGTAATGTGCTGCTTTGCATGGATTTGTGTTTACTGTACCAGATTGAACATAAACATTACCATTATAAGCATGGTAAACAAATGGAATGCCACAGAAGAACAGAACTCAAATCATAATGCGACAACGATTTCAGATGACAGTGCAACACATTCGGTAAGTTATTGTTTGTATATAGAATATATAGTAACGGATACAACAATCGTTACATTAGTCTTAAAGTCCCATTCTCTACGTTTTTTAGATCTAATTAGGGTCACAAACAACATACAATGTAAAAATAAATACTGTGGTCCTATTGAGATAAGTGTTTTCGACTTTAAACGGTTAAAGATGTATTGTCCCTTTGTCAAATTCCAAAAAAAAATAAAAATAAAAAGATTTCGAAAAAAAGTTGGTCATTTTGAAGTATCAGAATAGTTATTAACTTTCACCAAAAAATAGTCGAAAAAAAAAAAATCATTTAACTGAAATACAGACGTTTTTTGGTTAAAAAATAACTTTTCGATCAAAACATATCTCATAATGCAATGCGCATATTTGACTACTCTGTATGCATAATCATAAAACTTCCTCGCGATCTGTGTGAAACACCTTCTCAACCGTGACAAGTTGTAAACAATCCTAATTAGCATCATGCACAATGTATACTCATGGTTTGAAATCTTTGTTTACTTTGTTTTCCAGACGAAATGTAATCAAATTAATGTAGCTATTAATTACGTAAAATTGTTGTTTTTGTCTCGAATTTTTGACTTAAAGTGAATAACTTTAATATTATTTTGATATGGCCAATTAAAATTTAGTATATTTTGACGTTCATTTTTTTGTGTTTCAAGGGACAATACATTTTTAAAAATGTGAAAAATAAGTCGATTCTAATAATTGTAGCGGCCCGCTATAAATCCCAACATGCATTGCGCGCGAATTGGTATTTTAGCCTATAGCTAGCGTACGGTGTTCGTACGTTACCGATGTTTACCAGCTAGGCCTACAAAACAAAACTAAGCCTAGCTAGGAGGCCTAAAGACCGTCAACGAGAGGAAATTCACCGCGTGCATTGTTTCTCTCTTTTTATCGTAATTTACCATAAAACGTACAGTTAAGACAATGAATGACCTGGTTTAATGTTTTTTAAAGTAATATATATGCATTATTTTTTCAAAACGTCACAAATAGGGAATGGGCATTTATTTACTTTAGGTCAAAGTTAATAAACATGGAGTGGAACAAAAAGTCTAAATCTCGGGGAAATTATTATTTTAAAACACTTTGTACACATTATGTGCTGTTCTATGTATACGATTTTGCTTTATAGATACCAACTTTTGATTGGGACGACCAAACCCAACAACATATACTTGGATCATTTTATTACGGTTATATAATAAGCGGACTGCCGAGCGGTTGGTTGGCTGGTAAAATTGGCGGAAAACGATCAATTGTGATAGTTCTTCTGTTGCAAGGTTTACTGTCTGCCATGATCCCTTGGGCTGCCGGCGTTGGAACCAGTCTTTTGACCATCGTACGGGTTTTACAAGGCGTCGTAGAAGTTAGTGTCTTTATTGGCAGTTCAATTATGTTGCACTGTATGGAGAAACGATTGTTTTTTTTTTCAATGGGCGGCCAATACCATTGGCTATTGACTATAGGATGTGTTGCGTATACAACGATACTATTTACACTTATACAAACTTAACGCCATAACGTTACAATTTGGTTCCCACTAGGACGCAGCGCAAGTACGTAAGCGCAACGCAATTAATTTGACCAAGTGACACGCGCGCTCTGGATTTCCCAAACTCTCGCTTGTCATTGGTTAACAACCTTTGTTACGCATACGTTATTGCTACTATTGATAGGGCGTAAAAATGTACGTTACGCAACAAACAACCAAAAAGACAAAATTGTGCTGCGTAACGGTAATACGTCGTTTAAACGGTATTACTTGTTTTTTTTTCAACCGTTATAAAAATTATTTATATTTCTAGGGATTAATCATGCCGGCGGTTTATATCACTTTAAAAAAATGGATTGTTCCGTCTGAACGGAGTACATTATTATCTATTGCATATTCTGGTAAGTAATTGTGTACAAGAAAAAGTGTTTTTTGCGTGTTTATAGTTAATATCTAAAGCTCTGTCTACACTATTATTACAGTTTGATAGTTTAGACAGAGCTTAAGAAAGCAAATTTTCTTCTTTGTTGAACATAATGCTTGGTAGTCAGGTTAAAAGAGGTATTCCTTGTGCAATTTGTGGTGAAAGTTGGCAACTTGTCTAAATATCTTTAGTGGGTCAAAATAAACCAGAAAAACGTTGTTGCTCAACCTGTGACCTCGTGGGGGGTCTTTTATATTGATAAAATGTTTCATTAGAGTGAATATAAACATATATGCTCTGAAAAATTTAAGACCAAAAACATGTCTCTGTGACCAGTAGTTATCGAGATAGAAGAAGGTGAAGGTCAAAGGTCAATAAAAATATTTCCGTTCACTTTTCGACAATAAAGTTCATTAGATCAAATATAAATATAGTCGTTCTGAGCAATTTCCATTAAACTTTTTCTCTCTAAGATTATTGGTTACAGAGATATAAGAAGACAAGGTCAAAGGTCAAAATGCCAGAAATGGTAGTTGCAGCAATTTTTTGACAAAAAGTTGTATTAGAGTGAATATAAATATATATGTTGTGAATTATTAGATACTAAAATGAAACCTGTAACACCAGCCATTACAAAGATATAAGCTATTTGAATATTTTGGCCGCCATTTTGAAAAGGCCCATAAAAGACCCCCACGGGGTTACAGATTGGGCAACAACGTTTTTCTGGTTTATTTTGACCCACTAAAGATATTTAGACAAGTTGCCAACTTTCACCACAAATTGCACACGGGACCCTATTTTATGACATCTTTTAACCTGATTATGGACTTAATAGTACATCGTAAGTAACTTTGACCAATCACGACACGATAGGTCATCCAAACTGTCGCTTATGATTTGGTCACTTGTGGGAATCAAGCTTAAAGCTACTGGAAAAAATGTTTAACGTTTGGAAACTCTATGTTGTTTACTTTGTTTTCTAAAGGCACGAGCATAGCTGAAGTTTTCTGTTATCCTTTATCTATGTGGATTTCTACTTCTCCCAGTTTAGGAGGATGGCCAACGTCATATTATACTTTCAGTGAGTTTAACCTAACAATATTAATAATAATAATAATATAAACACTATTTAAAGAGAATAAAGAGAATAGGACAGTACTTTAGTGAGCCGGGTTAAATAAAATGTAAACACATTAACAAGATAACAGAAAAAACTATCGCATATATTATACTGCAAATGATTATTGTTGATTAAATAAAATTGAATTGGCTTTTTAACTAAAACATACTCCTAAACTATCTCGTCAGTTCGCAAATAATATTCTTTTTGTATTTTTGGTAAAGTAAATACTTACAGTTGAGAGATTGTTTCTGATTCCACTTTACAATAATAATAAGCGTGTTTCTTCTGAATGTGACTAATCAAACCCAAACATACTTTCTTTAGAAATATTTAAATGATCATTAATATTTTGATGTATATTAATATATGCATTTTCGCATAATAAGCAACCATTTCTTCTTCGTTTTAGGTACCATTAGTGTTTTATTATCAATAATATTCATAGCTTTCGTTGTTGATAATCCTGTTGACGATCCATATATTTCAACACAGCAACTCGAATATTTGAAAAGTTTTGAAGTTAAAGACTCTAATAAGGTATTATAATGGGAGGAGTCAAGCTGACATGTTTGTAATCAACGTCTGTTGAGTCATGTGTTAATGAATATTCATTAATCTATAGTTGAGTTAAATCATTGATCATTCTGTGATAAACACATTTTAAATTCAAACGTTTTTTTAATCAGGAAATACCGGTTCCATGGTATGATATGTTGACATCAACTGCAGTGTGGTCTATCATGTTTGCTTACATGGCGTACAATCTCAATTTTACCTTTATTCTTACTGAAGGACCCATTTTTTTATTGATATTTGGATTTGATCCAACAAAGGTAAGGAAAACTCTTTTTATTTTATTTACTCCATGTTTTTCCAAACAGCAATATAGCTGTTAACGTCGTTCAAGCATGTAGGTATAAAAATAAAAATAAAATGTCATATGTAAACGAGTTTGGTATCAAAATTTAGGGATTTTTAAGCGGGAAGCAAACATTTTGATTGCGCAACTATTTTATCACAAAAGATAGCACTGCGCATGTCAAAAGTATGTGTTTGTTTGTGTATAATTGAGACTCTTGCCTCCTATTGATAGAGGGCTGACTTTGTCAAAAAGTCCGCGCAGCGCGCTGTCGACACACAAGGCTTTGATTTTGAAAACACCATGGCGATATCGCACTACAATACATTCGACCTCTCTCCTTCTAATTTACAACCTATCTCTGGACTGCCTTACCAAATGCTTTCTTACGTTGTTCTATCAGATACCAACAGTGAACACACTAGTACACTTCAATATATGATCCTGTGACAGAAGAGTAACTAGCACCATCACATTCACATCGGGACGCGCGCAACCCAAGGACGTTTTAGCGCGACGCAATTGATTTGACCAATTACAAGCGATAGATTATATGAACTGCGCTTGTTGTCCACTCATTTTATGGTGGCGGAGTGAAAAAAAATCACTGGAAAAATATCTAAGAAATATATATTGAAAAAAAATATGTCATAGG
This sequence comes from Antedon mediterranea, assembly GCF_964355755.1. Classification (NCBI taxonomy): domain Eukaryota; kingdom Metazoa; phylum Echinodermata; class Crinoidea; order Comatulida; family Antedonidae; genus Antedon; species Antedon mediterranea. The sequence continues at coordinate 21,443,231 of NC_092678.1, read as the reverse complement.
CTGTGTGTCCGCAGCCAAAAATTAACCGATAATTAACCGATAAACTGCCTTTGGAAACGGGGTTTAACAGATTTCACTCAAGAAAAATTAACCGATAATTATCTCATTCAAATCGGATAATAACGGGATAAATGGGATCATTTTTAACCTTTGACATGAAGGAACATTTGTTTCAATAATGTGATTGGACATCTGGTTGTTCGGTAATGACTGATCATGCGCACACTATTCGGACATTAACCGATAATTTTGTTTTGGCTGCAGAAACACGACCAATGAAGAGAGCAGAATTATTATTTTTCCAATGTTTTAAGGCAGAAACCGTGAATAATAAGGAATGAATTAATAATAAAACAACCTAAATATTTCTAGAAACATAGAATATAACATAGGAATAGGCGTATAATACTTTTTTTCTGTATTTCTAGATCGCAATTTTAACATCAATTCCACCAATTCTAGAATTCATAGTTACGCTGCTGTCTGGTGTGGCTGCTGACGTCATCATTCGGCGGGAATACCTGAATGTTCTGAATACTAGAAAGTTTTTTATGATTTTACGTAAGAAAAATTGTTTATTTTGTGGGGGTTTTTTAAATTATTAAATGCATTCTTAAATTGTGACTGCTTCTTTCATTTTGTTTTAATTAAAAATTTTTACAATGAAAATGAATTTCCATGACTTATTTGTAGATATGGGAATACCTGCTATTTGTCTATTTTTCATTGGATACTTTGAAAACCATGCAGTCGCGTCTGTTATACTTCTTACAGTGGCGTTTACTTGTGGAGGAATATATGCGACGAGCACACTTACAAACATAACGGAGATATCAAAGGAACACTCACAAATAATCATAGGAATGGTGACAACTGGAACCGCTGCGGTTGGTTTTACTGGTCCACTTATTCTTGGAGCTTTGATCGAAGAAGATGTAAGTTTTAAGTTTGATTGAAAACACCTCATCACGCGTCCTGTTTACTTGTTTAAATCTGAGTTGTTTTTTTTTTGTTTTTTTTCTCAGAATACAGCCAATCAGTGGTCTTTGATGTTTAGAATAATTGCTGCTTTCCATATCTTTGCAATGATTTTCTTTCTAATATTTGCAAAAGCAGAGCAACAAGAATGGTCACATGGAAATATTACAAAACAAGAGATGAAATCATACAACACTATACACGGTGAAAGTGGTGACTAAAATTCATTCATAGAAGTACTGATGAAGAAATCAATAGAATGGACCCGAGACATGGCTTTCGATTTTTAAAAAGGAAAGATGTATACAATGTATTTACATTATTAGGTTATATGCATGCATTCATGCATATAACCTCTTGATTCTGTCAGAATCTTTATTTATATCTTTATTTATTTATTGGTTATCCGCCTCAAGCGGATAAGCATTTGTTATTGTAGTGTTACTTTTTTTTTTTTTTTATTATTCTTCTTTCTTTCTCAGATTTTGTGTACGCGTTTTCTCTTGAACGTGTTAACATAACATTTTGTAACTTGGTCAACATATAGACAATTAACTGAAGATGTACTGCCAAGCTTTTTGACAATGTCAGATCCGCGTAGCGTAAGTTACGCGCGATTTTCTGAAAATCTTAAATCGGTCATAACTTCGAAACCGATAAATATTTTTTAACGAAATTTTCAGCCACGTTTTCTTCACATGAATGGCTAACTTTTTCGCTCTTCAGCAAATTTTTGAACACTAGAAAGTCTGCGCGTAAACTGCGTTTGAAATTTTAAAATGCTCCTAATTTGTGCACGCTGTTTCTCTGTAACGCGTTAACATAACATTTTGTAACTTGTTCAACATATAGACATTTTACTGAAGTTGTCCAGCCAAGCTTTTTGACGATGTCAGAGCCGCGTAGCGTAAGTTACGCGTGATTTTCTGAAAATCTTAAATTGGTTATAACTTCGAAACAAATGAATATTTTTTAACGTCATTTTCAGCCACGTTTGCTTCACATCAATAGTTAACTTTTTAAACGCTACCGCAATTTGTAACATTAGAAAGTGCGCGCGTAAATGGCGTTTGAAATTTTAAAATGCTTCAAATCAATTTCTGATTAAATTAGAGCACGATTCAGGTCATTTTAAGCGTTTAAAAAATTGCCACTGGTGCGCACATTTTTACGCGCGCACGGCGCAGGGAACAGGTATGAGCATTTCTTTTACACGATTTGTGTTTTTAAATATTCGGTTAACAATTTTACGTTATTTTATTCACTTTTCAACTTGAAATGGCGTTCTACGAGCACGTTAAACATGACAGGTTGCGCACGAAAACGTCAACAAATTGTGAAAATGTTCCAAAATATGTCTACTTTTAAAAATGAAACAGTTCATCAGAATGCAAGGTTACCCCCATTTTTTATTTTAATTTCTTGCAGTGTATGAATCATAGGTCTGATTTATTATAGTGTTGAATGCTAAAACGTGTTTGATGGCTACATTATTTGCATATTAAATATAATTTTTGAAATATTTATCATCAAACAAACATAAACTTATTCAAAGAGCAAAACAATAAACATAACATTTATCTTTTTTCTTTACATGTTAATATATAAAACTTGAAAGTATGCGCTTTCATAATTTGTAACTGTTTAAAATTTTTGAAGATTTCATCATAGTAAAAATTATGATTTAAGTTCATTATGTAATAATCAACTTGCATCGAGGGGGGTTCACGACATACCGGATGAACGAGGACTCTTTCTTCGGATTTTCTTCAGCAGGTGCTCATATGGCTCGATGTGTAGTGCAACCGACTTTGGTATCAGAGGTACCGGGTTCGAAACCCGTCACGGGAAAACAATTAATTAAAAAGGTTTATTTGGTTATTACACTTACAGGGCAGTTTTAATTTTGAATAGCCTAATTTTTTTTTGGAAAAGTCATAACTTGGAAGTACTTGAATACGCAAGATACGTTTTGTTGCTGGCGGATAACCAAACTCGTCCTCAAGTGACGAGTTTAGATCTAGTTAGGTTATATGCATGATATGCATATAACCTCTTGATTCTGTCAGAATCTTTATTTATTTATTTATTTATTTATTTATTTATTTATTTATTTATTTATTTATTCTTTCCTTAGCACTATTTGTCCGTCAATTATCTTGATATCAGTTTCATCTAACTAAGTCAATTTTTCAGAGTATATTCCTTATGGCCAGGAATCGATGTGGTTATGTTTTCACGGTGCGCAATCAAACATTACGCGGTCTACGCGCGATTTAACGAAATCACGTTTGTAATCATATCTTCACAAGCATGAATCACTTTTAAACAAAATTTGGTACTCATAAATTTCAGGTCATATTTCATCATATGGCAATACAATTACGTGCGTAGCGCATATAACGCATGCGTACGCGCGCTTAAAATGTTCAAAATTGTCAGAATTTATTTTCGATGAAATTAGAGTACGTTTCAGGCAATTTTAGGCGTTTAAAAATTGCCATAAGTGCGCAGATTTTTGCACGCGCACTGCGCGTCAAACGTTATTGCGCACTGTTTTTGTCCGATTACTGTTGTATAACCTTTCTTTAACAATATCATCATATTGTATTAACTTTTCAACGCCAAACAGCGTTATACGAGTACGTCAAAAGTGACAGGCTACGCACGTGTAAGTTAACAAAATGGTGAAAATATGCTAAATTTTAAAATTAATATATATCGTTAGAATGCTCGGGAACACCGATTTTTTATTTCATTTTCTTGAAGTGTATGTATCATATGTATGATTTATTATGAAATTAGAAAAACAAAAGTTGATTAAGTCATCATTAATGGCATATTAAATTTAACAAAATTAATTTCGACAATCAAACAAATTATAACATTTTCTTAGGCCAAAATAACAAACTTAACATTAACTTTCTTCCTTAAGAAGTTCATATATTAAAGTTAAAAGTATATAGTTTGACAGTGCATCATTTTTTTCAATTTTTAAAGATGTCATCATAGTAAAACATTATAATCCATTGCGGTATGTAATAATCTATCTGCACCAAAGTGGTTACTGCATAGTAAATACACGGAGGAATCTTTCCATAACTGTTAGTCAGTTGTGTATGGCTCGGTGTTCTTTGCTCGTGTCTATAGCAGTCAAGTACCGAGTTCGAGTCTCACCTTGGGAAACCAAACGAAATAAGATTTTTTTATTATCCGTATTGGTTGTTCAATTATATTTCTTAGTGTATAGATTATACACATGATTTATAATGAAATCTAAATAAAAACACAAATGTGGTTTATGACATTATATACGCAGAAAGATCTTTGATCGGATTATGATACCGGCTATTGTATTTGCGTTAGCAAGATCCTGTCATATATTATAAATAACTAATGATTCTGAGAAAATCAATCAATCAATATATCTTAAATCAATCAATTATCTTTATTTGAATCAATGCATATAACCTATAATTCGTCATAGTGACGAATTAAATCTAGTTTATTTATTGTTTTTTAATTATTTATAAATAGAATAATATATTATAATTGCCTTATTTAATAATCTTGTAATGTTTGTTAAAAGAAGAAAAGACATAAATAAATAAAATAATGTTGTAATAATTTTTGTTGCTAATTTCTTTTGTTAGTTATGTTTAATAACTTTGTATATAAATTGTGACGAGATAACAATTTATTTATTTTTGATAAAGTTTGTTAGTATTAACTTTTAATGAGAGTAAAGATATAAGGAAGAAAGAGATTATATTGAGCGGCTGTTACAGTATGGTGGACAACACCAGAGAAGATTGACATTACTTTCACTCTTCCCTGACAACACTAAATATTTTAAATCGCCTTCAGACTACCACGCTTCGATAACTAATTGCGAAATAAAACTATATTTTAATTATCTTTAGTGGCGTCATTTAAACATACAGTAGAACTCATATTAAGACCACTCAAAGTATCTCCTTAATATAGATTGGCCTTCGTTTATTTAACCTGAAAGTGTCTTTTGAATAAGACTGTCAATAAAGATGTTCTCGGAATAGCTGTGTCCCGGCTCCTCAATAAAGATATCCTCAGAATAGGAATGTCCCCTTAATAAGGATGTCCTCAGAATAGGAGTGTCCTCTCAACAAGGATGTACTAAGAAAAGGAATGTCCTCTCAATAAGGATGTACTAAGAAAGGGAATGTCCTCTCAATAAGGATGTCCTTAGAATAGGATTGTCCCTCAATAAGGATGTCCTCAGAATAGGAGTGTCCCCTTAATAAGGATGTCCTCAGAATAGGAGTGTCCTCTCAACAAGGATGTCCTCATAATAGGAATGTCCTCTCAACAAGGATGTCCTCAGAAAAGGAATGTCCTCTCAACAAGGATGTACTCAGAAAAGGAATGTCCTCTCAATAAGGATGTCCTCAGAACAGGATTGTCCCTCAATAAGGATGTCCTCAGAATAGGAGTGTCCCCTCAATAAGGAAGTCTTCAGAATAGGAGTGTCCTCTCAATAAGGATGTCCTCAGAATAGGATTGTCCCTCAATAAGGATGTCCTCAGAATAGGAGTGTCCCCTCAATAAGGAAGTCTTCAGAATAGGAGTGTCCCCTCAACAAGGATGTCCTCATAATAGGAATGTCCCCTCAACAAGATGTCCTCAGAATAGGAATGTCCCCTCAATAAGGATGTCCTCATAATAGGAGTGTCCCCTCAATAAGGATATCCTCAGAATAGGAGTGTCCACTCAACAAGGATGTCCTCAGGATAGGAGTGTCCCCTCAACAAGGATGTCCTTAGAATAGGAATGTCCCCTCAATAATGATGTCCTCAGAATAGGAGTATTCCCTCAACAAGGATGTCCTCAAAATAGGAGTGTCCTCTCAATAAGGATGTCCTCAGAATAGGAGTGTTCCTTCAATAACGATGTCCTCAGAATAGGAGTGTCCCCTCAATAAGGAAGTCTTCAGAATAGGAATGTCCCCTCAACAAGGATGTCCTCATAATAGGAATGTCCCCTCAACAAGGATGTCCTCAGAATAGGAATGTCCCCTCAACAAGGATGTCCTCAGGATAGAAATGTCCTCTCAATAAGGATGTCCTTAGAATAGGATTGTCCCTCAATAAGGATGTCCTCAGAATAGGAGTGTCCCCTCAATAAGGAAGTCTTCAGAATAGGAGTGTCCCCTCAACAAGGATGTCCTCATAATAGGAATGTCCCCTCAACAAGGATGTCCTCAGAATAGGAATGTCCCCTCAATAAGGATGTCCTCATAATAGGAGTGTCCCCTCAATAAGGATGTCCTCAGAATAGGAGTGTCCACTCAACAAGGATGTCCTCAGGATAGGAGTGTCCCCTCAACAAGGATGTCCTCAGAATAGGAATGTCCCCTCAATAATGATGTCCTCAGAATAGGAGTATTCCCTCAACAAGGATGTCCTCAAAATAGGAGTGTCCTCTCAATAAGGATGTCCTCAGAATAGGAGTGTCCCTTCAATAAGGATGTCCTCAGAATAGGAGTGTCCCCTCAACAAGGATGTCCTCAAAATAGGAATGTCCTCTCAATAAGAATGTCCTTAGAATAGGATTGTCCCTCAATAAGGATGTCATCAGAATAGGAGTGTCCCCTCAATAAAGATGTTTTCATAATAGGAGTGTCCCCTCAACAAGGATGTCCTCAGAATAGGAATGTCCCCTCAACAATGATGTCCTCAGAATAGGAATGTCCCCTCAATAAGGATTTCCTAAGAATAGGAGTGTCCCCTCAAGAAGGATGTCCTCAAAATAGTAGTGTCCTCTCAATATAAGGTTGTCCTGAAATCACAAAACTACAACTGATTCAGCTCAGAATACTGCTGCACCTTTTTCACTAGGACCAAAGCATTTGCCAATATAACTCTAATCCTCAAAGATCTCCACTGGCTTTCTATCCAAGAAAGAATTAATTTAAAGAGTCTGTTGACTATTACAAGAGTTTGAACTCAACTTCGTTATACTACATAGATGAGCTTATCACACCATATTGTCCTAAGTTAATGTTTTAAAATCCGCCACTGTTTTCTATGGCAACAGCTCATTTATCTTTTCATCTGTTGGTCTTTGGAATGATCTGCCACATCTTTTGTCTTCTTATTTTGATGGTAGGATGGGTAGACAGTTTCACTCGAGCTCCTGTGAAAACTGTACAAGTCAGCTCTCATATGAGAGCTTGAAAGTGAGAACGGAGTGGTGTAAATGATTCCTCATTAGCCTTGAACCTCTTATTTCACTTCATGAAAGAACATCATAAAAACTGTCAATAAAATTCGTCAAGATCCCGATCACCTTCTAAATAAATTCTTTAAGCTTAGCCAGACAGGTAGACTGATCACCAGCTGTCCTTGATATGTTGCGTAAACGGTAATAAGTCGTTCACACACAAGTGACGTAAAAAACCCCTTATTTACTTTCAGGGATTAACCATGCCAGCGATATACATCACTTTAAGAAAATGGATTGTTCCGTCTGAACGGAGTACATTAGTATCTATTGCATATTCGGGTAAGTATTTAAAATGTAAAAGAAAGCTAATCGCTTTCTGGTTTGATGGCTTGGTTCCCATTTGGACGCAACGCAAAGTTAGAGTAAAATAAGGATGTCTGACAACAAATTCGGAACAATCGTTATCAATGAGCTAGTTGAATGATTTAAGCGATCGACATTTTTGATAAAGAAAATTCAGAATTACTGAGTAAAAGGTCTTTCACAACTGTTCCGGCACGGTTCCGGTCCGGCGAATCGAACATCAATGTTTCGTTTTCACTATACGCTCCACACGGCCAGTTATGCGCCAATCGATATGCGCCGCGTGAAAATGTAACATTGACGTTCGATTGGATTTTCCGGCGCCTTAACTACCGTTAACGTTGGAAAACGAGTGTCGTTTCCCATTTTTTCTTTACAGGTTCGTGCATAGCTGAAGTTTGCTGTTACCCTTATCTACTTCTCCCAGTTTAGGTGGATGGGCGACATTTAATATTTGCAAAAGCAGAGCAACAAGAATGGTCACATGGAAATATTACAAAACAAGAGATGAAATCATACAACACTATACACGATGACAATGCAAACTAATAAGCAAATTATCGTACGGTATCACGTCTAGTGACGTTAAACATCCCCTGGTATTACGTCTGCTGACGCCAGCATATGACACTATACAAGATGAAATCGGTGACTAATTTAATTAGAACAATCACTAACATTGTTAAATAGTCAAAATTGTACCATATAGATGGTGTGTAAAATAATTTGTTTTTATAGTCTGATATTTCTCAGAATAAATGTCTGTGGATATTTATCTAAAAGAAAAGAATGAATGAATGAATTCAGGAAAGGGTACAAGTAAAATACAAATAAACACATTTTTAATTATTAATTAAGCTAAATATTAATCTAGCTTATGAGTGATATTAACTTTGTATGCATTTTAACATACATAACTCATAGTAAGGGAAAAAGTCCTTATATTTAATTCTAAAAAAAAACAGAAATTGTGATTTGAATGTCATTTCTTATAAAAAATTTTTTTGAATTCTTAAAAGTACACACCCTCCCACCACCACAATGTGCGTTGTTATTTTGCAATTAAAGTTCATAAAAAAAGGAATGTATCACCAAAAGTTTAAAGAACAAAAATCAATGACAAAGACTGCATTTCTACGCTAAATACTTTGAAATATTGATATCGGCCGGAAACGCGCGCAAAATTAATATAATATTTTATTTTGTCCCATTTCAAAATGTAATGTCTGGGGTGTGAGGTCACGTACAACAATGGTATCCAAAGATTTCATTGTTTATGAGTTAGTGATCCGGAAGAATGGATTACTAAAAGATAAAGCTAGATCACTACTACTACTTAGGGCCTAATAATAATAATAATAGGCGACCCTCCAACCGCATTCCTTATAGGCCTAAATTCAACCGAATATATCGGCAACACGAATACGAATTACTTCCAAAATGAAACGATATTTTGTAGCAGTAATGTGCTGCTTTGCATGGATTTGTGTTTACTGTACCAGATTGAACATAAACATTACCATTATAAGCATGGTAAACAAATGGAATGCCACAGAAGAACAGAACTCAAATCATAATGCGACGACGATTTCAGATGACAGTGCAACACATTCGGTAAGTTATTGTTTGTATATTCTGTGACTGTTTGACATCCTGCCGAGACTATAGAATATATAGTAACGGATACAACAATCGTTACATTAGTCTTAAAGTCCCATTCTCTACGTTTTTTAGATCTAATTAGGGTCACAAACAACATACAATGTAAAAATAAATACTGTGATCCTATTGAGATAAGTGTTTTCGTCTTTAAACGGTTAAAGATGTATTGTCCCTTTGTCAAATTCCAAAAAAATAAAAATAAAAAGATTTCGAAAAAAAGTGGGTCATTTTGAAGTATTATAATAGTTATTAACTTTCACCAAAAAATAGTCGAAAAAAAAATCATTTAACTGAAAAACAGACGTTTTTTGGTTAAAAAATAACTTTGACTTCAAGTCAAAGTTTTCGATCAAAACATAGGCCTATCTCATAATGCAATGCGGATATTTGGCTACTCTGTATGCATAATCATAAAACTTTCTCGCGATCTGTGTGAAAACACCTTCTCAGCCATGACAAGTTGTCAACAATCCTAATTAGCATCATGCATAATGTATACTCATGGTTTGAAATCCTTGTTTACTTTGTTTTCCAGACGAAATGTAATCAAATTATTAGCTATTAATTACGTAAAATTGTTGTTTTTGTCTCGAATTTTTTGACTTAAAGTGAATAACTTTAATATTACTTTGATATGGCCAATTAAAATTGTGTGTATTTTGACTTTCATTTTTGTGTGTTTCAAAATAAAATACATCTTTAAAAATGTGAAAAATAAGTCGATTCTAATAATTGTAGCGGCCCGCGCGAATTGGTATTTTAGCCTATAGCTAGCGTACGGTGTTCGTACGTTAACGATGTTTACCAGCTAGGCTTACAAAACAAAACTAAGCCTAGCTAGGAGGCCTAAAGACCGTCCACGAGAGGAAATTCACCGCGTGCATTGTTTCTCTTTTTTTATCGTAATTTACCATAAAACGTACAGTTAAGACAAGGAATGACCTGGTTTAATGTTTTTTAAAGTAATATATATGCATTATTTTTTCAAAACGTCACAAATAGGGAATGGGCATTTATTTACTTTAGGTCAAAGTTAATAAACATGGAGTGGAACAAAAAGTCTAAATCTCGGGGAAATTATTATTTTAAAACACTTTGTACACATTATGTGCTGTTCTATGTATACGATTTTGCTTTATAGATACCAACTTTTGATTGGGACGACCAAACCCAACAACATATACTTGGATCATTTTATTACGGTTATATAATAAGCGGACTGCCGAGCGGTTGGTTGGCTGGTAAAATTGGCGGAAAACGATCAATTGTAATAGTTCTTCTGTTGCAAGGTTTACTGTCTGCCATGATACCTTGGGCTGCCGGCGTTGGAACCAGTCTTTTGACCATCGTACGGGTTTTACAAGGCGTCGTAGAAGTTAGTGTCTTTATTGGCAGTTCAATTATGTTGCACTGTATGGAGAAACGATTGTTTTTTTTTTCAATGGGCGGCCAATACCATTGGCTATTGACTATAGGATGTGTTGCGTATACAACGATACTATTTACACTTATACAAACTTAACGCCATAACGTTACAATTTGGTTCCCACTAGGACGCAGCGCAAGTACGTAAGCGCAACGCAATTAATTTGACCAAGTGACACGCGCGCTCTGGATTTCCCAAACTCTCGCTTGTCATTGGTTAACAACCTTTGTTACGCATACGTTATTGCTACTATTGATAGGGCGTAAAAATGTACGTTACGCAACAAACAACCAAAAAGACAAAATTGTGCTGCGTAACGGTAATACGTCGTTTAAACGGTATTACGTGGTTTTTTTTCAACCGTTATAAAAATTATTTATATTTCTAGGGATTAATCATGCCGGCGGTTTATATCACTTTAAAAAAATGGATTGTTCCGTCTGAACGGAGTACATTATTATCTATTGCATATTCTGGTAAGTAATTGTGTACAAGAAAAAGTGTTTTTTGCGTGTTTTTATAGTTAATATCTAAAGCTCTGTCTACACTATTATTACAGTTTGATAGTTTAGACAGAGCTTAAGAAAGCAAATTTTCTTCTTTGTTGAACATAATGCTTGGTAGTCAGGTTAAAAGAGGTATTCCGTGTGGGGCAACAACGTTTTTCTGGTTTATTTTGACCCACTAAAGATATTTAGACAAGTTGCCAACTTTCACCACAAATTGCACACGGGACCCTATTTTATGACATCTTTTAACCTGATTATGGACTTAATAGTACATCGTAAGTAACTTTGACCAATCACGACACGATAGGTCATCCAAACTGTCGCTTATGATTTGGTCACTTGTGGGAATCAAGCTTAAAGCTACTGGAAAAATGTTTAACGTTTGGAAACTCTATGTTGTTTACTTTGTTTTCTAAAGGCACGAGCATAGCTGAAGTTTTCTGTTATCCTTTATCTATGTGGATTTCTACTTCTCCCAGTTTAGGAGGATGGCCAACGTCATATTATACTTTCAGTGAGTTTAACCTAACAATATTAATAATAATAATATAAACACTATTTAAAGAGAATAAAGAGAATAGGACAGTACTTTAGTGAGCCGGGTTAAATAAAATGTAAACACATTAACAAGATAACAGAAAAAACTATCGCATATATTATACTGCAAATGATTATTGTTGATTAAATAAAATTGAATTGGCTTTTGAACTAAAACATACTCCTAAACTATCTCGTCAGTTCGCAAATAATATTCTTTTTGTATTTTTGGTAAAGTAAATACTTAGGCCTACAGTTGAGAGATTGTTTCTGGTTCCACTTTACAATAATAATAATAAGCGTGTTTCTTCTGAATGTGACTAATCAAACCCAAACATACTTTCTTTAGAAATATTTAAATGATCATTAATATTTTGATGTATATTAATATAGGGGAGATAGGGGCTAAAAGTCACAAATTCATTCTAATCTCCTCTAAATATTAAGTTTTAGGCTAAATTAACTTAGTTTGTACCTTCAAATATAGCCTAGGGTATGGTCTATATAAGGGGACCATTGATTGTGAAAATACTCTTGACCGTGACCCAGGGGAGCACTTTTTCCCCAATGGGTCAGATGTGACAACTTGCCCCGTACATGGGGCAAGTTGTCACATGCAGTGGGGCACTTTGTCACATCGTTAAAAATAAGACAATATGCATAAAAGATCTGCTTAAAACTTATTTATTTATAGAAAGTGTGTTTATACATAAGTTAGTGAGTTTAGATGATGAATAATGTATTAAAAACAATAATAATAAGTATTAAAGTATGTTGTAATCGATATAGGTCTATTTATAGTCCTGTTGCAGAGAGTCCGCAATACATTTATCTACAATGTCACTTTAAATAAAATCTAGCTAGCAACATAATTCACATGTGAAGTCTGCATCTGATTCATTGATACAGCACAATCTTCATGAGCCTATTCTTCACAGACAGAGAACATGATCCAGATTCCTCCTGAAACTGACACGGAATAATCTTCTTTGCAGTAGGCCTACAAACACATCCAATTTCTTTCTTGTGCACTTTATCTTTTGAACTAGGTTTATTCTTCTTCTTTGGTTCTGATGTTCATCTAAAACTTTTTTTTACGCTTTTAATTGCGTACCATATGAATAAAATAGAAAAAAATAATATAAACATTGTGTTTTCTCGATTATTAGGGGTCCCTATATCCAATTGACAAGAAAACAAAATGATTAAGGCCTACAAAGCAAGAATAGGCCTATCTAGCAGTTTATTTATTTATACGACAGTAATAGAGGCCTAAAATAGTAAATAGTCTATAAGAGAGTGTATATGACTAGGGAACGTTTCTTAGGCCGTAGGACTGGGATAGATAAAACACTAAAATAAAATGTTTAGGGGAAAGTTGTCACAACCTGTGACAACTTGCCCCACTACCATATTTTATAGAAAACCCACTCGTTACACGTAATCCGTGGTAATCAAGCGACCATACTTGTACATTGTTTAGCACTGATATTCAACTACATTATAACATAAATTTCTCCTTTGTAAACCACAATGATATGCATACATACCGTTTTTAGTAGAAATACAAAAAGTTGATCTATAGGCCAAAAAATGGGGTGTTTTTAGTACATGAAATCTAGAAATAGTTTTGTCTTGGTCTTCGGTATGTGTGAAGTGCACAGTAAGGGGTCACAAATCAGGTCACTAACTGGAACATTCCATTTCTTTAAAGGGTTGAAAAAGCACTGTGACAACTTACCCCTGTGACTTTTAGCCCCTCCCTCCCCTATGCATTTTCGCATAATAAGCAACCATTTCTTCTTCGTTTTAGGTACCATTAGTGGTTTATTATCAATAATATTCATAGCTTTCGTTTTTGATAATCCTGTTGACGATCCATATATTTCAACACAGCAACTCGAATATTTGAAAAGTTTTGAAGTTAAAGACTCTAATAAGGTATTATAATGGGAGGAGTCAAGCTGACATGTTTGTAATCAACGTCTGTTGAGTCATGTGTTAATGAATATTCATTAATCTATAGTTGAGTTAAATCATTGATCATTCTGTGATAAACACATTTTAAATTCAAACGTTTTTTTAATCAGGACATACCGGTTCCATGGTATGATATGTTGACATCAACTGCAGTGTGGTCTATCATGTTTGCTTACATGGCGTACACTCTCAATTTTACCTTTATTCTTACTGAAGGACCCATTTTGTTATTGATATTTGGATTTGATCCAACAAAGGTAAGGAAAACTCTTTTTATTTTATTTATTCCATGTTTTTCCAAACAGCAATATACCTGTTAACGTCGTTCAAGCATCTAGGTATAAAAATAAAAATAAAATGTCATATGTAAACGAGTTTGGTATCAACATTTAGGGATTTTTAAGCGGGAAGCAAACATTTTGATTGCGCAACTATTATATCACAAAAGATAGCACTGCGCATGTTAAAAGTATATGTGTTTGTTTGTGTATAATTGAGACTCTCGCCTCCTATTGATAGAGGGCTGACTTTGTCAAAAAGTCCGCGCAGCGCGCTGTCGACACACAGGGCTTTGATTTTAAAAACACCATGGCGATATCGCACTACAATACATTCGACCTCTCTCCTTCTAATTTACAACCTATCTCTGGACTGCCTTACCAAATGCTTTCTTACGTTGTTCTATCAGATACCAACAGTGAACACACTAGTACACTTCAATATATGATCCTGTGACAGAAGAGTAACTAGCACCATCACATTCACATCGGGACGCGCGCAACCCAAGGATGTTAGCGCGACGCAATTGATTTGACCAATCACAAGCGATAGATTATATGAACTGCGCTTGTTGTGTCCACTCATTTTATGGTGGCGGAGTGAAAAAAATCACTGGAAAAATATCTAAAAAATATATATTGAAAAAAAATATGTCAAAGGCTGTGTGTCCGCAGCCACAAACTAACCGATAAACTGCCTTTGGAAACGGGGTTTAACAGATTTCACTCCAGAAAAATTAACCGATAATTATCTCATTCAAATCGGATAATAATGGGATAAATGGGATCATTTTAAACCTTTGGCATGAAAGAACATTTGTTGCAATAATGTGATTGGACATCTGGTTGTTCGGTAATGACTGATCATGCGCACACTATTAGGACATTAACCGATAATTTTGTTTTGGCTGCAGAAACACGACCAATGAAGAGAGCAGAAGTATTATTTTTCCAATGTTTTAAGGCAGAAACCGTGAATAATAAGGAATGAATTAATAATAAAATAACCTAAATATTTCTAGAAACATAGAATATAACATAGGAATAGGCGTATAATACTTTTTTTCTGTATTTCTAGATCGCAATTTTAACATCAATTCCACCAATTCTAGAATTCATAGTTACGCTGCTGTCTGGTGTGGCTGCTGACGTCATCATTCGGCGGGAATACCTGAATGTTCTGAATACTAGAAAGTTTTTTATGATTTTACGTAAGAAAAATTGTTTATTTTGTGGGGGTTTTTAAAATTATTAAATGCATTCTTAAATTGTGACTGCTTCTTTCATTTTGTGGACGATTACATTTACATTTATTAACTATCTCCTGTTTTAATTTTTTTTAATGAAAATGAATTTCCATGACTTATTTGTAGATATGGGAATACCTGCTATTTGTCTATTTTTCATTGGATACTTTGAAAACCATGCAGTCGCGTCTGTTACACTTCTTACAGTGGCGTTTACTTGTGGAGGAATATATGCGACGAGCACACTTACAAACATAACGGAGATATCAAAGGAACACTCACAAATAATCGTAGGAATGGTGACAACTGGAGCCGCTGCGGTTGGTTTTACTGGTCCACTTATTCTTGGAGCTTTGATCGAAGAAGATGTAAGTTTTAAGTTTGATTGAAAACACCTCATCACGCGTCCTGTTTACTTGTTTAAATCTGAGTTGTTTTTTGGGGTTTTTTTTTTCAGAATACAGCCAATCAGTGGTCTTTGATGTTTAGAATAATTGCTGCTTTCCATATTTTTGCAATGATTTTCTTTCTAATATTTGCAAAAGCAGAGCAACAAGAATGGTCACATGGAAATATTACAAAACAAGAGATGAAATCATACAACACTATACACGGTGAAAGTGGTGACTAAAATTCATTCATAGAAGTACTGATGAAGAAATCAATAGAATGGACCCGAGACATGGCTTTCGATTTTTAAAAAGGAAAGATGTATACAATGTATTTACATTATTTATTTATTTATTGTTTTTTAATTATTTATAAATAGAATAATATATTATAATTGTCTTATTTAATCTTGTAATGTTTGTTAAAAGAGGAAAAGACATAAATAAATAAAATAATGTTGTAATATGTTTTGTTGCTAATTTCTTTTGTTAGTTATGTTTAATAACTTTGTATATAAATTGTGACGAGATAACAATTTATTTATTTTTGATGAAGTTTGTTAGTATTAACTTTTAATGAGAGTAAAGATATAAGGAAGAAAGAGATTATATTGAGCGGCTGTTACAGTATGGTGGACAACACCAGAGAAGATTGACATTACTGACAACACTAAATATTTTAAATCGCCTTCAGACTACCACGCTTCGATAACTAATTTCGAAATAAAACTATATTTTAATTATCTTTAGTGGCGTCATTTAAACATACAGTAGAACTCATATTAAGACCACTCAAAGTATCTCCTTAATATAGATTGGCCTTCGTTTATTTAACCTGAAAGTGTCTTTTGAATAAGACTGTCAATAAAGATGTTCTCAGAATAGCTGTGTCCCGGCTCCTCAATAAAGATATCCTCAGAATAGGAATGTCCCCTTAATAAGGATGTCCTCAGAATAGGAGTGTCCTCTCAACAAGGATGTACTAAGAAAAGGAATTTCCTCTCAATAAGGATGTACTAAGAAAGGGAATGTTCTCTCAATAAGGATGTCCTTAGAATAGGATTGTCCCTCAATAAGGATGTCCTCAGAATAAGAGTGTCCCCTTAATAAGGATGTCCTCAGAATAGGAGTGTCCTCTCAACAAGGATGTACTAAGAAAAGGAATGTCCTCTCAATAAGGATGGCCTCAGAATAGGATTGTCCCTCAATAAGGATGTCCTCAGAATAGGAGTGTCCCCTTAATAAGGATGTCCTCACAATAGGAGTGTCCTCTTAACAAGAATGTACTAAGAAAAAGAATGTCCTCTCAATAAGGATGTACTAAGAAAAGGAATGTCCCTCAATAAGGATGTCCTCAGAATAGGAGTGTCCCCTCAATAAGGATGTCCTCAGAATAGGAGTGTCCCCTTA
Organism: Antedon mediterranea; assembly: GCF_964355755.1. NCBI lineage: Eukaryota > Metazoa > Echinodermata > Crinoidea > Comatulida > Antedonidae > Antedon > Antedon mediterranea. Next base: position 21,426,248 of record NC_092678.1, on the reverse strand, counting down.
ATAAGGATGTCCTCACAATAGGAGTGTCCTCTTAACAAGGATGTACTAAGAAAAGGAATGTCCTCTCAATAAGGATGTCCTTAGAATAGGATTGTCCCTCAATAAGGATGTCCTCAGAATAGGAGTGTCCCCTTAATAAGGATGTCCTCATAATAGGAATGTCCTCTCAACAAGGATGTCCTCAGAAAAGGAATGTCCTCTCAACAAGGATGTACTAAGAAAAGGAATGTCCTCTCAATAAGGATGTCCTCAGAATAGGATTGTCCCTCAATAAGGATGTCCTCTGAATAGGAGTGTCCCCTCAATAAGGAAGTCTTCAGAATATGAGTGTCCTCTCAATAAGGATGTCCTCAGAATAGGATTGTCCCTCAATAAGGATGTCCTCAGAATAGGAGTGTCCCCTCAATAAGAAAGTCTTCAGAATAGGAGTGTCCCCTCAACAAGGATGTCCTCATAATAGGAATGTCCCCTCAACAAGGATGTCCTCAGAATAGGAATGTCCCCTCAATAAGGATGTCCTCATAATAGGAGTGTCCCCTCAATAAGAATGTCCTCAGAATAGGAGTGTCCACTCAACAAGGATGTCCTCAGGATAGGAGTGTCCCCTTAACAAGGATGTCCTTAGAATAGGAATGTCCCATCAATAATGATGTCCTCAGAATAGGAGTATTCCCTCAACAAGGATGTCCTCAAAATAGGAGTGTCCTCTCAATAAGGATGTCCTCAGAATAGGAGTGTTCCTTCAATAACGATGTCCTCAGAATAGGAGTGTCCCCTCAATAAGGAAGTCTTCAGAATAGGAGTGTCCCCTCAACAAGGATGTCCTCATAATAGGAATGTCCCCTCAACAAGGATGTCCTCAGAATAGGAATGTCCCCTCAACAAGGATGTCCTCAGGATAGAAATGTCCTCTCAATAAGGATGTCCTTAGAATAGGATTGTCCCTCAATAAGGATATCCTCAGAATAGGAGTGTCCCCTCAATAAGGAAGTCTTCAGAATAGGAGTGTCCCCTCAACAAGGATGTCCTCATAATAGAAATGTCCCCTCAACAAGGATGTCCTCAGAATAGGAATGTCCCCTCAATAAGGATGTCATCATAATAGGAGTGTCCCCTCAATAAGGATGTCCTCAGAATAGGAGTGTCCACTCAACAAGGATGTCCTCAGGATAGGAGTGTCCCCTCAACAAGGATGTCCTCAGAATAGGAATGTCCCCTCAATAATGATGTCCTCAGAATAGGAATATTCCCTCAACAAGGATGTCATCAAAATAGGAGTGTCCTCTCAATAAGGATGTCCTCAGAATAGGAGTGTCCCTTCAATAAGGATGTCCTCAGAATAGGAGTGTCCCCTCAACAAGGATGTCCTCAAAATAGGTATGTCCTCTCAATAAGGATGTCCTTAGAATAGAATTGTCCCTCAATAAGGATGTCCTCAGAATAGGAGTGTCCCCTCAATAAAGATGTCCTCATAATAGGAGTGTCCCCTCAACAAGGATGTCCTCAGAATAGGAATGTCCCCTCAACAATGATGCCCTCAGAATAGGAATGTCCCCTCAATAAGGATTTCCTAAGAATAGGAGTGTCCCCTCAAGAAGGATGTCCTCAAAATAGTAGTGTCCTCTCAATAAGGTTGTCCTGAAATCACAAAACTACAACTGATTCAGCTCAGAATACTGCTGCACCTTTTTCACTAGGACAAAAAGCATTTGCCAATATAACTCTAATCCTCAAAGATCTCCACTGGCTTTCTATCCAAGAAAGAATTAATTTAAAGAGTCTGTTGACTATATTACAAGAGTTTGAACTCAACTTCGTTATACTACATAGATGAGCTTATCACACCATATTGTCCTAAGTTAATGTTTTAAAATCCGCCACTGTTTTCTATGGCAACAGCTCATTTATCTTTTCATCTGTTGGTCTTTGGAATGATCTGCCACATCTTTTGTCTTCTTATTTTGATGGTAGGATGGGTAGACTGTTTCACTCGAGCTCCTGTGAAAAACTGTACAAGTCAGCTCTCATATGAGAGCTTGAAAGTGCTGAAGAACGGAGTGGTGTAAATGATTCCTCATTAGCCTTGAACCTCTTATTTCACTTCATGAAAGAACATCATAAAAACTGTCAATAAAATTCGTCAAGATCCCGATCACCTTCTAAATAAATTCTTAAAGCTTAGCCAGACAGGTAGACTGTTTGTGCATAGCTGAAGTTTGCTGTTACCCTTATCTACTTCTCCCAGTTTAGGTGGATGGGCGACATCATATTATACATATTAATAATACACACCTATAAAAGTACTATTAGGCCTACTACTGAATAAATGTATAATGTTCACTAATGCCACTACAGTATACGTATGTTTCATCTATCCATCTATAGTTTCATAATCTATAGAAAAACGCCAAACATGAAAAGACTATTTGTCAGTAACTGTTAAAAAATGATAGTAGAGTGGACAGTCATTTCTCAAGCAGGTTAACAGAACAGAAAGAAAGAACGGTAAATAGAAAGAAAAGTATAATAACTCCTACAAAGCAAGTTATACAATATTATTTCAATTAGGTTTAGGCCTACATAAAGCCGATTTTCCACTAGGCGAATTTGTTCGCGCGAATCGAAGGCGTCAGCTAATACGCATGCGTAGAGAAGGATTTGGAAGACGTAAACATGAATACACATGCGTACAAGCTGGCGCGTTCGATTCGCGCGAACAAATTCGCCTAGTGGAAAATCGGCTTAAAGACAACTTTGGCAATTCTACCAAATCAGTCATTCGTAGGCTGGTTATTGTTATGTAGGCCTACTTGCTTTGAATGTTTTTGTTAAATAAATTGTAATGAAAGCTTATAGATACAAAACAATTACCTCGTCAACCACCTTCTAAGCAACCATTGCATTCTTGTTGTAGGTGAATCTCTTTGTGCTCTTTTGGCAATAGTATGCATAGCTTTCATTTATGACGACCCAGTTGACGATCCTTATTTTCAACAAAGGAAGTTGAATATTTGAAAAGTTTTGAACTCGAACAAAATAAGGTAAAGCCTTTCATTTGTACATTGTTGTAAAATAAAATGACAATAAAAGTACTATCGTATCGTAAATTCAATTTAAAAAAATTGTCCTTCGACAGACTAAAAAGAATATAAGTTTTACCTTTACTGGCACCTTTTAAAAAAGAAATTATTACCTGATCGGTAAATTTAAGAAAGAAATGAGTAAACTGGGAGAAATCCCATTGTGTGACAGGAAGACTGTTCTGAACTCTTACTGTTTATCATTATTTGTTTCGGCGAAAGTGTATAATTTTGTTAAAGGTACAAAATGGCTTATTCAAAGCTTGAGCCTATCACGTCTTCTAATAGCAACCTTCGAGTCACATCCTTATTTGGGTGCTATTGTTGAACTTGAAACTTGAACTTGAACTTGAACTTGTTGTAAGTGACCTCATTTTAAAGTAACAATTTTAAACCACAGCCAATTTTTAACTATTGTCTTTCTCTGCTGAAAAAAAAGTTCGCTAAAACTCTGCGATTGGTTTTACGTCACAGTAACGTTATAGCTACACAAATAAATTAATTTCGTTTAGTTAGGTTATGTAATCATTCTTATTGTATCTATCTATTATAAAAATGTTGGTTTGAAGATGTCTCCGGCGGTTTGTTTGAGCCCTCTATTATAACAACTTTTTTACTCAATACAGATACCATAAATCTTCTAATTGTAACCCTTGGTTATTATTCTTTGATTGTTTTTTAGGGTGGGTTACTATTAGAAGGGGGTTACAATTAGAAGGGGGTTACTATTAGAAGGGGGTTACAATTAGAGTAGTGGGTTATTATTACCAATCTTAAATTAGGCACCTGAAAATAGTAACCCACCCCCAGCTTTCCCGGTCAGCAACTCATAGCAAAATAATAAAACAGTACGAATAAACAAATTTGGTTGAACTCTAAGTTTATTTTACTCAAAAACACTTAATCCTCCCCCCCCCCTCCCGGATTAACATGCATCATCTCCTTATTTTCAAAATACGGCTGCATCATATTATTATAGATTAACTTATAAGAAGGGTTACTATTATAAGGGGGGTTACTATTAGAGTGTGGGTTACTATTAGAAGATTTACGGTAGTAAGATACTGGTGTATGAAAAAATAAATTAATAATACTATTAAAAATTCAAATATTTAAAAAGGAATACATTGCCAGAATTACGAGAGGTTATTGGTCGATCGATGTGTGTTTCTTTCTATATTTGTTAGTTAGCAGGATTACTAAGTAAGGTTATTGCCCTATTTCCACAAGATTTTAAAGGATTTTTCATAGCTGTAGGCCTATAAGGTTATTCTCACACCGTTGGTCTGCGAAACCGGTTTTATAAAAATTGCGTTGCAGAAAAATTACTTCACACAATTGACGATCGAGACCGGAATCCATTGGCTTTTTAAAAACCGTATTAACAAATCGGAGTTTTGTTTAGGACCCGTTCTGCTGACAATAAAATACTGTTATTTCAAAATTTGGTGTATTCTCAGCAGAAACAGGTCCTTACGTTATTGTTTGTCAGTAGGCCTATTTGTTTGTTTTTAATTTATTTTTTTTCTTGTTTTTATTTTAAAAATATTTAAAACAAATGTGCAATTTCTTGTGTTGTTTTTAAAACGTTTGTTTTACGCCTCTAACCCGGAAAAATTCAAACAAATAAATCTATTTGACGTAAATAATCCAAAAGGAACGACTGAGGTAGATAACGGCTTTGACCTTCCTCATCATCATGCTTTAATTGAGTACACCCTCTAATTTGAATAACTTGCTCATTTCACGGTTGAGTGATATTGCATAAGAGGCGCTTTGATGACGTAATGTTGTCCTTCAACAGCCAATCAAGGCAAACAATACATCTTCTTCACTTCAATAACTGACACATTCGCTCGAGCGTCCCCAACTACTGGCTGGCCATCTTATATCTTTCTCCGTTTGTATTTATCATCCGGACTCTTTGGTGAATGTTATGAACTCAAAGAAATACCAAAGTGAGTATAAAATATGTTTAAGTTATTTATATCGCAGGCAAATAGTTTGTAGTTTAGTACTTCTTTTTGGTTGGTACCATCAGGTAGGTTCTCCTCCAGCAGGGCCTAGCTAGGCAAAGGTGAGATGTTGCAGCAACAATTTTCATTCGAAAAGTTTGATAAGCAAAAGTTGATATTATCGGATCTAAAAATCTAAGTAGGTAGTACTGCATTTTTGTTATACCATTTTATGATTGTGAATCATCCTGTTTTTTTCACACTGGCCAATGGTCCCTGTGATGTCAAGTTTGTATAGTTAGGCTAAAATAAATACCATGGAGAAAAAGCTTCAAGATAGAAAACTTTCTTAATCTTAGACTGTGTACGACGAAGGTGTACTACATTATTATTATTTATACGATTACTTTTAATTTATTTAGTTTATATATAGTATCATGAGGAATATGTCTCTGAAACATCATATACCATTACCAGGCATGTTGGAGTGTGGGAGAAAATTGACAAAAACTTTTGGGGAGGGGTGAGATTTTTTGGGGGGAATTTCTATCAAAATGAGCTACCACTATCCAACAAAAAAACCAACCCGACCCTACCACTGATCCCCAACCCCACCACTGATCCCCAACCCCACCCAAACTCCAACCTACACAACCGCCCCCCCCCCCCCACCCCCACACCCATTCGTTACAACCCAGCACAAGGCAAGATAAATTCCAAGACCAATTTTGTCAGATTTAAATGAAGATAAAATTAAACCTATTTCTAATTAGTGCTCTTTAAAAGTGGATAATTCAATTAATTTTAAATAATTTTAACTTACAGATACCAGTAATAATATTGTTCATATCTTCATCTCATAAAGATAAATTACCCCTCTAAATAAATATGAGTTAGCTGATTTAATGTCACATAATAGTTGTTCACTTAGCCAAAAAAAATGAGATTTTAGAAAAAATACTTAACCCGATACAGTAAAACTGTAATGTAAAGAAAAAAAAGGCAACCAGAAGTCCATTTTCTGGAAGTCAATGTGTTTTACTGTAGGTTAAATTCAAATAATTAATTAAAAAGCAACATCATTACTTTTGTACATTTATTTATTGGCAAATTAACTAAAATTTAAAACTACAAAATAGCCTATTCAATGTTTTTTTAAATGTTTTCTGGGACAATACATCTTTAAATCTGACAATATACTGTTCTGTTTCAAGGACAATAATGATGTTGATAAATTGTTACAATATTTTATTTTCTTCTAGAATGTACAACATTCAATTGAAACAGAGAAGTACAACAACATTGAAAAAACTGAACATGTTATTTGTTACATTATTAATTTGTGCTAGTGTCCCTTCAGTGTATAGTCGAAATATTATTGCATTTACAACTCGGGAAGGAGATCTTAATCACATAATAGTGCATAACCAAACTGGTAGAGTATATGTCGGTGCTGTAAATGGAATTTTCCAACTTAGTAATAATATGCAATTTGAATTTGAGTATAAAACAGGACCACAGTTAGAAAATGTTAAATGTTTGCCTGAGAAAGAATGTAGTTATTTTGAAGCTGCAAAAGAGAATATTAACAAAATTCTGCTGATTGACTACGAAAAACAATTTCTGTTGGAGTGTGGAAGCGCAATACAAGGCACGTGCAAGATCCACTCTTTGACTATGATAAATCCGATTGAAGATCACATTTATTCGTCGGATAATATAGAATATGATTTCGTTGCGACAGAAGGATCCGTCGTAGCGTTCTTTGGACCCGCCCCACCGAACCAAGAACAAGATTCAAGTTTAGGACTATACGTTGGTGCAACGCGGCAAACCGAACGACCAGATGAATATATAACCCAAAAGGCTGTCTCGACAAAGCGGTTACATCTGACAAACGGACGCTACAACTTTCAGTACGCGTATTACGACGATTCTTCTATGGTGCATTCGTACATTGACTTGTTACCAACTTACGCTGACGAATATAAAATCAACTACGTACATGGGTTTAGTCATGACGGATTCAGTTACTTCTTGACAGTTCAGAGGAGGGCGGTAGACTCAAATTCATACGAGACACGTATCGTAAGAATATGTCAAAATGATAGAGGTAAGATAAAATAATTTAATTTAATTGATCATCAATATCATTAGTTTGATTTGCCACCTACAGCGACATTTACATCACATCTGTTATTGAAAAAAAAAAAAAAATACAACTTGCTGTGAGCTTCTTTTAATAGTTTATCATGATTATCAAGCTATGGTGAGCACAGTACATGTAAACCTGGCCCCTAAAAACAACAAGAAATTAGCAACAAAAAAGTAGTAGAAATTTATATGCCACACACAGCAAAATTAAACATTACATTGTTAACTTTGGTATTGAAAAATAACACAAACTTGTTGTCAGCTTCTATTAATAGTTATCAATATGATACTGTTTGATACAAGGACCTTCTATACTGTTTGATACAAGGGCCCCAGCTATGGAGGGTAAACCTGTCCCCTAAAAACAAAAAGATATTAGCAACAAAAAAGTAGTACTGTATTTGTCATCATCATCTTTGGTATTGAAAAAATAAAATCAAAATGTTGTGAACTTTTAATAATTATCAAATTATCAAGGGCCCCAGCTATGGAAGGTAAACCTGTCCATAAAAACAACAACAAATATATTAGGATAGTACAGTATTAAAAAGAAGTATTCTTTAAACCAAGAATTGAGTTACCTTGATTGATTCTACTGCAGTTAGCTACATTTTATTCAGGAAACATTTTCTGGGTATTATCATACACACACTGTTTATAATTACAGTGACTGAAAAGGCGAGTTACTGCAGTAACTGCAGTAAAATAATAATGTAAGATTGCATAGTGCAGCGTTTGTACAAAACATTCTTCATATCCACATAAAACATTCCAGATTGTAAATGAGTATAAACCATTTGGACGTGGTTGTCTCTGATTTATTTCACCAAATTTGTTCACCAAAGTGATGTAATTAAGGACGTAAATTTAATTGCTTGGCCAGAAGATATATAACTGTTCATGCTATTTTTATGAGGAACTGACGTTACTAATAAGTTGTGATATATTATGTACATGGAAATTTTAGTACCATTCTATTCATTTATTCTATAGTACAAATTACATGGAAATATTAATTGATTTATTTAAGACTTTGTGTCTCATTTTTTAAGAGAGTTTATTAATTCAGGTACAGATACTGTACTACCAGAGTGGGGGTACGGGATATTTTAGGTTGTGTTTTATCAATTTTTGAAATATAAATAAATTCAGAATTTCTAATGGAGGCTGTATTTTAATGGTCTGCAGTAGGCCTATGTATATCATTAACACAGAATACTCTTTATTTAGGTTTCTCTGTTTTAGAAGTTTTTTTTTAAACATATAAATATAAAATAGGTTCAAAATTTATAATGGATTGTGAACATTTTATTTTCTTAAGTTTATAATATGGCAAATATATCATAAACAAAATAGTGTTCAGAGATGAAAATCCATTTTGCTAATACTTCAAATTTGAATTTGACCGATATTTAAATTGTTTGCCAAAGTCCTTGGCATAGTGTTTACTTATTGTTTACTGCACATCCTATCCTATACTATTGACAACAATTTATCCAATTGTAAAATTCTATGACAAATTCTATGAGCCTTTTAGCCTTTGTTAGATGTTACTGTTATTTGCTGAGGTAAATAGTGTGTGTGACGTTACTCTCATTGAAGCCTACTTTCTCAAAACGTCACACACAATTTAAATATTTACGAGAGTCCATCACATTTTCTTTATGTAATTGTCTCATTTGTGTTCAGTGATGTGTAATTTATAATGATACAGTATTTCAAATGACTAAACCACAGAAAGAAATTTCTTAAACATATTGCTTTAATATTTTCTTAGCTCGGTACAGGTATGATAAATAGATTTTTAAATATTTTGGGATAAATACCATTTTTAAATTCTTTTACTGTCACTGATTTTTGTCAACTTCATATTCATATACAGACATTGAGTTTGACAGCAAACATATTATTTGACATTGGTTCCAATAAAATGATAGAGATCATATCACCCTCAAAGCAAAATGAACCATTTGATATTGTATTTATTCTTTCAGTGTTATATTTACTACTATTAGTCATGTTGTATGTATCTTAAATTTCATAGGTTAATTAAAGAAATGGAAATTTAATACGAAATGGATCATGTCAGTTGTTTTATTACTGATTCAATGTTCCTCTTTGGATATTTTATATGAAAAGAATCTTGATGGAGATGTTCTCATCAGTTTCCCAGTATTTATTTGATAAAAGAATAGCTACTGTACAATAAAAACATAGGTTTAAATATATTATTATTTTCATAGAAACAAATGAATGGTGTAAAACCAGATATGGGAAGAGCTTCCCTAAGCTTTGGTCTCAGTTACCGTCCTCATTACGCCAATTAGCTGTTACTGAATCTTTTCCTCATCTTGTATCATCTATTGACTCTTTCCTTCATGATAATTATCTTTAATTCTTTTTTCTTTTTTTTTAAATTTAATTTTTAATTTTTTTTTTTTTTTGTATTTTTAATTTAATTTTTCTGAATCATATTTGTTCTTTTTTTTTTTTTGTATACTCACAGCTTTATACTTTATTTGTTTATAAAATAATATATATTTATTTTAGTTAAGATCATGGGACTACTGACTCTTGTAGTTACAGTAATCATATTACTTTAGCAGTCCCAATTTCATATTTGTACATTGTATATTATGTTTTGTTGGTCGAATAAATAAATGAAATGAAATGAAATTCCCTGATATGTTGAAATATAAATAGGTCGAAAAATTGTTATAAAAACAATAACTATTTGTCTTTTAATTGGTAAAAACTTTTCAAATAGCAATAAAGACAACATTGAATTATAGCATACTGTAATAATGGTTAATTATTAATTTGAAAAGTCATGTATTGAAAAGGTAAAAAAAGTGTGCCATGACAATTTAACTTATTTTTATAACTTTGAAGGAGAGTAAAGGTTTTCATTCAAACTTATGCTAAAAAATTTCAAGTACAAAAATTTTTCTTTTTGTAAATTTTCTTGTCTATGAACACGTCAGGAGGGGATTTAGGTCTATTGATAAATTGAAATCTTGTTTTTTTAACCTTTAAAGGCAATTGTGTTTACCAATCCATTGGTATACTGTAGCTATAAAGAGAGCTATTTACATACATCACGCGGGATATCACGCAGGATATCACGCGGGATATTTGCATTTGAAATACCATTGAAGCAATAGTTTGTTAATATTATTTAGTTTTTAATCCTAGAGAATATGTATTATTTAAAAAAAACCATTAATATTATTTGTAACAAAATTTGAAAAAACTCATAATATTTTATATGAACTATTCATTTTGAAACAAATTGGTTTCTACACATTTTTACATAAACCTAAAATATTGTACAAAATATTGTACATGTACACGAGTCTACAAATATTTGATAAGCTAAACTGACTGCATTCAATTCATTCATTGCGGACTGTTTTTATTTGTCATCAACACAAAGTTTCAAGCTTCATTGTTTCTGTGCACGGCCGTACTGTGCTGGTTCTATTCAACGCATTCAAGGCCATCCAGTATTTATCATGTTGGATTGCGAGTTTTTGTTTACAATTATTTTCTAAATCTTCACTGAAGCATTAAGATAGTAATAGTTTAAATATTCGGGTATTTTTCCAATGGACATTCTGGTCGATAAAATATTTTTAAACTACAAAAGAAGTCTAATTGATTCTCACCTTGACATCCCCGACCTCAACTTCCCGACTTTCCTCCCTCCCCCCCCCCCCCTCTTACATCCACCAGAACACCAACATTTAGGTGACCTACAAATAGCTGGTGCTGTATACGGGCGGGTGCTGTATACGGAGCTGGGGTCCCGTTAGGCATTTGAAATCAGCACTGCTGACTCTTATGGCAGCCCCTGCATCTAGTATCTGCCTCAGACCTCGGGTCAAGGTGGGCACTGGACGAGAGAAGCCCTTGATCAATGTCAGGATCAATCAAGGTGCTTTAAACAGTCTTGGCTTTGTTTGTATCAAACCTGTTAGTGGCGGTAGTTATCGCTGTTGGTTTCGATTGAATAAAATAAAAATAAATAAAAATAAAAAATAATTATAAAAGGATGAACCTGCTAGCATAAAACCAATTTTATACGGAAATTTACCAAGAACATAAACTATACAAAATATAATTTAAAATTGTGTAAGCCTGTATTTAAGATAAAAGATGCAAGAACTGATAATACAAAAATGTGCCATCATGATACTACAGTATATTTTGTGCCCTACAAATAATTTAAAATTGTATTATTTGTTGAATAATGCAAAAAGTAACTTTTAATTATTAAAACTAGAAAATAGCCTACTGTATTCAAATTTAATTTTCTATTTCATTCATCATCATCTTTATTTTTTATGTCTATGGAGACAATCCATTCACACTGTACAGTATGTAATAATATCTAATTAATAACTTTTTTTTTGTGGAGAAGAGAGTAACTTTTAACTATTAAAACTAGAACATAGCCTACTGTATTCAAATTTTAATTTTATTTTCTGTTTCATTCATCTTTATTTTTTATGTTGTTGGGGACAATCCATTCACACTATATACTGTATGTAACAATACCTTAATTAACGGTATTTATGGGTACGCTATAGTATGTACAGTAAAGGGTCATTTTACCTCTATACATAATATCTGGCTACTCCACTTGTAATAAAATTAAATTACAATCAATATTTGTCTATTAATTTGTATCAGATGATTGCACACTATCAAATTGCTGTATCTTTCAATATCAGATTTGTTTGTTCTGTCACAAACATGATTCACGATTTGAATTATGTGGTGCTTTGTTTGTTTTATTAAATTAAGGGGAAATTCAGAATATACAATATTTGGTTTACAGTCTACAGTATGCAATCTTTAATTAGCATGGTACCACTATCAACTTTTATCTATATTTTTCATTTTAAACATTATTTTCTCATTTTTAAATAGGGTGGTAAGGAGGGTGGAGATTACTACAGTAACTACATACGATTCTAGTTTGTTTCAATGTAGAAGGCATCACTATAATAAAAAGTTGTGTATGATTACACAAAAAAGACTTTGCATAAACAGGTTTAAATGGTAAAAAAAATGTATTTACTGCTGAATAATTGTGTTGGTGCCTAAAGCTCTGTATAAGCTATCAAACAAAAAATATTCCCATATATGAACATGATGATGCCATATCACTACCATATTAGTATAGCACTACCATTTCTGAGCACATCACCTTTTTTTTTTATCAAACTAGTGTAGACAGAGCTTACAATTATAAAAAAAAGAAATCACTGAATTTGTTTATTAGTTGAAAGAACACTGAGAGTGCATACTAATAATAGATATGCCTAGAACAATCATTATAAAACCTATTAGTGTACTGGTTTGGCAGACAGGATGATACTAATTGTTGACAACTTAGGAATTGAGACAATTTGCATCTACTTTGGCTTGTGGCTAGAACCTGTTAATAATGCAGATAGACAAATAGTATAAAAGTCACAATGATGTGTGGGTAAATTAAAGTAAACAATTGTATCAATCAACAAATGTAGTAGCAGACACACAAATAAAACAATGGTTATGAATTATAAAGCATGAGAAAAACAAACTTGACAAAATCAAACACGTCTTGAAGCGTTTTGAAATTTAAAAAAAGGGGAGAAAACGGAAGTCCATTCCAGCACCTAAATCGAAGTATGCCTCGTGTTGCTAAACAACGATTCAAGAGTGCTTGTTTCCCACTAAAATGCAACGCAAAAACGTAAGCGCAAAGCAATAACGTAAGCGCAACGCAATTGATTTGACCAATCACAATCGATGGGTTATTCAAGCTTCACTTTTTTGATTGGTCAACTCGTCTGCGTTGCGTTTACGTCTTGCATCTCTAGTATGAACCACGCTTAATGTACAGTTAGCACCATCTCGGTGTTATCAGGACTGGAGTGACTCAACTTATCCTAGTTAAAGCTATAAAATGGCAAGCAAGAATGAAAACCATTCACTAAACTTATTTAATAGCTCAGTGGCATTACAAGCCAAACTAAGATCATAAATTCCAGCACTTAATACTTTGTGTATTCAGCTTGATGCCCAGTTTATCAATACAGTCAACTAAGCCCATTATCATTCATAATTCCTGTGGTAAGTCTGTGTACTTCAAAAACAGAAAGCTACTGCAAAGCATTAGCAATTGATGAAATCTATAAGACTTTTAACACTTTTAGTACATAAAATTCAAAGAGCCAGCTTTACTATGTTTATATCCAAACAAAATTTCATAACAACAAAAGCATTTATAATGCGCCATATATCCAATCAATGATAGCTCATAGGAAGGACCATTACATACATAAAACCATTATAAAGAATTAATACAACTTTAGAAAGTAGTGATATTACAATAATTAAAACTGCAATAAAATTTATTTTTTGCAAGTTTAATTATTGGTTTAAGATGTTTATATATTTCTTATCTATTGGTCCAGAGAAATTCTTGGATTGATTGGATCGCCATAGTAAAATATTGAGAATAAATTAACTAATCATTTCTTATTATAACCTTTACATACTGTTATTTGGAAAGCCACTTAATAATTCAGTTCCTCGAATTGAAATCTCTGGCCAACAACTGTGGCTACTATACTGTACATGGAAATGGAATAACCATAATACAATGCCTACAAGGGCCCTATTTATAATTCATCAACAACAGGAACCCTTTGTTAGCCCTCAAAGAATGGTTTGAATGTCTTTTTCTCATAAATCAAAAAATGTATTAAGCTCTGTCTACACTATCAAACTAGTATGGTGTGCCCAAATATGGTAGTGATATGCCCAAATATTGGTACGATATAATGACATCATCATGTCCATATATGGGCACATCACATTTTTTTTTGTCACATAAAGTTTGATAGTGTAGACAGAGCTTTATAAAGGATAAGTCATACAAATGATATCAACATTTTCCAGTGAAAAAAAAAAAAAGAGTAGAGTAAAATAATAATAGAATGTCGCTTAAATGTCTTTAGGTTTAAACAAAGGAAATAATAAGAATAAGAACAGGAACCAATAAAACGTGAATGATTTTTCCAAAGTAGGCCTACTAACATCTATTGTGACAATGCCGACATTATATTCCGGTTATATCATATTTCATGTTTTATTGTTTTCTCACCATTATTCAAACGAAAAAAAATCAACTTTATAACTTCAACAATATTTGTTCAGTATCATAGTATTTCGTAATACAGCATCTCGTGTGTAAAAAACCCTAAAAAATAATGGACAAATCAGTCAACTACGCCCTCACATGATCATGCAACATACCACCATCATCATTTTGCTTTGTAACATTGTATCAAATTATTTTATTTTTATCTACAGTATAAAATTAAAGGGTGGGATTATTATTATTATATTATCATTGGATTATAACCATAATACAGTATTAAATCTTTTGGCATCTTTAAAGCTCTGTCTACACTATCAAACTTGATGTGACAACAACAAATGTGATGTGCCCATACAGATGGACATCACTACCATATTTGGGCACATCAAACTTTTTTTGTCAAACTTATTTGAAAGTGTAGACGTAGCTCAAAACTCATCATCTTTTTTTTTTTTTCAGGATATTACTCTTACACTGAAATGCCATTGAAGTGCGAAAACGGAAATAAAACTCGTAACTACAACATTTTACAAGCTGCATATTTTGGACCAGTAGGTGAGGACTTAACTGGCTACTTAGAACTCGACGACAACGATGTAGACTTAAATGTTATCCTTGGCGTGTTTGCCGAGAACGTAAATAGAACCACTGATGTCCCATCAAACAACACGGCCGTCTGCGCTTTTACTATGAAAATGATTGCGACAAAGTTTAGAAAGGGAATACAAAAGTGTTACGATGGCAGGGACACGCAAGGATTACGATTTCTTTCCCAGGATGCTGTGTGTATGAGTTCGATGGTAAGAGAAATTAAGTAATAAACTTTATAAGAATAGGTTAATGAATGGTAGGCTATAAAGCTGTCTACACTATCAAACTAGTGTGATGTGCTCAAATATGGTAGTGATATGACATCATCATGTCAATATATGGGCACATCACATTTTTTTGTCACATAAAGTTTTTAGAGTTTTTATTATCTACCTTTTGTTTTTCACAGTGCACCACATGATGCTATTAAGAATTCATTCTTCACATGCTCATGTTTCTGAGCATGTGCAGAATTACTTTTTTTACTCGATAGACACATGGTCTTGTAATGCATCCTGAAAATTAAAGGTTGCTAGTGCTATTACAAAATAAATAGAACCCACAATAATTTATCAAAGAAGGTTTTCAATACAGTGCAAAAATTCAGAAATTGTCATTGTTACAGAAGCTATCACTACTTCGATGTAGCTTGTGAGCATGCACAGAAGAGTATGTAGTTGTTGACAATCTAATAGCAAATTCTATACAAAAGCACGCTTCTAAGCCTTGCAGCACTTATTATATTTAGAATATAGACAGCGACCAATTTCTAATTTCAGTTTTAGGGATGTTCCTAAAGCTGGAATATTCCACAGGGATATGTCTTCGAACCATAAGTAGTTATGTAAAGCACTTAGCATTTTTGCAATAGGTATATTATTATAATTATTAGCGTGCATTCTAAATTGCGAACAAGTTGAGAAATTGGTTATAATTTAAATATTTTGTGTTATATTTTGTTGAGTTTGCAGTATTTAAAAAGCATTTTTATTTCTAATTTTTACAAGATAATTATACAAAAAATATTTATAAAGGCAGTGTGTATTTGTTGGTTATACAAATTTACATTTGAAAATTATGTGTCAACTTGGATCCAATATGGCGGCCAAAATGGTGTCTGGGTTCCAACTTGCATTCATACACATAGGGTGCCATCAAAATTACCGAAAATGATATTTGGAAGGTTTAAAACTACATATCATATTTCCAAAAAAGTTTAATATAATCATTTATTATTTTATAATTTACAGGCTACAATTAATAATCAATTTTGTGGAGACTCCTTGAATAGTCCAATCCAGATAGGAAGCTCATATAGTGAGATTGACCTACTTCAAGGAGGGGGCAGAGGAGTGTCCCTATCTTCAATCAATGCAATGACTTATGATCGTCGAACAATAGCCGTTATGGGTACCAAAAATGGCCAATTATTACATGTAAGTTGAGAAATTACAAACCAACAATAGCCCTTTCTCCTCGTGAAATGGCTATTGTCGGTTTATCCGGGTAAGCTAGACACGAAATAGACTATTTTTTTATTTTCTATTCAGTTTACATTGACAAATAATGAAATGTTTAAAGCACCAAAATTAAGTAAATTTTGCTTAGAATTATTAATAAATCTGACGCAAAATTAATGATTTAAGACAAAGTTTATATGAAATCTTGATAAATCTTTGGTTTTCAAAACATGTCAATGTAATAGTAAAAAATCATCTTGACTTTGTCATTGATTTTATTAAGTTAGTTTCCAAATAAGCTAAGCAGATATTTTTTTACCCATTTTTTTCTTAAATCTTAGAATCTAGAAGTACATTCCATAAGATGAACTTTTATCTTGACTTCTATTTCTTCTATTACATTTATTTATATATATTTAATGTTTTAGTATTCTTTGTTTCTTTTTCAATCTGTCATGTGTACATTAATGATTAATTGCTTTGAAAAATGACAATTATTCTGAAAACAATAGTAGATTGTATTGAAAATGAAAATGAAATTCAAAAGATGTTAAACTTCATAAATAAGAGTCCAGATCTTAATACTATGTATCTTGTAAGGAGAGTTACAATTTTGATTGTATGTGACACTGACATTGATATACGGCCGTTTCACAATATCAGCAATCTGAGATAGGTAGGCTTACATAAGGCCATTCATCTATGAAAACACAAAGGGATTTCCATATTAAATAGAAATCATAGTATTAGCTCACATTGTTACGTTTGCGTCATATTATCAAAAGAAAAATATTATTGAAAAACAACAACACAATATGTTTATAGCAAATTTATAGCTTTCTAGTGGTAACATATTATAGCACTGTGCACATTATGCTCTGAGCATTAAGTCTGCATACTAAACAGCAAATTAATATCTTTAGTATAAAATTACGTGATTTTAATTTTAAGCTATCACATAGGCTGTAAACTTATCTACCTGCATTAGCCTGGACGAAACAGGTGCTGATTGCGATAGACCTATTTAATAAGATGCTTATAACTTTATTATTGGTGTCCTTAAATATATTACAGGACCGTAGCCACCAATAGGCCTATCGTTGTACTTTTTTTCACAGAGGCCTTTGACAACCCAGTGCCTTGAATAGAGAATGTTTCGTTTTCTTGCGAAAACCACACCAAATTTCTTGTGGCTACATCACTGTACAGTATTAGGATATCCATGTTTATTTTACTATATAAAACTCCTTAAAAATGCTATAGGCCTACATTTTTTAGTTTGGGAATGTCCAATAAAACTGGGTTGTCTGTCGTTTTCATTAATATTTGGCAAGTAAAACAGAGTCAAAAGATCAGTAACAATAAAAGTGAACTTAAGCGTAATATAATACAGACTTTTTCGCTAACATTAACAATCAGTATTATCTTCAAACATTAAAAATAACTACTGTAAGAATCCTTGAACTCACAATGACAATAAAAATATTCATATTCATTCCAAAACTAGGTATTACTTATTCCCACAGGTACAAGAAAAAGGGAAACGAGAAAAAAAGTTTGCCAAACTTTCATAAACAAAATTACTATGCAAAATGTATTACATTGAGCAACCCACTATTCAATTTACAGTAAAGTTAAAATTTTAGTAATTTATTAATTCTACAAAATATGTATAGGCTAAATTGACAGAACTAGTCTATCGATAAAATAAATTATACTGTATGGCAAAAAATGACAACTACAGATACTGTAGCTCAAGTAAAATGAAGTGCTGAAGCTACCTGTACTGTATGTTCTATCATGTTGTAATGTTCAACATGTTATTTTACAAAAAGATCTAAAACTATTAGAAAATTATGTTAACTTTCCAGTTATTGGCAAAAAGTTTTGCAATAAAATAAAAAGCAAATTAAAAGATGAGTTTCAGAGATGAATTTTGTATAGCTTGATTATAGTACAGCATAAGTGAAAAGTACTGTATAGCATATCAATGCACCTTCGTCTATTTTTAGCCCTGAAATAAGTTTGCAGGAGTAAATCCTGAATAAGCCTACCTAAAGTAACCCATGTGTTATTACATGCAAAGTCAATATGCTGCAGGCTAGTATACCAAATGTCATTGATTCTTCTTATATCCTATTTATATTGCAGGTAACATCTACCATGAATTTCATGTGAAATATTGATTAGTTAATTAAAACATCATACACATGTTATCTTTTGTGAAATATTTTGATTAAATTCTTTAGTTGGCTTAAGTGACGTACATTCCATGCTTATGGCTTGAAACAATTTTTGATTTTCAGTATAGCAAATTCTAGCTTTGAAAATATATTCTATATTGTCAACAATATGTTGTCATAGTTATGCTACAATAGGTAGGTTGTGAGAAAAGAAATGGGAGAGATGGATAATGTGGAAAACTTCACTAAAAAATGGAAGGGTTTGAAAATATTGCAGTGGAAATGTCAACTTTTGGCGGTAAAAAATCTCTTCAAGTGTGGTTCACACTAGGGTGCAACGCAAGTAATTTGACCAATCACAAGCAATGGATTATTCAAACTGTCGATTGCCATTGGTCAAGTCAAGTCCTTGCATTGCGTCCTAATGGGAACCAAGCTTTAATCTACTGTAGTTCAAATAGATTTGAGATTTGTAATTTAAATTTTAAAACAGAACAGAATTAATAGCAAGGTTTTATACATTTTCTAAAAAAGGCGCATTGCAATGAAGTAATATTTCTGATTTGTCATTTTAGCTAAAAAATGAAATTTTAGTAACATTTTTCTGTTGGTATTTTGATGGATATCATTAATTTTAAATAAAATTCACTTCCGTTCTGAAATTTTATTTTTTTTTAAAGATCAGATGTAAAATGTTCTAAGAACTATTAATGTAAAGTATAATTTAAAATAAATACTCATTTCCAGTGTCAAATTTCATTTTTGTACAAAACTAAATTGCATTTTTTAAACCAAATTATGTTTGCTGCGAGTTTTTATGGAACAAAATAATTGAATGAGTGCATCAGAAACAAATGCAATTTACTGGCCAATTTCTAGTTGTGCTTACAACATACATATCATTACAGATGTACTGTCGCTGTGTCTTAAAATATAATATATTATAATTAGTTGAGTTGTTTTGTCAATAATTACTGGGATGATGGAACAGATTTTATCCAAATCCTTACATTTGTCAAACAAATTTTGTACCATGTCATTTTTTTTAAACAATTGTTTAACACATTTTTAAAGTTCTTATAGTTGTATTAAAGGGGAATATGGGTGTATAATTTTAAGGGATAATTTGAAGGAGTTGTTCTACTGTATATCAGGAGTTCTATATTGTTTTAGTGTTAATTTTTGACAAAATAATTTACATTATTATAATATACCGGTACTGTTTTCTACTACCATCTTATCTAAATTGAATAAAATAAAAATAAATTCGCATTTTTAATATTAATCACTTATGCTGTCCTTAAACTTTATATCAACATTATTATAACTTAATATTCAATAAAATGATCACTCAAATTTTATATTACTGAAGACGCGCAATCGCATTTAATCATCATTTTCATCATAATCATATTTTCAACATCAATCAACTATTCTGTCCTTTACCGTCATATCATTTACTATAGTTACAGTATAAATTCCAATATATGATCACTCTATTTCATATTGCTGTATACATGCAATCACATATGCTATATTCTTCATTACGATGCATGTAATCACAGCAATTATTTAGGTTATGTTAAAGTATAGGATTCCTTTCATTAGTCAGACATTGATTTATTATGGTAATACTAGTCTCCATAAAAATATAAAAATAACGAATTGCAAAGTAGAAGATAAGTTGTCTTGAAAATATTTTTAAAGGAAAACCTATATAATATAGTATAAAACTATTTTTACTATACAGTAGTTTGTTGAAATTAACTCCAATAGAGTTTACACTATCCAACTAGTTTGACAAAAAAGGATGTTGTACCCAAATATGGCAGTAATAATATGCCCAAATATACAGTAGTTTTTCAAATACAGAACAAATATCAAGCAATACTATGGAAAACTATTAAAAAATAGTAGGCCTATAGGTCTATAATAGATCCTTTATTGAGGGGACACCTCTATTAAGGGGACACTTTAGTTAAAAGTTCCTAGAACACCCCTGCACCATACAGTAGTAGACTAGATCGCAACCATGCCCCACGTGGGAACGTCTAAGCCCTCCCTCTGGAGAGATGAGCAATTGTCGGTTTATCCAGGTAAGCTAGGCACGAAGACTTACTTTTATTTTTCAGCTATTTATGATTGGGAAAGGTTGGGATGTAAGAAAAGATGACCGGGAGCGAAACTATGATGTTACTTTTTATTGTGGTTAAACTAGGTTGCTTTAGAAACTAATTATTCTAATTTCCCATTGATTGATGTCAATCAGACGTTAGTATAAACTATCATTATGTGAACTACTTTAAGAGGCATCATGCTAAATTTATTGTTCAATTCGAGTATGATACACGATAAATAATTATCGTGCAATACCCTTTAAACGCATACTTGACACTCACAATGTTTACATGCGTATTTAGTACGCGACGAGAATGTGAAAGTATGCTCATATAACATTCTTTATGCCTGCTTTTAACTTTCACTATTTTAATGTGAACATACTACACATTAAACAATAAATCAATCAAATTTAAAGTATTTCTTATGTGTGATTTTAATTAATTTAAGGATAGCTAATTTTAAGGCATCTTTTATTCGAAGGCATCTTTTATTCGACAGGAACGTTTATTTAAGGATAATTTAAAGTTACATTCCAAGGCATAATAAGAGAATTTATCATTTATTTTATTTATTTACTGTAATGAAGCATAAATTAAAGACTATATATAGTCACAGACACAGACTAGCGGTAACGGTAATCAGAAAACTGTGTTGTCCCATATAGAATCTGTATCTATCTGCGTTGTTTGTAAATGGTCATAAGGAATAACATAGATTCTATATTTTTATTACCTTATTGATTGTCTGTGTAGTAAATTGGTGGGATACAACTTGTGAGAGTTGTGCATATTATATAATGCGAAACACTACACCATGTGTTTAAATAATGTTGCCAGTAAATTAGCTGTGATGTCTAGCAACTAATTACACTTTATGCTTGTTTGCAGAAATCAACTTTAACAATCACCATCATTGATTATGAAAAATTGATATATGTCAAAGGTTAAAATAACGGGCTGTTGTTATTGTTTATTACACTGTCTATATTTTGACTATTGTTGTGTATAAAGGTGTAGATGATCCTATGGTTATAGGCTACCAAAGCAGCCTATAAGATTCTATATCTAGGCAGCCTGTAGGATCCTATAACATCTTAAAGGCCCTTTAAGATTCTATAGGAAGGCTAAGATCCCGGGCTGATGTTTTTACTAGGACTAAACAGTTGTAAAAGGCCATTCTTGAATCATTTCATTTATATATTTGACCACTTGAAGAACCGATATTAAAACAAGTCAGGAAACCAAAGGTGACTATAATTCAAAGAGCCGTATAATTCCAAATATATTTACAAAATTAGTTTTGAATAATTCTTATATACAATTCAATAACAATCCAAATACTACATACAATGATGTTTATTGACATATTTTAGAAGCTATATTTATAAACTCTTTTCTCTATCAGAGTTAAATCGCAGTTAAGCTCTACAATATCAAACTTTATGTGACAAAAATAATGTGATGTGCCCATATATGGACATGATGATGTCATACTGTATTACTACCATAAGGAAGGTGTGGTTCAGTAAGAAGAGAAAACGCAAATTATACAAATTTCAAACACTTGTTGGTTCAAAACTTGTATGTTCTCTATAGTATCTATTTAGTTCATTTGGGTAAATTCCCTAAATTTTGAAAATTACAATGCAAATGATACGAGAATTCTGGATCCGCCACTGAAGTTGTTCAACTACACCATTACCCCAACCACCACATATCTACCGACAACTCTACGCAAAGCAAAATTACTGTACAAGCAAAAGTACTGTACTAGCAAAAGTACTGTACAAGCAAAAGTACTGTACAAGCAAAAGTACTGTACAAGCAAAAGTACTGTACTAGCAAAAGTACTGTACTAGCAAAAGTACTGTACTAGCAAAAGTACTGTACAAGCAAAAGTACTGTACAAGCAAAAGTACTGTACTAGCAAAAGTACTGTACAAGCAAAAGTACTGTACTAGCAAAAGTACTGTACAAGCAAAAGTACTGTACAAGCAAAAGTACTGTACAAGCAAAAGTACTGTACTAGCAAAAGTACTGTACAAGCAAAAGTACTGTACTAGCAAAAGTACTGTACAAGCAAAAGTACTGTACAAGCAAAAGTACTGTACTAAGCTAACTTTAAACATATGGAATAACAATAGATTTGCGAAATGTGTTAGTGTATTAAACTTTCGGTTTTATACAGTTTATCGTATTGTTTTAATAGTTTCTATCTAAACAATCTAAACTAATAATTGAAGAATAGCCAATCCTTGAAACTTCCTGATTTGAATCAGTTTCCTCAATTGACTCTTTAGTTTCTCCGTCAGGATTGATTTTGACAACGATGCTGTTTATTGTATTTATTTAAACAATATTTTACGAGGGTGGTCCATCCAGCCGAAGCTGATCATAACAAAAAATAAACATGCAAGAAATAAAATTAAAATAAATAGTTGACATTATGTCTTCTGAATGTTTACTGTAGAGTTAACTTTATAATAAGATTTATTTTTTTATTTTATTTTTTATTTTATTCAGTTGTCAACCAACAGCGATAAAACCGCCACAGGTTGAATCTAAACATAATAAATATAAAATGTATTCATACAAACAACACAAACATAAACAAAGATAACAACATTAAAGAGATTGAACAATTTTACCCTTAAATACATTTAAACTATCATAAAATAAATCAATATCCAAACAAGTAACAAGTAACCTATTAAATGTGTTAGGTAACCGCTGAAAGATACCTCGTTTTGTGCATTCAACACGACCACAAGGAACGTGAATTGAATGAGTTGTATAAAAAAAACATATCAAAAACAACTCTACGATTTTCAAGAGAAATAAGAGAAACATCAAAATTAGGACAAGTGCGAGTAAGGAATCTAATGAATTTGTTGAGATGTATTGTCTACCTGAAAAAATAATTCTTAAACATTTTTTGTTGAATATGCCATGTTTAATGTCACATAAATAGTTATCCACTTTGACCAAACGCGCATCAAAAAAAATGTATCTACCTGACAAAACTAAGTTTGCAAAAAATAGTCAAATTGGCTACTAGCCAATGGGGTTTTGGTTGAATGTAACCATTTATTTAGTTATTTTATAAGTGAAAAAATTGTTCTTTTTTTTTTCCAGCAGAAGTTTAGCAAAACTACAAATAACAAAATCTGATTTAATTAATCTTCATTTTTCATGGTTTTTTTGTGGACAATACATCTTTAACATACAGCGTAGAACCCTATCTTATACTGTATAGTATTTTATTTGACACCAACACTAACTGTCATCATCAGATGGTCATCATCACTAATTAATTACACATTTTCTTTTTTTTTTATGCCGATACATTTCTGTTTGATAAATTGACTTTAAATTACATTAATAAATTCGTAGACAAATACCCATTCTGTTTATTCCATTGATAATACGCCTTTGGCGTACTAACCTTGTTACGCAGAGTGCTAAGTAAAATGTAAATTATTAAGAGGGCTATAATCGAGTTAAGTTTCACGTGTGTAAATTAAGAAAGCTAGTGCCGTCGTAAACGAGATGTCAGTTTTGTAGTTTGTATTGATCTAACTAATTACAAACCGATGTACTAGCCTGCCGTTGACAAGCTTATTTGCATCAAGCACACAACCGTACAACAATGGATTTTCGTTCATAATTTGTAACATTCTTCATTCAACTATTGAACCTGTATGTGTGCTGTCAAGGTGTTACTACAACATTGTCAAAGTTTAGTCTAAGACTATTCATTTATTATTTTTTGCCTTTGCCTCATTTCCCACAGTCTGATCATATAATTATTAGCTCAAATTCCCCACGTGTTTGTCTGAACATGATGAGTTAAGCCGATTTTCCACTAGGCGAATTTGTTCGCGCGAATCGAAAGCGTCATGCTATGCACATGCGTATTAGCGTTTCTGTCTGTCATACTGCCTTCTTCCACGAATTCTAGTTCCTTTGATTTTTCGCTTCAGCGAAATTTACTAGTTCGAATTGTTTCTACATTGCGCAACCAATCAGAGCTCAGGAAGACGCTTTCATGAGCACTCATGCGAATCGAAATGCTCAGCAACCACGCGAGGAACATGAACGTCGCAGCTATTCGCTCATGTAGTGGAAAGAGAGTAGGCGATTTATTTCTCTTCGAAACGTTGGATTCGCGCGAACAAATTCGCCTAGTGGAAAATCGGCTTTAATGAGTCAAAACTACTGTTTTAGAATAATGATACCAATGTAATTTGTACTACTTCGTAAAATAAAACAAAATACATGTTAATATTACTACAAGATTATATACAGTAGACACCATCTTTTGGGACACCTTTATTCAAGCAACACCCAGTATTAAGTGTACACCTCTATTCCAACGACACTCCTATAAAAGGGGACACCTGTATATTCTAACAACAACACTGCATTAAGAGGACACTTCTATTCTAGCAACACCCAGGCTGCATTAAAGGGACACCTCTATTCTAGCAACACCCAGGCTGCATTAAAGGGACACCTCTATTCTAGCAAAACCCCATGTTAGACTAGTCCAGATTTGAGAAAAATGAAATGCTGTAGGCATTTCGTGTGTGTGTGTTTTAGGGTAATTTTGGGGTGCTGAATTCAAATTTTTAGATATTCACCCTTAAAATGTGAAAAACAAAATGGCCGCCATATCAGACTTATTTTGGCTTATAACTTGACTTTTAAGTGACGTAGCAAGTTAAAAATGGTGTCTATACCTATGTTTATGATAGTGAAGATTCCAACTATATTATTAAAGTTGAAAATATTCTATTTCAGCCGTCATGTTAAAATCCAAGATGGCCGCCATTTTAAACGTATTTTGGCTTATAACTTGACTTTTCATTAACATAGCAAGTTAAAAATAGTTTCTATACCTATGTTTGTGATACTGAGGATTCCAAATATATTGTTATTAAAGTTGTAAATATTCTATTTCAACCTCCATGTTGGAATTCAAGATGGTCGCCATTTAAAACGTATTTTGGCTTATAACTTAACATATAAGTAACATAGTAGGTTAGAAATGATGTCTATACAGTACCTATGTTTGTAATACTGAGGATTCCAAATATATTGTTATTAAAGTTGTAAATATTCTATTTCAGCCGCCATGTTGAAATCCAAGATGGCCGCCATCATTTTAAACTTATTTTGGCTTATAACTTGGCTTTTAATTAACATAGCAAGTTAAAAATGGTTTCTACCTATAGTCCAGTAAAAGTATGGTTGAACCTAGAACAAATTGCAACATAATTTGTTTTTGTTTTGTCTGGTTGATATGGTCCCAATTAACATCATATCCAAAGTTTACCAAAATCGGACATTGTAAAGTGGGTTCATTAGCATAAATTAAAAATGGCCGAACGGTTGGTTTTACTTATAGACCACCTACTGTAAAGTGGATTACTATTAATTATTATTAATCAGATGTCTTGTTAATTTTGGACTGAACAAAAGATGCATGTTTCGAATTCATTCATAATTCATATCTTTGTTTCTTTGCAAGTACAGATCGTTTCTCATTTGAAATGCCATTGAAGATGTTGCCATTTGCTCCCCAGTGTTTTCTTTAACTACAGATTTTCCACTATATTGCTTCTTCTGTCTTAAAATATTTTTTTAATGATGCCAAAGTAATAGTAGGCCCCTAATAGATTTAATGCTCCATCTGCATTCAAAGTTTCGATTCCATTTCCTGAAATGTTTTGCCAAGGAAGTTAAATACTGCTTGTTGTAGAAATTTAAATACTGTAATTAAGTACCAATTATCAATTTATTCACCATTTCAAATTATTTCAAATTCATAAAGATTTATAACAAATGCTGGTGTGGATGACATAAGAACAAAGCTTGTTTACCGGTCACCGGTAGTGATGGCAAGTTAGAAAATTACCCAAACCCTTTGAATACCGTTGATATGCAGTATCTTTAACTGATGGTTCTTCATCCTTCTTGTTGGCACAATATAATGTCCTTTATGCTCGATGAATCTTGGAAACAGCATTATAATATAAGCCAAAAAAGTTGTTGACTTGGTCACCAAACAGGTAAAATTCTGGCAATGAAATAGCAACTTTGATTGCAGATGAAGATGCTCACTTGTTATACCAAAAACTGCAATATGACATCATTTATTTCATGTGTCATTTCAATTTTGGATGTTTCCATACACGTTTGATCCAATAGACTGGGTAATAATGTTTCACAACATTAGGCGCTATATAAATCCACGATATTATTGTATGAAAACTATTAATTTGATATCTAATTATTATACTATAAATTAAACTTATATTTATGTGTGTAGGCCTACATATTACCACTAATTGCAAAGCATATATAGCTTAATGTTTATTGCGTAATAATTGTTTAATGGGCTAGGCCGGCTATGTGCAGGTGTTCACAGGTCCCCAGGGCACAGAGAACTACATGCACAACAGGCATAGGATATGCGCAAAAACAAGGCAAGTCAGAAATTTATGCGAGGCATCGTTTTACCATCATCAAAAAATTCGAGGCATCATTTTATCATTTCCCAAAATTTAGGATTGATTATTATTCTTTAACAGAACAAAACAGAACAGTATCAGCAGTAACATATTACAGCATTTTTATTGACAAATTAACAAATATATTGAGATTAAACGTGTTTTTCACCAATAAATGCATGAGAAATTGACGCATTCCACTTTGTTTTAGTCCTCTATTATCATTTTGGCCGTGAAGCTAGTTAATTCTATTTCCTTATTCTGAATTGAAGGCATTATATATAATACTGTAGATGAAAAAACCTCAAAACGAAACCTCTAATGCTATCATCTTACACTATTGATAATTTTATAAATTACAGTACCTTTTTTTTGTAAACATTTTGTACTGTACTTTTATAAGTGTTACCTCAAATGTCACAACAATCATTAATATATGGTAATATCAATGCATAAATAAAATAAATTATACACTACTTTCTAGCAGTTTTCTCAATTTATATATTATTATTATTATACTTATGTCTTTATCAATTGTTGTTTGTATACATTTAACATGTTTGTTTTTTTACCAATTTTACAATCTATTTCTATTCCGAGAAATGTTTTGATATAAATACGTTGTTGTTGTATTGAATTGATTCTGTGAAGTCTTTTTGACCAACTCTTTCATTATCATTATGAACAAACAATTTGAACATTGTAGTCAACTTATACCAGCCACGATATGACTTGAATGAAAAAAACAATCGTTACATAAAAATAAACAACATAGCATGATGAGTGTATACACGAATCTATTTCGATACGCTAGGCCTATTTTAAAAATATAAATAATTGATTATTAGTCCTATAATATAGCATAATTGCACGTTAAGAAATGCCTCGCACCTTTTTGAAATTGTAAACTATATGCCTCGCACCTTTTTGAAATTGTAAACTATATGCCTCGCATGCCTCACACTTATATTTGGTGTGCCTCGCTGCATCGCACAATCGAATTGGAACAATACAATGAAAACCCCAGTGGTCTAATGGTTAGGAGATCTGCATATCAAGCAGAA
Organism: Antedon mediterranea; assembly: GCF_964355755.1. NCBI lineage: Eukaryota > Metazoa > Echinodermata > Crinoidea > Comatulida > Antedonidae > Antedon > Antedon mediterranea. The sequence continues at coordinate 21,397,967 of NC_092678.1, read as the reverse complement.
GGTTCCGGGTTCATCTAATCTAAGCGTTGCAAAGATATGACCATTTTGTTTTCAATGGGTCAAAACATTCAAATTGAGGTCAGAGGTCAAAGATGAATTTTAGAAATTTGACAACATGGGTTTTTATAACCAGCATGATTCAAATATTCATAAAACACAATGTTTACACTTTCCCCATGATCTGCACACGAAGGCACTTTTTTTGACATAGGGATCTGGACTACATGTTTATTCGTTTTTAACACGAAATGCCTACAGCATCTTATTAGAGTGGAAATATGACTATCTGGACTAGTCTATGTACTAAAGGGGACACTTTCGCATGAGACGAAAGGGCATGATTAAAGGAGAAAATGAGGAGACAATTGTTGGGTACTGATATGTGAAAGGGCATGATTAAAGGAGACAATGAGGAGACAATTGTTGGGTACTGATATATGAAAGGGCATGATTAAAGGAGACAATGAGGAGACAATTGTTGGGTGCTGATATATGAAAGGGCATGATTAAAGGAGACAATGAGGAGACAATTGTTGGGTACTGATATATGAAAGGGCATGATTAAAGGAGACAATGAGGAGACAATTGTTGGGTACTGATATATGAAAGGGCATGATTAAAGGAGACAATGAGGAGACAATTGTTGGGTACTGATATATGAAAGGGCATGATTAAAGGAGACAATGAGGAGACAATTGTTGGGTACTGATATGTGAAAGGGCATGATTAAAGGAGACAATGAGGAGACAATTGTTGGGTACTGATATGTTCTTAGGGATTCTATTGTATGTATGATTATGACAAATTGAATGTTCTCGCAAATTTTAATATTAAACTACATTATCTGGGTTTAAACTTCAATTATGCAATTTCTTTTTTACAGTATATCTTACGAGAAAGAAATGAGGGGCGAAATCCACCTCCACGTGGAGTCAATCCTCCTGGAATAGTGACACCATACCGGAACCAAACTATGGATCCACCCGGACCTATCATTCAAGATATGCCTTTTAGTCTAGATATGGAGAGTATATATGTTGGAACTCCACAAAATGTAAGTTAATATATATTGATATGAATCATCTCTCTATGAGCATATTGGGGGAAAAAGCATATTCATTCATTTATTCATAGTGGAAAATTACTTCCATTTATATACTGTATGCGTTATTCTAAAAATAAATGTAAGATTATGAAAGACAAATGAAAAACAACATTGAGTTGTTGGTAATAATTTCATGTAAATCTACCTGAATTTCATGTTTATGCAAATTTACCCAGCAGTATAAATGGGCACCTGTCAGTTTACAAATGAAATATAAAATGAAATCTGCAGTACAGATTTACACACTGCAATAGAATTGCTCCCAAGAGAGGTTTACAAATTGTACAGTTGTAGTATAAGTAATTCCATATCAAATGGCATATAGAATACCAGAAAGCATCTTGATAGATTGCAAACCAGTCATTGATGAATGAATCTATAAATTTAGCTTGAATAACAGGAGTAGTTTATATTACACATACTGTATTATAAAAGGAATAAAGCTCTGTCTACACTATCAAATTTTATGAGACAAAAAATTGTGATGTGTGCATAATATGGACACGATGATGTCATATCACTACCATATTTAAACTTATCACTACCATATTTGGGCAAATCACACTTTTTTTTGTCAAACTAGAGCTTAACATTGAAAAATAGAATATACCAGATTGATACAGGAATGAAAAACATTGATTTATGGGAACAAATGATAATAAACTGGATTTATGATTTATGAAAACAAAATGGCCAACAAACTGTTTGTAGATTAAATGTTGTCGTCAACAAGAGTATATTAATGGGTGGGGTCGGGAGTGGGAGCGTACAGTAAAGGTACATAATAAAACACAAAAACATTGAGTTACATTCAATTAAACTCATTTATTAAATTGTTTTTATTTATATTGTATAAATAAGTTTATTTTGTTTGCAACTGTAAATATTTTTCAAGCAAATCTGTCAAATTAAAAAAAATTTCATTTTCTAAATTTTTAAAATGATATTATTTATGTTTGATGTATTTTAAATTGTACCATAATTTGTTTCAGTATTCTGAACCTACCTCTACAAAACCTTTTTTTTTTGTAATTTTTAGTTTATACTTTCTTAAAATAATATTTTAATTGGATTTGAATCCTAGATTATAGCATTAGTAGACAAACATATTTTTCAATTGTAATATACTAATTATATTTCATGGCTTATTATAGGATTAGTTAAGTCTAATGAGACTTAAACCCAAGACACCTTGAATAGTACTGTAGAAAGGCATATTGACAAGACTGCTTACGCCACTTTACTATTACTATACTCTGAGATGCTATAAATTGACCATTTTAAGATGGATAATCCATGCCCTTTGTGCGATTCCATGGAAACACACATCAAATGTCAAACCTCCATTACATTTTCTCTAAAGATATTTTCCCCTCGCTAGATAATAGCATCATTAATCAAACACTGATTTTTATAAAGGGGACGGTAAAGTTACAGCGCTTTCCCTGAGGCGGTGTGAGTGATTAGCAATCCATATTATGTTATTCGTACCATTATATTGGAGAATGAATGAAGTTTAAAGATGCTGTTGCCCATTATAACACAAGGTGAACTAAAAAAAGGACTACAGTACTGTATATGTTGTATATAAGTTACAAAGGGTTACGCTGATGTATAATATATAATATAAGGAACTAAAAAACTATATCCGACAGGCTCCTAATTCTCGTGTTTCTAAGAAATAACTAAAAACATATTTGTTCCCTACAGTAAGTAACATTTTTATTTTTTTTATGTGTATGTGGTTTCTGTTTAACTATCTGTACAGCGCTGGGATCTTTTGAAAAGGTGCTTCATAAATAATGAATAATAATTAAAGGAATACAGATATTAAAAAAGATATAATTGTTTTGTATGTCGACTGCATCTTTAATGCCATCAAGATCTGAAATGATAGAGCGCGGAAAAATGAACGCTTTCACTTTCAAGAAGCCTGCAAGACATAGAATTGATTAGATAATGAGAGTGTGTAAGAAACGCAATGAGAATTATATTGACAGACTACACACATGAATTACATGTCCTCATTGTTTGTTATTTCAGATATTATTAGACAACTGTTTTTTTTTCTTTGAAAGTTGAATGAGGCATGACTATAATGAGTGTACTGTAGAGTAATGAGTAATTATTATAATTTATATTTTGAGGAGGCCAATGCAATTTCAGAGTAGAGTTATTAAGTTATTAAAGACATTTTGCAGTTTTTATTCCATCATTTTTTCATTTTATTCATAACCACACAACAGTGGAGTTGTAGCTTGATGGTTAAACATGCATGTCTTCCAATACTAGTGGCAGGTTTTTAACTCATGACTGAAGTCCACTACCAATCCTCAAATGAGACTTAGTTTTTAAGCATGATAAAGTAGTTTAAAATAGTTTGGTGAGGGAACATGCTGTTGGATGATGCAAAAAAAACCCCCTTCCATCTTTCTTTTAATTGCTGCTATAAAACTCCATGTCTGCTACCATACTGCATTCAAGCCTCCTCTTTGGGTTCCTCCTTCATGTGGTCAGACAAAGAGTCTTCCAAAAAAGATATCCTTCCATGTACAAAGCATCAATAATCAACTAGAAATTTGGTTTAATTTTCTTGTGTTAAGCTCTGTCTACACAATCAAACTAGTTTGACAAAAAAAGTATGATGTGCCCAAATATGGCAGTGATATGACAACATCATGTCCATGTATCACATTTTTTTTGTCACATAAAGTTTGATAGTGCAGACAGCTTTATAATGGTGAAATCTTGTTTTTTTTTCCAATTTCCTTTCAATTAAAATGTGTTATATTTTTACAGCTTTTTCAAGTACCAATCAACGACTGTTCCCAGTATCCAGACTGTTCAACTTGTGTGACGACGGAAGACCCCATAATTTGTGGATGGTGTGGTGATTACTGCTCAAGCCAAAATGAATGCTTTGGTGCAGGTGTGGTCTGGAGTCAGGCAGCATGTCTACCAGCTATTTACGAAGTAAGTGATTTACTGCAATAGTTATGAAGTAAGTGATAGCTTTACTGCAGTAGTTATGAATTGATTGCTTTACTGCATTAGTTATGCAGTAAGTGATTGCTTTACTGCACATTAGTTATGCAGTAAGTGATTGCTTTTTTAACTGCAGTAAGTGATTGCTTTACTGCACATCCAAGGGAGTGGTACCACGCAGTATTATTTTTCAATATTTCAAAATGTCTTGTTGAAAGTTGGCTTTTTTCCAATATAGGTGCCATCTACATTGTGTTTATGAGAAGTGAAAGAAATCTTTACCGGAAAATTTAAATCCATCCGGAACACTCTAGGCCTACATATGCTTTTGTAACACAACTATTTATTATTCCTAGACATATCTTGCCAACCATCTAACATTAATAGCCATTTTTTTTAAATCTGATTCTATGCTATGTAACTTTCGCAATGAATCTGTTGCTACAAATGGTTAATTTGTCTTTTTTCTTTATTTCAGATATCGCCCCTGTCAGGGCCATTGGGAGGGGGAACAGAGTTGATAATAAGCGGTGACAACCTTGGTGTCGGTGTCAACATGACAAGGGGTACCCACGCCATCAATTTACCAGGAGGAGTTATCTGTACTCCGATTCCAGAAAAAAGCGAATTACATGTGTAAGTTGGTTACTTAACTTATCACTCATAAATAATAATAACTAATGTGCAGTGATGAAATTGTGATAGCTTCTGCAACTACACCAAATTCTAAAATTAATTGTTGGTGGCATAACGTACATGTCACTTTACTCAGAAGTTTAAAAGACAATGAATAAATCAGTACAAGGAACTAGTGGTAATCTGTGGGTTAAATTGCACGTTGAGTAGGTAGTATATCTATATAAAGACTATCAAAGGAAGTGACTTATCTACCGCATCATGTTCCTTATGACGACTTACACGAGTCAAGTCAAGGAATGTACAGTGTACTTTATTACAAAATTAACAAAGAGTTATCTGTCAAGGTGCGGATAAATAACAAGTTAACACGCATTGTTTACTGCTGTACACACACATTTTTGTATTCGTTTCTTAAGCTCTGTCTACACTATCAAACTGATATACCCAAATATGGTAGTGATATGACATCATCATCCATCCATATATGGGCACATCAGATTTTTTTGTCACATAAAGTTTGATAGTGTAGACAGAGCCTAGCTTTATTTCAGAATGAGCAACGCAGGAAAGAAATTTAAATGAACTATAAACACAGTCAAAATTATGTCAAAGGTTTTATGCGTAATTATGGGTTCGGCCTAAAATATACATCCTTAATGAAAAGAATACAGGATACAGAGTTTTATTGGTCCAAGAAGCAAATTAGTTTTGTTGACTAGCTCAAACAATTAAAAATATAAAAAGTCATAAATACAAAAGGGAATAAAAGTAAAATGGATCATGTCAACATTATTCTACTGCAGTTACTGCAGTAACTACATTCTTCTACTACAATTAAGTATGATTAATGAAGTCTATGTGAGGCAATAAACAGAATGTGATTATAAAAATAAAACCTGCTGAAAAATTGCATAAACAATAATAAACTAAATGTAGATTTTTTTAATTTTAAGTATTTTTTTTTTCTTTAGGATAACTTGCATTACTGCTGCAGTTGATGAACCAACAAAAGGAATTGTTACGGTCTCCATCAATGTGAACAGTGATCTTATTCCATATACAATCACAGGCATTGCTTTGTCTGAAATGACTTTCTCATACGTTGTAAGTAAATCAATGTAGGAGCAGTAAGGGGTTAATGGAAAGGAGTGTAGTTGAATTAAAGTGGTGTGATGGAAAGGGGTGTCGTTGGAGGAAATGAGATATAGAACTTTGCGTTTGGGGGTTAGGGTGCCGTAGTTGAAGGAAAGGGATGTAGATGAATATTAAGGGGGTGGAATGGAAAGGGGTGTAATTGAAGGATTTGATTAGAATTCAATAAAGGAGAGGTAAGTCTGTAGAACGGTGATTGAAGTGTTTTAAGAGGGAATGAATAATTTCTATAACTTATGTTATGTATATATATATATATATAACAAAATCCTCAAAATAATTTTAATCTTATTAATGACACAATAAGTCCAACCAAGGAGAGGAATAATTTCTAAATAGTTTAACCCTTAAACACAGAATCATACTGTAGTATACAGTGTATTAAATTCCTGAATTCACAAGAAACTTCCCCTCAGTAGACTCTACCGTGATATCCTCTAATAAACACTTAAATTTATATCTATAATTGACAGAAGTACATTAAATAGAATTAGTCTATATTTCCTCTCAGATTGAAAAGTAGGACAATACTTGTCAAAAAAATTCCCTTCTAATCAAGGACAATCAATTGTATAATACCTTATCCTGGTTTTGGCAAGGATTTCGAAATAGGAAGCAATTAAATTTCCTATATGCGGGAAGAACACAATAAACACACGTTCTTCCTTATTGGTATATAACTAGTTTGCATACCGTACATGACCATTCTTTGACCGTACAAAAGGGGAAATGTCAAAATTCCCAGTTACTGTATGATGGTCAGAGAAAAAGAAATGCAATTTTGTTACCACGGGAAGAAGAAAAACGTAATAAACACATGTTCTTCCTTGTATTGCTGGTTAGTTTACATATATGTGAATTCTTTGACAGTAGAAAAGGGGGTAAATGTCAAAATACCTGGTTATGACGGTCAGAGAAAAAGAAATCCAATTTTGTTATCATATATGCAGCAATAAGAAAAACACAATAAACACATGTTCTTCCTTATTGCTGGTTAGTTTACATCATGTGAATTCTTTGACAGTAGAAAAGGGGGTAAATGTCAAAATACCTGGTTATGACGGTCAGAAAAAAATAAATCCAATTTTGTTTACTATAATATTATTATACAAAAAATTACATACAATAAAATATATTTAGTTTGGCAACATCATCATCATTATAATTTTCTGTCAACTAAGCAATTCCAACAAATTGCAATGGATTTAAGAATACAAGAAAAGACATAAATAGGTCAAGACAGATTAACTTGATATGAATGTTTCTTGATATGGTTTGTTGATTTTGAAAGTTCAAAGTTCGTCTCATCTACAGATCATTAGAATACAAAGAGACGTGTTAATAATTTTAAGATGTTCGGTATTCAATATTAAAGCCGGTTTTCATCTTTGAGTGAATGTGATTAGTCTGCATTTTTTATCATCGCAAAAAATGATTAAATAAATTCACATAATGGAAAACTAATTTTAAAATGTAATTAAAAAGTTGCGGCCTCCTCGACTGATCTACTTTTTATGTTTTCGTCATCATTTTTTTCATTTTTGAGACAGAAAAAAAGTTTCAACAACCGTATATTTTCAAGATAGAAAAAAATGTTGGTATGATTGCAAATAATAATAAATGATAACAAGTCTGCTTACTTTTCTCCAAAAATCAAGGGTATTTTTATGTGTGTCTTTGGTCTTATTAATTGCATTATTCATATTTGTTATAATAAATAATAAATAGCATTAATATACTTTCAATTGAAAGATCACAATAAAGTGAACTTTAAAATGAATTTTATGTTTGTTTCAGGATCCGAACATTGAAGGATTCAACCCCCCATATGGGCCTATATCTGGGGGCACTAATCTTCAAATCTATGGTTCCGACCTAACGGCTGGTAACTCACGTCTGATAAAGATCGGTGGAATGGAATGTACCATTATCAGGTGAGAATTAATGGTTTTCCTAATTAGTTAATTTAATTGACACAATTTGCTAGTAAATTAGCCTGGAATAATTCAACCTGGACAATATACTGTAGCTAGGTTGAAATTTAAGTCAAGTGTGCTTAACGATGTAGACATTTGGCATATTTCATATCAGGTGGGCAGAGGTCCCAACTTAGAAAATTAGAATATTGGGAGAATTTAGGGCGCTATAAATACAGTATGTCCCTAGCAAAATATTTTTTAGAAATTTCACACTGAATTATGCTTTCTGTTACTTTTTATAGTGAAGTGGAAACAATGGCAACATGTATTACTGAGGGGATTCCAGAAATGGTGTCAACGTCATCGGAAATAAACATTGTATTTGACACCTATACTTCAAAATATTCTACAGAGCAATATCATTACATAGATGATCCAGTTATAACAAATATGAATCCAAAGATAAGCATTCTCAGGTAATAGCCCTAACGTGGGCAAAAAGGGGAAAGGGTTGGGGTGCAAAAAGAGAAAGGGGTAGGGGTGCAAAAAGAGAAAGGGGTTAGGGTGCAAAAAGGGGATGGTCAGGAGAAGGATTTTTACTGAAGGGTGTGGGGCTGTGAGAGAGATCTACATGCGCAATGCAAAAGCAACAACATGTTAAGCCAACAGTACACAGCATCATTATTAAATTAAAAATATACCTAGATACATTATGTCAATAAGCACCCTGGCCCACCCTTGCTATAAAGGTCATCTCACAGAAAAAAAAATCAGCAATATAGGTATTAACCATGTTTGCCAAGGCCCTCTTTGTATATATAATATTCGTCAAATCTCAATCATGATGTTCACAGTTATTTTTAGAGAAATATCATATTTTTTTAAATTAATGTAATATTTATTCATATCTATTCTAGTGGTGGTCTACCATTAAATGTGTATGGCTCGAACCTGCATATAATAATGGAACCCAAAATCATAGTAACCGTATATTTAGGAACAGAGTATCAAGAGTATAACTCGGTAAGTATGTTTTTTTTTAAACTAAATTTTTAGTGAAAAAAGTTCAAATAATATTTTAACATACCTGTATTTTGATCCTTAAGAATATTGATCCATAAGCATATTGATCCATAAGCATATTGATCCATAAGTATATTGATCCATAAGTATATTAATAATCCATTGTATATTGATCCATAAGTATAATAATCCATAAGTATGTTAATCCATATTGATCCATAATTATATTAATCCATAAGTACATTAATCCATATTGATCCATAATTATATTAATCCATAAGTTAATTATTGATCCATAAATATTGATCTATCCACATATCATATCAAATGATTGATCTATATAAATTGATCCATCCATATATTAATCTGCATTATTGATCCATTCATATATTAATCTGCATTATTGATCCATTCATATACATATCATATTAAAGCTGTAATTGCTTCCAAATGTATTGTATTCCTTATCCAATCTGATTGCCTGTAAACAAATAAAGACAAGTGGTAGTACAGTATACAATAGCAAAGTAAAGACTACTCTATAGAATTATTAGCCTAAATCACTGCATAACATTAGTAGCTTAAATATATCTTACTTTATTGTAGCAGTAAATTAAGCACCAGAGATATGTCTCTAATTCAACAGCTACAATTCTAGCTTACTAAACAGCACATGATACACAAAACCCTAGACTCTATCTATAGTACTTTATACTACCAAGCCCAACAGCATACTGCCCAATCAAGAATTCTATGGTTAATTTGCATATGCTATACCTGAATCACACAGGTGTTAGTTACTGCACAACCAAACTCAAAGACTATAAGCTTCAGTTATTATTGACTAGGCCCCAATTAGTATGTGTGTACCCATAACTGCACAGCCCATGTGTTCACTTTAAATATACATAATGATAATGATTTATCTATTATTAATAAATTCATAAATTAAAATTTTTTGGATAAATTTTTTTTTACAATTTTCATTTTCCCAATATTTTATTATAGCCTTGTATGACCATCCAAAAAATGATAAATTCATCAGTTAATTTTTTCTAATTTTCATTTTTCAATATTTTTTTCAAGCCTGGTCGAGTTATTTTTTTTATATATAATTTTTTTTAAATATTATTTTTTTCAATATTTTGTTATAGCCTTGTACGACCATCCATAATAAATTCATCTGTTAATTTGTCATAATGTTTGTTTAAATTTCCATTTTTCCGATATTTTTTTATAGCCTTGTACAACGAATTCAAATGGCACGCAGATGACGTGTATCTCACCAGACATTTCACGCTCACAAGTGGAAACGCCAACCGAAGTGGACATTGCCTTCATCTTGGATAATGTAGACAATGCTATGCAGATTATGAACACCACCGCAAATGATACCGAAACTGATTTTGATATACTACAAATGACGTATGTCACCGACCCAATTTATTATCAATTTGAAGATAAGAATTCAGTTCGGCAACTTAAAGATAATACATACCCATTGGAAATTATGGTAATTTATTTAAATTTATTTGTTTACATTAATTGATGGTACATCTCAGTGTATACTATTCCACATATGGCATTATAATGTCCAGTATCATAGGTAATTCTGTAATACATACAGTGTCATTTTTGCATCACATAGTGGTGCCTATATGTATTGCCTATGATTTACAGTAGATATCACATGTGATACATATGTGATACCGTATCATATCATTGCATATGAAACTGTAAAAATCATAGATACAGTAGCGGCTAGCAGTCACATGGTACATAATATTTCTAACAAAAATTCTGCATTAATAACATTTTAAAATATTTTTTTTTAGGGTAATCACTTGAACTTAGCTGCGACACGGGATGATGTTCAAGTAAAAGTTGACGAGCAGGCGTGTAATGTAACACAGTTAACCAACACGGTATTGACCTGTCAACCACCGCATTTTGATCAGGATACCACAGAGGAACACCCTGTTACAGTAAGTTTTGTTTCCTATTAAATTTACTGCAGTAACTATTATTTAAATGCAATAACATTTAAATTTAATCATTTAAATCTGTTTACACTATCAAACTTTATGTGACAAAAAAAATGTGATGTGCCCATATATGGACACAGTGACATCATATCACTGTCACACTTTTTTGTCAAACTAATGTAATAGTGTAGACAGAGCTTTAGTCTGTTTCAATGTAGAAGTTTATAAGGCGGTCGCTTATTAGCGTAAACAAAATGTGGTTACTGCAGTTTAACACACTGACATGTTTTCATGCTATTTCTTTGTATTGGTCATGTAGTGTTTGCTTGCCTTGTTCAATTATTAATTTTTTTCAGTTTCAGTTTAGTATATTTTACACAACATTTGTAATAATAATACTAAATAATAATACATTTGATTGTGCATTGAGATTTCAATAAGCCAGAATGGCTCAATATAAAACAATAATATGGAGATAAACAAGAGAAAAAAAACAATATATGCACTATAAATAGGTTACTAAGTGCAAGAAAAAAAAAACTATAAATTAATCATTTTAAATTGTATTTTCTTTGAAAAAGATGTTACAGGCAATTTGCCTCTCAAACATTATCCATATTTTTGCTATTCTTTAGTTATTGTTTTTTTTTAATTTTTGGAAGGAAAATGATTTAGTATTACACCATAATACTATTTACTTTTCAGGTAACAGTTGGCAATCTGCGTTATGAAGTAGGAAGCCTCCAGTATTTTGGGGAGGTAGACACAGGGCCAGAGTACTGGCATTACATCCTCATCGCCGCGTCATCATTTATCGTAATATTCGTTGTCATACTCGTTCTCATGTTGCTTTATAAACGGCGAATGCGCTCAAAATATCTAGAGGCTAACGAACCTGCTGTCCACTACAGGCCGGAGGCTTACCGTGTTGACCCTTCATCTTCTAATAGTAAGTATATAATTGTGAATTTTTCAGAGGTTAAAGGCCAATTCAGACAGTGTCTTAAGGAGTTTGAGTTCTTTTATTTAGTTTGTCTATTCAAACTCAAGTTTGTTTGTCTATTCACCCTTAGGTTAAGAAGTTAAATTTCCTTTATTTTTCAGAAGAATTTGGTTACTATTGTTTTATTCTTTATTTTAAATATGTAAAATAAACGATGTTAATTGAATATATGTCTACATAATCACTCGCTTTTCGTTGATACCTTGCAAATGTTAGCATAAATATTTTATTTTGCTATCCAAATCCTTTCGCTTTTGTAGTTATATTTTTCTTTGCTGATTTTGTTCACATTTAAAGTCAGTCTACAATGGAAAAAACTTTGTATTCAGTACCATATTTGGGCATCACTACCATATCTGGGCACATCACATTTTTTTGTCACATAAAGTTTGATAGTGTAGACAGAGCTTTAGAGGCCTATGTAATTAATAAGCACTACAGCTTTACATATTTTAGGTTTCTACTTTTCAAAATTTATTCTCATAAACTTTTTTCAAATTTTTCTGAATTTCGGCATTTCCTATCTTCCATACAAACTTTTTTTTAAATATTCTCAAACTATTTTCTAATTTTTCTGAATTTCGGCATTTCATATATTCCATACAAACTTTTTTTTTATTATTCTCATAATCTACAATGTTATCTACTCATTTTTTTGCCATTTCTACTACAATGTTATCTATTTTTTTCTGAATTTCTGCATTTCAAAAATTCCATACAAACTTGTTAGTAATAGTAGTGGTATAACATCAGTAATCTTTTCTTCCTGGAGGCTGACTTTTTAAAATTATTTTACTCTAAATGTTGATCCCCCTGCAGCGAATGGTACCATTGTAGAGGAACAGAACCCTCTGCTGAACACACCAAGTAAAAATTGTAAGATTTTCATTTTGCCTTCCCCGTAAGACTGTTGTGAATTTTCATTAATTTTAAATGTTGTTTGCATTAAATTTTATGTTCTTTAATTGCACTGCATATAATAATTAATTCTTATTATTAATAATTTGATTTATGCATTTGTTTATCTACGTATTTGTTGATATTTTATGTTGTATGTATGTATGTATTAATATCAATTTCAGTTTGTGGTTTAAGCTCTGAATTTGGAATGTTTTTATGAAAAATTCTGTGGAGATGAAAATAGGATATTTAAGAATTACTTTGTTGGTCCTTCGGTTCTCGATCCGACAAATACCTAATGTCTCTTTCTGCCAACAATCTAAACAGGTTAAACCCTACTAATATTGACTTTTGTACATGTAATATCATTATAATTTCCAATAAAAAGTTCAAAGAAAGTTGTAATAAAGAAACTTGACCCACTCATAACATTTTTTAATGACCTGAATGTTTGCAGTGATGTTTTGTATGTGATGTTAGATAATGTTGTTAAGTGGTGTTAATTGCTGTAATTAGTATGTTTTATTACATTAATGTTGCCTGCAGACGCAGCTTGAACTTGCAGTTGCACCCAATTGACGCCATTTCTACTAAACATACGTATCGCGTTGCTAATGGGTATAACTTTATTGCTATGTCCGATTCAAAAGGCATCGGAGGAAAGTGGAGCTATTTAAACATTTATAATAACAAACGCGCTTTTTTTTAAACAAATTTTCAAAAAGTATAGATAAATTTGAGAATGAAGGATATGGCCATGCCGTGGCAAATTAAAGATTTTATAGTTTTTGTATTTTTTACTCTTGGTTTATATTTAACTTTTTATTGACGTTGTATCTCTGTCCATCCACTGTTACACACAGAGGTTGTTTGTCAGTACTTTTATTACTGTTTTATTATATACTTTTATTTTTGTGGTTGATGATTACAATTACATCAGAATATATGATTCTTCCATTTTAAATAGTATAACAAATTTGCTATGATATGCTGCACATAAAAAATTAAATCCATTCTATTTCTATTTATTATAAATTGTCCATTCAACGTTTTACCCTTAATAAGGGAGTCTCCTGAATAAGGAGGATTGGTTCTAGTGTTTAAACTTGTCCTTTTTTTGTTTTACAGGAGAGTATCCCACTAACATGTTTCCCAAAAGACGGTCAGAGTTATTTATATTTTCATGGGTTTTTTTTCAGCGTATACCGAGAACCCGTCATTCCGTCAACGTGAGAACAAGTCATTACTGTCGGTAATAAGTGCGGAGATGAGACTACAAATTGAGGAAATTACGATACCAGAGGATAATTTTGTAATTGAAACCCTTATAGGAAAAGGTAAATTAACCGGGAATAACTTTTGTCCTATTTGAAATAACTAATAAAATAACCTAATATGAGTCAGATGTTTTGTTATACTCTGACATAATTGTCAAAACAAAAAATCGAATAAAGTCAATCCACCAAGTATATGTATTACAACAAGTATTTTCAATGATCATATGATCAAGTTTTACAGAACAAAATGGTGTCAGAATTTGGATCAACCTAATGCTCTGTCTACATTATCAAACCTTATTATAAAAAAATGTGATGTGCCCATATGGACATGATGATGTCATATCACTATCATATTTGGGCACATGTCACGCTTTTTTTTGTCAAACTAGTTTGATAGTGTGGACAGAGCTTAAGTCTTTATTATCACACAATTAAAAATATATGAAAAAACAGTATAATGTGTACAAAAATAAACAAAAACAATAGTTGATTAATAACCTCGTAATTAATTACAAATTCTTTTTGCAGGTCACTTTGGAAGTGTGTATCAAGGCTCTCACAAGACCCAGTCTGGACAGGTTAACGATATCGCCATCAAATGCCTTTTGCCTGGCAGTTCTCAGACAGAGATGGTACACTTCTTGGAGGAGGGTATGATTATGAAGGATTTCAAACACGAGAATGTTCTCGCATTAATTGGAGTCTGTATCAACAAAGAGGGCATACCACTGGTCATTCTCCCATTTATGAAACATGGAGATCTTTTAATGTATATTCGGGATCCTGTTTACGTAAGTTTTCTTTTCGTTTTGAAAAAAAAAATCAATTAATAATGTTAATATTGATATAGGGTGTTCTACAAACAATTTCGTCTCAATGCGTTTTGGTGAAGTAGGGTGAAAAAAACCAGGAAAAAGCCTACAAACCAAACAAATTGAACTAGACAACAGAAAATAATCTGAAACAAAATCACCACACTGTTTCATCAATTTGTACTAAAAATAGTACTAATACTAAAAATACAATCAATGTGTATTGTATGTAACAATGGTAAAAATAACAGATATTGTCTACGAAAAGAATCTAGCGAATTTATTTCTACTTATTACCAACAAATGTTGACGTCTGGAATGCCTAAACGCAGTTTACAACCGAAAATTAACATAATATTTTTTTTTATCAGGACTTAACAGCACGTGAACTTCTAACATTTGGTTTGCACATCGCTCGTGGGATGTCCTACCTAACCGGTTTAAAATTCGTTCACCGAGATCTTGCAGCTAGGAACTGCATGCTGGACGAGACGCTTACGGTCAAAGTAGCAGATTTTGGACTTTCTCGAGATATATACGAACGAGACTACTATAGTGCCAAAGATAAGAATGCCAAACTGCCAGTTAGGTGGATGGCACTGGAATGCCTGGAAAGGAATATCTACAACACAAAGACTGATGTTGTACGTAGAAGGAATGTCAGCTTATGCTGTATATGTTTCCTCTTTTAATAAGGTTTTAACTTACCCAGTGAAATCCGCAACTTAAATATTTCTGTTAGTTCTTTTAAAACCAAATTACTTAATTATCTGAATATTGATTTTTTAAATAATTTTGATATTGAAAATGTGTGTAGTTGGTCACTTTCTTGCCGATGCTTTTATTGTAGAACGCAATTTATTTATTTTTCTCTGTTCTGGGTTGACCAACTAGCATAGGTGTTTAGCACCTGTTTGGTCTTTCCGTGCCTCCTTTTATAATTGTTTTGTCTTCTTTGTTATGTTTATGGCAGAAATTGAATAAATTAAAAAAAAAAAAAAAATTTATAAAAAAAATCGAAAAATACTATACGCATGGTCATGCAATTTATTATTGTCTATCAGCACAGTTGACCGTGCAAAATTGTCCTGTCCAACCAGAATAACAATAGGATAACTCTCTTCAACTTCTATAGTGGTCATTTGGTGTTGTCTTATGGGAGCAGCTACTGCCAAGAGGCTCAAAATTGACTATAAGCATGGTCAACCATGCATGTAATTTAATATTGGCTATCAGAACAGTTGTATGTGCGTCTAATGCAAAATTGTTCAGTTCAGAAAGAATATTAATATTTTAACTATTTATTTAGTGGTCATTTGGTGTTGTCTTATGGGAGCTACTGACAAGAGGAATCACACCGTATCCAGCTGTAGATAACTGGGACATAGGTAGATTCCTTGCACAAGGTCGCCGTCTTCCACAGCCTCAATTCTGCCCCGACGAAGTGTAAGTATTACTATTAGGCAAACAAATATATTTGTTTTCTGCATAGCTACCTAGGAGCTGGGATTAGTGTAATTGGTTGTAAAAACCTGTTCAATTGAATGCAATAGTGGGACTACAGATCCTGTCAGGGGATACCCGTGTTAAGGAGAGACTTGTTTGGTCATGAATGAAGGCTTGCTTTTAATAGAGGTTTAATAGATTCTGTTTAGGCAATACTCCTTCAAGGGCCTACTTTTGAACAAAACTGGAGACATTTATTAATCTAGGTGATCTCTTTGTTTTCAGGTATCATGTTATGCAACAGTGTTGGGGATTCAGTCCTCAAGGTAGACCAAACTTTGAAGAACTTTCCAAAAAACTATCCATCATTCTCGAGTCAAGTCCAGCATCCCCAACGACCAAAGATACATACGTGTACGTAAATGTCAACGTGCCACGCAATGAATCTTACACTCTAGCAACTCAAAACGATCCGTTAGCCCAGTCATCTTTCATACCTGATGGGTACATGGCAATGGCAGGGGCAAGGAGCGAAGAAGAATTAGCCCCGACGCCGTATGTCGAGACTCCCATTTTTCCAAAGATCCCAGCGGCACAAAGAAAGAGCAGTAAAGCAGAAGCTATACAAGAAGACGTACAAGGGTATCTTCAGGTTTCTCCACAGGTGTGAACTAGCCGCTAGGCCTATACATTCTACAAAATTAAAGCTGTTTTGTAACCATATAAACAGATCCCTTAAAAAGGAAATCTTAAAAAGTTATTTATGTAAATTACTGTATCACATGACACTTAATAGAGTGACTCTCATAAGTGCTATAATTATTATTACAGATGAAAATTTGTATCTATCTACTAGCCACTGACCAATACTCTTTAGAGTAAATCTAACAATTCTTGTAAGACATAAGTAGTAGTAGTACTGAAAAATGTAGGTACTGTACAAATGCTTGAACCAATGACCTTAAGAATAGAAGGCAAGCAGCAAGTTACAGACCACTATTCATTTCTATTAAATTGCCATATTAACATTGGACATCCATTCATATACGAAACTACTTTAAGCCTTATATCATATTATATACACTACTTAATTAAATGCTTGCCAATATTACTTTACTGCAATTGCTGCAGTAATTACCATAGTTGCTGCAGCCTTAAAATATTGTTTATAAAATTAAATAACTGGAACCCCCTTTTGGGAAATATTTGTAGTAAAATAATTTGTTAGTTACATAAAAAAACGAATTTATTTTGCTGATAATACAGTAAGAAATGCTAAGATTTTTTAGATACAAAAAGTGAATTTGGAAACAGTCCTTCAAAGCATTATATACTATAGTATGAAATATTAATATATTGTATAGAACTTTATAAGATAGATAGTAAAACAATATTGTATATTATGTACATAATCTATATACAAATATTTTTTTACCGATTCGCATTAATATTCATGTTAATTTATGAAAATGTTATGTGTAGTAATTTAAATACTGTCTCCTGTAAATGGGGGAATTAATTTAATTAGGCCCTCTACAGTCCCATCGTAGCCTCAGCTCATGTGGTATATTAAGCAACTTTTAATGGGCAAAAAAATAGTGCAGCATGACATTCATGAATATTGTAATATGTGTGATCAATGTAAATAATGTGTGCATACACCGTTTGCTTATCTTGCGTGTAAATAAATTGCCTCATTTGGGGACAATTTTTCCACACAGACATTTTGTCATTTTTACCGTTTCATAGATACATTTCTCGCGTCATTGCTGCTGGGCGGCTTAGCGTTTCTTTGCATTTTATACTATATATGATGGGAGCTGTTATCAATAATTTTCTGAAGTGCTACAAAAGCTACTTAGTTAGTTCAATGTAATTACTGCCGTCTAAACATGCCCTTAGTACAGTATATTGATCACAAATACTAAAATGTTGTAGAAATGATATGTTAGATTACATTCCTATTGTTGAATAAAAATAAAATTATTTTAAATCGATTCTTTCATATATTATTTCAAACTTAAAACAAATAATTTACTTCTGAAATGTCTCAGGAGCAAATGAACATTTCCTCTCTATTATCATCATAGTCATAGTAGCATAAATACAGCCAAAATGACTAAAAAAAAGTTGCATAGTTATTTCAAAAACATGTTTTCATTGTATTAAGAACTATACAGGCACTCGTTGGATGTAATGTATACATTTATTATTTCTTACAAAAGATATTTTTTCTAAAAAATATTAGGTTGATGATGCACCGGAACATGTGACTCATTTCAACTTTTAAAAATAAGTCAACCATGATCTTGGGTTGTGGATGAGTATCTTATCTATATCCTCCTGAGAGATTCCTTTTATCAACATCTTTGGTACAGCATTCTCCAGTATGTGGCTGTATCCATGGCCTCCATATTTCAACTGAATAACACAAAAATATTGAGTTAGCACTGGTACATTTTTCTAATTAATAAGACAAAATTGATAACACAAATACTGTGTGTATAGTCAGGTAGTGGGTGGTGATTTAGTTTTGTCTGATCAAATTCATATGACCCCATTCTAGACTTGTATTTTGTCTATCATCTTTACAAAGCCCCGATTAGCCTCACCCAATTCCCTGTGCTGTATCTCCACATATGGCATTACTTTTCAGTATCATAGGCATATTCTGTATACAGTATAAAGCCTTGTCCCTACACCTATAAAACTTTATGTGACAACAAAATGTGATTTTTCCATATACGGACTCGATGATGGCATATCACTACCATATTTGGGCATATCACTACCATATTTGGGCATATCACTATCACATTTGGGCACATCACACTTTTTTTGTAGACAGTGCTTAAATGTATCACATGGAACCGATGTTTAGGTAGGCTTTATGGCCTATGATACAGGAATCACATGTGAAAAACATGTGACATTGTATTACATATTTGGCTTTGTATTGGACAAATTATTATATATACAGTACCGACAACCAGGTAAGTTATTTTAAACAAACCAAATAATCCTAACCAATCGGTGTCTTGTATGAATGTCATGAGCAATAACAATTTTATCTGCATAGCCTTCATCTACCAGACCTTTAATAAGGTTGATGCGTTGTGCGTCTGATATGTAGTCTATCTTGGGTTTTACTTGGAAGTAACTGCACTCAAACCCAAATAGATCATATTCCAAATAGCAGCCATGTTTAGCAAATTCTAGTACTGTCTCAACTGTTTGGCAACAACCTGAAAAGTTAAAATATAATAACTATAATAACAATACGTCGACCTAAAAGCCTCTATAGCACATCACATTATTAGCCGGGGGGTCATTTTTTGGATCAAACACGTCTGGAAACATACTCCTATATGTTGCAGCCAGTAATCAGTGCAGTTGTGTTTTGACCTATACCAGGTACCCATTGTAGAGAGAGGATAACCCAAGTAAAGTATCTTTCCTATACTAAGGATACAAGAAATGTGACGAGCTCTGGATTCATGATCAATAGTCCAATGTCCAACACACTGCGCCACACGCCCTCACCCCCTGAATACTCTTAGCCTTTTAAAATAATCTAGTATACAGGGTCTAGTTTAAAAAAAAAAAAAATCATTAACTGGAGGCCATCATTTTGTCAATCTGCAGTATTATATACTGGATTACAAAAACTGTTGTGTTGACACTTGAAGTTAGTTTTTCAAAAGGTGCATGACTTCTACAAACTATTCATATACTATTTACATTTGCTACCTAAAGTTTGCTCGTCAAGAATTCACTTACGGTCTAAGTGAGACATGACCATGTGACTTGCAACACCACCAGCTTCTTGGAAGACTCTAAGATGTTCTGTTGGTGCCATTTCTGGTTTATCTGGATTCCTGCCAGGATGAACGATAACAGGACAACCAAGTTCTGATTGGACGATACCAGCTGCACGTAGAACTTTTTTTTCATTTGCTGTCAAAGATAATAAATGTAACGTAAAGAAATGCATGAAGTCATATCCTTAAATAATGTTGGATGGTAGTACTGTGTAACTATCACAGAATTAATAATATTGTTAAGTTGCAAATACCATAGAGATACTACTAGGCCAAAACTAAAATAGAGGCTTAACTATGCGACAGCTAAGTATAAATGCGCACAGTACAATGATGCATTTTTAGCTGTGGTTGTGTAGGATTCTGTAAGTAGTTTACTAATGCAATAGAACCCAGGAGACATATTTGGGATGCAAAAATGTGTCCCATCAATAGTAGTGTCTCTAAGGAGGGGATCTACTATATCTCTACAGAATTCAAAAATAATTAAGTATTTGAGTGTATAACTTACGATGTAAAGGCCAGCAGCAGCCAATTTCACCTATCACTCCGCATTTGATATCAGTTCCATCAGCCCCTTCTGTCAATTCACGTTTAAGACCTTCAACGACCTCCTCCTCCGTCTTGGTGTTCATGTCAGGAGGCATGGAACAAGCCAAGTAGTAACCTATAATAATAATACAATTTGTATAGCGCCTTTCCAAATTGATCAAGGCGCTTCGCATTCTAATGCATAGGAAACAAGTAAGTTTTAAGGCCTTTCTTAAATAGATCTATCGATTTTAGTTCGCTTAAGTCTCTTGGCAGAGGGTTCCAGAAACTTGCTCCAAATTTGGAGAAAGCAATGTATATATTGTATAAACACTATAGTTTACATACATATAATACACAATGAATATGAATACTTAATTACAAAACTATTTTAAATAATATGTTACCTGCACCGCTCACTATTTGAACACCTGTTTTTTTCGAATAATCAGCTAAAACTTGAACATCTCTTCCAATCCCAACTGGAGTAACTTCAACAATGCATGACCCTCCTTTCTTCTTGAATAATTCAAGTTCTTCAATGATAGCATCTTTTTCATTGTGAAGATTAATATTAGCTTTATTTGAATATCTATAAAAAAACAAGGAACCAAACCATAGTAATTGGTAAATGTTTTTGTTTTAATAGTGTTTATCAGTAGTGACAATGGTAAAAACATGGAAAACATCTATGATTTTAACATAAATGCCATGTACCATTTGTATGTTGGCATAATTTCCTATTGTGTACTTACGGAAAATGTTTAACAAAGTTAAGATTTTTCATGACAAGTGGGGCGTTTATCATTTCTCGTTTTTCTTCTATTGGTTCCAGGTAGCAACTGTTGTACATCATATGCAAATGTTCATGGGTTAAAGTTCGACCCAACGTTGATGGATCAACAGGGCCTAAAACTAAAATAAAGAGAACATTGTGAAATACTGGAGGTGAGGTTTAGTACTTTACCCAGGTAAATTGATTTACCTAACTTAGAGGAAATTAAGCCTGACCCTTAATTACCTGTTTGAATTTGTCCTTTGGTTGCCATGCTGCCTTAAGGGCCTTCACAAATTTCTAGAAGGAAAAAAAAACAATACAAAGTAATGTCAAAGAAGAGATTAGCCAAACTCCAAATGATTGTTTAGGCCTATACTTATGTGGGTGTAAGGTTTTTAAAATGAGGAATACGAAAAGTGAAAAGTCTATTTTTAGCCTTTATGTAGGCCTATAGTAATAAGTAAACTTCCATTATTTGCGCTTTATTAAAGTAAAACAGAACTTCATAGCAACCTGAGAACCTACTAACTATTTCCAGAAAGTGAAATAGTGATAAATTAATAGCTCGACCAGCTAAAAAATGTACAGAAGTAGGCCTACAGTTACTGGGTCTACCCAATCCTTGTGACAGGCCTAGGCTACTAAAAAGAGTAAATAAAGGCCTAACTAATGTAAGCCTACAACTGAGAAGCCTAGTTCCAGACTAGCCTAGAGTAGTAGTTATAGTTGTTGTTTATGATATAAAATAAACTAAATTACTTACTTTTCTAGTACCAAAACGTGTACCTCCTCCTTCAGGAATCAGGCTTTTAGCGCAGGAGAAATGACAGGAAAAACGTCGCGACGTCCCCGGCCGGCTGTTGTAAGTGCGTGTGCTCAACTCCAGGAGTCAAGGGTCAGTCAAGGGTAGAAAAAATACAATACTTACGTTGACATTGAGGGTTTTTCACTTGTTGATACATCGAGAATTATTGAAGATAAAGTACCAATTCAGATAAATATACGAAAGAGACAATAAACCCATCGACTTAGGCCTAAATATCGGCGATTTTGGAGAGCTTAGCCCAGACTTACCGCGAGGTGTTTAAAAAAAACTTTTTAAAACAATACAATAAAATTGACCAATAGGAACTGGCCTTAAAAAGTCGAACTATTATATTCGGCCAATCAAAAGTAGTTTATGTGGACGGGTTTCTTGTTTTCTACACTTTGGACAAATTAATTCTTTTTGTATTGTCAAGAGTATTTTGTTTTCGGTTTTGAACTTATTTTACAATTCTGTTTCGTTGAAAGCTCACATTGAGTAAAATAAATTAAAACACAATTATATAAATCATTTCATATCTTTATTATCTGATTATAGGTAGTACTGTATCAGCAATTTATTCAAGCCAGTTCACTATCAAAAGATTTTAGGGGACAAAGTGTCCATATCATAGGAGTGTTCCCTGAATAGGGATAGGGGTTGACCGTACAGATAAAATATAAATGCTTCTTGTTTGACATGAATAGGGATTGTTTTGGCCATAGCTTTCCCCTCATTCATGTCACAGAAACGTATCCTCTTAATATGGGTGTACCCATATATTTCCATGGTGGTGGTTATAAATTTTCCCCCATTTGTTAACTGTTTCTTTAATAGAGGTGTCCTCTAGGAGTTTCCCAAACAGGTTCTACTCTAATACAACACAAGACATTTTTCACTAATTATTTTTTGCATTAAATATTTCCTAAAGAGCTCTGTCTACACTATCAAACAAAGTTTGACAAAAAAAGTGTGATGTGCCTAAATGTGGTAGTGATATGATGTCATTGTGTTCATGGGCACATCAAATTTTTTTGTCATATAAAGTGTGATAGTGTAGACAGAGCGTAAGATGGAAGTGAAAGTTTTTACAGTACCATACAATATATTGAAATTCCATATAATAAATAAGTAAATAAGGCATTAAAAACAATTTCATGTGAAAAATTATCAAACCAGTACCCTCTACAAACTGTTACCATGATTAGTAAGAGTAAACTTAAATACAATGAAACTCAGAAATAAGTAAGCCATGATCTTGGGTTGTGGATGAGTATCTTATCTATATCCTCCTGAGAGATGCCTTTTATCAACATCTTTGGTACAGCATTCTCCAGTATATGGCTGTATCCATGGCCTCCATATTTCATCTAGAAGAAGGAAAAGTATCATAGTTTTGTCAGGTAAGAAATTAAGTAATTTTAACCTCAATAAGTAATCTCTATCTAAAGCTCTGTTGACACTATCAAACTTTATGTGACAAAAAAATGTGATGTGCCCATATATGGACATGATATCATATGACTATCATATTTGGGCATATCACTACCATATTTGGCTGTTTTTGTCAAATTAGTTTGATAGTGAGGGCTACCGAACGTTGTCTTTTATATTATATATCATGGTATTTGCATAAATGTTGTAAGCCTACCAAACGATGCCTTGTGTGCACGTCATGAGCAATAACAATTTTATCTGCATATCCTTCATCAACCAGACCTCTAATAAGGTTGATGCGTTGAGCGTCTGAGATGAAGTCTATCGAAGGAACAGTTTGATAATAGGAACACTCGTTTCCAAAGAAGTCATACTCAAGGTATGAACCAAGTTCAGCGAACTCTAAGACGGTCTCCATTGTTTGGCAACAACCTTCAAAAAAGAGAAATTTAAAATTAACTAGTTTTAGATTGAAACGGTATTATAAAACAGACATTTAATTATTGAAAAAATATATTTATATATTTCTGGTTTATATATTTCTGGTTTTATTCGTTTTACTAATTGCAATATAAACATTGAATTAAGAGTAAATTACATATACCACTTGTACAATAATAAAACAGTTAAAAAAAAAAGATCTCATGCAGAACATCAAGTCGGAAAAGCTTATAGAAATAAAATAACATAGCCAAAAACTGAAAACCTGTACACAAAAAAGGACGTTTTACAAGACATTAAAATCGAAATTGTGATACTGTTCTGATTAAATAGAGATAGAGAGATTTTATGTTTTAGAATTGTATCATGAAACCGGCATCATGTGATACATATGTGACGCTGTATCTAGACAAATCATGATATATGTGGTGATACAGTAGAAAATCTGGTGTTCACCACCACTCCACAACTTTTCAAATTACTGCCTCCTTATCTTCCTAATATTTGTATACTTACGATCTAAGTGAGACATAACCGTGTGACTTGCAACCCCACCAGCTTCTTGGAAGACTCTAAGATGTTCTGTTGGCGCCATTTCTGGTTTGCCTTCACTCCTGCCAGGATGAATGATCACGGGACAACCAAGTTCTGATTGGGCGATACCAGCTGCACGGAGTGACTTCTTTTCATTTGCTGAAAATTAATTTGTCAAACTTTATTACGACAATATAAAGAGCAACATTCATTAAATAACATTTCTGGTTTTATTTAGGGAACACCCCTATTAGATAGATACTTTCACAAGGGGATATAAATGTTTTAACACTATGGCCAACCTTAATTGAGGGGACATCACTACTGAGACACTTTATTGGCTTCCACAGGTCTACTGTAAGTTATTTATAGAATATCAATCATAAAGTAACAGAAGAAACTTGAGCTCCATCCAAGTTTGTTGCACAAGTTGCCATTAGCAATAAACTTGCAATACAAATAGTCTGTCTAATAATGATTTATTGAAAGAAATAAAAGAAAGATTATTAGTGTCTTCTTACGGTGTAATGGCCATGAGCAGCCAACTTCTCCAATCACTCCACATTGGATGTTCGTTCCATCAGCCCCTTCTGTTAATTCATATTTTAGGGTTTCAACAATCTCCTCTTCTTTTATACTATCCAACTCTGACGGCATTGAACACGCCAGATAATAGCCTACAACAATAAGAAAACTAATGATTATAGTAATTAAATTAATCCGGTTGGAGCTAATTGTAATCAATATTTATGTGTACCATGGCATTCTATCTTTTAGATTTAGATCTTTTATATGTATAATTTAGTTAATCTAGACGGGGAGGGGGGGTTTTGGCATGGGGAGAGGGGTTTTGGCATGGGAAGAGGGGTTTTGGCATGGGGAGGGGTTTTGGCATGGGAGAAGGGGAGGGGAGGGAGAAGTGGGCGGTGTTAATTTTAAGACAAATAAATCCATTCAAACAAAATTAAATTAACGTAACAGTTACACTAACATTTTATTACAAATTGAATATGAATACTTAATTACAAACAAAATATAAATAATATGTTACCTGCACCGCTCACTATTTGAACACCTGTTTTCTTTGAATAATCAGCTAAAACTTGAACATCTCTTCCGATCCCAACCGGAGAAACTTCAACGATACATGACCCTCCTTTCTTCTTGAATAATTCAAGTTCTTCAAGTATGGCATCTTTATCATTGTGAAGGTCCAAATTGGCTTTATTTGCATAACTAAAAAAAAAAATATAATGAACAATTAATGTTAAATTATCTCATTTTACCATGGAACAATTTCATTTTCTTTTGTAAATTTGCACTAATGAATGTGCTTTAGTAAATGCATAAATTATAATATAATAATTGAAAAATGATATAATTACGTACGGAAAATGATTGATAAAACTAAGATTCTTCATTACAATCGGCTCATCGATCATTTCACGATCTTCAGCACGAGGGTCCACGTAACAGCAGCCATAGGTCATATGCAAATGTTCATGGGTCAAAGTTGGACCCAATGTAGAAGGGTCAATAGGTCCTAAAACTGCAATGCAATAGTTAACAGTCTTTATTATGTGAAATATTATTTTAAATAATCAATATAATATCATTTGAAGAAAAGATATTAAATGAAATTAGGTTACAATTACCTGTTTGAATCTTGCCTTTGAGATTAGCTGACATTTTCTATTCTTGAAATGAAACTACTGAAAAAAAGTATTATTATTAATGCTATGCTAGACCTAGCCTAGCATACGACTAGTAGACTAGGCATGCATAATTTATCTAGTACTATACCAGCATATTCCATAAAAATGTCATGATTAGAAATTATGATTTTAAAAAAAATGATGCGAGAGTCCTGTTTTTAATTTATTTTAATATCTGGCATTAGGTGTATTATGGTATGGATGAAAGTGAGTCTTGCAATCCAATATATGATACTGCATTTTAGAGTAGGAAAAGCTGCTTGATGGCGACATTGTAGATAGGCCTACCAACAAATGCGTAGCTAGACCCAGCAAGCAACAACCACGACACACTGCTGAGCTGAACATAGGCCTAAGTATTAGGCAGGCTATGTGATGTCCTTTCCGATACGTTAATTAATTAAGTCATGGAATAAATTTACTCCATGATCAATGGATTATTTGAAAGTATATTTAGTTCAGTTAGGCCTATTAACATCACAGCCTAATATAGTTTGATTACTAAACTAGCCCAAGAAACAACAATTAAAACTCACCCCAAAAATTGTTTACGTTGTGTCGTCCGTCGTGCAACTTGCTTGCAAGAAATGGAATGGTGGTGCTACGTCCCTGGATGTCACGCTTCACTGAAATGCCGTATAACTATGAAACGCCTTAACTGCATTTATAATTCTGCGTATCTCCTAAGTTAATTGCCACATTTCGTATTCTACTGGTGGTATTCTAAATATGGAAGTACACATTTTCAGTATTTTAACCATTCACACAAACATATATTTCATCTTTATTTCCTCACTTCTTGAAGTAACACTTGTTTCGTACCAGGCGCAATGCAAAAAAAACCAATAACAACATTTAACGTTACCAGAAACTCTTTTAATTCTGACAACTAAAATAGAGTAAATGATGTAACTATGGTAATGGTACACAGCGTCAACCACCAAAAATTGTTACAATCACAACCTTAATTTATTTCACTAAGAAGAAAGAAATAACAATACATCGCATTATTCACCAATATTTCAGTTAAGTATTAAATTTGTATTCTTTTAACCCAAATTCATCATAGGAAACCAAATAATGTTGTACATCTTTGAATTGAAAAGAGTAATAATCGCAAACTATCTTCCTTTTGCAGATGCTACTTAAATCGTACCACGCCACAACAAATGCAAATTCGTCAATCAAGTATTATATACCACAAATTTACAAAAAAAAAAAATCCATCTCAAAACCATTTTTGACATGATTGCGAGGGAAAGAACATTGTCAACAAATGTAAAAGTTTACTGTGATGATTTTGGTAACGAATTGTCTACAAAGTCTATCTTACCATATATACAAACGTACGCATCATTTATGTTTTTGAAAACGACTATTAAAAGATCCAGTAATCGAATATTCTTATAACAGAAATTCTCAGAATTCATATTACATCACCGTGTGAGCAGAGTTTTCCGCCGAACAACACCGCTGAGCTGTGGTTATAATAGATTTTGTATATAAGCGCAGCATACACCGTCCTGTTCATTTTCGGGACTGTATTTGGTCGATATAATCCTTAATCCACTGTCTTAAAATGAAGACTTTACTAGTTATATGATACTGTGACATCACAACTCTATTTGACCTTTACCCTATGACATAGCAACTGAAGGAATATACAGAGAATTGTAAAGTAAATCAACTGATGTATTTTAATCCACTGTCCCAAGAATGAAGACTTGCAAATGATAAGATACTGTGACATCACAAGTTTACAACTCTATTTGACCTTTACCCTATGACATAACTAAAAGAACTACAGATGGTTGTAAATTGAATCAAATGCATGAATGATGTATTTAAATCCACTGTACCAAGAATGAAGACTTGCAAATGATAAGATACTATGACATCACAAGTTTACAACTCTATTTGACCTTTACCCTATGACATAACTGAAGGAACTACAGAGGATGTAACGTAAATCAAATACATGTGTGTTGTTACATAATCAACATTATACAACTATATATGTATATAAATATGATCTATACAAATAGTCATAGTGAACTAATTTAAATAGTTGTTTCGCGCCGATATAAAATTCTACTACATTATTTTAAGACAAACAAACCAAAAGAAAGATAACAATTTGGAGACAAATTACCTCAAATCAATTCTTTGAATAAATTATTTTACTGCAGTTACTGCAGTACCTACATTTTGATTTTAACCTATTTAATAATTATTAACAGTCACAAAGCCTTTTTTGGGCAATCATAAACAAGTGAATGCATGCTAAACTTCCTACATTGAAACAAACTAAAATCATTATGTTTTTTCAATAGTTACTGCAGTAACTGCAGTAGAATAATTGTTAGATGAACATTCAATAACGCATCAAGTTAAATAGATTCCTATTTTTCAAAGTTAAATACTGTATGACGTTCTTGGTGCATATTAGCATCTTCCACACTCGTATCTCAACAAAATTCTACAATACATATATAGTACTTGTTATACAAGATTCTTAAGGCCAACTCAGACAGCATCGCACAGCAAGGCCTGACAAGTCGCCTCATCAATATAAATTTGGATATTTTTAAAGTTCTCCATACGACCTGAAAACTACGCCCGCCACTATCTCAAGACAACTCATCTTATCGGGATTCATCTCAGAAAGCAACGCAAGTCAAGGCGTTTTTTCGGGCCGGGACGTACGATGCTGTTGGAGTTGGCCTTTAGCCATAAATCAAAATAATACATTACATAAGTTTTAATTTTATCATTACCAAACACAGTAGGTAGGAATAGACAAAACAATTGATATGTTACCATCTAAAAAGGTACACGACAAGGAATATTTCAAACCTGAGACTTACCTACTTTGCATAAATTAGAATATTTGCCATAAAAGGTCAAAAACAGTAAATACAACTAAATGCAAAAATGTACACATATCCTTCGTCTTTTCGAGTCCCGTTAATTTCAGAACTGTCATGGAATTTATTCTATCATGCCTACAGTAGAAAATTTGACCCTCGAGAAGAAATTTACAAGATATAATTAAAAGAAGAACTTACTAATTGAATTACAACAAACCTAACTGATTATTATCTTGAAATTGCTGCAATATGATTGGTTGAAGAAGTCAACAATGTTCAACCAATCAAAAGCTCTTACAGTTAATGGTTTACTACATTATTTGTTGGTTGAAGTAGTCAACAATGTTCAACCAATCAAAAGCTCTTACAGTTAATGGGTTACTACATTATTTGTTGGTTGAAGTAGTCAACAATGTTCAACCAATCAAAAGCTCTTACAGTTAATGGGTTACTACATTATTTGTTGGTTGAAGTAGTCAACAATGTTCAACCAATCATAAGCTCTTACTTACAGTTAATGGATTACTACATTATTGGTAGAGGTAATTATGAATAAGTTCTATAATTAAATGAAATATTATATTTGTCTTTAAATAAAGGATACTTAAGAACTTCGTCAGGAACATGAAATGTATTTCTTGCTCACTGGATGATTATGTAGATGGCAATGAATTATCTGCGACTGGGCTGTTTTTTAAAGTAAATTAATTTTATTTTATCTGAAACCTATCACAATGTATTCAATTAACCAAACATCTATGTTCACTACTAACTGCAGTTTGCAAGGCCAATTTAAAGACCAACTAAAGCCCTTGTCATTCTACCTGAAGATCAATTATTCTAAAAAGCCTTGATCAACAAAATGTTGAACTTTTTAAATACATGAAGAAGCAATGAGACGTAACGATCATTTGAACATGTACTGTGATAGGTAGTGCATGTACCGTATTTATTAAAGTAAACACTCCAGGGTGTTTAGTGTTCAGGAGGATTTTTAAGGGAAGGGGGTGGGGGGAATGCGCATGTTTATTCGGCGTTTTTTTTTTGGTAATTTCGTAACAAGAAAAATACAACACAATTAATTAATACCCAGGAGTGATAAAATACAGGAAAAAATTGTATCAAAATGCATGTTAAATTGTAGATCATGTCAATCAATAAATTTGAATGCATTGCAATACAATAGTGTATATAATTCCACTGGGATTTTATCCAAGGATGGTGTTTATTCCACATGATGCTCTATGGGGAGTGTTTGAGGGAGGCGTTTATTCGAATAAATTTGGTATATACACAACCCCAGTGTTGATCCGTTGTTTTGTCTTCCCAGACTGCCTACAATTTAGGATTATCATCTGTGGTATTAGTAGTTAGTTATCATATTGTTTTAAGCACGTACATATGATTGCTTCTTAAGTTTCGTAGCCACATCACGCAATTTAAACACTTGTTGGTCTATATTAAGAGGGGGCCTACACTAAACAATCTACACCAATAGGGTTCGAGTACTTGAGACACTTTGTGTATCTATTAAATTACATAAGGACTTTATACAGCAGGTTATGTACAGAGGGGGTGGACAACATCATGAGAACAGCCACTTCTGTTGCAGACACTCGGCGGCCGTTGCTCGTTTAGTTGGATCAAATTCAAGCATCGGTAGCAGAAACGAAACAAAATCTTCGCTTTCTTTCTCGTCCCACTCATACTTCTCTCGTAGAACGCTATACATGTCCCACGGTTTTAACTTCTTGATGTTTCGTAATTCACCTGTGGAGTCAAACAGCGTGATTAAAAGTAATTATTATTTTCATTTATTCAAGGAATATTTTCAAACTTCATTTCTCCAAATATTTTTTTTTTAAAAAAACAAAAAAAAACAACGATAAAAATTGCCACTAGCATAATAATATATAATAAATATAAACCATACAATATACTAAACATGTAAAGGTTTGGTAATTTGCATACAAGTGGCTTACCTTTCTTGTTGAAGAACTCCCTTGAATATTTGCCACTAAAGGCAATATGTTTAGGAATAACACCAACTAATTCTAATATATGAGCTATGTGATCTGAAAAGAAAATGAAAAAAAAAGTTTAACCGTTGAGTGCAGTTTATGCGTTAAATACCAATTGAACAGGGTATTTTTAGTGTTGTTCTTAACAAAAAGGTTGCATTGTTCAATATTTTCTATTCTTATGATTTTCTGTTGAGCAAAATCTGTTTACAATTTACCATTCCAATACAAAAAATACTCAACGAATCTTTATGTTGACTATGAAAATTCTCAACTGAATATGACAATTTATAGTCATCATAGTGTTGATATAAAGTTTGCGGTACACCACGTATATTAGGACTCAGGACGATCAAAGCATATTGATCAAAACGTCGAAAAATTCAACAGTTCTTTTCAGAACTAATATATGTGGTGTACCGCAAACTTTATAACATCATTTGATTTCGTCATGCAAACCTTCAAACTATATTATCATAGTCTTATAAAGGAAAGTATTTTGTGATACAGTCGACTCCGCCCAAGTCGAAAAATCGTGAAAGTCGAATTTTTAGGAAAGTCCCAATTCTTTCCTATACATTACTGTGTAATTTTTATTTGTAAGTCGAATTTTTCTAAGTCAAAATTCGTCTAAGTCGACGTCTTTTTGCGGTCCGAATACACACCTTCTTTAGTGATTTATATCGTGCAAGTCGAAGTCACAAATTACGCGGCAACAACGCGCTAAAAAAGCCGATGAAACGTACGTAATTCGATAAACAAACGACAGAGGGAATAATGTGGGACCATATCGGTTCTTTCAAGCAGGTTGTATAGTATAGGCGGCGTCCTACAACTCGCGCTAGTGTATAGTGTATGAGTTGTTTTTTAGAGTTGAAAACTTCAGCAGCGTTTTGTGGGTACCTATTTTGTGCTAGACAGATGGCAATAAACAATGGATACCGATTTCGAATAAGAACCGAAATGTATTTAATATACGTTTTTGTATTGTTTCGGGCTTAAACCATACAAGAAAATACAGTTTATCATTGCCGATAAAGAGGCTTAGCATTTATTAGGCCTAGCTAGCTAGCTAAGCAAACTCAATTCAAAAGGCTCATCGCGTGGGCCGCGATCGCGACAGGACAGGGTCCACTAGGCCTAGCCATAGCGCGGCTAGTGAGTGAACCTAGGCCTAGCATTTTTTTTGCAAATCTGGAAGTCGAAGTTTGTGTAACTCAAATTTTTATACTGGTCCCATCAGATTTGACTTAGGTGGAGTCGACTGTACTTAATAATTTACCTTCATCTCGAGAGTAGTTCTCTCCGGAATGCGGTTCAAAAAGGTAGTCTCCTGTGGCCAATTCAAACGCCTAAAGAAAATAAAAACAATATGTTAAAAGATAAATTTCAGGGTTTTGCGCCTTTCAGAGAGAGTTTTGAAGAGTTGAATTTATTAACGTACCATGCAGGCTGTACTCCAGATATCAGCAGCAGTATCGTAGCCAGCCCCAAGTAAAACCTCCAAAGCTCGATATTGCCTCGTCTGGATATCCTCTGTAAAATGGTGATGCTGAAAAATAAAAATAAAAATATTTTGATTAGAATTTTGATTGTATTTATTCCAAAACCATACAAGTACAAATTACAGATAAAAACAAAACAAAAACGCAATATTTTGTAAGGTACAGGGGATAGCTCTCTAAAACCCCAAAAAGAGATTTACATCCCGAGAGATCCTCTACATTTTTTTTGGAAAGAAAAATACATTAAGTTCTGTTTACACAAACTATTATAAAAAAGTGTGATGTGCCCAAATAGTGTAGTATATCTTGTACATATATGGGCACATAACATTTTTTTGTCACATAAAGTTTGATAGTGTAGACAGGGCTTTACTGTGGCCCCAAAGGCGTCCACTTAATAGGAGTTCCACTGTCATGTTGTGCTACCTACCGTCCAGCAAGCATTCCCTAAATCAGCTATCTTCACTTTAAGCGTATCTTGGACTGGTTTGGTTTCTTCTACACCTGTAAGAGCAACAAGAAATACTTTAATAATATTCTACAGACCTTTCTAGATGATACGACTACGGCATCAACAGAGCATATAGTTGTCACATCATGGATAGAGGTTCACTATAATATCTCTATGCATCATGTAAGCATTGCTATGCATATACCATTCACAGAAGTGTTTTATACTTATACAAAGTAGAGCCTTGGTAAAAGGGGAAACATTTGAGACCTCTAAAGCGTGGTTCCCACTAGCGACGCAACACAAGGACGTAACGCAACGCAAGTGAATTGACCAATCACAAGCGATGGCTTATTCGCTTGTGATTGCTAACTGTCTATAACTTCGCTTGTCATTGGTTAAAACGCTTGCGTTGCGTTTACGTCCTTGCGTTACGTTCTAGTGGGAACCAAGCTTTAATAAGGGTCACCAGAATAGTGGTTGGCCAGTGTAAAAACATACATTCCCCTATTGTTTGTTTCATAAGCTTTGTCTAGACTATCAAATTTTATGTGACAAACAAAATGTGTTGTGCCCATATATGGACACAATGACATCATATCACTACCATATTTGGGCACATCACATTTTTTTTGTCACATGAAGTTTGATAGTGTAGATAGAGCTTTAGGAAAGTGTCCCCTTAAAGGCAACAAGGATATCTCAAAATGTTCTACTGTATATGGACTATGATAATAAGTATTGTTAGTAAACCCAAGAAACACTACACTATACACTGGAACAGAACAGATCTTTTTCTAATAATGTCTGTACACGAATCTTAACCTTCAATAGCAAAAATTATATGTTAGCATGCAAACATTTTAGTCTAAGAAAATGCAAGGTAAAACTGTAAAACATTTGCATATACCAACTAAAATATTCAAACCATTCAGAACATCATTAATTGTATGATTAGGCCTATGTAATTGTGTTTGCTCTCATGTAGTATATAAATAATTGGCTAGCAAAATGGCCTGGGTGCTAGCAAAATGGCCTGGGTGCTAGCAAAATGGCCTGGGCGCTAGCAAAATGGCCTGGGCGCTAGCAAAATGGCCTGGGCGCTA
This sequence comes from Antedon mediterranea, assembly GCF_964355755.1. Taxonomy (NCBI): domain Eukaryota; kingdom Metazoa; phylum Echinodermata; class Crinoidea; order Comatulida; family Antedonidae; genus Antedon; species Antedon mediterranea. The sequence continues at coordinate 21,363,703 of NC_092678.1, read as the reverse complement.
GCAAAATGGCCTGGGCGCTAGCAAAATGGCCTGGGCGCTAGCAAAATGGCCTGGGCGCTAGCAAAATGGCCTGGGCGCTAGCAAAATGGCCTGGGCGCTAGCAAAATGGCCTGGGCGCTAGCAAAATGGCCTGGGCGCTAGCAAAATGGCCTGGGCGCTAGCAAAATGGCCTGGGCGCTAGCAAAATGGCCTGGGCGCTAGCAAAATGGCCTGGGCGCTAGCAAAATGGCCTGGGCGCTAGCAAAATGGCCTGGGCGCTAGCAAAATGGCCTGGGCGCTAGCAAAATGGCCTGGGTGCTAGCAAAATGGCCTGGGCGCTAGCAAAATGGCCTGGGCGCTAGCAAAATGGCCTGGGCGCTAGCAAAATGGCCTGGGCGCTAGCAAAATGGCCTGGGCGCTAGCAAAATGGCCTGGGCGCTAGCAAAATGGCCTGGGCGCTAGCAAAATGGCCTGGGCGCTAGCAAAATGGCCTGGGCGCTAGCAAAATGGGCAGGGTGCTAGCAAAATGGGCAGGGTGCTAGCAAAATGGCCTGGGTGCTAGCAAAATGGGCAGGGAATGGGATAATAGCCTGTGGCTAGGACAACGATCTAGGCTAGGAAAATAATCTGTGGCTAGAAAAATAACATGGGGCTAGGAAAATGATCTGTGGCTAGTACAATGGTATGGGGCTTGTGAAATCTACATCTAACTAGCCCATTGGGCTATTGCGCTATCAATATAAATCCTATATACACATCAACAACTAGTTATAAAGTTATATAGTTAGACAAGTACATCCAAAAACACCAGATATTGCCGAAAGGAGGAAAAACAAGTGTTAGTAGAATCCACAAAAAGCCATAGCAAAACGGAAAGTGCACAAAGATTTTTTTTTCTGCGCTGTTGTGCGTCACAAACTCTAACCTCGATTTGGGTCATAATCTTGCGCCCTATAGTCAATTTGCACGACATCTGCTAATCTCGTATCTGCTTCTTCTTGGATAATTTCCCCTATGTCTTTAGAAGTAATTTCGGCATTACCTTCGACAGTTTCCGTGTTCTCCATTGTGACGTCTTTTGGAGATGCAACCTGATTGGAATCGGGCGTGTCGTCCTTATTATTTATTACGGTATTATCAATGTCTATTTTTATATTCCCGCCGCCTTTCTTCTGTTCTTCTATATGCTCTACAGTTTGTTCAACCCATTTTTCTGTTTCTAGACAAAAACCAGTAAATGCAAATTATAATATTGTTTGGTGTAAATGTGTGGTAATATGGACACATGTTAGTGATTGCCTATAATATTTTTTGTTATAAATACAAATTATATATGGTAATATGGACATATGTTAGGGATTGCCTACAAAAGTCTGACAACCTCTTTTCCACAATGTCTTCATACGTATCTTAGTAAGAATATGGCGAGAAGATCCCTTCTCATTTTTAAACATTCACTCAATCAGTTAATATAATATAATAGCATTATATATAACAGTGGGTGGTAAGCTTTCGTGCCATGTGACACAGTCTTTAATAAAGAAAGGTAGGGAAAGCCATATGCATATCTGTTGTAGCCCCACCTACAGTAGATCAGGCTAGACTCAACCCCCATAATTGTACAGAGATAGAATAGTTTATGGGTGAGATTCTGCGTGTATAGAGACAGCAGAATGAGATTAACACGTTTTTGGCTCTGTCTACACTATCAAACTAGTTTGACAAAAAAGTGTGATATGCCCAAATATGGTAGTGATATGACATCATCATGTACATATATGGGCACATTATTTTTGTCACATAAAGTTTAATAGTTTAGAGAGAGCTTAAAACTGACAAAACATCAATGCGTAGGTCCTATGCCACAAACCGAAAACTCCTTATATTGGATGTTTTTACCTTGGATGACATGGCCATCAATGCCATTGGTTCGTGGTGTGTTTTCTTCTGTGTTTGTGTATCCATTACATAAAGGAGTTATTGTCTCACTGCCATTCGTTGTTGGTTTGTTCATGGATGTCTCATTAAGATTCTTTTTATTCAAAGTTGGATTGTTTTCATCATCTGGGAAAGAAGAAGAAAACATTGATAAAATAATATTTGTTTAAAAAAAATAATATTGTTTGTCGTCAAAATTGAAAATAAAGTAGAAAGTATCCTTTTAATAGGGGTTTACCCTGAACAGGGGTTAGTATTAAAACGTTCGTTTATTTTTACAGAAAAGTGTCCCCTTTTAGCAAAATTGACTATTGATCCTATTGACTATTGATCCTATTTTAATCATATTTACTGTTAATTTTTATATTCTATGAAAGAAAAAAAGAGAAATAAATGTTACTTTCATTGATTTGATTGATTGATTGATAGATCATATTGATCATATTGACTATAGATACTATTGACTGTTATCCTATTGACTATTGATCATATTGACCATAGATCCTATTGATCTTATTGATCCTATTGACAATATATCTTAATTGATAATATTGACTTACCAATGGTAATTAATTGATCAGCATTTTGTTTTGGTTTATTTGACACATTTTCTTTATTAATTTCTTTCTCTTTTCCATCCACCTTTGTTTCTTCCGCTTCCTCATTCAGCCGTGAGTCGGACATCTTCTCAGCCTCGTTTTTCTCCTGTATGCTATTTTCCGGAACGCTGACTAGTTCCTGTGAAACGCTTTTTGATATTTGAATATTGCCTGCCTCAAGCGACAAACTGGATAAACTGTACGAAGACGGTCCTTGTGATATACTGTCTTGATCTATCGAGGCGCTTTCCGAAAACACCAACGAGCTGACTGATATACTTTCATGAAGGCTCAAACTATCTGCTGAAAAAAGGATAAATAACATACTTAGATCATGTGATTTGTAACTCTCTGAATGATGATAATGATATTAAGAAACAGTATCGAGCTCTGTGTATCAAAGCTTATACGTTGTGCAGGACATTTCCAAAATGTTCCGCTAAAGTGAAATGTCAGTTATTTAAAACGCATTGCGTCAATGTATACTGTATGCCTCAATAGAGTATATTCAGTAAAGGGACTGTGAACTGATACCGGGTTATGTAAAGCTACTGAAGTTACCTAGTTATAATAGCGCAAGCATGATGTTTGTAACGAATAAAGTTCCCTCATTTATGAATATAGGAGGAATAGTATTTAACATACTTCCACAATCTAACCTGCATCAGCGTTGGTGCAAATTGATAACTTAGGTTGTTTTTTATGGAAGATGCTATTGTTATGTTAAATATAACAGTCTAGAAAAGCTGATCTTCCATCTCATCAAAACAGTCTCCTATTCAACTCATAAGCAATAATTATTTGTATAATTAATAAAAAATTATAATAAACAATAGTAAAATATGAATACAGTCAAGATTACCTCTTTTTTTTTCTACATCCAACGCTTGCAATTGTTTTTCTTGTTGTTGTAGAAGTTCTAGCTGTCGTTTTTGTTTCTTTTTAAGTTTCTTCTTTTTATTTTTTGACATTTTTTCACTTGGTTTCTTTTCAACTGGAGCAGTGCTCACTGAAATAAAAAAATAAAACAATATAAGTAATAGAAAATTTGAAATGACATGAATGAAGGCATCAGTATAAAGCTCTATCTACACTATCAAACTATTTTCCCATATATGATAGTGATATGACATCATCATGTCCATATATTTTTTTTTTTTTTTTTTTTTTTTTTTTTATTGAACACTTTCATATTTAAATTTAAAAAATAGCTTAAAATAATAACACTTTCTTATTAATAGTAATACACAATATAAATAATAACACTTTTTAAATAATAATAATATATAATATACATTTCTCTTAAGAACAAACTATAAATAATTTCATGATGTAATAAATATAAATCTACTTTTTCTTTTTTCTTAAAAACAAAGTCTATAAATAATTTGTTGTCAATTTTTTTTTTATAACATATTTCAACTAAATAATTTAATTAAACATAAAACTTTCTTATTCAAATGTATAGTTATAACTTACTAAATAAACAGATCATAAAAGTGTATAAATAATTCAGGATTAAAAAACATATTATAAAAAACAGTACTAAGTCATTTTTTTTAATGCAAAGTTACCAGTCAATAAGTTCATGTTTTTCCAAGAAAGGACTCCATTTGTTTAAGTAAGTATGATGCTCCCCTTTGGTTTTCAAAATAAATTCTTCTTGTTTAACGTGTAACTTAATCTCATTCACGAATCGAACAATATTGGGCTTAATTTTTCTCATTTTACAGCTATATATGTAGTGTCGACAAATTAGTAAAATAGTATTTAGGGCTTTAAATGGTTTTTTTCTAACTCCAAAAAGGCATAATTCGGGGTTGATAATTACATTTATATTAAAATATGATTTCAACCATTGTTTAATCTTTCTCCAAAATATTTTAATTTCACAGCATTGTGCAAAAATATGTATTAAGGTTTCTGTTTCTGCTTTACATAAAGCACATAAAGGTGAGTCAATTTTCCCAATTTTATACAAAAAGGAGTTATTACCTAAAATTCTATGCACAATTTTATATTGAAACCAGATTAGTGGTGTGGACATAGTAAGTGAGAAAAACATGGTATTAATAATTTCCCACTCTTTATCAACATATAAAGTATCCAATGCCTTCTCCCACTTAATTTTAGCTTTCGATTGTTTTTTTCTAGAGTTGATTAGAGTATTATAAATTAGCTTTGATCCTTTTTTATTTTTTATTACTACGCTAAGGTTAAAAGGTAGTAGTGGGCTATTTATTTTTCCTTTTGGAGAAATTTGATATAAAGACGTATGTTGTCTGACCGCATGTATTAGGCCTTCATATTGAAGAAAGTTGATGTTAAGATTATGACGCTTACTAAGTTGTTTTAATGGAGTTATTCCATGTCTATCAACTAAATCATTTATAAAATTCACCCCATGATTACTCCAGTTTTTATAATAGATACTTTCTCCGCCGACTTTAATATTATCATTCATCCAGAGTGTTTGTCTACATATCGATTCGGTGCTCATAGGAGTGTTGTGTTTCACAAATACGCACCACGCCTTTATTACATCCAGCCAAAATGCATTGTAAGGCTTAACCTTCGCTAATTTGATTAATTTCGATGATCCGCCTTCTATGAGCCAAGTTTTATGAATATTCAACACGAGTGGAACTAAAAGAGCCCATCCCGTCTCATTGGACGTTACTAACCGTCTAACCCACGTGATTTTTACCGATTGAATATATGCGTTTATATCGACCATTCGTAAGCCTCCAAATTTATTTTCTTGTATAAGTTGATCTCTGGATATTCTATCCACCCCTTTCCATATGAAACGATATAGTTCTGACTTAAGTGATTTTATTACATTTTCAGGGGGATCGGGTAATGTCGAAAGGATATAGGTAAGTTTGGACAGTAATAAAGACTTCACTACCGTGATTCTTCCCAAAACAGTTAAGTTTCTTTTTGACCAATGTCTCATTGTATTTTTAATTGATTTATATACGTCTTCATAGTTCAAATCTACCATTTTATTTAAATTTGTACTGAACCGAATACCCAATGATTCAAAGGGTTCTCCATGTTTGATCCATTTTATATTATAGTTTTCGCATATTGAGTCACCTCGGTCTTTAAAAGAGCCAACCCAGACAGCATTTGTTTTGTTCACATTCACTTTTAGCCCGGAAATTTTGGAAAATACGTCGAGAGTCTTAAATGCTTCGTGCATTGACTTCTCTTTACCGTCAAGAAACAATACAGTGTCGTCCGCATACTGAGATAATCGATACTCATGATTTGCAATTGATATTCCTTTAATTTGTTTATTTTCAGATATCATTGAGGATAAAATTTCTGCGCACAGAAGAAACAGGTATGGACTCAGCCCATCCCCTTGTCTACATCCTCTTTCGATTAAGAATGATTCGGAGAGAAAGCCATTGACAAGAACTGAGGATCTTGCATCTTTATATAGTACTTTCACCCATTTTTGAATGGATTGTCCGAAGTTAAAATGTTTAAGAACGCAGTTAACAAATGTGTGAGAAATGCAGTCGAACGCTTTTTCAAAGTCTATCAGTAAAAGCAGACCAGGGATTTTCTTCTTTTCACAAATTTGAATAACATCATACATAAGTCTTGTATTTTCGCCTATATATCTCCCATTAATAAATCCTTTCTGTTGTTCACTAATTAATATATCAAGGACCGATTTTATTCGTTCTGCAATGCATGACGAAACAAGTTTATAAGTGACACTTAACAGGGTAATAGGTCTCCAGTTTTTTAGATACTCTCTGGGTTTATCCCTCTTAGGGAGTAAAGTAATTATTCCTGACTTTTGGGAAGTTGACAGTTGACCTGAGTTATACGACTCGTTAATAGCTCTCAAAAGATAGTAAACTAAATCCGCAAAAAAGAACTTAAAAAACTCATAGCTAAAGCCGTCAATACCAGGTGACTTTCCATTTTGTGACCTCTTAAGAGCCACTAAAAGTTCGTTATAAGTAATTGGCCCTTCGATTTTATTTTGTTGTTCTTTTGTTAATGTTGGTAATGTATTCATAGTTTTAAGAAGTTTTACAATATTTTTTTCATCATCTGTATTGTGGTTTGAGGAATAAAGGTTTTTATAAAATTGTCTAGACTCAACAAGAATTTCATTTGTGTTTTGCAGAATACTATTGTTGCTTTCCTTTACTATTTTATTTATAGTTTTATCAACAAAATTTTTCTTTTCCATATTAAGAAAAAATTTGGTCGGCCTTTCGCCTTCTTCGATCCATTTAAGTTTAGTTTTCATCATTATTCTTTCCATCTTCACTTTTCTGATACTCATAAGTTCGCCGGACTTAATTTCTAGTGTACCATTTAACGTGGCGTCGCCCTTATTGATATCAAGTGTTATTTTTTCTATTTCCCTTTCTAATTCTTTTTCTTTTTTATTTTCAATCTTTTTCTTATAAGCCCCGTAAGAAATTGTTTTTGCTCTAATTTCCATTAATATCATTTCTAAAAGAAGTTGATCACTGATGCTAAACAGCGCTTTATTAGCATCTTTATTATCTTTTTCGTTTTGCACTATATATTGTTTTAGGACTCTATTTATGGTTTCTTTAACTTGTTGCACGTATTGAATATCTTTTAATAAGGTATTGTCAAATTTCCAGTATCCTGGCCCGTATTTTATCTGGTTCATCGTCATTTTAATATCTACGAGTGAGTGATCGGTTCGGTAACCTGGTTTTATATTACAATCCAGCATTTTGCTGTTTAGTTCAGATGAGATTAGGAAATAATCAAGCCTGGCTTGTTTATTGAATTTATTCTGTCTCCAGGTAAACTTTTGTTCATCTCGGTTGTAAACACGCCAAACATCTGTAAGATTAAATTCACTACAAATATTTATTATCTTTTCTCTTGCCTTTGGATTATTAAGTTTTAGGTAATTTTTACAGTCTAATTTTTTGTCCAAAATACAGTTCCAGTCGCCGCAAACGATATTATGTGGGTTTTCATATTCTAAAACAACTTCCCTCATTTTGTCGTAAAAACCGGGGGTGTCGTTGTTGGGCCCATAAATTGAGATTAGCGTAAATTTTAGATCGTCAACCTTTACCTCCAAAGCTAACATATTTCCATCATTATCTTTTTTATGCTTTGTAACAGTGTAGGGAAAGTTATTATTGAAAAAGATTGCGACTCCCCTTGCATTACTACGATATGAACTAAAAAAACAATCAAGGCCCCACTCCAATCTAACAAGTGACTCAGTTTCTGCCGAGAAGTGTACATCTTGGAGGCAAATAATATTGTATTTTTTTGACTTTAGATAGTGTAACACATCTCTGCGTTTTGATTTTTCTGCTAGACCTCGACAGTTCATTGAAACTATTGATAGCGTATTATTATTATTAGACATTTTTTATTGTTATTTTTTTACTTATTTTGTTTATATATAACGGTAGATAAAATAATAAAGCAAGGGTATATATGGTGTCATAATGGTTGTTTTGTGCAACAACCATAAACCATAGCAGTCCAAAAATTGTTTTAGCTTCGATGAGTAACGGACTGATTCTATTGCATTGTATTTTACTACGTTCGTAAAATTTGCATTTTATGTTAATTAAATTTTTATTACAGACGATTATAAGTTTACTTGATTGCTCTCCTATATTTTCTTTTATTTTAACAGTATTTTTTCTGAAGTTTTTAAGGGGCCCAACAATGTCTATACACCATGTTCCGGCCGAAATGAAAGAGTCGTAATTAGTATTAACCTCAAGTATCCAGTAATTTTTATTATTAATTATCAGTGGGCAACTACATTTTCCAAGATCATTAGGTAAAGTAAAATTTGTATGTAATCGCAGTCCAAAATAGCCCTGTGCTGTGGCAATGCGTATTACTTTTGTATTCAGATTACCAATTGTTCGATCATACCTCGTGTTAAAATTAGCATATGTGTTCAGTTTTTTTTTGTTATAGAGTAAAAATAAAATAAAATAAAAAAAGAGAAACAAAGAAAACCCACCCAACAAAGGATAAAAAAACCCGGTATATCCTTCCCCCTTCCATACCCCCGAAACATAAATTCTCTTCAAATATAATAATAGCCTAATTTTCTTTTTTAAGCAACGAAAAAAGTAGCGAAAAAAGATAAGTATCAATACAATCATCACTGATATACCCCTAACAGGCATACATACAATATCAGTACATTGTTGGATAAATTAATATATCATATAGCGACACAGAGTTATGTTTTTAAAGTTAAATTACAGCCTTATACAGACAGATTTTACTGCACTAGTCTCGAACTTCCGTCTTCTTCTACAATTCTTAATACAGCCGGGTAATTTAAGAAAACTTTTCTGCCGGGTTTCTCCTCTAACAGTCTCTTACGTTTGGCCCACAACCGCTTCCTCTTTATTCTCAGATTTGGGGTAAAGTCATCCGTTATCCAAACTTTTTTTCCAGAAAAGGGACTGTTTTTCAAGTTTACAGCTCCCTTCATTACTTTAATTTTGTCGGTGAATTTATTGAAGGCAATATGTATTGGCCTCGGATACTTGGCTCGTTTACCACCTGTGGGCAGGAATGTCGGGGTACGGTGAGCTCGTTCTATGTCCATAGGCCTATTACTATCCACTTTCAGGTATGTTTTAAAGAATCCTAGAATATAATCTGAACAGTTATTACCTTCCGACTGCTCTGGAATGCCAAAAATAACTATGTTGTTCCTCCGTTGCCTATTTTCCAGTTCGTCTACCCGATTTTGTAGTACTTCCATATCCTGCGAGTCTGCCTTTTCATCTAAATTAGCCTGTAGTGATTCTTGGGATGCTTCCATATCCCTAACCTTCTGCCACATGTTTTTGAAGTCCTCTTCCAAAATGACAAGCCTTTCGTTAATGGCGTCGAGTATTTCCAGTTTCTTTAGTTTCCCTATAATTGTGTCCAACTTGTCTTCACTGTCCGCTTTTGATCTAGTTTTTGTTGCCATATTGTATTCGATTAGTTATCCTTCAGTACAATTGTATCTTCAGTATGTTTAGCGTGCTCGGTAACTATTGCATGCATGCCTCACCTGGGCGTGGAGGTTTAGGTATTCATATTACCCGCTGCTCAATTTACATGGAGTTAGCAGCTTAGCGGAGCGAATCCAAAACGCGTCCGCTCTCCACGAAGTCACAATGACAATTCATATATTTTTGATAGTGTAGACAAAGCTTTTGATAGTGATATTAATAACAAAATAGTGAACAGACTAGTCTAGTTCGGAGAGCTTCTATTGTAGCTTTCACAGCGTCAACAGACTAGTCTAGTTCGGAGAGCTTCTATTGTAGCTTTCACAGTGTCAACAGACTAGTCTAGTTCGGAGAGCTTCTATTGTAGCTTTCACAGCGTCAACAGACTAGTCTAGTTCGGAGAGCTTCTATTGTAGCTTTCACAGCGTCAACAGACTAGTCTAGTTCGGAGAGCTTCTATTGTAGCTTTCACAGCGTCAACAGACTAGTCTAGTTCGGAGAGCTTCTATTGTAGCTTTCACAGCGTCAACAGACTAGTCTAGTTCGGAGAGCTTCTATTGTAGCTTTCACAGCGTCAACAGACTAGTCTAGTTCGGAGAGCTTCTATTGTAGCTTTCACAGCGTCAACAGACTAGTCTAGTTCGGAGAGCTTCTATTGTAGCTTTCACAGCGTCAACAGACTAGTCTAGTTCGGAGAGCTTCTATTGTAGCTTTCACAGCGTCAACAGACTAGTCTAGTTCGGAGAGCTTCTATTGTAGCTTTCACAGCGTCAACAGACTAGTCTAGTTCGGAGAGCTTCTATTGTAGCTTTCACAGCGTCAACAGACTAGTCTAGTTCGGAGAGCTTCTATTGTAGCTTTCACAGCGTATTGCTATTAGTAAAATTGTAGTGGTAGGTTTGTTATTACCATGCTTTCTTGCCTATCCCTGGGTTCTGAGTTCAATCTTCATCTAGTCTCAGGGTTTTAACCTACAACTTTAAAACTACTCCCTAAGCCTCAAATAAGACTTAGTCAACAAGTGTGATACACTTCCTTTAATTGAAATAAAACAAAAGTTAATAGAAAAATAATAAAATAACTCACCTGAAGAGATGGGAGGTTTTGCAGCCCCCTGCATCCATTCCTTTGCCTCCTGTGCTAAATTCCTTATATACGGTTCATCCACACAAACTAGAATATTCTCTGGTTTAATATCCGTGTGTATTATTTTACATTTCGTGTGTAAATAATCTAGACCTTCTAAAACCTATTATTGATAAAAAGTAAATAATTATTATGATACACAGGGATACGGTAGAAAGTCTAGAAACATAAAAGGGTTAAAAATACTCATTTACAGGGCCTTGGAAGTATGGTAAGGCACAACGCCAACTACACAAACGTTAGGTCAATATTTCAACAACAAAACAAGATTCAAGACATTAATTTTTATCGGTTCACTTAAAATGGAAATTCATTTTGCTATTTTTGCTGAACAATAAAACTATGTTGATATAAAGTTTGCGGTCCACGTAAATATAGTTCTGAAAAGAACTGTTGAGTTTCTTGATGTTTCAATCAATATATATTACATTATACATTACTATAGGCTAATGTTAAAACATGGTAAACAACAACAACTACTCAAGTTTGCCCATTTGGCGTTCCATAAAAACGTGAATAAATTGTAAATTAATGTGTATTAAGAATCTTACCTGTCGTATTATACTCTTAACAATATGCAATGACATTCCCATGTACTTAGATTGTATGATTGGTTTCAGCAGATTATTTCCAAGCACTTCAAACACCATACATACATCTGACAAATTGTGTTAAGTATCATATTTTAAAAATTTATATAAAAAATATCTAGGTGAAAGAGAATATTTTTAACATATTTATTATCAGTTGTGTAAATTGTGTATGTGTGATAAGTTTCCCGAGCGGGTTTCTGCTTAACCGCCCATCCGCTTGGCGTTTTGTGTAAACGGTCATAAGAAATAACCTAAATAATATAATTTTGAATATAATAATTTTGTTTTCTGCTTACAGCTTACCACTTATAATTAACGCTCATCTGTGTTATTTGGCCTTTAGGCGTAACACATTTGTTGCGCAGAAAATGTTGAAAAGCATAATCTATGTTATTTCTTATGACCATTTACAAAAATGGCTTGTGGGTGGTTGAGTGGAAACCTTCTTTAGACACAGATTTGACATTGGACAAGCTACACACTTTACCGTTACTACTTGTCTGTGTAAATTGGCCTTTAATAATAAAATGTCAAAAAAAATACATGTATATCCTTTTATTTCCAATCCTAGCGTTCTAAGTACTTATCCTGGTGGAAAAATAAAAGATCAATTCTTCTTCCTTTATACGAGTACTTAAGCTAGTAAAAACCGTATGCTAAGAAGAGTTAATAAGAATAAACCAAGATAAATCATGCATAGTTATGATTTGTCTTTTGATAACTGTCAGTTGGAACAAACGGCCAATTTGAAATATGCTAATTGCAGGAAGCCTTGGCAATTCTAAAGTAAGCTTGATTGGTTAATAACAACATTTGAGTGCCAGGCAACTGAATAAGCAAAGACGTCTATGTAATATTTCTTCAGCAAAAATATTTTAGTAGGCTCATAATAAGCAGTTTGACTAGGGTGTAAGTGCTCAGAATTAGGGGTAGACCCAGGACAGATCCACCACATCCCTCCCCATGACATGACAGCTTTATGAAGAGCAATTTAATTTAGCAAACAAATATGGTAGTGATATGCCCAAATACGGTTGTCATATGACATCATCATGTCCATATAAAAGCAAATCATATTTTGTTGTAACATCAAGTTTGATAGTGTAGACAGAGCTTGAATACTTCTACAGGTTTAAATAGCCAGGATAAAAGGATTAAAGGCCATGAATGCTTTATGTAGAGCAATTTAATTTAGCACACAAATGTATGGTAGTAATATGCCCAAATAGGGTTGTGGTATGACATCATCATGTCCATATATGGGCACATCACATTTTTTGTTTGATAGTGTAGACAGCAGTGAATGCTTCTACAGGTTTAAATAGACAGGATAAAAAGATTAAAGGCCCTGAATGCTTTATGTAGAGCAATTTAATTTATCAAACAGTTAAACACCATTAATAGTATTAAAACCGACCAGGGCAATAATCCTTAAAGATTAAATATGAATTAAAAGGATTAAACTTCTTTAATCTCATGTTTAAACAGTTTAGATCAAGCAGTGACATACTGTATAAATAGATAGTGGATATAGTAGAATCTCAAAACATATACACATTTCCAATATTGTAATATAGCAGCAGCAGCACAGACGAGACTAAACATAAGTATTAATACATAAGAATATGAATATAAAGTTTGGGGATCATCTCAAAAGTTTGTATTGCTGTGTAATTACCAACAAGATTTAAACACAACATGTGGTGGAGCCAAAGCACACATTTGGAGTATTGTTAATGAAAAATTATGTAATTATCAATAGACAATGACTAAATATTGGTTCCCTATTAGAATCATTCAAGTATTATTATTCAAATTATGTATTCAAAGATATATTGTCTAGTCCTACAAAAAAAATTTTTTTTTTTCACATTTTTCGTTTAATATGCCATTTTAATTGTCAAATAATAGTTCTAGTTAATTATTCACTTTTTTGACCAAAAACTGGATCGAAAGAAAAATTATTTACCTGAAAAAATTTAATTTAAAGCAAAAAATACTTAAATTTGTTTTTGGTTTTACAGAAGTGCATAACTTTATTAAAACTGCAAAATGTCTGATTTTATTAATCTGAACAAACATAAAACAGTTTGCATATGGTCTTGTATTTCATTGAAACTGTTACTGAATACGAAAGGATACGTGTTCCGTTGACACCGGAAACTTTGAAGTCATCGAGTAACTGAACTACTTTTAAACGATTCTCGTCATTTTCGTCAGATTCCCGCACCTGAAAAAATAAATAAATCAAATGAAAATAAGCAAGTTACTATAAAAATGGGCCTCTAATGTATTCATACGGCATAGACGATACAGAAACTGACATAAGGAAAGTGGGAGGGAGAGAAATTACCCACATAGAACCAACAGAGATGTGAAAGCACTCAGAAACTGAGTGAAGTACTTGATAAAATATTTCACATGTTGATATTTCGGCTAAAGAATAAAGAATACAAATTTGTCTATTTTTATATTTGTGAAGTTATTAATGAACCGATTTTCTTGAATTTCAATAGGCATGTTCTGTAAGTATGTACCCATTTACACTGAAAAATTCAGAATAACTTGAAAATTGTAGGCACTATCGTGCTAACAAACAACACAAGTACTATACTAAGTACTATTACTAAAAATATTTTACAAATATTTCTAGATTAATACAAATAAACCGTCTTCTCTCTTCATGTGTAGAAGACTAGGAACATTTAAGGCCAGAAGAAAACTAAACCATGTTTTCGTAGATAGACACCTGTTAATACTCCAGGGTTAAGGGTGCCAGGTGAAGAAAACATCAAAACCCTGTTCACACAGGCTAAGAATGATAACACATTTTATATAAACTGCTAAGCATAACAATCTTGTATTCTGTCTAGCCAGGTTTCTCATTAGTGGTTCAAAACGGTACCGTTTAATGGACACTAGGGAAGAAGTTGTTATGATGGCTAAACTAGGCCTAGGCATGATTTCGAGCATGATTGGGAGTAATAATAGGACGTCCTGGTTAATGGCAATGTTAACAATCAGCTAAGCTAATATCAAAATAAGTTTACATAATGAATCAAACAAAGTTCCAATGTCTACTAATTATGAGTTATAGACAAACATCATCAATACTGTACAAGGAATACACTTGAATTTTAAAACAAATGCTAAAGTAATTTAACGCTTGGTAAGCCATCCTAGAAGGACCTAGATACATATATTCTTTGTGTAAAAATCAGCCAATCTCATCTTATGTTATTTTCAACCGTAGGACCTCTATTAAAGGGACAACGTCAGGATGAAAAACAGTGTCCCTTTAATTTAGGCGTGTACCCCGAATAGGCGTTGACCGGTGTGTTATATTGTCCCTTGTTCGTTTAAGACAAAACTGTCCCCTTAACAGTAGTGCCTAATGAATTGGAGTGTACCAAAGGAGGGGTAAATATTATACTTTTATAAAAAAAAACAGGGCTAAAAATACTACATAATTTAAATTAAATATAAAACTAATTATATGGAAACAAATCAAATATAACTACTCGTTAGGAAGTCAAGCAATGTCAGAGCTCTAACAATATATTTATTTTAATTTGACGGACAGGATAAGAAACAACGGTAGTACACATAACCTCACAATAATTATATAATGTATATTTACATTACTAATTTAATACACATCTCATATTGGTTCTACAGGCTATGCCCAGGGCCAGAGAGTTTTTTAATACTGCTATTTGTGGATTTTATGTATCGCCAGTGTTCGTATTGGGTTGCTAACCACTGACATAAGGTGTAATAATACGCCACCTTTATCCGTTATCAATTTCACACTTGGCTTACAAACATGCTGGTTGGTTAGACAAACATGTTCAATTTTTTTTCTCGTCTGACGAAATCAAATGATGCAAATGTAGGCTTACGTATATAAATACTATAATTTAAGTAAAGAAGAAAGTATGTCTTCAAGATAATAATGTACACCTCTTTCAAGAGACAGTTTAATTGATAGAACCTCTAATAATGGACCATCATTTTGTCATTGTATTAATAAGTCTTTTATTGTACATTTACATCTAAGTGTATTTTATTATTTATTATTATTTTTTAAATAAATAAACTTGTGTCAGATGTATTAAATTATATTTATTTATTCAGTCAACCAAGGAGAATCATTGTTAATTTTATTCAACAATATATTCCTTATCATTTATTAAAAAAATGATATATATTTCTTAATATGAATCAATTCATAAATGATGTATGCATAACTGAACATTAACAAACAATTGTAACAATCTACTAAACAATAATTTATGTAATAAACATTTTCATTTTCAAAACATAATCTGTACAAGTATTTTCATAAATGATATACGGTATACATAATGCAGTGTTATATTTACATGCTTTATACATATGTTTAGTAACAGTATGTTGCAAGCTATAACCAAGTCATGTAGGCAAAAGTGCTCGATGCAATGGAAATAAAGACATTAGTCATAACATTTTAATGCATATTTGTTGTATGTATTTTTGAATGACATTACATCTCTCATAATATATGGATACATACTGAAAAATTTGCAATTTCTGTCAATCTCAACTATCAGACAAAATGTGACAGCATTGATATTTCAATCAATAAATTGATGGTGATTTAGCGACAGATCAGTTTTTTTCCAAGTATGTGAAAAATACTTACGCATTTGAGCAATTTGATTTCATCAATTGCCGTCTCCGTGTAGTGAGCAGCGCTCTTGACAACCTTTAGTGCTACATACCTGCGGTCCCTAGATTGAAAAAAGGGGTAAAAGTTCAGCAGGTATGGTAAACCAAAAAAAGTGAAGTAAAGGCTTTGAAACTAATACTGAATAAAATGACGCCTTACTCATGGGTCATGTTTCTGCTGCGAAATCGATCGATCGATTAATAATATATATTAAGAGCAGAAACAGGACAAATCTGATGAAAAATGATTGGCGGTTAGAACGCCGTTTAACTGGTATTGTGCAACTTTTGTCGGCAACACAAAATAACGGTTATTTATTTAGTGAGTCTATTGCTAATATTGACTAAGTTCAATTTAATAAGTCAATTATATTTTAATAAATGATTGCTTTATAAATGTTATTAATGTTGTTCTGAAAAAACATGCCAGGTTTCATCATTCACATATATTTCAATTTAGCCTTGACACAATAAACTTTAATTTATTGATATCAAACATGACAAATTACACCTTAATATCACATTCTAACATTGAGGAACATACATGCCTATACCTATGCCTTAAGCTCTGTCTACGCTATCAAACTTTATGTGACAACAAAATGTGATGTGCCCATATACTGTAGACATGATGATGTCATATCACTACCATATTTGGGTACATCACACTTTTTTTTATCAAACTAGTTTGATATTGTAGACAATAGTTGTATACAGTTAAAATATCTGTCAAATAGAAAACATAATTCATTTGACAACATTCAAATATTTAAGTAAAGCGATGCAATTGATAATCCGTCTTCGAATACACAAAAACGTATTAATAACGTTATATTATAAGATGCGGAAAAACGCTTACAGGTTCGGAATTGTCAAGGCTATTCTCATTTGCGTCATTGAATACCGATGCATTATGATACAAATGTTATTTTAAAGCACAGCAATCCATTTATTACCATTTACTTAAGATTGTTTTTTTTTTTTAAATATTGAATGCAGTGTACAGTATGGGTTGTACTGTGTATTAATAATAGTATGAATTCAAAATTCTAGGCATAGAAATCTTCTACTAATTCGTGGTATAGAATAGAAATCTTCTAATTCCTGGTATAGAAATCTTCTACAGTCTAGAGTACACTATCAAACTTTACTCTATGTAACAAAAAAATGTGTACTGTATGTGCCAATACATGGACATGATGATGTCATATCACTACCATATTTATGCAAAAAAACTAGTTTGATAGTGTAGACAGATCTTTACTTACTTGAGATCCCATGCCAGCCATACTGTAGAGAAATGTCCCCAGCCTAATTTACGCACTACGTGGTACTTTCCATTAAATAAATCCCCTATCTTCACTAGATGATATCCTCCTGTTAAAAAAAAATCATGTTTATTGTAAATAAATATTTGTTTATTATTATACCATTCAAAACTGAAAACAAACACATAAATAAATGCTACAGTTAGGGATCATGTCATAACATTTCTACTGCAGTTACTAAAGTAACTACATCTTTCTACAATGATTTTAGATTCAACATAGTTCAAGCCACTACATACAATCTGTATGACTTTTACCCAAAAAAGCTTGTAATAATTACAATGTAGCTTTACTGTGCAGTAGAATAATTCTGACACGGTAATGTATTAATATTATTATTGTATGTTGTGTTGTGAATGATTTAACATCCTATAAATTGTGAAATTTAAAAAAGATATTACATTCATCTCAAAGATCTTATGTTGACCTTGGATCATTTTCTTCTGACCTTTAATTGCTTTACTAAGTTACCACGGTATCTAGATAACCATCAGTAACATAAGACGTTCCAAACATAGAATACATGGATACAATTAAAGGTATCAAGTATTGATATATACAGTATCAGCAATAATTTAGGAATATAGAAACTTCATGAACATGTTTAGCTGGATATTTGAATTAGATAATCTGTGGTCCATGAAAAGATTCGCAGATTCGCTAACTATCCATGAGGCTGCCTATACAAATAATGTATAGTATAGTGTGCATACCAAAATTTAGTGGTACAGGTATAGTTGTGGATTTACTTGGATGCATAATTTTGCATGGCCTATAAACACGTTTGGGTGATACAGTACCAGGGCTCGAAATTCACGCTAGCAAACTAGCATTTTGCTAGTAGATTCTTGATAATTGCTAGTTGAAAATTTCATAACTAGCAAATGTTTGCTAGTGTAATTTTTGAAAAAATACATACTTTTTAGCTTAGCCACGTTAGCCGCCAATTGCTATGTCGACAACGGCTAATAGGAACCAATTTGGTGAAAACAATTGTTTCATTTACACGCCGCCAATTTACGTCAAGGAAACGCGAATAGCACCGTGAATCATGTGGTAGCATAGTTGTTAACGATGTGCATTATATTAACAGCAAGCTTTTCCCCAACACAAAAGCATGTGCATTTAGTACGTCGCTAAGGATTACATCATCAGTCACCTGATTACAGAATACGCGATTATCAATTTAGGGATTTAACGAAATAAATATTTTGCCTACACAGTGGTCGAAGCGCGTATTTAATAGATTCGTAAATAGTAAACACCCCCCCACTTAATGGACTCTTCCAATTTTGGAGAAGAACGTCTCCTCGGCACACCACGAGGTCCTGTTGTTTGTGCGATGGATTTTCTTACGCCTATATTGTTTACCTGTGGAATTAAATTACACACACTTTCGCATCACAACTTTAATTACTGATTTTACATAGCAATGAGCAAAGGATTCATCAAAGAAGAATACGTTGAATAAAAATTCACTTAAGAAATGCCGTAAGCTGTTTTCAAACTATTGATCAGCCCACTATTATTCCAACATCATGCCTCTCGTGCGATAGGGAATTTCCTGAATAGAGACGAGTGGAGCGCGAGAGATGGCGGAGTGAGGCGGGCGTAGCTTGGGACGGATTAGTTAGGGCCTACCAATTTCGCTCGGTGGCAATTAAATTTAATGTTTTAATTACGTCTGGATATAAACAATATAAAACTCAGTTTTGTCATCGGCAATAATATTTTATACATAGGCCTAGTCAATTTTGTTCCGCTTCAAATTTTAAAAGTTTCGACCTAAAAAAAAGTGGGCCGAAACGTCTCGGGACGAATCGTCCATAGGCCGAAACGCCCTTGATTTGGCTAGCATGAAAGCATGTCTTGATCTTTTTTTAATTTGGCTACTACTACTACAGCTTTGCCTAGCTAGCTAGGCCTACACCTAAAAGCTAGGTCTAGGTCTACACCTAAATAAATTCAGATTTGTGTAGAATTTAACTATTTTACCGAAAAAAAATTGTGATTGCTAGTTATGCTGCTGATTTTGCTAGTTAATTTTTTTACAACTAGCAAAGTTTGCTAGTCGAAAAAAAAGTAAATTTCGAGCCCTGAGTACATACCAAAATTTGGGGTGGCCTATACTGAAATTTGGGGTGGCCTATACCGAAATTTGGAGTGGCCTATACCGAAATTTGGAGTGGTCTATACCGAGATTTGGGGTGGTCTATACCAAAATTTGTGGTCTATACCGAAATTTGAGGTGGTCTATACCAAAATTTGAGGTGGTCTAAATACTGAAATTTTGGGTAGTCTAATAACCAAGTACAGTATTTGAAAAAAAAATGTATTAATCATTCAAGTATGGCTAAACAAAATTATTTATTTTAATCCAAGTTAACTCTCAAGCGAGAAAACACGACTTCCACATGTACATGTAGGTCACAGAAATGAATTTCTAGGAAAAGTGAACAAACGGATACAACTTAAAGTTGTTTATGTAGCTACTACACTACTAGCAGATTCACTTGCTAATGTTAGCTAAATCCTGTTTAAATTAAAATACCAAAAAAATACTATTTGTTATCACATCGACGTCTGCTGTTGAGTATAAATTTATTTTAGTATTTAAACTGCTGTCTACTGTACGTAAGAGTTTTAGAAGAAATGTTATTGTTATTTGAGTCGGCAATTTTGTTTAGAAAAAGAGAGAAAAATTAATTTAAAATCCTTCAAATAGGTAATAGAAACATTAACTACTATTGTAGTAGCTAAGATGTTGATAAATTCAGAGCTTCTAACTTGATAAATTAAATATCGACAATAGGTTTTGATTAGTATAAATTTTATAATATTATCAGGATGTTCTTTATTATATTAGCAATTGGGAGAAATTACTGTACACAATATAGTATAGGACTGTATATCGGGAAATGCCTACGATTATTGGGTTAATCCCACTTTAACTTTGAAGATAAGGAAATACAGTTTGAAATATAGAATCATAATGGTTGCCCTACTTTTTTCAGAATGTTAACGTTTTAACTTTACTTAAGAAAAAAGTTTAACCAGTTATTTTGCCTATGTTACTATGTACAGTAATCCACCAATTTGTTTTCTCAGCATAATCAGGCCCTTTAGACGTGTTGTTAAATAAGTGCATTATTTACACAATAATAATACTTTATGAAAAAAAAATTAAACAAACATAACTAAAGAGGTTTCAATTAACAAGCAAACTGATTAATCAAATACTTTTCAATAGTTATACAAGCAACAATATTGATTCTTCTCAATGCCAATAGCTTGTATAAAGATAAAGCAAGTTGTTTCCACAGCAACTAGTAATGTCAATAGTAACATGGTATACTTTGTTGTTATACAATCAGCTTTTAATAGTTAGTTATACAATAACAACAATATAATTGTACATGTATGATTTTTATGATGTATGTTTCAATGTAGGAGTTTATGAACCTCAGTTATTTCAATAAACAATGTGCATGATTGCACAAGAAAAGCTTGCTCACCAATTGTAGCAACAAAATGTAATTACTGCAGCAACTGCAGTAGAATAATTTTGAAATGATCCTAAAGCTCTGACTACACTATCAAACTAGTTAGACAAAAAAAGTGTGATGTGCCCAAATTACAAAAACCAATAGTGGTGTTAGTAGTCTATGAGTGCCGCTTACTGACAATAGCCCCTCCAGAGGGAGGGCTTAGATACGTAAAGTTAAAGTTCCTAGAATACTCCTGGACCATAATGGACTAGTGCGAAACCAAGCCCTTATGTGGGAATGTTCCAACGTCATCATATATCTTTTCGTATCTAAGTCCTCTCTCTGGAGAGCACAGGCTATTGTCGGTTTATCCAGGTAAGCTAGCTAGGCACGAAATAGACATGGTAGTGAAATGACATCATGCCCATATATGGGCACATCACATTGTTTTTGTCAAATAAAGTTTGGTAGACTAGTGTAGACAGAGCTTAAGCTCCATCCATCTTACCTTTACAATAGTCTTTAGGATCTTCTTGCTCATCATCGTCAGAACCAAGTAATTCTTCTGGCTCATCTTCCTCCGAGAACTGATCATCGCAATGTTTGTTTTTATAATCCTCGGCCAAGTTGGTCTTACGAGAGCTGAAAAAACAAAATAATTGTTTCAATACAGTGCATATTTATTCAATATAAAACATTCATCAAAACATATAATTATTATTAATATATTGTTCATCGTACATCGGCTTATGACTTTTAATTGTTACTTATTGTGATATCCCTGCACTTCTTTTTAAATTTAAATATATTTGAACAATTTTCTACATGTGAAAAAATATTAAAAACAAATAAAAAAATATCTATGAATCATGAAAATCTTAAGTGACAGAAATGTGTCAAAACTGTCAACAACAACATCTGTTGCAATCTCACTGTCAGTATTAAACACAGTGTATTGTATGCATGTACTGTACATCTTTATAACAGAAAACATACTATGAAAGCCCCATCAATGTACTGTAATATTCATGTTTTACAATACTGTAGGTATTAAAATACTCTCTGAGGGCCGCTTCCAATCTTTTCTTTGAATTATAGACGTACACACAACGAATACGAAAACATATGAAGACGATATTAGGTGGGTGTGGCCCACTAGATTAGTTCATTATCCCATGGGGTATCATTTTAAATTTCTTTTCGCAATGTTATTCCTCTCTTCAGAGAGATAGGCTATTGTTGGTTTATCCAGGTTTAAGCTAGATAACCACATCGGTGAGAACACCTGTGAGTTATGTACTGGCTGGTCTATGCACCTTAAATTGCTGGGAAATGGAAGCAGTGATGTGGGTTCGATTAGTCTTGTTTATTTTTTCGGTTTTTGTCAAATTTATCAATTGTATTTAGGTTTAAGGTTAATATGTTTCATGGTTTTCCACTAAAGAGCACTTTAGTGGATATGCGCGCTATATAAATCTTATTATTATTATTATTATTATTAACCACTGATTAAAGTACACTATGATGACCTACATACTGTATTCGTTAATCAACAATATTGACTGACATAAATACTGCCATATTCCCCATGCATACAACACTGTGATAATTAGTGCACTGTGTATTATAATGTGACATTCAATAAACAATTCTGCTTCAAGAATATAATTATCGTCCGATATTATAATAAACTGCTATATACTGCTATTCCAAGCTGAGCAAACCGCCTCACAATAGATGTGTATGCAGTGGACTATGTCACATACAGTATAACAAATGAAGGATTCCTTTGTGTCGAGGTTTCATCAAACAAAACACATATCAGTCCATAATGGCAGAGGCTGTGCCCCAGTAAGTAGGCTAGGGTAACCCTCCATTAAGTAAGTACAGTAAGTAGGCTAGGGTAACCCCCTGCTCTTCCAAATGATGCATTGGGCTCCTTGCATATCAGAGTCAGATGTGTGCACTAGACCTCCCGTTTTAAGTCCTTATTCCAAAAGACTTGTTCTACTACCGGAACTACTGTACTGTATGGATCTCCTGCCTTAACCGCTCAGCCACTAGGCTTGACCATGTATTATAGCATGTCATCTCATAAACATTAATTTTCAGTCTGATCTATTAACAATACAGCAAGATATAAGTAGTGGAAGAAAAGGAATGAAGGTAAATACCCAAAAAGATGATTAAAAAACAATGTTAGGAGAAAACTACTGTACAAACATCTGCACATACTCACAAACTAGTCAGCGTTGTGATAACTTCTGCAATGAATTCTAAACTGTCACGGTAAAGCAGCGACATATCTACTCTTCTGCAAGCGCACAGTAGTACCGTCAACTATAAACGCTCATAAAACATTATCTCATATAATTTATAATTAGCTTCGAAACATGGTTCTTTGTTGGGTATTATCCAATCCTTTTTTTATATTTCAAAAGTACACTTCTGCTGTACACACTATCCCACTATGGCTTTTAAAAGCAAGTTATTTTTACCTTTCAATTCTAAATACCAGTATTTTCCAGAATAATTTAATTATATTCAATAAGCTCATAATACCTCTTGTAATAGATTTTCTATTTTACAATGAAAATCAGTGTAATACATGTATAATCCATTCTATTGCTGTCTGCCAAACACATTTGAATTAGAAGGTCAAGTTTATTTTAATAAATTAACAAGGTTATCACGGATAACGATGAATGGATTTTGTGATGCATGATGGGAATGAAATGGGGGCACCATACAGCGATTTATTGTTTTCTTGTTCTCAATCCATTTCCACTATGCATTGTGGCTTTCTTGCGATATCAACTATCTGCGATAAATATTATTGACTTGTTAAAAACTATTAATTCCAAATTCTGTTTTTGACAAAATCTTAATGAGATAACTGTTAAATAACAGACAAAAGTAATTAATTTCTTTCCACTTAAAAATCAACTCAAATCTTTTTGTTACGAGTAAACACAAACTCAAAACAGTCAATAACAATCTTAATTCTCTTTAAGATGTCATTAATATCATTCCGCAACTAATATGCTAAGAATACTTGACCTTTAGCTTAATGAGATACGATGACACAAGCGACTTGTTAGCATACACGATTCGGAGAAACCTGTGTACTGCAAAACAACATGTTAATCCTCCTAACTGATGAAACACATTATTTTGGCAGACAGGCAATTAATTTACAAGTTCAAAAGGTCAAATACGGCTCATCTGCATACAAACTATGAAATCTAATAATTTGTGTTATAAAAATTATACTTTTAATGCATTTGTCAGCAGAATGAATGTAATATTTAATGTGGGATTATCTTTTGAAATAGCTGCACATTTTACTCAAGGTTACAGTATTTTTCCTATTTCTTTTACATCACAAACTTATATAATGTAACATAATAATAACATCATGGAAGGACTACAAATAATTTAAAACTTATATCAAGTTCAGCCCTCTAGATAGAATAAGCATTGTAACAAAAAGCAAAATATTTTCTTTTTTTAAATATACATTATACAACTTTAATTAAAAATAGCACAGTTTTAGAGTTTTTGTATTATTATAGAGTACTGTAGTGTCAGTGTCATCTTACTATTAAAATCATATGCATGGATATACTGTAATTGTACAGAGTCAAAACCTAATTTCAAGGCCTTTCAACGCCCCCCCCCCCCCCCTCCCCACGCACTCAATACAACTGAGACTAGGTTCCTAAAAGCATCGCACCTTAAGCTATGCAACACTATCAAAGTTTATGTGACAAATAAATGTGATAATGATATTTTTTTTTTTCAAAAACATTTATTTTTTCATTTTATCAAACACATTACAAACATCACTTTAAAAAAAAAGTAGAAAAACCAAAGACGTTTGAGGACGTCACATTATCTCAATCGTCATTCTCTTTTTTCTTATCTATTTAAATGTTTGATTATACCACAATACCTCATTATAATCATTTCTTAGTTTAAACCAGTCTATTATAACATCTTGTAAATAATGAATTACCAAGTTTTGCATAATCAACTTCTATATCTTGATTTGGTTTACAAAGTCAAATCCTTTCCCCCATATCTATTAGATATGGCAAGTATTTTTTTACCCTGGTTACAAAACAACATTAGAGAAATAAATTTGTCAAATTTACTAAAGGCGAAATATTGTAGACGCTTGTAGTTTCATTTCAATTGTCGTTATCTCTTCAAATATCGAGATGATGATGTTATATAACTACTATTTCTAGTAACTAGTTTGGTAGTGTACAGTAGACAGAGCTTTACAGTCAACCTCTCTTGCTACAGTACTGTACATCTCTGATTATGGATAATAAAATAAAAATTACCTTTTTGTCGATATAATTCCAGTGAAATAAAATAAAGTAAACATGGTTCAAGTTTGACTATGTACATATATAATGTGACTCTTATACTTTACAATATCACGCAGACATCATCATGCTCCAAGCTAAACTTTGAAATCAAGAATAAATTTCCGGTATCAAATTTCCCAACACAATCAAAACCTAATTATTAGCCGCTCTAAGGCACATCACTTCACCCATTTCACTAAAAATAACAGTTGTTTCCGATCTTAAGTAGAAAATCGTTCACAAAATTGCAACAGACAAATTTTTTGAATTTCATATTATTAGGTAGTAACAACTAGGCACGTTATCGGGAAATCATGGGGTTTTAAAATAAGATTTCACCATGTTTCATAGACCACCTCCCGTTCCACAACTTAACTAAGTTATGATACATATTGCTTCTACTATTAAAATAATTTTGTATACTCCTTCCCAAGAAAATTGTCACATGGAAACCACTTGGCAGAATGTATTATAATGTGGTGATGTTGTTATGTAATTTGTATGTCAGGTTACAATAAATGGTCTGTTTTAATCACGGGTAATTAAATTGCATTCCACAGATGTTATGAGGGTAATGGTACGCCCCATCAACAACTTGTTCACTGTGTTCATCTCTTTGACCAGACTGACCTATTATTATGGGCTGGCAACGTCACGATAACTGCTTTGACAGTGCTACGTAGCTGTTTCTTGAATCTGAATGGTGCTCGCCGAGGCTGATCCGAATTAGCCTTATCAAGGCAACATGTGGGTTTGCCTTACCCCTACTAAGTCTCTGTCAACATCAATTAGCTACAAAGCCTGTATAACCAATATCATAATATACGTAGATACATTTGGATTTCTTGTAAGCCTTGTATTTAACTATACTTATCAAGAACGTTATTCTCTAACATACACTGTATATTAAGTACACCAGGCTTAAATTTGCAAAGAACCGGTTTTAAAAAATAATTTAATGTTCAATTGCTAAAGTTTTAAATTTTATTAGGTTTATTCCAATACGCATGTTTCATGTTCAACTTATAAATATGAAAATGATCTATATCTCCTTTGTAACAAAAGTTCCAACAATTAAAATTCGTAAATTAAATAGATTTAGTTCATTTTTCTAAAAACATCATTCGATCTCTGATCATATCGATTATATTTAAGTACCTCCTATGACCAAACGCACAAGAACAAAATGATTTGACATTTTAATAGTTCATAAAATCTAGGGCAAATCATATATAGAAAGCATTTTGTTTATCTTGTATTCAAATAACTACTTCTACTGTACGTCTGAATTGGAAAACGAATTAGTGAAAGTTAAAGATTAGAGACTGGATCAAGAAACAAATTTATTTGTATCTTTACAGTTAAATGGAATAACTCAAAGCTAGATATGAAATTAATCAAAGAATGGTATAGTGTAGTAGCTATACAGTACAGTAGTGCCTTTAATATTATAGTACTTAGTATAGAAGAAGGATTATTAAACCACACATTCCCTTAACTCGTACCTAATTAGTATGCACTGTTTTGCGTGCTATGATGGTCCGATTATTTATGACAAGAACATTGATTCTACAACGGCAACTTTCCCAATTGTCTGTTCTAGCTTATGAAGCTTCTCTCAGACTCACAATATGATGAGATGTATCCTACAATGCATTCTAAACATTCTGGCAGTTTGGGCCAGCCCATTTATTTATTTATTTATTTGGAATTACACCTTTAGATCGGTGGCACACTTAGCACAAAGGTGCATCCTTCACAATATAAAATATAACAATTAACAGAAAAGTAAAAAAAAAGGCAAAAGCAACTATCAACCCCTATCCTACCCCCCCCCCCCCCCCCCCCCCGCCCACCAATTTACATCGATACATACAGTAGATCATTACTTTACACAAATGAATACAAAACAAGATATAGTAAAAGTGTATAAAATAAAATCAACTGATAAACACAGCTTATTACGAAAAACTCACTAACCCCCTTTTTTTTTCAATTTACTTAATGTAGCAATGTAGATTTAACATAGTTAACAGTGGTTTTTAACATGATTTTTGGCAAGTTGATATAAAATTCTTGTTCATTGAAGAGGTTATGTATAGTTGCTATAATTCAATAAAGTAGTGTTAATACTGTAGTACTAAACTTACAAGTTTATATTTTATTTATAGAACTCCTAATTTGGGACATCACAATTTAATATAAGGGACATGTCAGATGATAGTTATTCACTTTGTCCAAAAACTGGATCGAAAAATAAATTATTTAAATTTAAAGCAAAACATATTTAAATTGTATGTCAGACAATGGTTTTTGGTTGAAATTAATAAACTGAGAAAATATTACTTTAATGTAAGGTAATATTTTCCCAGTTAATTATATTTGGAATCAGATGAATTTATTTAATAGCATAACATAATCATTTACTTAATTGCCTATTAGTGTTCTTTGAGAGATTACCAAGTATGGGTTAATTGTTTATTCATGCCCTTGACAAGTATGACACACCTAAAAGTAAAAGCCTAAACTAATGTTTTGTTTTCACGCATGGATAAACATTTAATTGGATTCTGATTTCACACTTGTCACGACCGAGAGCATTCGAGCGTTGCTAAACCTGCCGCTCGGCTGATAATAAAACACTCGTTTTGCCTGGGTGTTTAGATTTCAAAATATAAACACTTGGTTTCTCACGATGCATAATTGAATATCTTGATAAATAATAGGATAATCTTTAGTCGATGTTATCTAACAAGAGTGCCATAATCAACAATGAAACATACAAACTACTGTAGTTTTACACTATCTACAGTACTAACTACATGTTTGCAGGAAAACTCCTATTAAGGGGAGACATTCAGGAGGACCAAAGTGTCCCCTTAATAGGGGTTGACTTAAAGATGTATTGTACCCCCAAAACATGGAAAACTTTGAAAAAATTTGAAAAAAAATAATTGAATTTGCAGTTTATATATTTATATATTAAATTAATGTCTTTTTACATAAATAATTTTCTTTTCGGTCCAAATTTTTGGTCAAAGTGCACACTGTACGCAAACTTGCAATACTGTTACATTTTAATGTTTTTTTTAAATATGCCTTTTTGTATTTTTGTATTTTTAAATTTTAAGTGTACAGTTTTTCTGTGAATTTGTCTACTTTTGATCCATCATTTTTCATGTTTCAATCTTTTTAATACAATATTTTCAGACTTTTGTCTGCTTTTTGTAAATTTGTTATACCTGAAATAAAAAAACGCTTGACATGTACTGTTTTATTATAACATTGACAATACATACTTCAACTTAATGTTTACCTTGCATTAAAACAAGATACTTAATTATTAAATTCTCAAAAGGCTAAAATAAGCTTCTCTCAATTTACACACGAATTTAACGCATCTTTGTTGACGAAATAAATTAAAAAATGACACTTAAAGTATTCTAGAGTTGTTTACCCTTTTAAGGTCTATTATGCTGTTGAAATTTTAACAGCAATTGTGTTCTGTCTAGAGCTCTTTGTACAGTATACCGAGGTACAGTACTTAATGCATACAGAATGTATTATAGTACATGTAAAGGCTAATTTACACAGAAGAGCGGTAAACGGAAAACAAAAATATAGAATCTATGTTATCTCCAAATGTGGAACGGACAGGGGGTTGAGCAGAAACCCGATACAGTAGATATAAATTCTATGTGGGACAAGAACTTTACGTAGTTTTTCACCTGCCGTTACTGCTCGTTTCTGTAAATCGCAACGGTGAAAGAAAGTTCAGATTTTCATCAACAAAATGTGTTTAAGATAAAACAAACAAAATAGTTTTCATCAAATCTAAATTAAATCAACATCTATTTTCGGTAATGACTGTATAATATAATCAGAAATTATGTAACATTTCAGCAATTTTTTTATTTTAGCTCATTCTATGAGAACTGAAGATTTGTTTCCATTAACAAATAGTATTTATATAACTTTAAACTAGATATTGTGAATGAAATGAAAAAATATTTATTGAAATTTCATCAAATCCAATTAAATCAACAGTTATTTTTGTTAATCACTGTATAATATAATCAGAAATTATGTAATAATAATTATGAATATGAATAAAACATTATTTTTAACTCATTCTAGGAGAACTAAAGATTTGCTTTCTTCATCAACAAATACTACATTACATAATTTTATTTTTAAACTAGATTTTATTTTTTTTTTTTTTTTTTTTTTTTTTTTTTTTTAAATTTTTTTTTATTTATTTTTTTTTATTATTATTTTATTATTAGAATCTTAAAATGTTTTGTGTTTGACATTATGGAACCCTTGCGCAGTAAGTTAAATCTGTTGGGAGGATTACAAAGAATCGAATAACATTAAGAATGAAGTTAATATTCGTTTTTAACTATATTTTATGCCATCTGAAATAAAGTTTAATTACTAACTACGGCGTCCTGGGAAGGAGCTGAAACAGAGAATATTGTGATTTACATGTAGAATACTGTCGGTGTATACTGTAATGTTGAGATAAAAAATGATAATAAAGTTATGTTTTTTTATGAAGCTGTAATCTTTATCACTTTTACAAATGTCAAGGACATATTTTCACACTCAAGAGAGACCAGGCCATTAATAACGATAACATTACAGATTGTACTATGTGATACATCTATGACCTAATTTTGAAAATCAATTTTTTTACAAAACCAATTTGTTTAAATGAGTAAAAAAATGAAAAAAACTGAGTTAAAGGAATTTCAAATAATTTATCTGTGATTACTGTAAGTCCTTAGGCTTAAGCAATTTCAAAATTAAACTTTCAAAAAAGTATCCAAAACCTGGCGGGAAATAAATTATAATTTATATTACAACTCATCCTTATTAAGAGGAATATAATACTTGACAATGAAACAAACAAGGGGAAATATATGTTTTAACGCTACAGCCAATACATATTGATTTCCTCATTTTCTGATATTTTATGCAGCAGCATGAGCACGTTGTGGAGTTGTGGCTTGGTGGTTATGATGCTTGGCTACCACTCCAAGGGTCCTGGGTTCAAGTCCCGTCACATGTCAGGATTTTTTTCTAAGGACCAAATCACTCCACTCCCAAAGACTTGTAATAAGACTTTGTTTATGACAAGGTATCTTGTGTCAGTATGTTTGTCTTGTAAACCTCTGAGGGTCCCTAATGATCAGCAATTGCTGGATGGATCACCCTCATTAAATATGGTAAAAAAAACGGCTGTTGGAATGGCGCGATGGAACGATTAATTGATTGATTAATATTTAAGTGACACTCCTATTGAGTGGCCACTTTATTGTCCCCTGAAAGTGTCCCCCCAATAGGGGTTCTATAGTACTGTTTGTTAGACTTTCTAAATATATATATGTATTATACAGTCCACATCCTTCGACTGGCTACTAGTGCTAGACATTAAATTTGTTTCCAAACAATGTATTTCAGTTTGTCAGTTGAATGCTGCGTCACTTGTTAAATTTATTTATACAGCGTGGCATTTAAAGAAAATGTTAATTGAACACAGATCAGACACTGCAAGGAATCGCTGAATTTTAACTACCTATTTGTCTCAAAATACTGATGATGAGACATTTCAGAATCTATTATAACTATATCATCAAGTTCCAAATGGGCAAAATCCTATTTTTTTTAAAGAATAAAATCATGATGGTATTTTTCATAATGAAAAAAAGAAAGCAAAATGTCGACATAGATGATTTTTCAAATTACTGCTGAAAAATATTTTGATATTATATAATATCTGTTGATCATTTTTTTAAATCTATAATACTATATATTTATTACTGTGTTGTGAAAAGGTTGATGACTTAAAATTAAAATGTTACGGATACAAAGGATCACAACATTTTTGCTTTTCCCATAAACTTGTTTCACCCACATTATGGCTATTCTCAACCTTTGGATTCTCTGATAATACTCGGTTACTTCCATAGCACTTGACTCCACTCGCAACCTGGATACTCCTCTCATAAAATCTGCCAGCTCTTATAACAGTTCCTACCAAAGCCTTCAACACTTTGCTTCTCTCTCAAACCTTGGCTCCTGTCACAATATTGGTCTCATCACAAATTTGGTTCTTCCTACTGTCAACATTTGTTTCCTCCCAAAATAATTGGCTCCTCCCCCAACACTTGGCTCCTCCCATCCAAACTAAATATTTTTAGTCTATTTTTTAAAAAACATCACTAATTGAACAACAATGTAGTGGAATGGAACAGAAACTGACAATCAGAAAATCTTGCTGTTTAAACACGACGACAATATGCCCTACTTTTTCCGACACTTCTTTTGCAGCTATTAATAAAGAGATAAGGTCACATCATCCAACCAGCTTAATAGTGATCATAAAATTGTACACACTTTATCTGGAAAATTCCACTGTATTTTGCCGGCCTGTTTTAAATATCGTTATTCAATAAAGCACAAATAAAAAATATTATGAAGTATTTCCTTTTGTAAGCCTCCTACTTAATTTCAATTTCAATAAAATAATTGTACTGAATAAATATTGTCTTTTGGTTTTAGAAGTACTGTAACTAAAGCTCCGTTAATTGAACACCAATTGCAGAAACAAGACTAATTTTTAGCTACATAATAAAACGATATCAGACGAATAAATTATAATATGTAACGCACGATTCTTAAGACTAAACATCACCCATGTGTATTGTGGAGAATGATTACACAACAAACAAAATTATCAAGTCCAGTTACAATGGCGCCATTTTGCTTGGGCCTACGATACACATTATTATTTATTACTATTGGGGATTATTTATTATTGTTTAAGCTAGTGAAAGGATAAGAGAGGAGGGGCAAAGGGAGTCGATTTTGATTATACTGTCTCTAGATTCAAACAAAGTGGCTCGGTATATTAATAGACTTTAGGGTGTGCAGTGTAGGAAGATCTTTAAGCTCTGTCTACACTATCATACTAGTTTGACAAAAAGTGTGTGATGTACCCAAATATGGTGGCGACATGCCCAAATATGGTAGTGATATGACATCATCATGTCAATATGGGCACATCACATTTTTTTTGTCACAGAAAGTTTGATAGTGTAGACAGAGCATGCAATAATACAGGGGATTGTGCAAATATTATTACCATACTGACGCGGGTATAAGCCCACCCCCCTCGAACATGAAATCACGTCAAGTTTGGGGGGTGGGCTTATACCCGAGGATCCAAAAATGCAGATCGTCAAAAACAGCACATATGTACACTGTGTATTCCACCATGCGAGCGAGCGCCCTCACGTGTACGACGTTGCCTCTAAATACACGAGGTGTAGAGTGTCGGAAAATTAGTTCGTGTAATTTATCGTAGAATATCTTATTTTAAACATCAATTTAACAAGAATTTATCAAGCAGAAAAGCAAGTATACAATGTTCGTTAAATAGAAATGTACCAAAGAAATTTAATAAGCTTGTTTATGGCAGCCGATACCAAATAGTGGTTTTCCGTTTTGGCGACTTGTATGTAGCGTCGTGTGTGAAGCGATCTTCGACCGCGATGGAGTGTAAACAAAACAGGACCGCTAGGCCTCATATGGCCTAGCGTATATTAGCCTAGCTTGGTTATGATCAAAGGTAAGTATATTCGGTGTATGGATGTCGCCAAATGCAAAATAATGTATTACGACACACACTGTAGATCTTCGAATTAATGGGTGGGCTTATACCCGAGTGCCTCATTTTTCATGAAAATTAGTCAAAAGTCGGGGGTGGGCTTATACCCGAGTATGGGCTTATACCCGCGTCAGTACGGTAGTTATTTTTAGGTACAGTTGACCTGTTTACAAGGAGGTTATAAAAAGGCGTGTCTATCCTAAGAAGAACTTTAAAAAAATACAAGTTACAACAAATCATAAATAACTGCATTCATATTGTAGTATATTCAGGGTGGGTATTTATCCCATTGGAAAATAGATTCCCTCCCCTCAAATAATATTTATTAGTCTCCCCCACATTGGTTTTTTTTTTAATGTTTTAAAAACATTGTTTACTTTCCAGATGTTTAACCACATGATTGAATACTATCAATTTGACACTAATAGGAAAATTGAAAATAGGTCAAGTTCATGAATTCTAACCTGCTTTTATTCAGCATATGTTAGAATAACAATACATTCAAAGAAAAAAATCAACTAGACATTTATGATTTAAATTTCATCATAACATGCACAAAACATATGTTGTTGGAATAAAAAATACAGATTTTAATATTACAAAATCATGTTTATTAATAATTAAAGCAATTAAAATTCCAAATCTACAGTACAGTATAAAACATATGTTAGGTTTTACAATTATGACATGAAAGGAAAACTGAGGTGATTATCATTCCTATAAAGATTCTATCTATCATAGTTGCTATAAATCATTATCATGGTCGTTATAAACTAAAAATACCGTGAGACTTCCAGAATATGTTACTATACATAAACGATCCAAAATAGAACATAATTATTTATTCTACATTTAACAGCGACACTTGTTGAGTTCCATGATTTCAAAATTCATCAAAGATGTATAGTATTTAGTATAAATTATAAATATTAGTCTTTAATTTACCAGAATTTCCTCCGAATCTCCTTGATATATCTACACAAGTTTTTAGCAAGAAATATGTTTACCTGACAGTAAGAGTAATCATCGGCATACCTATTCACAACAAGGCCAGAAACCAGACTACAATGTGATTGCGTTTACCAATCTCAAATCTACGTTACTTTCTCAAATCGTTCTCTATCTTCAGTCATATGATTACAAATTGATTTTCTACCTTGCTGTAGTGTTTCGAATGGATAATGGCTTTGGACTCTCCAATGAGTAAATTGAGCGTTGAGGTGGGCAGGTCTTCGACGCATCCAGGACTAATCAAATCTCTCAGCATTATGACTTTACCCTTTGAATGTATGTGCAAGATTTAGCGACGAGTGCTGATTGACTTTATTACTAATTATTACACTGTGAACAAACTGTTTTGATATCGGATGCAATGAAGGGAACTAATTACAAATAAAACCAACAATATTTGCAGACAAATAAATAATACAAACAATTTTTGACATGTTTCTATACCTATTAAAAATCTTTTTTTTTTCATGATAGATAGATAGATACTGTAGGAAAACTCTGCTATACTGGAAACTGATTAATTTATTAAGATATCTATGAGATTCAAACCTGAACACTTTTGCTTGATAAGCAGACCACTAGACCACTAGGCAGTTCAGGGTAGTAACATCTAATTTTGTTATAATACTAGATTTATTTTATTTATTTATTTTTTTCTTTGGAACTAGATTACATTTTCAGTAATGTAGTACTGCTTTTCAAAATGGTCCAGTTATAAGTTTAAAAGTAAAGACAAGTTATAACAAATGTATTCAGAAAAACAAAAGCATACATAATTTGATAGATATGCTGATACGATATTGTGTATATAATGCACAGATCAAATGGGAAAAAATATGTATTCTTTTGTTATTATTAATAATTCAATAAATGTAGGTACAGCCCTCTAGAATTTTGTTAAAAACTTCCTTGTTTGAATTCTGTGGGGTTACAAAGACACTTATTAAAGAGTTTAAATCGAAAATTTAACCTCCAACCAATTATTTCTGCATGCTCCTACCAACTAAATAGAAAGGGCATGAACTATTATATGAAGGCGGGTCCTTGCCCACTTAAGGGCCATCACAGTTCACTAAACACACAGACAAACAAAGATAACATGGGTCCCAAGTTGGGACTTTTCTAACCGATATACAAAGGTGGGGTTCGTGCCCACTTAAGGGTCGACATGGTTCACTAAACACACAGTAAACAAAGATAACATGGGTCCCAAGTTGGGACTTTCCTAACGATATACAAAGATGGGGTCCGTACCCACTTAAGGTTCTCCACGGCTCACTAAACACATAGATAAACAAAGATAACATGGGTCCCAAGCTTTTCTAACAATTTATTATTTAACGTAATGAAAACAATACAGGAATTTTCATAGTTTAATATTACATTAGGGAATAATAAAGCTATACAAAACAACCTTTTTGCTACAGATTTTTAAAATTGTGTAGCAAAAAATACAAAATACAAAACTATGTTTCTCGACTAAAAAATCAGTTTGATTAGCAATATTGCTTATCAAAATTTAAAAATGAAATTTTCCTCTGTGCATGGCAATTTGTTCATTAATCAACCATTTACTATATATGTCACTTTAAACACCTGCAATTTTATATGTGCATTCCAACCCATAAAAAAACCATTACTGATACAACAAGCCTGATTATATAACATTATACTGTAAAGTGTGTATTGTACTATGAGATTACAGTATGTGTAATCAGAATTTAATTGCATAAAAGGCTATATGGGTGAATCCTATAATTTGTTGATTGTCAGTTGGTGATGCGTGTTGGAAATGTCCCCGGGGGGTTATGCTACTCTATTGCTTAGGAATACAAAACTATATAACAGCAAATGTTTTTCGGATGGACCTCAACTTCATAGAACACGTCCAAGCATTAAATACGTCTTTAGAATTTAGAGTGTCGTATAAATACAGACTAAGCCATCAGTTCCAGATTGATGGAAAAACAATGTACTGTTAGATAAGCATGTGGCCTTGGACTTGTTTATGAGACAATGCCCGGCATTGTGTTGATAGGCTTAAGTTGAACTACAGGGCCAGACTCACCTTTGTTCTCCCACCTCAGCCATGGCTCCTGTAATCACAACCCACGTCATGAAATAATCAGCCTAGAAAAACATACTGTACTATACATAAAAACTTGTGTTTATTCCAGATATTATTATATAATTCCAATGCTTGATCATACAGGCACACTGCACACTGCCATGAGAAACATAGCTAAATGCTACAACAGACCTGTGAAAGGCTGTTAGTTCAGAAGTGTGTTCTGCACGCATGAATGAACATGGATAAATACAGTACAAGCAAACAATAGACAAGCAGTCACGAAGAGGATAAACATAGATCCAACAAAAATTGGACGGAAAAGAACGTAGACACACACGACAAAGGAGAAAAATAAAAAGATATCGTCTCGTTAGATTTTAGCAAATTCAATGAGTTGTATACAAATGTTTAAATTGCCATTTGATCCTAAATTAAGGTTCATGAATAATCAATAAGTTATGAATATTTATAATATAATTTGAATATTCATTACTTTCATAATTATTGTTACCAGGTGTGAACAAACACAATCAGATAATGATCATTCTGATACAAATGTTTTAATTGTCAATAGATTATCACAAATATTATCAATCATTACTGATAATTGTTTACATATTACACAAACCAGTAGTGGTGTTAGTAGTCTATGAGTGCTAGCTTACCTGTATAAACCAACAATAATTGTTTACATATTGTTATAATTAAAAAAATGATGTAATATGTATTAAATTAAATTTTAAATGTGTTTTTATTGGATAATTGATTTACAGTACATTTCAAAGAATAAATACAAACAACAGTAATTTGTCTGCATAATTTGACCAAATTTGAGGTAAAGTTCACACTGCTTAAAAAACTATTTATTAATTTGTTTGTTTGTTTGTTTGTTTTATCTTTATACTGGGTGACCTCTTCAGTCAAAGACTGATCTCCCAGACGGCCCAGTTGGTGATCAGTGGCAGTGATGTACTAATACACCGGGGTAACCCCCTACTCGTCTCGAAAGATGTACTAGGTTCTTTAAAGTGCACACGAGCAAGTTGTGTACACTGGACCTACGGTTTATAGTCCTTATCCGAGAAGACTCGTTCTACTCACTCGGCCACTCACTCACTAATTATTATTATATAATAATAATTATTGTTACAATAAAAAAAAGTTTTTATTTAAAAGAATTCACTGTAATAATAATAATAACTTTATTGTTTCTCTTTTATAACAGAGGCACAATTCTCAAGAGATGTGCAACAACAAAAAAATAAATATAGACTTATCTTACTACACAATCAAATACAAACATTATAAATTATTACATTAAAAAGTATATACACATTAGGTTATAAAAATACATACAAGATTGTGTTATGGACGAAAAGTAAAAGATTGTGTTATGGACGAAAAGTAAAAGATAGTGTTATGGACGAAAAGTAAAAGATTGTGTTATGGACGAAAAGTAAAAGATTGTGTTATGGACGAAAAGTAAAAGATTGTGTTATGAACTACCGGTATACAGAAAGTAAATATTTAAATGTATTTTTATTGCAATTGAAGATTGACACATAAAGAAATACTGTAATCCAATTATGTCTATAGTATTTGCAGACATATAATTTGACCAAATTTGAGGTACAGTTCACGCTACTTAACTCAATACCGCGACACTCGCTAGGTAACGACATTACATAGGTCGTCTCGGAGTCAATACAGGCACAAGCAACCAAACGCGTAATCAATAACGGTTGAAAGCATATTGGAAAATTGAAGCCATTAAAATAATAATCGCATAAACATAATTTTTTTGAATATTGAACAGACTTCTTTCTAACCTTAATTGAGAATAGAAACCAAGAAATACTAAAACGTTCTATAACAAATAACAATCATTTAACCGTGTCAAATTCTCTAAAAACCAGAAATTTAAAAAATATTTTAAAAGATTAAAACAAAATCAGTTACACATGGACATGGATATGCTCCATTTGTCGTTAAAAATTATAAAAATAAGCATGCATTTAACAAAAAAAAAAGAATTATCAAATTTAACCGAATGCAAAAATAATTTAATATTGGATACATTATTCACTGTACATTCATAAAAATAGAAATGTTTTTTTATGGACATTGAGGGCAGTATACACTTTGTATATTGTTTATAAAGATAAATACTTTTATTTTTAGTGTTCAACTTTTTCTTGCTTCAAGAAATAAGAATGTACACAGGCATTTAATTTTATTTATACTTAAAATATTATGATTTTGAAGATTTTGGATAAAACAAGATTGGAGTGCAAGTTATTCTAAAAAATTCTGTCCTGAAATTTGTAAAAATCCGAGGAGCGGATATTGGCAAACAAATAGTCATTAGGTTTATTATTAAAAACAAATTATACTTGAACAAATAGTATTGACTAGTCTACATACTACAGTACTATTATTATTATTAAGCTAATCTTATAATATATCATAAATACAGTATATTAACAGATTACACAGTGGCCATGATGTCGCACATGAAATAACATTAATTACAGTACATTCAACATTTACAATAGTCACCAATCTTGAATGCACACCCTTGTGTAATGTCTAGCTTTCCACGAAACTGCTTACATAAATTAAATACTCTGGAAAAGGTTATACAAGATTGAGAAGTTTACATTTTTTGAGGAAGTATTTCTATGATTAAAAATGACTACATTATTATTAATTACCATAATGCGATAATCTATAAATTACACAGTAGGTCTACTGTATACAATACTGTAGTTACGGAATATCTGTGAGCATTATTTTTGGTCGACCCATACTTAGGGACATCCCTTTTCACAAATGAGATAGTCATTTTATGGGGACACTTTCCTGTGAAACGAATGAGATGAAGTATATAGTTAGCACTACAGCCAACCTCTATTTGTGAGACAGCTATATTACAGGGGGACAATCCTATTAAGGGTACAGCAACACAGTATGTTTTAACTTTTTTGGATCACAAAGGTGTCAATATCTGTGAGCATATTTTTGGTTGTCCCACACTTAGGGACATCCCTTTTCACAAATGAGATATTCATTTTAAGGTGACACTTTCCTGTGAGACGAATGAGATGAAGTATATAGTTAGCACTACAGCCAACCTCTATTTGTGAGACAGCTATATTACAGGGGGACAATCCTATTAAGGGTACAGCAACACAGTATGTTTTAACTTTTTTGGATCACAAAGGTGTCAATATCTGTGAGCATATTTTTGGTCGTCCCACACTTAGGGACATCCCTTTTCACAAATGAGATATTCATTTTAAGGTGACACTTTCCTGTGAGACGAATGAGATGAAGTATATAGTTAGCACTACAGCCAACCTCTATTTGTGAGACAGCTATATTACAGGAGGACAATCCTATTAAGGGTACAGCAACACAGTATGTTTTAACTTTTTTGGATCACAAAGGTGTCAATATCTGTGAGCATATTTTTGGTCGTCCCACACTTAGGGACATCCCTTTTCACAAATAAGATATTCATTTTAAGGTGACACTTTCCTGTGAGACGAATGAGATGAAGTATATAGTTAGCACTACAGCCAACCTCTATTTGTGAGACAGCTATATTACAGGGGGACAATCCTATTAAGGGTACAGCAACACAGTATGTTTTAACTTTTTTGGATCACAAAGGTGTCAATATCTGTGAGCATATTTTTGGTCGTCCCACACTTAGGGACATCCCTTTTCACAAATGAGATATTCATTTTAAGGTGACACTTTCCTGTGAGACGAATGAGATGAAGTATATAGTTAGCACTACAGCCAACCTCTATTTGTGAGACAGCTATATTACAGGGGGACAATCCTATTAAGGGTACAGCAACACACTATGTTTTAACTTTTTTGGATCACAAAGGTGTCAATATCTGTGAGCATATTTTTGGTCGTCCCACACTTAGGGACATCCCTTATCACAAATGAGATATTCATTTTAAGGGGACACTTTCCTGTGAGACGAATGAGATGAAGTATATAGTTAGCACTACAGCCAACCTCTATTTGTGAGACAGCTATATTACAGGGGGACAATCCTATTAAGGGTACAGCAACACACTATGTTTTAACTTTTTTGGATCACAAAGGTGTCAATATCTGTGAGCATATTTTTGGTCGTCCCACACTTAGGGACATCCCTTTTCACAAATGAGATATTCATTTTAAGGTGACACTTTCCTGTGAGACGAATGAGATGAAGTATAGTTAGCACTACAGCCAACCTCTATTTGTGAGACAGCTATATTACAGGGGGACAATCCTATTAAGGGTACAGCAACACAGTATGTTTTAACTTTTTTGGATCACAAAGGTGTCAATATCTGTGAGCATATTTTTGGTCGTCCCACACTTAGGGACATCCCTTTTCACAAATGAGATATTCATTTTAAGGGGACACTTTCCTGTGAGACGAATGAGATGAAGTATATAGTTAGCACTACAGCCAACCTCTATTTGTGAGACAGCTATAATTACAGGGGGACAATCCTATTAAGGGGACACTGTGACTTTCCTGTGAGTACAGTATAACTTTTTTGGATCACAAAGGTGTCCCCTTAATAGCCGTTAGAACTAAGTATATTGTAATACTAAATAATAATTTCATTATTAACAACAACTGTGGTAATAAACATAATATTAATAACAGAAACCACATTGTTTTCTTTTTATGTTTAATTCCTCCATTATGACGTAAGTTACAATAAAAATCTAATTTATCAACCAGATCTATTTCCATTTATTTGCTTCATCAATTCCATATGTCAAAGGTCACCTATGCATGCTTATGAGTCATTGGGTGTTAGAAATGTTGAAATTAATAGGCCTAAAAAGGTTTATTTATATAAATGAAATAACATAGCAAAACAGGATCTAGCCTAAGTACATCTGGATATAACTCCGCCCCTAAATTAGGAGCAATGATTATGAAACATGATCTTTGATTGGTCAAAAATCTACATTCTGGTCCTCAGTACAAACTCTCCCCTCCCTAAAACTCAGTCCTGTTGAAAAGCGTTTATATACCATCCCTCCTAGGAACTTCACAGTATACTCCACATGCATAATACACCAATGTCAAAGGTCATTCCAACCTCATGTTATGAGTCATCGTGTATGTTTAGAGAATGTTATATAGTGGATAAAAAGATTGAATAATTATTTAACATAAAATAATTAATAATCTTTTCATAATAAAATCATTCGTACTATGAATAATAATTGTCAAATGTGACTAAATAAACATCATTTGTTCATATTTATACACATCATTGTTAATGTTTAACAACATATCTCACACTGTGTCTACAATGAATGGAATTTCACAGCTAATATGTTCAAAACATAAGGACAGTATATAATATTGGATTATAAATTAGAAATGATAATCTGGAGTAATCCATATTTCATGTGTGTATTAAATTATAATTGACATTATTAAACATTAATTATGCAAGCTGCCAAGATTTCCATATTTCTAATTTCATAATGTAGTAAAATATATTATTATTAAGCTATATTAATATTCCTTTTTTTTTGGGTCTAATTTGCCGTTTTAATTGTTCACGGTTTTCGTCATTTTTTGTGAATCTATATTAACAAAAGAAAATATTTTGTAAATAGAATTTTTAAACATTAGGCAGCTTCATTCAAATTTTAATTAAATGCCCTTGAATAGGAGGAGTCTAGGGAATAAGTTGCTTTATCAGTCAGGAGGCAGTGCTACATCCAGGATTTTGAAATAGCGGGGTCCAGGACCTAAAAATGGTTAAATGAAGGGCTGAACTTAATTTGATGTCCTATCTTTTGCATTACAATTTGCGAAATAAAGAGGGGCCTCCAACCCATGGATCCACCTAGGATGGACATTAAAGTTTACTTTTTACAGATCAGACTTCCTATCAACTTTAAGTTTAAGTTTAAGTTTAATGTTTAGTTCAGATCTCTTTTGATGTATTTTACTTCTCAGTTTATGATTGTAATCCAACCTATTCAGCTCTTGCTGCTGGTTGGAATTTGATGTTTTTTTATACCTTAATAAATAAATTTAAAAAAATTTAGGTGTTAAAGTTAAGACACCTCTTTTAATAACAATACCAAGTTCAATTATTAATGCATAATGCATTACCAAGGACATGCAGTAACAGTATTTATTGCCAATAAATGTCACTAATTATTAATTATCACCTTTGACCCATGGCATTGAAAAATGATGTCAATACAATATTCTAGTGTAACAATTGATAATATGCTTGGTACTGTGTTAAGTTAGAAGGTCTGAAAGAGCCGAGTCTATTGTTTATGATATCTAGATATTGATTTGAATATTATAACAAGGATCATATAACAAGAAGCGCATGGTGTGACAGTACTATTATATAACATTGAATACACATTAATTATCATATACATATTTTAGAGAAAGGGCATTTTTTGTACATGGTATTAAATTATGTCCCCTACTAATAGAAGTGTTCTATTAAAGGATTGTAATTGTAGTTTTGCGTCAGGGAGTTGAGTAATAAGATGTTTTGCCCTACTCTGACGTAATTTGTACTTTATACTAAGTACATTTGAGAATACCTTCCGAGAAGTAGTTCTCGGGTGGGACTCGAACTATAAGTAAGAAAAAAATCTATTTTGTGGTTATTTCTTGGTTGTAATTTTACACTAAAAAAAATTGTCAGAAATGACAAGTTGACATTAGTGAGAGAATTGTTGCTTTTGGCTTTTCCCTATTGAATGTCCAGGTAGGTTTGTACAGTAAAATGTGGATAAACAACAACAAACTTTGAATGTCGCACAGTAACAGACAACCAAGTCATTTCCAGTTAAGGATGCAGGAGGGATGCGCGTTATCCCTCTTGACAACTAACAAATGAAAAGTTATGAAATACATTTTGACATGTTTTTTGAAAGACTGTTTATTTAAATGAAAAAAAACCTGGATCTGCCCCTGATTGCAAATTAGGAATTCAAAAATTAAAAGAATTCTTTTTCAGTATCTATTACGCAGTACCAGGAATGTTGAGTGTCATTGAACAAGTGTCCTTCAGGTTAGATATTAATTAATACTATTTTTTTATAAGTTTTTTTTGTGTGTGTAACAAATAGTTAGTAGCCTGCTTAGTGTAGTAGGCCTAGTTATGGGTTACATGATGATAAATAATTGTATTTAATGTTTAACTATATCTGAAAAAAAAATCTTTAAAGTAAACAAACATCAACATAAGTAATATACAGTAGCAAAATATTGGTAAAAAATGTATGTGTTGTGTAGACCAGTTAACAAAAATATTTATTATTATACGGATATCTAATTATGGTTTACAAGAAAACGGGGAGGCGTCATCAACAATGTCTAATGACAAGTATGAATAGAGTTTGTTGAAAAATAGTATGATGTATCATTAACTTATTTATTTTTAAAAAGAACAAATCTTCACACAGTCACACAGGCAGCATGTTGTTAGTCACACAGGCAGCATGTTGTTTCCCCCACACACAGGTTAAATAAAACCAACCCAAACAAAACACAGCCGATCAAAATTCCTCAAAATAGGAATTCAAAGTCAAAATTCTACATCAACCAGATTTAATATTAATTAGCAAGATAATGTTTACAAACGTCATATGTATATTATTGCAATGATATGAAACATGTTTTTAAACCTAGCCCAACATCTACTATTGGGTACGTAGGTAGATGATTGTGTGAAGCGAATAAAAGAGCACGTTACCTGCCCGTTTTTTTCCCGCTGGCCCCCTTGTCGTCAGGCTTAGCACGATTTTTGGTCTTCAGCCGTTTCTTCCGGGCTTGAATAGCCATCACTGAAATTATACATATAAACAATTAATAACGGAAATATGAAAAATAGAAACTGAATTATATACATCAGTCCTGTACGATATCTTACCTTTTCTTGAACTCATTTTTATGGGTTCAACAACACAAATTTGTCTCCGAAAATATGATAATTTGAACAGTACATGCGCATGGCGTTTGCCAACCGAAAAACACATGTATAAAAAATAAATAGCGCCCTCAATAATTAATAATAATAAATCAAAGATCTTGGGCTGGGATTAATCACTGGTAACCAATAAAATAATAATTAAATAAATTGATGAACAATACGTATTATAAATAACGTGTAAACAAATTAATTTTAATATAAACAAATAGACACTTCATTATTGTTATTGTTAAGTAGGTAATTTATTAAACAAAAGTAATATATTACTTATCGGATAAGTTTATAGTAGCTGGTATTATACTGAGTAACCTTTTTGTTTTATTTTCATTCTATATAAAGCAAGAAATACA
Source organism: Antedon mediterranea (assembly GCF_964355755.1). Taxonomy (NCBI): domain Eukaryota; kingdom Metazoa; phylum Echinodermata; class Crinoidea; order Comatulida; family Antedonidae; genus Antedon; species Antedon mediterranea. The sequence goes on along the minus strand of NC_092678.1, from coordinate 21,319,408 downwards.
TTGATTGTAAATTTTTATCTGGTTTGTAGTAGTAAATTAATTTAGACATTTCTGTTTACAAACCAATTGGAAAAAAAAGTTGGTAAAGTTACCTTAGCAGTTTTAATGTTCTTACACAAACAGCCACTTCTTCAGAATGACTAGCTGACCCCTAGAGCGACAATTCTCTCTAATTTTGTTATCAATCCGTTAATTATGCGATTCAGTTGATTGCGACTTCATCTCAATTAATATATTTTTGTCCTTGTTCCTGTATTCTTAAAGCCTTTTTTGTACATCTACTGGCAGTGTTCAATTCTCTATCGATGATTTTTCCAATTTATGACGCGATTAGAGGGGACATTTTTTTTATCTGCAATGCAATCATGGTCTTAATTTGACATCACCTTATGTCACTGAATAGTGGGAACATCTGACTACTCTCAGTGGATGATGATTTCATCACTACACATTACATCACAAAATGACAACTATGACTAAACCAATTTATTTTGAGTAAAAATTAACCAGCAACAACACGGTTTTTGATATAGAAAAAATACCAAACCGTTTTCGAAGACGAAACAGTCTCTAAATATAAACACAACTAAGTTATATAGTGTATTCTGTATTTATTGTTGTACATTCATCTACTTCAAAGTACAGTGTATTAAACATGATTTCTATGTAGTTTATTTGGTTATTACAGACTAAATTTAATATTGAAATGTCAATTTCTTCCATGAACCAATTATATATTGGCTTACACCGCAGATGGGGATACTACCATATTAAAAAAATAACAATTAATAAGTATTCAAAATTATTTATGATATTGGTCAAACATTTAGTTAACAAATAGCATTTTTCCATAACAAGACTATTGTAGAAGCTATATTACTACAACCACAGGCCCATTAAGGCTTAGTTATTTACCTGGGTAGGTTGGTTCCTACCCACCAAAGTGAGTAATAATTGTGTTCGTAAAACCAACTAACCCGGGTAGAGAATTAAGCCTGAACGGCCTATGAGATTACTTCCACGATGAATCAACCTACAGACGAAGCAACAACCTCACTGACAGTTGACTCTGTACTGCGTACCGTTATCTGCATGGTGACCGTATCTTGTAACGCAAGCCTAGCGCGCACCACGACATTATGTCCGCCCCGATAAACCCCTGCCATATATAACGAATGCGAGCTTTTGCCTTCCGGAACTTTCTCGGATCTCTCACATGGTTGCATGCCGAGGAAACTGATTACATTCTTCACAGCATCTGAAAATGATGAGTTGGTCAAAAATTAAGACGATGATACAGGGGTAAGGGTCCTGTTGGGATCCCGTGGCATACTCATCATTCACCCAATATAAACACCTAACAGTACACTTTGTTTGGTCCCGAAGGTGTACCATTAATGGGAGTTCTAGTATATCTGTGAGGCTGTGTGACGCAGTATGTTGGATGTATAAAATGGGTACCCGGTTAGGGATCAAGAAACAACTTTGCGCTGATTACTAGCTACATTATGGTTTGATCCAAAAAATGGCCAGTGTAATCATGTGCAGTGCAATGAGAGCTTGCTTATATGCGTTATCTAAGAATGAACTATTATTTTATGATCAATCTACTGCAACAAACCGAGTAAAAAACATGAATTAATTTTACCTTCAAGTGTCTTAGATGCAAGAGCATAGGTCTCTTCCACCTCATTCTCATCACCTATCTCATCCCAAGAAGCACCAAAATTAGGCTTCATAACCCTTTGCATATAATCTGATACCATCACTTCAAGATCTTCAAGCTGAAAAAATAAATTATAGTTAAATCTCATGTAGTAGGTGGAGCAAATTATTATCTAAAAATGTTACACATGCAAATATATTTAAAACAGAGATATTACTTGTATTCTTAACCTCTGTCAACACTATCAAACTAGTTCGAGAAAAAAGGGTGATGTACCCAAATATTGTGATATGACATCATCATGTCCATATGGGTACATCTCTTTTTTGTCACATAAAGTTTGATAGTGTAGACCAAGCGTAAGGTTTGTCTACATTATTTAACTAGTTTTAGAAAAAAAGTGTGATGTACCCAAATATGGTAGTGACATGACATCATCATGTCCATATATGGGCACATCACATTTTTTTTTGCACAGCGGTAGTGATAATAACACTTACAACATATTCGTCTTCATAACCATCATCATCTGGCTCTCCTGTTGTCGGGTCGCAATCCTTGACGAGAAATTTAAATGTATTGCTAAATGTGCAAGACACTGAAATATAAAAAACGTAAAATTTGTATTATAACAAGTGTATAACAACTGTGTATGTAAATAAATGTTAACTTTTTAGTTAAACCAGTTGACCAGTTGCGCCATCTCTCGTCTGATGTTCAGCTTTCTGCTGGTGTCCCCCTTTGTATGCTCGGGTCTGAACATCAGACAAGAGATGGCGCAATTCACCGAACTATGACGAATGACAGAACATCATGTCAACGTCATTTGCGTGACCAAGGCTACTGAAAGTAGCTGAAACGTAGCAAGTAAGTACTTGTCAATTGGTTTAACTAAAAAGTTAACATTATTTAATATCCATTTGAAACCAGATGAAATTGTTTGAGAACTGTGCATGTTGTTCTGTGTTGATTATATTTTAAGCATTGTATAGGAACATGACTTATGGTGGTCCTAGATAACTAAGTATGGTCTCTAAATAGAGGTGGACTGATCCCTACCTGACATTGGGTCATCTGGTATCTTAACAAGTGTATATGATGTTCCAGGTTGGTTATATTTTAAGCATTGTATAGGAACATGACTTATGGTGGTCCTAGATAACTAAGTATGGTCTCTAAATAGAGGTGGACTGATCCCTACCTGACATCGGGTCATCTGGTATCTTAACAAGTGTATATGTTGTTCTATGTTGATTATATTTTAAGCATGCTATAGGAACATGACTTAGGGTGGTCTTAGATAACTAAGTATGGTCTCTAAATAGAGGTTGACTGATCCCTACCGGACATTGGGTCTTCTGGTATCTTAACAAGTGTATATGTTGTTCTATGTTGATTATATTTTAAGCATTGTATAGGAACATGACTTAGGGTGGTCCTAGATAACTAAGTATGGTCTCTAAATAGAGGTTGACTGATCCCTACCGGACATTGGGTCTTCTGGTATCTTAACAAGTGTATATGTTGTTCCAGGTTGGTTGTATTTTAAGCATGGTATAGGAACATGACTTATCACTTCAAAATCATCCGACGGTTCCATCGCTACTGTAACATTTTCAAGCTGTTGGTCATTCAGTGTGTTTGTACAATCAAACTAGGGAAATAAAGTATAAAAGAAACGATTAATTACGACGAAACATGATGGTAACGCATATACGCACACACACAACAATGTTAAGACAGCTTAATGCATATACGCACACACACAACAATGTTAAGACAGCTTAATGCATATACGCACACACACAACAATGTCAAGACAGCTTAATGCATATACGCACACACACAACAATGTTAAGACAGCTTAACGCATATACGCACACACACAACAATTTTAAGACAGCTTAATGCATATACGCACACACACAACAATGTTAAGACAGCTTAATGCATATACGCACACACACACAACAATGTTAAGACAGCTTAATGCATATACACACACACACAACAATGTTAAGACAGCTTAACGCATATACGCACACACACAACAATGTTAAGACAGCTTAACGCATATACGCACACACACAACAATGTTAAGACAGCTTAATACATATACGCACACACACAACAATGTTAAGACAGCTTAACGCATATACGCACACACACAACAATGTTAAGACAGCTTAATTGAATTTTGAAAAATTCACATTTTCACCTTTTACACATATTGTATTATCTGTTCAGCAACATAGACCATACATTTTCACATATGTATCACATGTGGCACTCAGTATTATATTAAGTTTAGCTTAGGTATATGGCCTATGATATAGCCAGCACATGTGATGCATATAGGACACTGTATTATGGAATTTGCCTTACCTGGAATACAATATATTCAGCAAATGTGTGCTTGATGCAATTAACCACATATTCTGTTTCTGATTCTGTAAGTTCAGCCGGCGTTGATGAGGACTTGAACAGAGGTCCAAGGTCAGCAAACTCGGGTATAGCAGCCAGTTGACCTGTGAATGACACATCATATACAAATGCTGTATTAATGTTATGTCATGAATACACCCATGCAGGAGGTAAAATATACTTATACTACTATAGCTCCTATTGTTAAGGAGCTTGTGATTTGCGACCAATATCCAATGTATTTATTTGTTGCTGGTTCTAGTCAGGACATAGAAAGGAGAAAATGTGGTTAATAGAGAAAGAAAGCCCCCAACCAAAATATCTCATATACTCTCGTTTCCCAGACGTGCTTTGGGTCGTCGAGCATGGACCTATAAATTATTAAGAGTTTATATATTCCCATTTCTGTCAACGATAGTAATATAGCTTCGCGTGTGGTACTGCTTCCTAATGCTTATGTCCTCTGGGAATATAACTGCCTAAAGGAGCGGTGCAAAAAACATTTTGAAACGATACTTACCAGCATATATTTCTTGTCTGGAAGCTGCACTCTTCTCTTGGCCTTTGGCTGTGGTTGCCTTTTCTATAACATTGAACAAAAAAGATTCTGATTGAAAGAAATTAAATAAAAAATCAGGCATTTTGTTAGCCCTGTAGATAATAACATGATAACGAAAACTACATAAAATCAGTGCAAGATTACCTTGTATCTTTTGCTCTATCAGTGGTACAGCTTGTAGTGGGACGGTCTTCATGTCAAACGGTTTCTCGGTTGGCTCGATGGTGTAGTTGTGCAGAGCCCTCTCTAGTCCAGCAATAGACACGTTTAATCCTAACAAAAAAATAAATGCATGAATGACTGTCAGTCATTTTTGTGTGCAAACTGTTATTTGGTTGAAAGCCATTATGGCACAATGTTTGGAGAGCAGAGCATTATAGTGTATACTTACCATTCAAAATGTAAGCAGAGTTGAGTTGCTTCTGCTGCTCTTTGAGAACAGATAAGTAGAATGTGGCTCTATCTCTAACTTCATCATCTCCATCCAACAAACACCTATAAAAACGAGCAATTATTATTTGTATGTTGCATTTTACAAAGAGGAAAAAATTGGAACGTAGGTCAGTTTGTTTCAAAATGTATATAGTTTTCTTACCTTTCAAGAAGAACAGTGACACTGGGAAGTAAGCTCTCACAGTGAGCACCAAACTTAGCCAATGATGTAACAGCAGCTATGAACCAAAAGAAACCAAATAATGTAAAGAGGGGACAACTTAAGAAAGGCCAAAGGAACACTGGGAAGTAAGCTCTCACAGTGAGCACCAAACTTAGCCAATGATGTAACAGCAGCTATGAACCAAAAGAAACAAAATAATGTAAAGAGGGAACTTAAGAAAGGCCAAAGGAACCAACTTAAGGAGCGACAAGAACGTTTTTTAATATAATCAGTAAATCTCACCTGCTCGGATTGAAGCATTCTCAAGTATAACTCTGTTATAGATGAACCGAATGTACTTAGACGGTGATGACGTACGTGGCCCCTCACGGCCAAGCAGGTGCAAGATACGTGTTGCCAGCGACGTGTGTTCACAATCCTCAATGAACTCGCACAAATGGGCCAGCCCGTCCTCCTTGGCATCGGCATTCTCCTCCACAATAGACATGATTGTGTCCACAATACTTCTCTTATAGTCAAAACCACCCTAACAATAACAAATAAAATGTTATTATACAACATGTTATACTATAGGCAACAATATTGTAGTCGAGCTGTAGATTGCCTTCCAACACAAATGTCCAGGGTCAAATCCTGACATAGTGCCAGGGTTGTAACTCACAACTTTCAACTCTACTCCCAAAGCCTCAATTGAGACTTAATTTATAAGCACGATAAATTATAAAATAGTTCATCCATCCTGTAATTAGTGAGTTACTCGCTGTTGGATTAGTATAAAATAAAAAAAAAAATTAAATAATGTTGTGAGGTGGTTTCCCGATTAATCGTACGATCAAACGGTACTGGGTATGATCAACTAGCGTTCGTGTTCCCACCTAATCATCCATTCATAGATAGTCTATTCTAAGTAATAGACTAGCAAATTGTATAGCTAGCCCGTCAACCTTAGCATCTAATAATTCTCTTATACTCTCAACACACTAATGATAAAAATACAATTTTAGTATTCAATGTTATAGATAACAAATGATGAATATAATATGTTTTTCTTCTACCACATTGGACTAACAAAATCTACATCTAGCCCCACAGGCTAGTAAGTTTATTCTTACTTCATCCCGAAGCATGGAGGATAGGAAGTTCATCATCACTTTGTGTTTCTTGGGGAACTTCATGCAAAGAGACTTGATAGCCTCAACTACCACAATCTTAAACTCATCCGAGATCTCCGACATGAACGATGATATCTGCTTCATTAGACGATCGACACTGCTTTCGCTCCCAGTCTATTGAGATAGTTTTATTATTTATATTAAAATGCAATCAAATAAAATTTTGAATAAAATAAATGCAAGATATTTTGCTGCAAAATCATTATATTAAAACAGTAAATTTGGCTGAAACCTTAAGTACAACAATAACATAACTAACTTAGTGATAATATTAAAATAGAACCCCTGGTAAAGAGAAACTTCCTGATTAAAGTGTCCCTATATATTTATTTTTGTTAGTTTCACCAAAGAACTTATAACACAAGAATCTCCTGTTCGTCCGAAGCGCGTAACAATTTCGAAAGGCATTGTGGGATAGAATAGAGCTATGGGTGGCGCCATTGTGAGCCATGGAGTAGGGCGCCCGCATCAAATTAGAAAGTCAAAATCATAGAGGGGATCTGCTAATGCTCTAGAGGGGATAGAGTAATTGACTGAGGAGTAGGGCGCCCGCATCAAATTAGAAAGTCAAAATCATAGAGGGGATCCGCTAATACTCTAGGGGGGGTAGAGTAATTGACTTCCTAGTTTGGAGGGGGCGCTGCTCCATGCTGTGAAATGGCGTCGCCCAGTTTGACCTTTTAACCCTGTACTTCCGATACTGTGTTTTGAATGCAAATTGAAGAACAGGAGATTCTTGTGTTATAAGTTCTTTGGTTTCACGGGAAACTGATACCTTTAATAGGGGTGTCCCTTGATCTGGGGTGTCCCTTGATCTGGGGTGTCCCTTGATCTGGGGTGTCCCTTGATCTGGGGTGTCCCTTGATCTGGGGTGTCCCTTGATCTGGGGTGTCCCTTGATCTGGGGTGTCCCTTGATCTGGGGTGTCCCTTGATCTGGGGTGTCCCTTGATCTGGGGTGTCCCTTGATCTGGGGTGTCCCTTGATCTGGGGTGTCCCTTGATCTGGGGTGTCCTAAACAAACTTACCTTGAGTAAAGTGGTAATAGCCAGAGTAGCAATACTTCTGTTACTATCGGTGATTAGGTTCTCTAGGTCAAGATTACACGCAGTGACTGCTGCTGGGTGTGACATAGCAACCTGCCATGGTAACAATAAACAATTCATTAAATAACAAAAAATAATGTAGATCTACAGAAGTAGTATTGTTGTACTCAATATACTATACTCAATACTCTCTGGGGTGATGGAATAACAGAAAAAAGAAAATAAAAATTCTGTTCTAAGCTACAATCAAGAACAGGAATCTAACCTTATTTAGTGTTCTGGTAGCGGCATAACGCAACGTTGGCTTAGGTGAGCTGAGGAACAGTTGTAAGACAGACACAGCAGGGGCTAGCTCCCTAGCGGTCGTGTTCTTCATGTTCACAATAGCTTGGGCTGCTTCATATATAACCATCTATAAAAAAAAATATATTAGTGGATCTTATGAAATTACATACAATAGAATCAGTATTAACGGGAAACCTTTAAAACTCAACAAAATGTCTCTTTAATCCGGGTGTCCCTTTAATAGGGTTGGCCATAGTGTGTTTCCCTTTGTTTTTTCCATAGTAATATCGCAAGATTAAATCTACATGACCCTAACCAATGTACGCGATAACCAGACATGGTGACGGTTACAGATATTTATTATTTATTACTGTTGACTTGGTTTATTCCAAGCAACAACTTACCTCACTCTTGTGACGTAGACAGCTCTCAATGTAGTCAAACAAAGGTCCATCATGTCTACAAAATAAGAAAAAAAAAATTTAAATGAATTGAAAGATTTTGAATCATTAAAAGAGAGGTCAAATCTTCTGAATATTTATTCGTTCAAAATTACTCACCCATCGTCTTCTTCATTAAGTAGCTTAGACACAATACGAATCTAAACAAAAAATAGAAAGTTAGGAGATCATATTAGTCACTACTAATATACTTTGTTGGATATTTAAATAAACAAGATATATTTATAAATAAAGTTAAAAGTTGAATTATATTTTCGGCTCTCTGGCCACTACAGTCTTACCAGCAGGCAAGCAGCATAGGGGGACTTAAGAGAGTGCTTGGTGTACTTGGTGATCAACTTTGAGACGGCAAGACGGTCATTCTTTCTGATGTGGTAGAGCAGACCTAGAGCATGGTACTGCACCATAACGTTGTCACTGGACGCTGCTTCCGTAGCCTCATTCAACCACCTCTTTACTACATCATGGTTGCCCTTCATCAGATGCTAACAAATGCATATATAAATGAGTAAAAAGTACTATAAAAAAATAACTATAAAAAAAAAAATCTATACCATAATAGACAGCCGATATTTAAAGGCCACATATTAGGCTACATTATACATATAACAAAGGTTGATAAATAAATGAATTCAATTACAATAGAGCTCTTATTAAGAGGAGATCTACAGGACCTAACAAAGTGTCCCATAAAGCTCTTTTTGTCTACACTATCAAATTAGTTTGACAAAAAATGTGTGATGTGCTTAAATATGGTAGTGATATGACATCATTATGTCCATACATAAGCATATCACATTTTGTTGTCACATAAAGTTGGAAAGTGTAGACAGAGCTTTAGGTCTCAACTAAATAGGGATTGATTAGAAGGTATAACATACAGTGCCTGTGCCCTCTTAGTAGGGATGTACCAATGTACAAAAACCTAAAGACAGATTTTAATTTTGTCAAAAACATGAACACTTGGACGTCATTACATAACATTTACAGGGTACATTGTACAGTAGAACCTGTGTTTTACGTACCCTCGATTTTACGTACGCTTAAAATAACCGATGACGTCATCATTTTCTTACATTGAGGGCGCAATTTAACAACAACAAAGCACACAAAGCCACAATCATGGCTGTGTGAGGAATTCTGCTGTCTGTGGGACAAGCTACGCACGTGCATTCCCCCTAAAGCAGCGACTGTTTTTATTGATAGAAAACAATAATATTTTACACTTTATTTAAACATCGTACAGCCTGTATATACTGTACTTTTCTAGTTAGGCCTCACATCTTGCTAGGCCTGCTAGTCTGGCCTGAATAGTCTAGGCAAGGCCTAGGTCTAGCTAGTGACCACCTGCATACTGTACAGAAGTAGGCAAATACGGCTAGCTACGATCTCTACGTATTTGGGGGTCAATTTAAGGTCAACCTTGATTTTACGAATCCCTTGTTTTACGTACGCCTTTCGGTCCCGTACGTAAAATGGAGGTTCTACTGTACTATTAAAAAAGTTTGATAAATGGAGTGGTTCTATGGTATACTAAACAAGACATACTTTAATTTCATCAAAAACAAGAAAACTCGGACGTCATAATTATTAATAATTTTAATTAAAATGATAATTACCAATGAGGAAGCAAGAGCAGCGCTAGAGACGGCATGAACCTTGTCTACAATAGCTTGCTTCATGTAGCGCTCAATGGCCTGCAGCATGGTACACTGTAAAGATATATCAAATGTTATGGGTCAATAAATAGTGATGTTACAGTTGTGATCATAGTATGTCAGGTGTCGTTACATGATCCATGTCAGGTGTCCCTTTTTATTATAGTGTATCACGATGTGACGTCACAACAATAGAGGGCGCTGCATGGTTGCTAGCCAACCAAAAAATGCGTTCAGCGCTACTATGTTGATAAACAGTAAAGATCTGTATTTCTATCAAATTATGTACCATAGCTTGATTTTTTTTATTTTAACTGAATAACTTAACTTTAATTGAAGAATAAGTAGATTATTAAAAACAAATATTTAGTGATCTTTTGAAATTTTAGTTTGTTTTTATTGAAACTTATTAAGTTTTAAAATGACTACTTCAATAAGCCTATTCCAAACCATTGATGATCTTGGAGTCTCTCAGGCAGACTGAACGCATTTTTGGTTGCGCTAGCAACCACGCAACGCCACCTACCGTTGTGACGTCAGCAGCGTGATACTCTATAAGGGTGAAACAAATTGGGTATATGAGCTTTTCAAAGGCTCAGCCCCACCTAATCTTATAAGGATCTGATCAAGGCAATCTAACAACAGGACACTGAGCTCGCCTTGAAAAGATAGGAACTTATAACAGTCCTTTGATCTTATGTCTGGCTGCGACAAATACCAACAGTACTGTACTATGTACATATTCTCTGCAACGAGCGATGGTATGGAACTTATCGTGTTGCAGCCATGACAAACATTTGATCTCCGGAGCTCAGCATCCTGTTGTTAGATAGCCTTGATAGGGTCACTTATAATTTTAATTAGGCTGACTGTCAATAATACTAATTTCTTAGTGTGCAATCATTTTGACAGCGATAACAAAAACATTGGAATTTTGTGCAAAAATGTTGCTACGTAATTGCTTTGATTTCTGACCTCTATCAACAAGAAGGTAACTTACGTCAGTTATCTTGCACAAGGCTCTGATGGCAGGGGCTCTGTACGCATCTTCCTTGCCGGTCATGTCTTTTGTCAAGCTACTCGTCACAATGATCACATCTTCTGAGATAGTTGCCATTTCTTTGATCAGCAGGTACACCATACGACGAAGAGTCACCTGTTGATATCAATATATATATATATATAATTTAGACATTTAACATCAAATGTTATGTGATGTATGTGCCCAAATATATATACATGATGAATGATGTAATATCACTACCATATTTGGGAATATCACTATCATATTAATTGGGCAAATCAAATGTCAGCCACAGTGCAGCGACTATCTATTGAACCTTTATAATACTTATTACCCCATGGGATGAAATTTGATTTTAAGGCTTGGGACCGCTTTACTACTTACATCACTAGATTGGAAAAGTTTTGTCATAGCAAAAAAAGCCTCTGTTGCCTCGTTGGTTCCGATGTGTTCCCCTTGGTTAATCACGTACATGATCTTGGTTAAGGTATGACAGCAACGACGTGGGTTGATTGGCGTATCATTGAATGTTCGTGCCTGAAAGAAAACGTAACATAAAAATAATATTCATTATTATTTACATAATATATAATACAGTAATTAAAAACTTTATTTTGTTTGTACCAACTTACCTCTTGCAGCACGGTACTTTTGTCCAAACCTTGAAATGGATTGGAAGAGCCACCTGTATGATAAAATCAGACAATGTTCAAATCGGTGACAATAAGTTTGAATAATATTATTAAATATTTAAAAAAAGCCATCTAAAAATAAAATGCAGTACAGACAGAGATGCAATTGATTGTTGTATATGAATAATGGAATATGGAATAGCAAATATAATTTATAGGACTAGCCTATGTGTTGAATAACGAATGAATTTATAACTTTTGCGACATGACTAGTTAGGGGAATCCCTAGTTAGCTGGGCCTAAGCCTTATAAACAGGCTGGGAACGTGCAGACGGAAAGCATTTATTCACCCGTGGATTCCAAGCTCGAAACCGGTGTGAGAAGGCAAACCAACTGGCCTAGCCTGCTAGTTGATAAAAACAATTATACACTGAACTATAAACAATACAAATTGAAAAATCAAAGAAAAAAAAAACATACCATCTTCATCATCTTTCTTATCTCTTCGTAACATATGCATGGTTTCGCGTAATTTGATGAATTATACTAGCTAGGCTACACAATTTTGACTCCCTTCGTACGTGTCTTTTTACCCACACGGCAATAATAAGCCACGTCACTTTTGATCTCTGCGCAGGTGAACTACGCATTATGGTTCCCGGTTTCGGTAGAGTGGCGTTGGTATTTTTTGTGACAAGTTTGTATTTTAACAATAAATTTCATGATTTTTAAATTGACAAAACAATAGAAACTTGACTGATTTTGCAAGAACATGTCATATTGTATGCAGAAATTGTATTCCTGGTAGATGAATTGAAAGTCTATATCCGGCATAGGCCTAATAATAATATAAAATGACAATGTATATAGGTTCGTATACTGCACATTTATTGATCGAATGCAAATAAAACATACAACAATTTCCAATTATTAAAACGCTTTTATTATTTTTCTTTTTACAATACTTTACTGTAAGCAACATATTTTATTCATTTTATTTGACAAACTTTTTCATTCTATTTTAAGCATTTTATTTGACACTAACTTTTGTAATTCTATTTTCAGGTACCCCATGCATTGTTCCAGTAGAGCTTTTTGTAGAGTATGAATACCCTTCCAAATTATTCCCCCGCCCCAAAACAAATACGTAAATTTAAAAATAGTTAAATGATAATTTAGCAATAGCAGTATAGATTAATAAGTCATTGATTTACTAAAAAAAATACTGTAATTTAATGATTTAGAAAAAATTTATGAAAAAAAAAATTCATAAATTCATGATTCAATGTTTTAAAGCACAAAATGTAATAAAATTATTTTAAATAAAATATGACAGAGGGAGTGAGTCATGTCAATGTAAGTGTACTTATATGTACTAAATTATACAGGTCAAAGTTTACAAAACAATTACTGTATTATAAATATTAATACAGCAGAATCCTGTTTATCAGTAATTTTCGCCTAACAAAAATATGGTTTTAATTTTATTACAAGCATATTCATTTCAAAGCCACACTAACATATTTTTTTACACAACTATTTTTTAAAACAAAGCACCAGCTAATATTTACATTAATTTCAAGTTTACAATATATAAAAAAATGTATTTAATGTAGGTAATTAAAATTATGCCCAATAGAAACGGCTTTGAAATTTCTTCAATGTCTTTCCATAAATTATGTCAAATTTTTTGTCCTAATCTGGTCCTATTATTTATTCACTTTTTGTCAGACAGTCAGCTCAACAACTATTAAGCAATCAGCTGTTGATCTGTTCGGAAGTAGCTATTGGTAAAGTCAGCGTTCATAAGGTTCCTATCGTGCTTCTAGTGTAAAATTTTCTATCAGCAACAGTTTAACATGTCTTCCTTTAAGCTTGACCGTTGTGATGTTTGACCGCTTGTGATGCTTGACCACTTGTGATGCTTGATCGCTTGTGAAGCTTGAACACTCGTGTTGCTTAACCGCTTGTGATGCTTGAAAATGCTTGACCGCTTAAGTTGACCAAGATACTACATAGACAGATTGAGGTTGATGCATACTTTCATCTTCAGCTTATTTCATGTCTGTGTGGTGATGGTGTTGAAAAGGGGCTTTGATGCTCTCCTTGTGCAAAAGAGTCCCTTTCACCAACATGGTACCACAACAGTGGGTCTAATACTGATAGAACACTCGCACTGAACATTGTATCATTTGTCCACATTATCATAAACAAAGAACACTATACATGTTGACTAGAAGTTTATCTAATGGTAAAAATATACAAATTTTAAGAAAAGAATGTTCTAACATTCTGATAATGAAATATAAAGAGACACCTTCGAGACCAGGGCTGTACCTTAAATAGGGGTTGGGTGTAATATTTACCACATTGCTAAACTCCCCCCACCCCCTCATTCGTTTTATGGGAAATTCCCCCTTATTGGATTGTCCCCTTAATAGTGTCGCCCAAAGGAAGTGGTCTACTGTATATATAACCCACTGGGCTTCTACACTTGCACAGATTAATCATTTGTGTACATTTACATTACATCGTTTTTTCGATCTACCATCCCGAAAGTGACCTTAAAAGTTTCGTTATACAAACCTGATTGGTGTATGTGTACATCGCACTCTGTTGACCCGTTTGATCAGTCCCTATAAGATTGGTCGTATCTAAGAAAAAAATATTAATGATTAATTAAAAATGATAATCTGGCCTAGCGTTTCTATCAAAAATGCTGTCTACACTATCAAACTTGTTTGACAAAAAAACTGTGATGAGCACAAATATGGTAGTGATATGCCCAAATATAGTGATATGACATCATCAAGTCCAATATGAGCAAATTTATAATAAAACAAAAAACTAATTTAAATGAGAATGAGTTTTGTTAAACTTACTAAATTCTTCACTCATTTCTTCCATAATTGGTTGTTCTGCAGCAGTCATTCCACTGCTTTTCTCACCTTTTACAGACTAAAAAATAATTAATAATTTACTATATATATTTACTATTTCTGGAAAATATGGTTATACCGTATTACATTTGTATGCAATTTCTAGAGGTATGAACGGCACGCTAGTGATCTGGAGGTCGTCGGTTCGATTCCCACCCAGGAATTAAAAAAAATTAATATGTACTTATCATAAATAACAAGTAGAGCAAAAATCTGACCAATTTGTAATATATAATAATTAATTTGTAATATATAATAATTATTATGTAATTAATTATTACGAATATAATAAATTAGTTCTTACATCTCTGTATTTTTGAAGGTAAACTTTCAGAGGCTCAACGTAATTATCAAAGCCTAGATTTGACATGGCAAACAAGATGTCTTCACCGTTGATTGTCTTTCGTTTCTCTTGATGGCATCGTTCACTTGCTCTTACGAAGTGGTTAAGAAATTACAAGCAATTTTAAAAAACCGAACCAAATGTTTTAAAAAATATTTAAATGCTAAGATATTATCATTTTATATTGATATCAAAACAACCACCTTCTAAATCTAGCAATTAACTCTCCAAAACCAAGGACATTTGCTAAAGCTCTGAATTGATGTGACAAAAAAATGTGCTGTGCCCATATATGGACATATTTAAGCATATCACTACCATATTTGGGTACATCACACTTTTCTGTCACAATAGTTTGATAGTGTAGAGAGCGATTGAGTTTAGCAGAGGTTTCAAGAGCTTTGGTTGTGTACAACAACAAGTTTTAAATATTTTTATATATTTGATAATAAATGCTGTGCAAGCAGCGCATTCATTCAAATGAAAGGATACTCGCTGGTGATGAAACTGATGAACTCTGACACGCATTCTTGAACGCACTCTTTAGCTTCCTTAGAAATCTAGAAAAGACAAAATATATTACACTCCTATAGCTTCCTTAGAAATCTAGCAAAGACAAAATATACAGTATTACACTCCTTAACTTCCTTAGAAATCTAGCAAAAACAAAGTATATTACACACTCCTTAACTTCCTTAGAAACCTAGCAAAGACAAAATATATTACACACTCCTTAACTTCCTTAGAAACCTAGCAAAGACAAAATATATTACACACTCCTTAACTTCCTTAGAAATCTAGCAAAAACAAAATATATTACACACTCCTTAACTTCCTTAGAAACCTAGCAAAGACAAATATATTACACACTCCTTAACTTCCTTAGAAACCTAGCAAAGACAAAATATATTACACACTCCTTAACTTCCTTAGAAACCTAGTAAAGACAAAATATATTACACACTCCTTAACTTCCTTAGAAACCTAGCAAAGACAACATATATTACACTCCTTAACTTCCTTAGAAATCTAGCAAAGACAAAATATATTACCGCTCCTTAACTTCCTTAGAAACCTAGCAAAGACAACATATATTACACTCCTTAACTTCCTTAGAAATCTAGCAAAGACAAAATATATTACACACTCCTTAACTTCCTTAGAAACCTAGCAAAGACAAAATATATTACACACTCCTTAACTTCCTTAGAAACCTAGCAAAGACAAAATATACAGTATTACACTCCTTAACTTCCTTAGAAATCTAGCAAAGACAACATATATTACACACTCCTTAACTTCCTTAGAAACCTAGCAAAGACAACATATATTACACACTCCTTAACTTCCTTAGAAACCTAGCAAAGACAAAATATATTACACACTCCTTAACTTCCTTAGAAACCTAGCAAAGACAACATATATTACACACTCCTTAACTTCCTTAGAAACCTAGCAAAGACAACATATATTACACTCATTAACTTCCTTAGAAACCTAGCAAAGACAACATATATTACACACTCCTTAACTTCCTTAGAAACCTAGCAAAGACAACATATATTACACTCCTTAACTTCCTTAGAAACCTAGCAAAGACAACATATATTACACACTCCTTAACTTCCTTAGAAACCTAGCAAAGACAACATATATTACACACTCCTTAACTTCCTTAGAAACCTAGCAAAGACAACATTATATTACACTCCTTAACTTCCTTAGAAACCTAGCAAAGACAAAATACAATAGCGGTCTCCTGATAGGGATTTTCTAAGGGAGGGACTTCTACTATAGTAAAAAAAAATATTGTGTCCATACATTGTTCCTTTAAACATTACGTTATTTTGTCTACATCCTTCTAAAATATATACATACAACATTGTTTTTTTTTCATCTGGTTGGAATTCATAGAAAATGTAGAACTGTATGTTAGAACTATATGAATAATTTACCTTTCCATTGGGCGGTATGGAAGTCTTCATTATTCTTGCAACATTAGCAATTGGTAGAAACCGATCCTGTTCTCTTAGCGGTGGATACTGTTTCTCTGTCGTTTCCTCATCCAAGGTGTGCACGGATATAGTATCATCACCATTGTTACCTGTTACAGCTTATGAAAATTATTATTGAGTATCAGTGGAGTTAACAGCCAAAAAATGATGGGAGGGGGGAGGGGGTAATAATGTGAAGCACTTAAGAGGCTTTGTGCATTTAGTGGTATAAAAGAACGACATATTATTATTGAAATAAAAACGAGGAAACGAGTAAGAAAAACTGGACTCCATGGGGTGGGGAACTCTATGACACTTGGACAAACAAACTAGGTGTTTTGAATAATTAGGCTTTGTTTTATCAAATGTTTTGTTGTTAAACTAAATTGTGGCATGAAAATTTGTGAAAATAAAGCTATTTTGCTATTTTATTTTGAGGAAACTCTGTCTACACTATCAAACCTTATGTGAAGTGCCCATATATAGACATGACTATCACTACCACATTGGGCATATCACTACCATTATGTGGGAACATCACACATTTTTGTCACATAAAGTTTGATAGTGTAGTCATAGCTTTATATACCTTCAGCATTCTGGTAGATTCCTGCAGCAGCAGTTGCCAGTGCGTAGTCACCAGAAATTCCAAGAACTTGACTACTATCATTTGATTGTTCAGAAGACTCCATATTGGCTTTCTTCAGTAAAAAAAATAAAAAAAACATTGTATACTTTGTGCTTTCTACATTTAGAGTAGAGCCTAAAAAGGAAGATATAAACTTGGAATATTTCTGTCTGTTTCTTATTGATTATAAATGTGTGCAGAGAAAAAAAAATTGATACAAGACATTTTTCGCAATTTAAAAATCATGCTATACACAATGTACACAAATATTATTACTAGGTAGGCCCACTAAATGCTTGGTTCCCACTGGGGTGCAATGCAAGCGATGGATTATCTAAACTGTTGCTTGTCATTGGTCAACTCTCTTGTGTTGCGCTTATGTGCAAGCTTAATTTATTATTAGGCTTTATTTTACCGAGTAGGTAGGACTATTCTGTTATTCAATTGTCCTACTCAGACTTACAATACAATAATCAGATTATTATTAATAATAATATTATTATAAAAAAAATATATGTTATAATTGATGCTTTAAAATGCATTATTAATAATATATTAAATTATTTATTTAAATTATTATTATTTATATTAATTATTAAAATAAAATGCACAAGATTAAACAAAGATTAGTACACCCGCACATATAGGCCTACGCTGTATTTTTAAATCATAGTTTTGTAGTGAGTCCAGGCCTAGGTACGGTAGCCTCCTACAATTTACAAGGCCTCTAGCCTACAACTACTACTAGGCCTAGGTAGGCCTAGGCCTCAGTCAAAGCCTACTCATTCATTAGGCTAGGTAGTTGGTTGGGCTGCACAGCTACCAACAGGCGGCGGAGAAGGACAAACAAAGAGACATTGCTCAGCTCTTCAAAATGGCGTTGGTATTTTTCCTACAATTAAGGTAAATTCATCAAACAAAAGAAGCAAAATTGATAGTTAAATCCATCCCGCGGACTCTTTAAAACCACAGAAAATAAATCCATAAAACTATTGGTCCAATACTTACAGTCTCTGGGCCTAGAGGACAACACTGGTTGGTTGAGATTCGGCAGTCTTTTCAGGGCTCGATAGGGCCGATAACCAGTAAAAACGCACGGTTTTCTTCGCTGTTCAGTGGTTGGTGAGCTGATGACTTACAATCAAAGATACTATAGCGCCACGAAGTGGCGCAAGATAGGGAACTCCTATCTCTTATACACTGCGCATGAGTGAAATTCCATGGGCAGCCATTCCGGCAAGCAAGTTACGCGATCACATACCCCGGAAGTGTATAATAAACCATTGAACCACATCCACGTGTGACGTGTTATTGTTTGTTCGGGAAGTTTTCTCGTGTTGTATTGGGTAAATTGTAGTGGTAAGTTTTTAGAATATATATTTTTTTGTTAGTAAACATTAACAAAATTATTAAATTGTTGTTTAAATTTAGTTCAGGCAGGCGTTTCTGCGCAATCCGATCTAGGGCCTAGTACTAGTAGTAGTAGGCCTGGGCATATTTAATGCCGAATACTAGGCCTAGTTTAGTTAGTATGATTAATAAAAAAAAGTCTGGGAGGATGAATGATATTGATTGGCGTCTTGATGATAGATGGATCAAACAAGGCTTGGATGGATGGAAGATTAAGAAAAAAACTGAAGCTGTTCGGGAATTAGGAATTTTTAATAAAAATGTACAAGACAATATAGCGTTTTATTAATAATAACATTAACAGAAATAATTAAATGTAATGAAATCAAAAATCGTGAGGATGTTGTTATTGTTGTTAATTTGTCGTTGTCTTGCTTTACATGTTTGTTTGTCTTGTTTTGTTTCTGTTTGTTTAAACTCCAATATGATTACAATTTCTTAACTGGCTACCCGTCACAAGTTTTTTTGGAGGGAAACCTCCAAATGTTATTACTTTCTGGGTGTTGCCTCTTAATTATGTATATTTAAATTGTTATTTTGTTTACTTTGAAATGATAAGAAATAAATGTTATTATGAATGAATGAATTGTTTGTTTTTTTTATTTAATAAATTTAAATTATAAATTTGATCCTCATATTTATTTTGTTCTTCATCTTTATTTGAAAAATATTTAGTTAATTAATGTAAACATTTTTGAATACTTACAATTATTAATAAATAGTATATTGACTTTTGTTTTGAATTTAAAAATGTATAGTATTTTAAAATACTATAATAAGTAATCAAATGATTATGTAACAGTTCGAAAAGTGACCTAATAATTTAATGATATATTTTTCCCTATTTCAGAAAGATATAAGTCTGTCATCATACTGTAAAATTGAGAAGATAGATGATTGAGTGCAAAGTGGTATTTTACACAAGAATTAAATACAAAGGCCAGAACTGATGGACAATTATATTTCAATAGTAATAATAGTTTATATTTTTGATTCTTGAAAAGGAGCAGTATCCTATGGGATTACAAATAAAATCACTATTTTCACACACCTCATACTTTTAAGTGAAAGGAAATAACCAGAATTCAGTTATTATCAGTACTGTTGTTTAGGCCTATTGGCTTCTTTTGTAATACAAGAAATCAAAATAATAGAATTTTCCTTGTATTTAAGAAGGCTAAAACCATACATTCGTAATTTATTTATTGAGTGTATTTAATTATTCCATCATTATTTATTAATATTGTATAAAGTGAGATTTTTCAGTATTTTTATTGCATTTTAATCCTGTCTGTAATATTGAAAGTTGAGCTAATAAAAGTGGGTTGAAAAGAACAAATTATGAATATGAATTTTTAAAATTAATATTTAATACTTTTACTTTTTTGAAATTAAAAAAATGTAACAATTGTTTTTGTATCTAGTAATGTTTGTACAGTATACTACAGTTGTGGCAGATCGTAGTAAAATTCCCCTTGCAATGAAATAACTTTGTAGGCCTGAAGCACACAAAATAGAAAGAGAGGGTCCGAACAGGGGAAAGAACATCCCCCTGCCCATTAATTTTTTTTTTTTTTAAATTAAAAAGACAGTTTTGGACAATATATTTGGCAATTATTACAATTCATCTCCAAAAAAATGCTTCTCTCGCACATAAACTAAGCCATCATCCCAGCCTAGGCCAAACGCGGCCGACCTTGGGCGTGAAGTGCGTAGCATCGCGCTGCGCCCCGCGACACTATTTATAACTATGCCTCAACCGACTGCCTACAAAATTCGTCCTCCATACAGTCAGTGTTTATTCTGTAGCCGTTTGAGGTTGGACAGTGATATACGCATATGTAAGTGTAATATCAAATGGAGTAAATTTATATAATCGAATTTTATATAGATGTTCTTTCATTTTGACGCGAAAGATAAAATAAAGTCGTACTGTTTATCGCGTAGATGTAAATCCTATTTGTTTTCATTGATTTGGTGGCGTGCCGCATTGCCTACTGGGTAATCCGCTTGCCGGAATGGCTGCCCATGGAATTATCATTTTTCGAGCGTCAGTTCCATATCTTGCGCCACTACGTGGCGCTATACGATCTTTGCTTACAATAGCCATTCGCGACTCAGATGACAAGATACACATTATGGCTGACGTCACACTTCCTTTGCCCAATGAGAGAGGTCAGACATATTCGGGAAGTTTTCTCTGATCTTTTTTTCTTATCTCAACACATGATTTCCTCTCATCAATCAATTTATATAATATAATTAAATAAATTAATACAATATTATTTAAAAAATTAATACTGTATTAATTGTTTATGCAATATATTCATATATTAAATTATTATTAATAGCTAAGTATTGAATGATAAACAGGGCTGCAAATTAAGGGGTATTTGGTCGCATTTGCGACCTAATTTTTCTGTTTGCGACTAAAGAAACAGAATAGGTCGCGCATGGCGCGACAAGATCGTCTGCTTGTGCGAGTTGTTTCAAATTGAAGTTAGGTGTGTTTTCCCTATTTCAAACACTGTGTTGTAATTTAATCTCTCTACTACGGAAGGCTCAGGAGTTTCCACTAGTCACCGCCGGCGCAAAGGAGTTAGGTTCATTCAAGCGTACAAAGCCCCTAAACATTTTACACTCGTTGTGATTGGAAGTTCGTCCATTTATTGCATGCTGCCTTACCCAATCACACAAAAGGACACCAAACACACAGCACAGTGTGACGCGCGGACGACACAAACCTCGTGGAAAATCACCTCCGTTTTAAAGAAGGAATATAAAAAAACAATTGTACCGCCGTACACAGAAGTTAGCCAGGGCGGGCGCGGCAGATACAAAGGATTGTCGCCGCGCAGCCATCAGCATTTTTAGGCAGTATAATATATATAATAATATCTATTCATTATATAGATTAAACAGCAGTATTATTTATCGGTAGATTTAATACTTTATTCCAGATTCTGATTATCGAAAATTATATATCAGAGAAAATACCGCAACTTTCCTACGAAGTAGCTTCGTAGATAAAACAGGCTACGTTGTTGGCTTTGTAGGTTACATTGTTTGGCTTCGTTAGTAACCTCAATAAACAACCTCACGATGTTCTTAGTAAGTAACAAGGTGTGAAAATTATTATTTGATGTGTTAATTTTGACTGGCGGAGGAGGACCAATTTGTACATTACTAAGAAATATATAATATAATATTTTTTATTCGTAGATGTTTCATTCGTGTGTTTTTTTACTCTCAGCGGCGAATATAAATTTCCCACAATGTAAACGTAGAGACACGATCCAACACAATGAACTATGCCAACTAATAAAAATAATATAGCGAACGTCCAGTCGATCCAAAAACATATGCAAACAAAAATATCGTAAAAAATTCATTCTAAATATAGTATCAGAACAGGGAGTTGTAAAATAAGACTCCCTGATCAGAACGTTCAATCGGTCGCTCAAAAAGACTGCCGACAGAAGACCGTAATTAATACAGACCTAGTTTTTTGGTCACATGTCATGAAATGCGATACTCTGTGTTTTACCACCGCAAACCTCTCGCGTGGCTACAAAACAGAGTACAGTACTTGTACCTGAATTTTGCGTCACATGAAACGTAATACAGCTCTAAACTGTTCCCACGATTCGCACGTTTTTCCCCTCCAAATTCTGGTCGGGCCTTTTATCGTAATATAATAATTTACAAAGGCCTATGTTAAATCTTCATGGAATATATATTTATTTTGCATATATTTTGTTGGTGTCCTAGCCAAGGTGTTGTTGTTTTTATAATTCGCTAAAAACCAAGGTAGGGTTGAATGGCCGGATTGAATCATGTAGGCCGCCGAAACTCTCTCTGCGTGAGTTGAGGGCCTCGGGGTCCGATGTCGTCTCGTCGGCGGATGTCCTGTCAAATTAGGACAATCGATGTGTAGGGCGGCTACAAAAATTAACGTCTTCTAGGATTTTAATTAGCCAACAATACATGTTTGTTTCCATTGTTCATGCTCCTATTAAAGGCGATGACATTGGTGTATCGACGCATAGATATTATCATAAACAACAATACATCGTAGGCAACGAACAGTACTTTGTAAATTGCAGGATACGTTTAGAGAACAATGACCTACGATCTATTTACGGGTAGGCTACGAAAGGTTACATACAAACCAGTAATTTCTTTCTGTACCGTAAAAAGAATAGATCTTGCGTGAATATAAGTGGCGCATCAGAACCAGTGCCTAAAATGTGCATAACCCAATTTATGAGCTCAGAAATCGATTGAAACAACCTATAATTACTTAAAAATCCCCCCCCCCCCAGCGCGGGGGGGGGGGGGGCTCTCATTTTTATACACTCCCCCCCCCCCCCCCAACTACTAAAAACGGATCTGTGCGGAATGGGGTTTGAGGGAAAGGGGTTAGTTGTCGATGAAAAGGTGCTACTAAAAAAATTGGTGGTGCTACCAAAAATTATTATGAGCCATCATACAAATTTGATAGTGCTACCAAGTAAAAAAGTTAATTTGCAGCCCTGATAAATAAGAAACAACAAATTGTGGAATTATATTTATCCTATTCTTTATTAACTCATACTGACTGAATAATGGATTTGCACAAAATGAGCCACAATATATTAAAAAAATATTTCTTACTGAAATTACAACAGAATAATAACGCAATATTTCATATAAATTACTACACAGGCTTTTGCTAAAGTTTGTCAAAATGTAATAACATTTCTGCTATTATAACGCAATAACATGGGTGTAAAATAGAATTAGATATAAAGTCAAATAAAAAGAAAGGGTAATCAACTCAACAGTTATTTGAAAAATTGAAAGAGGATGCATGAATATGATTCTATTTTCGGCAAGGAATTCAGTGGTAATGAGAAATTATAAAATGCAGTTATCGAGAAATGTGACAATGTGGTTCAAAACATCTCTTTTTCCAGAAATGACTTCTGGCTGCCTTATCTTCAGCTACGGGTTCCATCCCACTCTGAAGCCCTTCAAACTTTATGACAAAAAATTGCGATGGACATGATGTCATACCCCATCCAAGAAAAACATAAAATATCCCATAAAGTTGGACAGTGTAGACAGACCAGCTTTAGAATACTCTACAGTAGTCTCCGAAAACCACAATTTTATTAAATGTCTCAAGGCTTGCAAATTCTTGCGGGTGGGCTAGCCCAATGTGCTAAGTCTTAGGAAAGTTCACTGTACTTAATACAAAACAAAAAAATACTACACATTTATTGATTTAAAATATGAAAATTAGTATTACTATTATCACTAAATTTATAAAGTACAGAACCCTATTAGGGGACACCTTCAGGACAAAGTGTCCCTTTAATAGAGGTTGGCCATGGTGTTGAAACATATCTTTCATCCGCTTGTTCCGCGGAAAAGTGTCCTCTTAATAGAGGTTCTACTGATTATTTTAATATCAATATTATAAAGAAAATCATACAACAACATACAACTGCATTTTCCATAACCACCAAATTGTATAAGACCACGCCCAACATGGTTGAACCAATTTTTGTAAGATTCAATTTTTAAAAGTAAACATCCTTTCTATTTGAATTGAATTAAAACACAATTTTCATGGTTGAAATGTATTTACAAATAAGTATAGTAAAGACTTGTTGTTATAATAACAGAATCTTTCTTTTTCTAATTTTACTATTATGAATATTAAAAATGCTTTTTAATAATACCTGTATATGTTTAATTTCAAATTAGGAGGCGAACAATCAGACAGATATCAAAATTAAATCTTAATTTATTGTATCATATAAATAGACCAATGCTCTGTCTATACTATCAAACTTCATCTTACTTTTTTGAACTAGTTTGATAGTGTAGACAGAGCTTAGCTCAAATTAGAGAATATCTTCTGCTATAATTATAAGAAATCAAATCAAAATCATGTTTTTAATTAAATGTTTAAATATATAATAATACATACAAGGATTTTCATATCAACCCAACAACCGTTTTATACACATTGCAGCTATTAATATTTAGTAAGTATTTATGGTGTACTAAAACATGATACTTTAAAATCCTAAGCCTGAAAAATACGCAAAATGTATTAGGCAAGTTGTGAATTTGCATATTTACAAATCTTGCATTTAATGTTCTCGATTTTAACTTGAATTTTTTATGGTCTAAAAAACACCCCCCTATGTTTACATACGGTCGGTACTGTATCTCTCGCATAATTTGTAAAATATTACATCATGTGGCGCCTGTATTAGCTTAGCGTCTATGATACAGGCAAAACAGACCCATTTTTATGTTCAATTGGCAGATCCAAACCAGTAGTACATAGTTTTTAAAATAAAGTATTATTATTATAAATATGGATTTTTTCAGGCAAAAATTATGTTTCATGCACATTGTATGCATCAAGCTATTGGTAAATAAGTTTGCTACAAAACATACTTATGTAATGACAGGACATATACCTGTCTTATATTTCTTATGCTCTGTTTACTTAATACAAAATATGGCTGTCTGTAAAGGAATTGTAGTATACACTGTACATATACAAACCAAAATGATGTAGTGGGCAATAAGTGAAAAAAGATAAAAATGCCCAAAACACCACAATTGTTTGTGTTGCTTCAATGCTGATTTAAACCTTAGTTAACCAGACTGAACAACCAAGAAATCCAGAGAGTTTGAATCGTGAGGCCCTGGGAGTCTAGGCCTAGAAATGGTCTACCTTTTCTAGGCACGTCCTGGGAGTCTTAGGCCTAGAAATGTCCCACTTTTCTAGGCCCTGGGAGTCTTAGGCCTAGAAATTTCCCACTTTTCTAGGCCCTGGGAGTCTTAGGCCTAGAAACTGTCAGCGATGTACTAGCTGGACGGTCCTGCTTGGTCTGTGTCTTTGTTTTCATGTTTTAATGCTAACCTTTCAATGTCTCCAAGACTAAGATTGCTAAGATCTGAAGAAAATTGCTGCAAATAAAAAGAGTTTTATTATTCATGTGAAGGTAGTGGTACACTTTTTATTATAAATAGGGTTAGGATATTGACACCTCTAAATCTCACCACAATTGAAGAAAAATTCCTAGAAATATTGTTAAAAAACAGGGTCCTTACCAATTTATATTGATGAAGAACCTTTTCGGCATCTTCTTGTGAAAAATGCTTACAAAGTTTTGAACGCAGTTTTTCCCAAAATTCTGTAGATGTTCCTATTTTTGATGTACTTAGTGGGTCATTTTCAGATTCTGGTTTTCTTACCACAAGGTGTATCTTTGTATTGGGACCTATATTGTAGTCATTCAAAGCTGATCCATCTAAAACAAAAACGTATATAAGTATAATTCAGAATACAATAGAAAACTCCTTGGTTGGGACACCTCTATTAATGGAAACATTTCAACAAACGAGGGGAAATATATGTGGCCAATTATTATAATATTATGGCCAACCTGCATTCAGAGGGCAATGGTTATTTAATTAATAACAATAAAATAATTGTCTCAATTTAATTAATTAGGCTATCTGTAAGTTCATTTGAATGTATTATGGATACAACAGACAGAATTATATAATGGTCACATTTTATATAGTGGGTATCACACAGGGGTGCATCATGGTATTCATAATATTATTATTAATAAGGTATGACGTACATCGGACAAATGATGCAGCTCTCCAGGGGTTGTATAGTGGGCCATACAATTGACAAGTACATACCACAATAATAAAAATAAATAGCAAAGTTGTGATTTCAATTCAAATCGGATCAAATACCAACCTGATAAAGTCTTTCCCCTAAAAACTAATCTCTGAAGATGGACAGGAACATCAAGCTCTCTTGCTACCATTCTCTTAACCGATAAAATTGATTCTTGGTTCATTACCTCAAAAGAAAAACATATTATTACATTAGTAGTTTTAACTACTAATACCCAGGCCTAGAAGGCAAGTCTAAGCTAGGCCTAGTAGTAGTACCATCCTCACGCCAGCACCAGCGTCTGCTGGTGGTGATTTAGCTACCAACCCATTCACGGGAAGTGGTCTAAATTAAACGAAATAAACAGGTTAAATATCATATATTTTCAATAAATTAATGTACTTTCAATTCCTATATACTATATACCTCTATTGAACATTCTTTTCTTCCGCCTGGTAGTATTTTTACAGTTAAAATCATCATTAGAAGAAATTCTTCCTTCCCGAACTGGGCCTAGCCTAGTTGCGTACGTGAAATACCGGAATGCGACACACTGAAAAATCGTTCGAATCCACAACAGAAATCAATTTTTATTTTTATCACCTGCTGGCTGAAACCAGACGTTGCCCACAAACATTTTTACATTCATTGTACCCTAAATCTTTATGAGACTTTTATTTTAAGTTAGGAAAAACTGTATTCATATTTATAAATAGTATTACACTATTCTATAACATTTTTGATGAACAGATGCCTTTATTTATACATAATAATTGTGTCAAATTAAAACCAAAGCGTCTGGATAAGCGACTATAAGAGGGAAAATCCCATTATGCTACATATTATTTTTTTGAAAATTTTAATTGATTTTTTAGCATTAAAGTTTAAATATAAAATTAAAGGGGCTATGATATGTGTAACATGATTTATTAAAGATTCTGAAAATCATCAAAACAGACATTAAGTCATTATTAATTTATTCCAAGAAGTTATATAAGAATTGAAAAATAACAAAAGTTGATGGTATGGATGGTATCAATTTAATTATATAAGAATACAAAATGCGCGATTTTAACGAGCTGCGCATTTAAAATTGGATTGAATAAACAAATATGTAGATGATTAAGAATTATTATAATATACAATTGGAATCAAATAAAATATTAAAATATCACTGTTTTGATAGGTGCTTCATACATTTGTTATGCGCGCTTTGAACGATTTGCGCAATTTGAAATTGCGCAAAAAAAATCCTTGCGTAATTTGAATTGAAACATGTGTTTCAAATTGCGCAAGCAACGTATTAAATTGCGCAAGTAATCTGCAAATTGCGCAAGGTTTTTCGACAGATTGTGAAATCATGCACACCCATATTTTTATAGTAATTTCTAAGAATGATTCAAAATTAAAGATAAATATCGCATTTCCTTATTTTAGTAGTGCAAATATTGTTATAAGTTAGCATACCGTCGAAGAACCGACGAAGGAAAACGAAGCGGTGGTGTTCCACCAGGCGGGCACGGCTATACTACTCTAGCCTAGCTAGGGTCTGGACTACTGATACTGACTAGGTTACATGGCCTAGCTTAAACTAATATTAAAAACTTAAAAAGTGAGTATTAAACATTATCTTCATTGAAATGGTCTTATTTATATAATAAAATACTAAATTTTAAACTCCTCTGCCTAGGCCTAGCCTAGCCATGTATGGGAAAATTTACAGTTCGTTTTCAAAATGCGCAAAGGTGTCATATTGCGCAAGAACTATCTTGCGCAATTTACAAATTGTGCAGCGCAATTTAAAATTGCGCAAAGATTTTCTTGCGCCATTTGAAATTGCGCAAAAAAATCCTTGCGCAATTTGAAATTGCGCAAGAATTCTTTGCGCAATTTCAAATTGCGCAAGGATTTTTTTGCGCAATTTCAAGTTGCGCAAATCGCGCATAACACATATATATAGAGGGCGACGTTTACAAACTTACATATTATAGAGGGCGACGTCTACAAATAAACATTCATTCATTATTCATAAAGTTTCTCGGTTCGGTGGTTTTGACTGTTGTTCTCCTCTTATCTCCCCAAATTATAGCAAAATGGGGATTCTTGCTTATTTTATAACTGCTATTCTGTTGCTTGCTTCTCTGTGTTATTTTAACAAAACTGTGCGATTTCATATCAAGAACATTTGTTTTTTATTAATATTTCTAGTGATCGGGTTTGTCGTCTGTGTGAAGAGTTTTACCAGGCCAGGTGATGTTCGCAACATGAAGTGAGTGTTGTTTAGCATTGGTATCATGCGCTAATCTAGGCACCCTGGTCTATTATTATATAATTATAATGCGCGACACTACATTTGGTCCGTGTAATAGGCCTTTTTGGTGTACGTTTGGTTTCTTTTTGGATAGGCCTAGATAATAATCAGACGATGGTTTTGTTTTTTTCCAGGTCAAATGTTAATTACCCTCTCCATGGTTTCTATTTTAAGTACAATTAGTAATAGCATAAAAATGATTAGTGATTGCAGCAGTAGTGCTATAAATTAATTTTAAAGTTTCAGCATACTCCATTAAGTTTACATTTCCCCATTTTATTTTGGTTTAACTAAAATCAAAAAGGTAGTTTAGATTCGTCAAACAACTGTTTTTATCTCGTGCTCATTTCTTATCTTAATCGTTTCCCCTAATATAAATAATAAATATGGCAACAATGACTGGCAAAGTTAGTACTGTATTGCTAAGTCAAATAAATATTTCAAGTCTTCTTTGTTCAGTGATTGTTTTGATAAACTTAAATTCCTTCATGCTCACCTGATGTTAAAAACAAACAAGAACAGCTCTAATAAAAAATATACTATTATTTTAGTGTTTGCTGTTCAAATTATAGATATGGTTTTCCAGATTTTAACTAATTCTATTTCAACTTTATAATAAAAATATATAAAAAATCTTTTACAGTTTATCATATATTGATAGATTCTAATATTCATTAAATACAATGTTTGAAATTTGATTTTTCAGATGGTGGCGATACGCACAACACTTTGTTCGTACTTTTACTCTTTTCAATATGGAAATTAAAAGTGAAAATTTGGAAGTTCTGAACACAGAGGAATCATGTGTTATAGTGAGCAACCATCAAAGCGAAATGGACCAAATGGGTATGTGTAATGTCCTGATATAAGCCCTGTGTATTGTCCTACAATTATTTATAATATAAACACTTTTATACACAATATATTTTATATTTATTACTATTTTTCTGTTAGCTCTTGTTGATGTATGGAACCACATCGGGGGAACCTGTACTATTCTGGCTAAAGAATCCATTAAGTATATGGGTACGCTAGGCCTAGGGTGTCTGTTCAGCGGAGTTGTATTCGTTGATAGAAAAAATAGAGAAAAATCAAGGAAATGTATGCAAGAGGTAGTACGAAGGATGCAAGAGGAAAAGGTTAAAGTTCATTTTTACCATATAAACATTTCATATATTAGATCAGTTAAAAAGCAAACTCCTAATATGGTAGTGATATACCCAAATATAGTTGTGGTATGACATTATCATGTCTATATATGGGCACATATTTTTTTGTCAAATAAAGTTTGATACCTCCTTCTTTTTAGTTGAAACTGTGGTTGTATCCTGAAGGGACTCGAACCATGAACATGGATATTGATATGAGAGAGTTTAAGAAGGGTGCTTTCCATATGGCCATACAAGCTCAGGTAAAAGGTGTTGCTCAAACAAAGAGAAAAAACAACAAATATTAATTATGTAATTTTAGTACAAATCACCAATTATTGAATTATTATTTTTAAGTGAAGTCATAGGTAGTGGTACTATTTTGGCCATGAGAAAAATGAGGATTTGTACCCAGAATTGGTAAGCAAGAACTAATGCTAATGTCCACTAAGCATGTTAGTCACTAAAGCATGTTAACCAACAAGCTTCAGTTCACTAACATTTTGAAAAGTGGTTACTATTAGTTAACCTGTTATTATTCCTTTTGTCTAGGTACCTATTGTTCCTGTGGTGATGTCATGCTACAAACACATGTACAATATAAAAACACAGACATTCAATAAAGGTATTTATACAAGTGTGATGTCATCATGATGGTGATGTTGTCATTAATGACACTGTATGTGAAAAAGTGTGATGTCATTCACCACTCTGTGATGTCATCATTAATGATATGATACTGTATGTGAAAAAGTGTGATGTCATTCACCACTCTGTGATGTCATCATTAATGACACTGTATGTGAAAAAGTGTGATGTCATTCACCACTCTGTGATGTCATCATTAATGACACTGTATGTAAAAAAAGTGTGATGTCATCCACCACTTTGTCCACACAACCACATCCACTTTTAACGATTTAAATCAAAATAATTTACTATTTACACTGCAGTGACAATAAATTTGATTGGACTCCCGGCGTTTGAAACGAAGGGATTGACGGAAGACGACGTCCCGGAGTTAATCCACAAGGTTAGGGAAAGCATGTTGGCCACATACAGGAAAACAGTTCCTGTTGGAATAAACAATGTAGAGAATGAAAGCACGGTATCAAACAGGAAGGCAAATGAGATGAATGGTACCAAAATAATGGAGCGGGAACAGTAAAAAGATGAAAAAATATGGTTTTGCGGGTTTATACTAAGGTATCAGGGGTAATCATTACTATATATGGGAACATCATTCCTAAATATGGAACCTTTTAACCTTATATGGGGCAATTGTACTTAACTAGTGGATATATGAGCACACCTTTTAAAATCTATACATAATGATAATTTCTACTATAATGAACACATCTTGAGTATAAAAATATATGACAGACCAAACTATACATATTATTTTAAGCACAAACAAATAATAATATTGTTTTTAAGTATGAAATAATTTAACACGTTAATTTATTTTTAAATGATTATAAATTCCATTCCATAAACAATTATTTATTAAATGTATTATTATTGCCTAATTTGCTTGCCTTTAAGTTCCGTATGTTTTGCAATACAAATTTAATTCTAACACATAATTTTTTTTTTATGATGTAAATTAATGTTTAATGATGGTGGTGAATAAAATGGTTTAATAACGCAATATAATAACTTAATTTTGATAAGAGTTCTACTAAGCCTTCAAGTTGGAAGCCTTTAAATACAAATTTAGGTTGTTATTAGTATATACTGTACCTTTCTTATTGCTATAGAACTAGTATTAAACTGTTTTGTACTGAGTAATAGTGTAATTAAAAAAGAACTTTTTATTACAAAATGTATACACACGTTTTTTATAGACACAGAATTAAAAAAATCCAGTCTTATTCATATTTAACAATAAAATTAAGTAAAAATGTATGCATACAAATTACATTTCAACTTAATGTTGATCAATATTTTTGGCACACATGGCGTTTCATATGTATATAACTACACATTTGGAGCAAGTCTAACAAATGATCTTTTTTCTATTGAAAGTATCGGTGAAATAATATTTTTAGCACAACCAGTATTATGACATCCAGTATTTAGTAGTAGTATTTTTTTATTGGTATTAAATAGATGATCAAATCTGTAAGTATATCATTTTAAATTTTATGGAATCAGTTATAATAATTTGTAAGTGTATTTTAAAATGTAATGTTAAATATTAAGTTAAGTCAGTATTCCCACAGATCTTTCTGTAACAGATTAATGAACTGTATCTAGGCAAATGCAGTGATACACCAATTAGATGTACTCACATGTGACAAATATCAATGACAACTATGCATTATTTTAATTTTGTACTATATTGAATATGGCTGCCACTGCAACGTGCAATTGTGATTGGTACTAGTAAACAAATTTAGTATGTAACAATGAAGTATTAAAATTTGAACTGATAAAAATGTGTCAAATTCTGTTCTTTTTTTTTCTGTGGAATGATATAATAATTTGTTGTTGTCTTAAACTCTGTCTACTATCAAACTAGTTTGACAAAAAAAGTGTGATGTGCCCAAATATGGTAGTGATATGACATCATGTCCATATAACGGTACGCCACATTTTGTTCATTTTGTTTGATAGTTTAGACTATGGAGCATTGGCAGCAATTCTAGGTACTGTATAAATTGTTCAGTATCAGGCAAATAATGTTAGGTCTGTATAATAGACCATAAGCCAAACTTAACTTTAAGATACAGTTGCCACATGTGGTACATTGTGACACTGTATTATAGAAGTTGCCTATGATACTGGAATAATTATGCCATATGTGGAGATACAGTACAGAGGTGAATTAAAAATAATGACAATACTTGCCTATTATATACTTTGTTAACATCATACATGTAAACAGATTAAATAATTACACAATGTTTCTCGCATATAAAATTTAAATAACAAAATGAATAATACGACATCATTTAATGTTTAAAAAAAAACATAAAATCAATATAAAAAAGACCCAAGATAAAGGAATTGTTTTTGTACTTATGCTGTTAATTGCTAACAAAATAATTCAAATAAACATTAATCTATATACACATCAATTAGTTACAGTTAAATGGTTTACATGGTGCTACGACCATTTTGTCGGAAATAAATTTAATATTCATACCACTAATGAGTTTTATCCAATCAGCAATCAGAACGTCGGTGAGCGACTGTGGTCTTGACGACCTTTGCCATGGAGAGGGCGTTCAAGTTGTGATTGTGAAAACCAATGAAGCGTTAAATGCAACTTTATCAACGTTAGATGGGCGTGTTTGGTAAGCCTAGAAGCTCGACTTTATCATAAGAAATATGGATTTCTACCAATTTTGTTCGATGTTGTTAGCAGTTATTTTGCTAATTATATCCTTGTGTTACGTTTCGAGTACGTTTAAATTCTATGCTAAAAACATTACACTGTTATTTTGGCATGGATTCATCGCGGTGTTTGTCGCGATCGCATCCCTTCCAAACCCTGGCGATCAATCAAATATGAGGTAAGTTCAACATGCTTAGGCTTAAAATAGACTTCTTCTCTATTTAAAGTTTTTAATTAAGCAAACTTTATATATCCCCAATGCCTATTCAATGAGTTGGCATTTCTTTGGGTGGTCAAATTATCTGTTTTTTTAATATATTATCGTCACTAACTTTAGCCAGTTTCGACGATGATTATTAAGTCTCAGGGCCGAATCGTCCCTGAATCATTATTAAAAATCTGTGTCAAGGTCAATATAATACAATAACTAAAAATGAAAGGAATTGCTAATCCTGACAAGTTCTATTCTATTTATACTTGCCTCAAGGATAGATGACAAAAGAACTGTATAATAAATACAAACAAGTATACCGGTAAAATAATTAATAGATATGTAAACAATGAAGTAACCAAGTTTTAATAAATATAAAAAGATATGTAAACAATGAAGTAACCAAGTTTTAATAAATATAAAAATATGTGTAAACAATGAAGTAACCAAGTTTTAATAAATATAAAAATATATGTAAACAATGAAGTAACCAAGTTTTAATAAATATAAAAATATATGTAAACAATGAAGTAACCAAGTTTTAATAAATATAAAAATATATGTAAACAATGAAGTAACCAAGTTTTAATAAATATAAAAATATATGTAAACAATGAAGTAACCAAGTTTTAATAAATATAAAAAGATATGTAAACAATGAAGTAACCAAGTTTTAATAAATATAAAAATATATGTAAACAATGAAGTAACAAAGTTTTCTGCTGTTATTTTATTTATTTATTTATGCTCTACCTTGGTATTGAGCACTCTATCCTAACGGTCTGATAATTTTAACCTGAATAAAATTATATGTATGTGTACAATAATAATAACGTTTAGAATCATTTCTATTTTTTTTTGTAATTGAAATAAACAAAAAAATAATTCATGTAATGTTATTTAATAATTTTGTAAGAAATACTAAACCATTTGTTAAACGGAGTCTATTATTATAATATGGAACATCAAACACTATGAAAATGAATACACAAATTTGACAATATTATGTAACGAGCTCTCCCAAACCCAGATTACACTTCTTCCAAATCAAATGTAAATTCAATGCGTCATTATTTTGTTTATTGTTTTTTACTACAGGTTTTGGAGGATTTTTGTAGATTTTTTCAACACGCATTGGCTGTTTGGAATTAACGTTAAAGTTGAGAATGGAGAGATACTTGAGACAGATAAAGCATGCATTGTCGTTAGTAACCATCAAGATACTATGGATATTGCAGGTATACCAGCACTTGTATTTTTATATTTTTAAATTGTGCATAATTAAAAGAATTTTATCTGGTTGCTTTATTAAAAGATAGTTTTATGTTTCTTTAATTTTACTGTACACACCGAGTCATTTAGGCCAGGAGACTCCCGTATTTTAGATGCGCCTCTGCCCTAACATCGTGCTTCCAGTTTTCCACATTTTCTTGCAGATTACAAAGATAACTGTTGTATATTAAATGTAACAAAAAAGCGGTCATAATTGTTTTATTTATTCATTTTCCGAACGAAAAGTGGATTCCTCCTCACATAGGCACTCCTTATCTGCACTGTTAACCTGAAGAAAACACCACCACCTGTTTTTTTTTTACTTCTTGGCTCTGTAGTAGGATGTATGACCCATTAAATATCTAATCTAATAATTAAACTGTCATGCTTTTTCAGCTTCTGTTGCGTTCTGGCCATCCAGATGTACAATCGTCGCTAAAAAATCTCTACAGTACGCTTTCACGTTTGGAATAGCTAGTATGCTCGCCGGAGCAGTGTTTGTAAAGCGACGACGTGACCCAGTTGAGGCGAAAAAGAATGTTGATAAATGTGTTAACTTAATGAAATATCATAATGTAAGTATGTTTAATATTGATATAAAGTTTGCGGTACAACACCTGAAAACAACTGTTTCTAGACTTTTTGATCAATATACTGTAACCATCCTCAGAAGTGAGAATGAAGTATGTTACATAAAATTATATTATTAAAATATTATAATTATTAAAATATTATAATTATTAACTATTAACTCCATATTTTCTGAATATCTGTCTTGGTACCAGTACAGTAGGTGGAGTGGTCCTGCAATAAAATCCTAACTATACAGTACATATTAGTTAGATGGTAAAATCTCTTTGATTTGACAGCTATCAAGTTGATGAAAGCAATGTTAAAAAACAGCATACTGTACCCAATAATTAATATAACATAAATAAAATATAATCATTTATGACAGATTATTCACATTGAAGAAGAATACCTGAAAAGTAAGTTTATTAAAATGCTTAAATCTAATGATTGCTTTGGTTTTTATTTTTGTTTTGATCCCTTTACAATTCAATTTGTTTATGTGCGCTTTTCAAACCTAAATAGACAAAGTACCGTAATGTTTTTGTGGGTAGTATTGTCTTTCCAGCATTAATATTCTTCTGTATGGATAAAAATACATGTACCACCATCATACTGCAATGTGTCAAGGTCATAGGTCGTGTATGATATCACCGCTAATTCATTATACTTGCTGCTCAATTTCTCAAGATTACAAACTTTTAAACTTTCATTTTTTTCTTTGCTTTAAAATAGCAAATTTTACAATATTTAAAAATATTTTTGTTTCTAGTATTATGTTTTTATTATGTAAAATTTTGTTACAAACTTTCTTGTTAATCTTATTTATTGCTAAACAATTCTTTTACAGAATTTTGATTAATAATATGCATTTAATATATAGTTTTTTGTAGTGTTTGTACTGTATATAGTGCCTTAATATAGAGAATAAATTTATAAGTTATATTTGCTTGCATTGTACATACAATTATTTTCATGACATGTTGTGCAGCTGTTGATTAAAAAATAATTGATTCTACACATGCTCAGTCATAAATGTATTATGAGCATGTGCAGTTGAACGATATGTATGTATAATTGATACTATTGGCAATTATAACACAATAAATAAACAGTGCAGTACAGATGGAAGAAAAGGGCGTTAATAATGTAGATTTTTATAGCGTCATATCCCCATAACCGCAAAAACAATCATCCAAGTCAATTAGGATAACATAAAGCTCTGTCTACACTATCAAACATTATGTGATGATGTCATTGTCACTACCATATCACATTATTTTTGTCAAAACCAGTTTGATAGTGTAGACAGGAGCTTAACGACTTTTGTGATCGAAATCAACTGGAAAAGCCACCCTAAATTAACCAGGGCCATATATATATATTTTTTTTGGCAGGTCAAGATATGGATGTACCCAGAGGGAACGAGATCTGGTAACAACCAGATTGATATGTTACCATTCAAGAAAGGGGCATTCCATATGGCCATTCAAGCTCAGGTATCGTGTTTCAGTAACACATTAAATTTGTCTTATCTGTAATTTCAACATTGTTAGAGTGTACAGTAGACCCCCTATTGAGGGTACACCTTCAGGACCCAACAAATTGTCCCCTTGATATGGGTGACCCCTTATAGGGGTGTCCAAAAGAAGGGATACTGTATAATACTGAATAATAAATGTCAATAAGTTTGTGTCCCGGTACCTATGAGAATTTTATATGCCGTTTATAAAACAATAATTATTAGTCAGATTTCTAGCATAGATACATGCAAATAACTATCAAATTAAAAAGATTATTCTAGTCTTAATTTAAAGATTTCCTTTTTATTTTTAGGTTCCAATTGTACCAGTTGTTTTTTCGTACTACAAACATCAGTACAATACTCAACTACGCAAGTTTGATAAAGGTAAGTAGATTGGAAGACAAACATAGTCGCATGCTATATTATAAATAATTGGTTTACAATATAAAATATATTTGTGGACATCACCTGCAGATCAAAAGTTGTGTACTCAAAATGATGCTTTTCCAACAGTTAGCAAACACAGACTACAGCTAATCAGTTGATATGCAAACAAAGCACCATATTGACACGCGTTGTTTGATCAAGATTTATTCAAATCAAATTCATACAAAATTGTAATTGAATATTACAGTTCAATTCAGTAAGTTGAGTGGCCGAGCGGTTAAGACAGTGAAACCGTAATTACGTAGCCATAACATCGGCAGGGGTTCGAGGCTCACTCACTCCATGGTTCTGGTGGTAGAACGAGTCTTCTCGGATAAGGACTATAAACCGTAGGTACAGTGTACACATCTAGCTCGTGTGCACTTTAAAGAACCTAGTACATCTTTCGAGACGAGTAGGGGGTTACCCCGGTGTATTAGTACATCACAGCCACTGATCACCAACTGGAGGTCGCCCAGTATCAATATAAAACAAACAAAAAACAGTATATTTTCTATCAATCAATTGTCAATTTACAGTGAATAGTATAGCGAGAATTTTGGAACTGATAAAAACAAAGGGAACACTATTTTCTAAATAAAAATTTTCAATTTATAAAAATGGTTATTTTTACAGTGAATATCACGGCAAGAATTTTGGAACCAATAGAAACCAAGGGAATGACGGAAGAAAATCTTGAAACGCTTTTAGAAACGTGCCGAAACAGGATGCTGGAAACTTACTACCAAATCTCCAAGTACTTACCCCCAACAGTACAGAAAAGTCTAAATACGGCACAGAGCAATGGGAAAATTGAACGCAATCAAAATGAGATAACAAGACAAGACGGAATGATTGGGAACGGGGTAGGGAACGGGGTCATGGATGAGGAAGACAGGAGGAAGTTGTGTGAAAGTAGTAGAAAAGGGAGATAAAAGGCTTTAGATTTTATCTCTAGAATTATACATACCAAATAAATTAACTAAAAACGTATTCAAGGAAAAAGAGAAACCTGTGAAATCTGATTTATACCAGGAAAAAAAAAACATACCAAATACATTTTACATGGTCAAGAAGTTTTTAAACACTTTTATATAATTTAAAAAAAAACCACTGGAAATAATGCCAAATATATTCTAAAAATTCTAAATAAATTTTGAAATGAAAGAACTATTGGTTTTACTTAATTGGTTTATTGTATAATTATGTATGGATTATAGATGTAGTTTGAGATGTCAAGAATTACAGTTTTGTTTTATGCTGCTACTAAATTAAAATATTTAAATTGTTGCTGTCTTGCATTAGGTATTATATATTTTGTATTAAAAACATTTGTTTATTTTCTTACTAGGGTGTGCACGGCAAACTATTATTGGTATATTTTATATGAAGGTATAAGGATTCTGAAACTACTAAGAAATATGAAGATATCCTAACTTGATTAAAATATAGCTAATTATTAGTGCATTTCATTTTATATAATTTACAGGGTTAAATAAATGGTTTTTTGTTAATTATTTAAAATAAATTTTTAAAATATTACATTATATTTTCAGATTATCACAGGGAGGATCCATATTGGTTTTTTCATGTGAAAAAGGTTTAATGCTTCCAATACTCATGAACTATTCAAACACCTTCTTAAACTTAATAGTTCAGTACAAGAGTTTCCATAATCTTCATACATTTTAAATTTCTTTTTGTATATAATTTAACAGTTATGTTTATATTTTAGGCTTAGTTATTTACCCAGGTAAGTAAGTGACCTACCCACCAAAGTTAGATATAATTGGCCCTTAAAATCATACGGGTACAAAACTAAGCCTAAATGAAACATAACATAACACTAGTGCATAAAGTGAATAACAGTGCCTTAATTATAATTACCTCAATGTTTAAGAACAAATCAATGTGTGTTTATTTATATTGAAGTAGGTGTTTTTAGTTTAAAATTTAAGTTTTCAAAGCATGATTACTGTATGTCATATATCATGTTTTCATGGTAGACATCGCTGCAAGTTTGATTGTTTTTTTATTTAAAATCATGAATACTATAACATTTTCTATTACAATATTCCAATTGGTGGTCGCCAACAAAAAAATACCTTCCATTCATTTTTGTTCTCTGTACTCATTAAATGATTCTTCCTGAATATATTTAATTTTGATAAAAATAAAGTTTATTTTTTAAGTATTGAAAAAATCATAATGTTGTAAATATGTTTTGGTGATGGAATGTTTATTTAAAATGATTTTTATTTTATATTTTAAGTTATTCAGCATTTGCAGTGAATGATTTAATAAAGAAAACAGAAAACTATAAATGTTTTGACCAATTTGTAAATAGGAACAAAAGGGTACAAGGTATAAGTAAAAGTTCTTTCAAGACGTAATCTGTCTTTGGAACATACTACTCCTAAAAG
Source organism: Antedon mediterranea (assembly GCF_964355755.1). Taxonomy (NCBI): domain Eukaryota; kingdom Metazoa; phylum Echinodermata; class Crinoidea; order Comatulida; family Antedonidae; genus Antedon; species Antedon mediterranea. The sequence continues at coordinate 21,279,619 of NC_092678.1, read as the reverse complement.
CCATGACTAGAGGGATTCAAGAATTGTATTTGTGATGATGACCTAAAATTAAAAACCTGTATAAATATAACCAACTCAGCTGTCACCAATACTCAAACGTGATTCTGCACAGTAAAGAGGGAGATGATGAGCAATGTACACTACATGTATGAACCGTCACTAGAAAGATGCCTAAATGGGTTTGGTATTCATCCTTGAAATGAGCATTCTGTTTATCAATCACAAATCTATATAAAACAACAAAACAATAATTAAGCTCTGTCTACACTATCAAACTTTATGTGACATGATAATGTTATATCACTGTCAAATTTGAGCATATCACTACCGTATTTGGGTACAACACACCTTATTTTGTCAAACTAGTTTGATAGTGTGGACAGAGCTACAGTAGATAAATATAAAATAACTAACTAATAAAACTTCAAAATTTTAGTTTATACTCCAGACGATTTTATGAGTTAAATATCTCTCTTCAATCATAAGGTTATATTTGGTTACCTTGTTTAAATATCAAAATAATTCTGGTTGCTTAACCAATAGCAACAATTTGTGTAACAAACAATTTGTATAATTTAGATGATCATCATTAGTCCGGCTTCCAAGTTGGAAACACACAAGCCTCGCTACCACGTCAAGGTTGATGATCACAGCGAGGACACCTAGGGCAGGTAGCATGTGTAATGATGCTCCTCGAAGGTGGAAAAAACATATAAAACAAAATACATTCATCAAAAATATATAAGGAAACATATACAGTATTATATTTTATTTAAAAAAATGCATTTATCATGAAATACATATAAATTATATAAATTGCAATGCATTATAATTAATTGACCAAGTTGCTTAAGACTAAGTGAGCAAGTTACGATGTTAAGAGACAGATATGGGTATTAAAATGATGTTATAAGAAGGGTGAATATTTTTCACAATATGAAAAGCAAAAGTGGAATGGATATGAGGTAAAAGTTAAGTGATTTTAGGAATGGATTAGAGACAGACATGGGTAAACGATGTGATAGTCACAGCCATTAGATATCAGAAAGGGTGAAGTATGGTGGGGAAAATATTTTGCACAATATAAAGAGCAAAAGTTGAATGGATATGAGGTAAAAGTTAAGTAATTGATAGACTATTATTGTAAGCAAGTTATGGATGGGTTACAGACAGACATGTGTAAATCACATAATCACAACAATTAGATTTCAGAAGGGGTGAAGTATGGTGGGGTAAATATTTTGCACAATATAAAAAGAAAATTGAATGGATGCGGTATAAAAGTGAAGTAATTGACACAAGCCTAATTGTGAGCAGGTTAAAATGTTAGGGATGGGGTTACAGACAGACATGGGTAAATGATATTATAATCACAATTAGATTCTACAGAAGGGGTGAAGTATGGTGGGAAAATATTTTGCACAATATAAAAGAATGGAAAGCAAATGAAAAATAATAGTTAGGAATGGATTAGACAGAGACATGTTAAATGATGTGATAATCACACCAGATTAGATTAAATCCAGTTTAGATTTCAGAAGGGTTGAATTATGGTGGGAAAATTATGGATGCAAGAGAGAGAAGGCAATGAAAAATAAATCTAATTGACACTGAGACTAATAAATAAACAAGTCAATATGTTATAAAACAGATAAATTATGTAATAATCACAGCAATTAGATTTCAGAAGGGGCCGTGGAAGTATGATGGGGAAAATATTTGCACAATTATAATAGAGCAAAAGTTGAATGTATACTAGACAGGGAAGGCAATGAAAAATAAAAGTTGAGTAATTGATACCAAGACAAATAAGTGAGCAAGTTATGAAAACATACACGAGTAAACTGTGAAAATCACAACAATTATATTTTAGAACGGGTGGAAGTATATGATGGGGAAAATATGAACGCGAAGGGACAGGCAATGAAAAATAAAAGCAAAGTAATTGAAACTAAGAATAATAAGTGGGCAAGTTAATAATTATATAAAATTACTGATGTTATAATCACAGCCAGTAGCTGGCAGAAAGGGTGGAAGTATGATGAGTTTACACAACATGATAGAGCATGCGAGGCATGGAAGACAATGAAAAATAAAAGCAAATATTTTGCATAATGTAATAGATAGAAGAAGTTGAATTGATGTGAAGCATGGAATAAATGGAGTGTACAAATAATAGTTAAGTAGTTGACATTTAAAACTAAGTGAGCTAGTCTTAAGAATGGAGGTTTGGTAGTGATTGCATAACAGGAATGACATGGAAACTGATGAGAAGGAAGTGGGATGAACTAAGTGAAGAAGATGGTATGGATGATGGAATTTGCTATAGCATTTGCATGATTGAAAGGTGTCCGTGATTGCAAACAGCATTGATGTGAGAGGATAGAGCATTTGCAATAATGGAAGTCAATAGTTATTACATCAGCATTGACATGGTAACCTAAATTATATATCAGAAGGGGTGGAAGTACAGTATGGTGGGGAAATATTTTGTAAAACATAAGTTGAATGGATGTGAAGCATGAAGGCAATGAAAATGTAGTAATTGACACTAAGAATAATAAGTGAGCAAGATTAAGATGTTAAGAATGGATTAAGCTTGGACTAAGATGTTAAGAATGGATTAAGCTTGGACTAAGACGATGTTAAAAATGGATTAAGCTTGGATTAAGATGTTAAGAATAGATTAAGCTTGGACTAAGATGTTAAAAACGGATTAAGATGTTAAGAATGGATTAAGATGTTAAGAATGGATTAGAGATAGACATGGGTAAATAATCTAATTACATTTCAGAAGGGTGGAAGTATGGTGGAAAAAGTGGTTTGCACAACATGAAGTTGAATGGATGCAAGACAAGGAAGCCAATTAAAAATAAAAGTTATGTAATTAACACTAGTGAGCAAGTTAAGAATTTAGGAATGAATTAGAGACAGACTTGGGTAAATGATGTTATAATTACAGCAATAGGTTTCAGAAGGGGTGGAAGTATAAGTGGGGAAAATATTTTGTCCAACCTTGTTGAATTGATGTGAAGCATGGAAGGCAATGAAAAATAAAAGTTGAGTAATTGATACCAAGACAAATAGTTATAACAAAAGTTATGATGACAGACATGGGTAAACTGTGATAGTCACGACAATTAGATTTTAGAAGGGGAGGAAGTGTGATGGGGAAAATATTTTGCAAATTATAACAGAGCAAAGGTGGAATGGATGCGAGACAGGGAAGGCAATGATTTTGCACAATATAATAGATGGAGGAAGTTGTATTGATGTGAAGCATGGAATAAATAGAATGAACAAAACAAGTTAAGTAGTTAGTTGACATTAAGACTATTTTAAGCATGGAGGATTGTAGGCTATAACAGGAATGACATGGAAAACTGATGAACTAAATGAAGAAGATGGTGCAGATAATGAAATTCATGCATGATTGAAAGGTGTAGTGGGAGTGATTGCAATAATAGAATTGACATTGAAACCTAAAAAAGGATAGGGCATTTGTCCAACAATGGAAATTGACAAAACAGCATGACACCAAGAATAAATTTAGATGCTAAAAAACGGACGTTTTAATCACAGAAGGGGTAGAGTGTGGTGGAGAAAATAATTTGCACAACATAATAGAGTAAGTTGAATGGATGCGAGGCATGGAGGCAATGACTTATAAAAGTTGAGTAATTGACACTAAGAATAATAAGTGAGCAAGTAAAGAATGGATTAGAGACACATATGGGTAAATTATGTAATCACCAATTATATTTCAGAAGGGATGGAAGAAGGAAGTATGATGGGGAAAATATTTTACACAACTTATAGAGCAAAGGTTAAATAGATCTGAAGCATGCAAGGAAATGAAAAATAAAAGTACAGTAATTCCAACTAAGACTAATAAGTGAGCAAGTTAAAGATGTAAAGTAAAAGAGTAACGATGTGATAATCAAAATGTTTGCATAATATCAAAGAGCAAGTAAATGGATGCGAGGCAAAGAAGTTAATGAGGTGGTCAATAAGAGTTAATGAGGTGGTCAATAAGAGTTACGTAGGTGGTCAATAAGAGTTAATGAGGTGGTCAATAAGAGTTACGTAGGTGGTCAATAAGAGTTACGTAGGAGAGTTACGTAGGTGGTCAATAAGAGTTACGTAGGAGAGTTACGTAGGTGGTCAATAAGAGTTACGTAGGTGGTCAATAAGAGTTACGTAGGTGGTCAATAAGAGTTACGTAGGTGGTCAATAAGAGTTACGTAGGTGGTGAATAAGAGTTACGTAGGTGGTGAATAAGAGTTACGTAGGTGGTGAATAAGAGTTACGTAGGTGGTGAATAAGAGTTACGTAGGTGGTGAATAAGAGTTACGTAGGTGGTGAATAAGAGTTACGTAGGTGGTCAATAAGAGTTACGTAGGTGGTAAATAAGAGTTACGTAGGTGGTCAATAAGAGTTACGTAGGTGGTCAATAAGAGTTACGTAGGTGGTCAATAAGAGTTACATAGGTGGTCAATAAGAGTTACGTAATTGACAATAAGAATAATAAGTGAGCAATGTTGAGAATGAATTAGAGGCAGACATGGGTAAATGATGTGATATTAACAGCAATTTTATTTCAGAAGGGGTGAAAGATAGGGAAAATATTTTGCATAACATAAAGTTGAATGGATGCAAGGCAATGAATGAAATGAAAAATACAAATTTAGTAATTGACACTAAAAATAAGTGAGCAAGTTAAGATTTTAAGAATGGATTAGAGACAAGTCAGGGGTGGATTCTCCAGCAATGGAAATTTGGAGTGACTGTTTGACATGGAAACCTAAAGCAGTAAGAAAACTATATCAGAGTTAAATAATTGAAGGACAATAGAGGACTGGAGAGAAGTAGAGGTTAAAATGGGAAATATAGAATTTAGAAACAAAGTTAAAAGATGCAACATTATTGGTCACACTACCTATAAATATATTATACCACCTATAACTTACCTTACAGATATATACTTACTTATACTCGGTTGTAGGCCTATTCCAATGCAATGTGCTCTGTAATCAGCAGCAGTGTATGCAATCAACTCTGAAATTGCAGAATGTTGGTTAGTAGTAACTTACGTGATTGACCTTCCATGTCCAAAAAATACAAACTGTCGTCCAGTAGCAGGTCTTGTTTCTTCTGCTACTTCATCCTCTATGTCCAGTATCCAAGTTCTGCACACATCTCTGGTAGACAGGTTGGTTCAGATAATAATCGGCCAACTCAAAAATTTAAGAATTTTGGTTAGTAGTAAACTTACGTGATTGACCTTCAATGTCCAAAAATACAAACTGTCTTCCAGTAGTAGGTCTTGTTTCTTCTGCTACTCCATCCGCTATGTCCAGTATCCAAGTTCTGCACACATCTCTGAAAGACAGGTTGGTTCAGATATTAATCGGCCAACTCTGAAATTCCAGAATTTCAGTTAGTAGTAAACTTGCGTCATTGACCTCCCATGTCCAAAAATACAAACTGTCTTCCAGTAGTAGGTCTTGTTTCTTCTGCTACTCCATCCTCTATTCCAGTATCCAAGTTCTGCACACACATCTGATAGACAGGTTGATTCAGATATTAATCGGCCAATTCTAAAATTTAAGAATTTTGGTTAGTAGTAAACTTACTTGATTGTCTTTCCATGTCCAAAAATACAAACTGTCTTCCAGTAGTAGGTCTTGTTTCCTCTGCTACAACATCCTCTAAGTCCAGAATCCAAGTTCTGCACATATCTCTGATAGACAGGTTGGTCCGGATATTAATCGGCCAACTCTGAAATTGCAGAATGTTGGTTAAACTTGGTGCTGCATCAACTGTATCTCCCTATGAGTAAATTCTGTTTTATCTTCGATTCCAACCAATAGTCCCGCACATATAATAAAGTATGATAGGCTGTTCCAGTATGCACTGCTATTCCTAGCAACTCTGAAAAATAGTGCTTAAGAAGAACAATAGTTAGCCTACAGATACAGAACATATATTATTTTAAACCTTTGACTTTTTGCACTCAAATCTAATTGAGCTACAAACACAACAGCAAGAAAATTTACTACACAAAACTATAATACCACCTTAAACATTATTGAATAAAATAAATTAACCAAAAACATGAATTTAAATGCATTGAAACTTTACCTTTTATTTCTTAGCTGCACTTAAATTTAACTTGGCAACATTCATAAAAAAAAGTTACTACACCAAGGTAATGCCAACTTACAATTATGTAAAATAAATTTGCAACAAAAACCTGAATTTAAATGCATTAAAACTTTTACATTTAAAACCTGTAACTCCTAATCAACACTTAATTTTAACTTAGCTACACATATACTACCAAAATAATATCTCCTTAAAATTATATAAAATAAACTTAAAACAAATAAAATGATTTGAAATGCATTGAAACTTTTACCTTAAATCTGAAACTTCTTATCAACAATATAACTTAGCTACACACCTACCTGCGGGAAAACGTATACAAACTTACACATTATATAAAATAATAAAAGAATAAAACCAATTGATATGCATTTAAACTTACCTTAAACATATACCTTAATTCTTAACTACAATCTAAACTTAGCTAAACTTACATTTAATTTAGCTACACACACACACACACCTGCAGGAAAAATATATACCAAGATAATAACAACTTACCCATCATATACAATATTAAAAGAATAAAACCAATTGATATACATTTGAACTTACTTTAAACATATACCTTCTTAACTACAATTAATTTGAACTTAGCTAAGAACTTGCATTTAACATAGATACACACATACAGTACTTGCAGAAAAACTATATACCAAGATAATACCAACTTACAAATTATATAAAATAGTATAAGAATAACACCAATTGATATGCATTTAAACCATATACCCTCTTAACTACAATTTAATATGAAACTTAAACAAAAACTTGAACACTTACATTTACCTGCATGAAGATAATACCAACTTACAAATTATATAAAATAGTATAAGAATAACACCAATTGATATGCATTTAAACCATATACCCTCTTAACTACAATTTAATATGAAACTTAAACAAAAACTTGAACACTTACATGAAGATAATACCAGGGAGTTATATTGAATTGTAAAATAATAAAACCAATTGATATGCATTTAAACATATTTTCTATACCTTAACAGAATTAATCTGAACTTATAGCTAAACTTACATGTAACTCATAACATGTCTAAAGAAAACCTATATACCAAGATAATACCAACTTACACATTATATAATAATATAATAAAAGAATAATAGCACCAATTAATATGCATTTAAACTTACCCTATACATATACCATCTTAACTACAATTATTCTGAACTTCGCTACACTTATACCTGCAGGAAAACTTATACCAAGATAATACCAACTTACATATTATATAAAATAATAAAAGAATAACACCAATTTATATGCATTTAACCTTAAATTAAACATATACCTTCTTAACAATAATAAATTTGAACTTAATAGCTAAACTTACATTTAACTAAGCTACACATGTACCTGAAAAATACCACCTTACAAAAAAAAAAAAATAATAAAACCAATTGATATACAGTTAAACTTACCTTAAACATAATACCTTAATTCTCAACTACAATTAATCTGAACTTACTTCTTAGCTACACACATACCTGCAGGAAAACTTACCAAACAAAGATAATACTACCTTACAAATTGTGTAAAATAATAAAAGAATAAAACCAATTGATATACAGTTAAACTTACCTTCTTAACTATAATTAATCTGAAATTTAACTTAGCTACACACCTAACTGCAGAGAAAATATATACCAAGAAAATACCAATTGAAACTCGCATTTAAATTAGCTACAGACACACTATAGGAAAACTAATATACTAAGATAATCCATCCTTACACATTAAATATAAAATATGCTCAAAACAAATAAAATTAATTGAAATACATTTAAACTTACCTAACTAAAAGCTTTACTTTCTTAGCTACAATACATTTAAATTACTCAAGGAAAAAAGTATCATACCAAAACCAACATACATATTACAGGTCTATAACATGTAATAATTTACCAAGAGTAAAAATAAAATTCATCATTCTTCATCTAGATCCATTTAGCACTTCCTACCTGCTATTTCAACAGCTTTTCACAAGACCATTTCATCTGATCTGTAAACAAAAATTGTTGTACATACCCATTTAAGGTGGCATAACTGTGTTTAGTTAAAACAGCTTTGCATCAGCACTTGAAACAGATCTGAAAGAGTAGAGAAGAGAATTAAGTTGTGTGTGTGTAGGCCTACCGATGAAGTTGTTTACCTGTGACTTCAATTGTCTCATGCATTAATACCTTCATAGGAGCAAGATCTGAAAAGAGTAATTGAGAAGTGATATAGTTATTCATACATATATTCATGATACAATTAATTTAATTTATCACAACATATACATAAGAAAATGTCATGATTCAGAACATCATCTTCTGACATCAATTGGTAGACTTGCTGTTAAGGTTGACGTCATGAATCTTCTTGGTGTAGACTTGCTGTTAGTTGACGTCAATCTTCTTGGTGTAGACTTGCTGTTCGTGTTGATGTCAATCATCTTGGTGTAGACTAGCTGTTAAGGTTGATGTCATGAATCTTCTTGGTGTAGACTTGCTGTTAGTGTTGACGTCAATCATCTTGGTGTAGACTTGCTGTTAAGGTTGAAGTAATGAATCTTCTTGGTGTAGACTTGCTGTTAGTGTTGACATCAATCATCTTGGTGTAGACTTGCTGTTAAGGTTGACGTCATGAATCTTCTTGGTGTAGACTTGCTGTTAGTGTTGACGTTAATCATTTTGGTGTAGACTTGCTGTTAAGGTTGACATCAATCTTCTTGGTGTAGACTTGCTGTTAGTGTTGACGTCAATCGTCTTGGTGTAGACTTGCTGTGAAGGTTGACGTCAATCATCTTGATGTAGACTTTCTGTTAGGGTTGACGTCATCGTCTTCATGTGGAATTAATGTTATGTGTGACATAAAACGATTTTGAAATAGGAGGGATGGGATGAGGACTGGTGGAAAATGGTGGAATTAAGACTGAATGTAACCTACATTTTTTTGCATTGTAATTTGATGTCTATCTTCTTCATTTACACTTTAAGTAGACATCACTTGTCTTCATGTAGACTTGCTGTAAAGAGATTGAAGAAACCTAAACCCACCTTTTGTACAGTACATCAGAGAAAGCAATTAAAAGAGGTCAAGATTTAAAAAAGACAAGAGAGTCAGTGCTATTGCAAAAGCAAGAATGTTGTGCTAAAGCATAACAAACTTTGAAAAAAGCAACTGGATGGAAATGTTGCACACTAAGGACAATTTGGAAGGGGGAAGGGACAGGGTTTAAAAATGGTGAAATAAGTGCTGAACATGTAACCAAAGTTTGACATCAATCGTCTTGGTGTAGACTTGCTGTTAAGGTTGACGTCATTCGTCTTGGTGTAGATTTGCTGTTAAGGTTGACGTCAATCGTCTTGGTGTAGACTTGCTGTTAACGCTGGCGGGGTCAGACTTCCAATGGCTGGGTCAGACTTCCAACGGCTGTGTCAGACTTCCAATGGCTGTGTCAGACTTCCAATGGCTGTGTCAGACTTCCATGGCGGTGTCAGAATTCCAATGGCTTTGTCTGGCTCCCAATAGCTGGGTCAGACTTCCCATGGCTTTGTCAGACTTCCAATGGCTGTGTCAGACTTCCAATGGCTGTGTCAGACTTCCAATGGCTTTGTCAGACTTCCAATGGCTTTGTCAAACTTCCAATGGTTGCGTCAGACTTCCAATGGCTGTGTCAGACTTCCAATGGCTGGGTCAGATTTCCAACAGCTGTGTCAACCTCGTCTTCATGTAGACTTTCTGTTCAGATTAACATCATTCTTCTGTATGTGGAATTGATGTTATGTGTGAAGTAAAACAACATTTTGTACGATTTTGAACTACGAGGGATGGGATGAGGACTTACAAATGGTGGAATTCAGACTGAATGTAACCTAAATTAAATGTTTTATCTTTTGCACTGCAATTTGACATATATCTTCTTTATGTAGACTTTAATTTGACATCACTTGTTTTCATATAGACTTGCTGTAAAGAGATTGAAGAAACCTAAACCAACCTTTTGTACAGTACATCAGAGAAAGCAATTTAAAGAGGTCAAGATTTTAAAAAAGACAAGAGAGTCAGTGCTATTGCAAAAGCAAGAATGTTGCGCTAAAGCATAACAAACTTTGAAAAAAGCAACTGGATGTAAATGTTGCACACTAAGGACAATTTGGAAGGGGGAAGGGACAGGGTTTAAAAATGGTGAAATTAAGTGCTAAACGTAACCACAGTTTGACATCGTTCGTTTTGGTGTAGACTTGCTGTTAAGGTTGACGTCAATCGTCTTCATGTAGACTTGTTAGGTTGATGTGAATCATCTTGATGTAGACTTGCTGTTAAGGTTGACGTCAATCTTGGTGTAGTCTTGCTGTTAGGGTTGACGTCATTGTCTTCATGTGGAATTGATGTTATGTGTGACGTAAAACAACATTTTGTACGATTTTGAAATAGGAGGGATGGGATGAGGACTTACAAATGGTGGAATTCAGACTGAATGTAACCTAAATTAAATGTTTTATCTTTTGCACTGAAATTTGACATCTTCTTCATGTAGACTTTAATTTGACATCACTATCATCATGTAGACTTGCTGTAAAGAGATTGAAGAAACCTAAACCAACCTTTTGTACAGTAGATCAGAGAAAGCAATTAAAAGAGGTCAAGTTTGTAAAAAAGACAAGAGAGTCAGTGCTATTGCAAAAGCAAGAATGGCGTGCTAAAGCATAACAAACTGTGAAAAAAGCAACTGGATGGAAATGTTGCACACTAAGGACAATTTGGAAGGAAGAAGGGACAGGGTTTAAAAATGGTGAAATAAGTGCTGAACGTAACCAAAGTTTGACGTCAATTGTCTTGGTGTAGACTTGCTGTTAAGGTTGACATCTAACTTCTTGGTGTAGACTTGCTGTTAAGGTTGACGTCAATCGTCTTTGTGTAGACTGGCTGTTACGGTTGATGTCAATCTTCTTGGTGTAGACTTGCTGTTAAGGTTGATTTCTAACAATTCTTGGTGTAGACTTGCTATTAAGTTTGACGTCAATCGTCTTGATGTACACTTGCTGTTAAGTTTGACGTCAATCGTCTTGATGTAGACTTGCTGTTAAGTTTGACGTCAATCTTGGTGTAGACTTGCTGTTAAGGTTGACGTCAATCTTCTTGGTGTAAATTTGCTTTCAAGGTTGACATCAATCGTCTTTGTGTAAACTTGCTGTGAAGATTGACATCAATCTTCTTGGTGTAGACTTGCTGTTAAGGTTGACGTCAATTGTCTTGGTGTAGACTTGCTGTTAAGGTTGACGTCAATCGTCTATGTGTAAACTTGCTGTTAAGGTTGACATCTATTGTCTTGGTGTAGATTTGCTGTTAAGGTTGACATCAATCTTCTTGGTGTAGACTTGATGTTAAGGTTGACGTCAATCGTCTTGATGTAGACTTGCTTTTAAGGTTGCCATCAATCTTCTTGGTGTAGACTTGCTGTTAAGGTTGACGTCAATCGTCTTGATGTAGACTTGCTTTTAAGGTTGACATCAATCTTCTTGGTGTAGACTTGCTGTTAAGTTTGACATCAATCGTCTTGGTGTAGACTTGCTTATATGGTTGACGTCAATCTTGGTGTAGACTTGCTGTTATGGTTGAAGTCATTCGTCTTCATGTAGACTTGCTGTTAAGATTGATACCTTCAATATACCTTCATAGAAGCAAGATCTGAAAAGAGTAATTCACAAGTTAAATAGTTATTCATATGTCGATACAATTAATTTAATTAATCAAAATTCGTCTTGGTGTAGACTTGCTGTTAAGGTTGACATCTATTGTCTTGGTGTAGATTTGCTGTTAAGATTGACATCTATTGTCTTGGTGTAGACTTGCTGTTAATGTTGACGTCATGAATCTTCTCTGTGTAGACTTGTTAAGTTAATATTCTTCATGTAGACTTTCTGTTTAGGTTGACATCATTTTTCTTCTTGTGGAATTGATGTTATGTGTGATGTAAAACATTTTGTACGATTTTGAAATAGGAGGGATGGGATGAGGACTTAAAAATGGTGGAATTAAGACTGAATGTAACCTAAATTAAATGTCTTATATTTTGCATCTTCTTTGTGTAGACTTCAATTTGAAATCACTTGTTTTCATGTAGACTTGCTGTAAGGAGATTGAAGAAACCTAAACCAACCTTTTGTACAGTACATCAGAGACAGCAATTAAAAGAGGTCAAGATTTTAAAAAGAGAAGAGAGTCAGTGCTATTGCAAAAGCAAGAATGTTGCGCTAAAGCATAACAAACTTTGAAAAAAGCAACTAGATGGAAATGTTGCACACTAAAGACAATTTGGAAGGGGGAAGGGACAGGGTTTAAAAATGGTGAAATTAAGTGCTAAACGTAACAACAGTTTGACATCGTTCGTTTTGGTGTAGACTTGCTGTTAAGGTTGACGTCAATCGTCTTCATGTAGACTTGTTAGGTTGATGTGAATCATCTTGATGTAGACTTGCTGTTAAGGTTGACGTCAATCTTGGTGTAGTCTTGCTGTTAGGGTTGACGTCATTGTCTTCATGTGGAATTGATGTTATGTGTGACTTAAAACAACATTTTGTACGATTTTGAAATAGGAGGGATGGGATGAGGACTTACAAATGGTGGAATTCAGACTGAATGTAACCTAAATTAAATGTTTTATCTTTTGCACTGCAATTTCACATATATCTTCTTCATGTAGACTTTAATTTGACATCACTATCATGTAGACTTGCTGTAAAAAGATTGAAGAAACCTAAACCAACCTCAAAGAACTACTTATATCATTATACGAATCGAAACCAGAAGAAATGTTTTCATTACTAAATCAACCTTTTGTACAGTACATCAGAGAAAGCAATTAAAAGAGGTCAAGTTTTTAAAAAAGACAAGAGAGTCAGTGCTATTGCAAAAGGAGGAATGGCATGCTAAAGCATAACAAACTTTGAAAAAAGCAACTGGATGGAAATGTTGCACACTAAGGACAATTTGGAAGGAAGAAGGGACAGGGTTTAAAAATGATGAAATAAGTGCTGAATATAACCAAAGTTTGACGTCAATCTTCTTGGTGTAGACTTGTTGTCATGGTTGATGTCTATCGTTTGGTGTTGACTTGCTGTTAAAGCTGGCGTCAATCATCTTGATGTAGACTTGCTGTTAACGTTGGCGGGGTCAGACTTCTAATGGCTGTGTCAGACTTCCAATGGCTGGGTCAGATTTCCAACAGCTGTGTCAACCTCGTCTTCATGTAGACTTTCTGTTCAGATTAACATCATTCTTCTGTATGTGGAATTGATGTTATGTGTGAAGTAAAACAACATTTTGTACGATTTTGAACTACGAGGGATGGGATGAGGACTTACAAATGGTGGAATTCAGACTGAATGTAACCTAAATTAAATGTTTTATCTTTTGCACTGCAATTTGACATATATCTTCTTTATGTAGACTTTAATTTGACATCACTTGTTTTCATATAGACTTGCTGTAAAGAGATTGAAGAAACCTAAACCAACCTTTTGTACAGTACATCAGAGAAAGCAATTTAAAGAGGTCAAGATTTTAAAAAAGACAAGAGAGTCAGTGCTATTGCAAAAGCAAGAATGTTGCGCTAAAGCATAACAAACTTTGAAAAAAGCAACTGGATGTAAATGTTGCACACTAAGGACAATTTGGAAGGGGGAAGGGACAGGGTTTAAAAATGGTGAAATTAAGTGCTAAACGTAACCACAGTTTGACATCGTTCGTTTTGGTGTAGACTTGCTGTTAAGGTTGACGTCAATCGTCTTCATGTAGACTTGTTAGGTTGATGTGAATCATCTTGATGTAGACTTGCTGTTAAGGTTGACGTCAATCTTGGTGTAGTCTTGCTGTTAGGGTTGACGTCATTGTCTTCATGTGGAATTGATGTTATGTGTGACGTAAAACAACATTTTGTACGATTTTGAAATAGGAGGGATGGGATGAGGACTTACAAATGGTGGAATTCAGACTGAATGTAACCTAAATTAAATGTTTTATCTTTTGCACTGAAATTTGACATCTTCTTCATGTAGACTTTAATTTGACATCACTATCATCATGTAGACTTGCTGTAAAGAGATTGAAGAAACCTAAACCAACCTTTTGTACAGTAGATCAGAGAAAGCAATTAAAAGAGGTCAAGTTTGTAAAAAAGACAAGAGAGTCAGTGCTATTGCAAAAGCAAGAATGGCGTGCTAAAGCATAACAAACTGTGAAAAAAGCAACTGGATGGAAATGTTGCACACTAAGGACAATTTGGAAGGAAGAAGGGACAGGGTTTAAAAATGGTGAAATAAGTGCTGAACGTAACCAAAGTTTGACGTCAATTGTCTTGGTGTAGACTTGCTGTTAAGGTTGACATCTAACTTCTTGGTGTAGACTTGCTGTTAAGGTTGACGTCAATCGTCTTTGTGTAGACTGGCTGTTACGGTTGATGTCAATCTTCTTGGTGTAGACTTGCTGTTAAGGTTGATTTCTAACAATTCTTGGTGTAGACTTGCTATTAAGTTTGACGTTAATCGTCTTGATGTACACTTGCTGTTAAGTTTGACGTCAATCGTCTTGATGTAGACTTGCTGTTAAGTTTGACGTCAATCTTGGTGCAGACTTGCTGTTAAGGTTGACGTCAATCTTCTTGGTGTAAATTTGCTTTCAAGGTTGACATCAATCGTCTTTGTGTAAACTTGCTGTGAAGATTGACATCAATCTTCTTGGTGTAGACTTGCTGTTAAGGTTGACGTCAATTGTCTTGGTGTAGACTTGCTGTTAAGGTTGACGTCAATCGTCTATGTGTAAACTTGCTGTTAAGGTTGACATCTATTGTCTTGGTGTAGATTTGCTGTTAAGGTTGACATCAATCTTCTTGGTGTAGACTTGATGTTAAGGTTGACGTCAATCGTCTTGATGTAGACTTGCTTTTAAGGTTGCCATCAATCTTCTTGGTGTAGACTTGCTGTTAAGGTTGACGTCAATCGTCTTGATGTAGACTTGCTTTTAAGGTTGACATCAATCTTCTTGGTGTAGACTTGCTGTTAAGTTTGACATCAATCGTCTTGGTGTAGACTTGCTTATATGGTTGACGTCAATCTTGGTGTAGACTTGCTGTTATGGTTGAAGTCATTCGTCTTCATGTAGACTTGCTGTTAAGATTGATACCTTCAATATACCTTCATAGAAGCAAGATCTGAAAAGAGTAATTCACAAGTTAAATAGTTATTCATATGTCGATACAATTAATTTAATTAATCAAAATTCGTCTTGGTGTAGACTTGCTGTTAAGGTTGACATCTATTGTCTTGGTGTAGATTTGCTGTTAATGTTGACGTCATGAATCTTCTCTGTGTAGACTTGTTAAGTTAATATTCTTCATGTAGACTTTCTGTTTAGGTTGACATCATTTTTCTTCTTGTGGAATTGATGTTATGTGTGATGTAAAACATTTTGTACGATTTTGAAATAGGAGGGATGGGATGAGGACTTAAAAATGGTGGAATTAAGACTGAATGTAACCTAAATTAAATGTCTTATATTTTGCATCTTCTTTGTGTAGACTTCAATTTGAAATCACTTGTTTTCATGTAGACTTGCTGTAAGGAGATTGAAGAAACCTAAACCAACCTTTTGTACAGTACATCAGAGACAGCAATTAAAAGAGGTCAAGATTTTAAAAAAGAGAAGAGAGTCAGTGCTATTGCAAAAGCAAGAATGTTGCGCTAAAGCATAACAAACTTTGAAAAAAGCAACTAGATGGAAATGTTGCACACTAAGGACAATTTGGAAGGGGGAAGGGACAGGGTTTAAAAATGGTGAAATTAAGTGCTAAACGTAACAACAGTTTGACATCGTTCGTTTTGGTGTAGACTTGCTGTTAAGGTTGACGTCAATCGTCTTCATGTAGACTTGTTAGGTTGATGTGAATCATCTTGATGTAGACTTGCTGTTAAGGTTGACGTCAATCTTGGTGTAGTCTTGCTGTTAGGGTTGACGTCATTGTCTTCATGTGGAATTGATGTTATGTGTGACTTAAAACAACATTTTGTACGATTTTGAAATAGGAGGGATGGGATGAGGACTTACAAATGGTGGAATTCAGACTGAATGTAACCTAAATTAAATGTTTTATCTTTTGCACTGCAATTTCACATATATCTTCTTCATGTAGACTTTAATTTGACATCACTATCATGTAGACTTGCTGTAAAGAGATTGAAGAAACCTAAACCAACCTCAAAGAACTACTTATATCATTATACGAATCGAAACCAGAAGAAATGTTTTCATTACTAAATCAACCTTTTGTACAGTACATCAGAGAAAGCAATTAAAAGAGGTCAAGTTTTTAAAAAAGACAAGAGAGTCAGTGCTATTGCAAAAGGAGGAATGGCATGCTAAAGCATAACAAACTTTGAAAAAAGCAACTGGATGGAAATGTTGCACACTAAGGACAATTTGGAAGGAAGAAGGGACAGGGTTTAAAAATGATGAAATAAGTGCTGAATATAACCAAAGTTTGACGTCAATCTTCTTGGTGTAGACTTGTTGTCATGGTTGATGTTTATCGTTTGGTGTTGACTTGCTGTTAAAGCTGGCGTCAATCATCTTGATGTAGACTTGCTGTTAACGTTGGCGGGGTCAGACTTCTAATGGCGGGTCAGACTTCCAACGGCTGTGTCAGACTTCCAATGGCTGTCAGACTTCCAATGGCTGTGTCAGACTTCCAATGGCTGTGTCAGACTTCCATGGCTGTGTCAGACTTCCAATGGCTGTGTCAGACTTCCAATGGCTGTGTCAGACTTCCAATGGCTTTGTCTGACTCCCAATGGCTTTGTCTGACTCCCAATGGCTTTGTCTGACTCCCAATAGCTGGGTCAGACTTTCCATGGCTTTGTCAGACTTTCCATGGCTTTGTCAGACTTCCAATGGCTGTGTCAGACTTCCAATGGCTTTGTCAGACTTCCAATGGCTGCGTCAGACTTCCAATGGCTGCGTCAGACTTCCAATGGCTGTGTCAGACTTCCAATGGCTGTGTCAGACTTCCAATGGCTGGGTCAGACTTCCAACAGCTGTGTCAACCTCGTCTTCATGTAGACTTTCTGTTCAGATTGACATCATTCTTCTGTATGTGGAATTGATGTTATGTGTGAAGTAAAACAACATTTTGTACGATTTTGAACTACGAGGGATGGGATGAGGACTTACAAATGGTGGAATTAAGACTGAATGTAACCTAAATTAAATGTTTTATCTTTTGCACTGCAATTTGACATATATCTTCTTCATGTAGACTTTAATTTGACATCACTTGTTTTCATATAGACTTGCTGTAAAGAGATTGAAGAAACCTAAAATCACCTTTTGTACAGTACATCAGAGAAAGCAATTTAAAGAGGTCAAGATTTAAAAAAAACAAGAAATTCCGTGCTATTGCAAAAGCAAGAATGGCGTGCTAAAGCATAACAAACTTTAAAAGAGCAACTGGATGGAAATGTTGCACACTAAGGACAATTTGGAAGGAAGAAAGGACAGGGTTTAAAAATGATGAAATAAGTGCTGAACGTAACCAAAGTTTGACGTCAATTGTCTTGGTGTAGACTTGCTGTTAAGGTTAATGTCAATCGTCTTGGTGTAGACTTGCTGTTAAGGTTGACGTCATTCGTCTTCATGTGGACTTGCTGTTAAGGTTGACATCAATCGTCTTGATGTAGACTTGCTGTTAAGGTTGACTACAATTGCCTTGATGTACATGAACTTGGGGCAAAGAGACCGAAGAAACCTGTGACTCATCTTTTGTACATCATAGAATAAGAAAAAAAATAAGACAAAATTGTCGGTGCTGTTGCAAAATTAAGAATGCTTCGCTAAAGCACAAACTCTGAAAAAAGCAGCTGCATGGAAACATTGCACAATAAGGACGATTTTGAAATTAAAGGGAGGGGATAGAGCTTAAACATTCTGAAAGTTCTGAATGTAACGCAAGTGTCCTATCTTTCATCATGTAAACTTGCTGTTAAGGTTGACATCAATCGTCTTGGTGTAGACTTGCTGTTAAGGTTGATGTCAATTTTCTTGGTGTAGACTTTCTGTTTAGTTGACATAATTCGTCTTCATCTGGAATTGATGCTCTGTGTGATGTATGCAACATTTTGTACGATTTAGAAATAGGAGGGATGGTATGAGGACCTAAAAATGGTGGAATTAAGACTGAATGTAACCTAAATTAAATGTCTTATATTTTGCATCTTCTTCGTGTAGACTATAATTTGAAATCACTTGTTTTCATGTAGACTTGCTGTAAGGAGATTGAAGAAACCTAAACCAACCTTTTGTACAGTACATCAGAGAAAGCAATTAAAAGAGTTCAAGATTTTAAAAAAGACAAGGGAGTCAGTGCTATTGCAAAAACAAGAATGTTGTGCTAAACAAACTGTGAAAAAAGCAACTGGATAGAAATGTTGCACAAGGAAAATTTGGAAGTGGGAAAGGACAGCATTTAAAAATGGTGAAATTAAGTGCTGAACATAACCAAAGTTTGACATCAATCGTCTTGGTGTAGACTTGCTGTTAAGATTGACATCAATCATCTTGGTGTAGACTTGCTGTTTAAGGTTGACGTCAATCGTCTTGGTGTAGACTTGCTGTTAAGGTTGACGTCAATCGTCTTGATGTAGACTTGCTTTTAAGGTTGACATCAATCTTCTTGGTGTAGACTTGCTGTTAAGGTTGACATCTATTGTCTTGGTGTAGACTTGCTGTTAAGGTTGACATCTATTGTCTTGGTGTAGATTTGCTGTTAAGGTTGACATCTATTGTCTTGGTGTAGACTTGCTGTTAAGGTTGACGTCAATCGTCTTGGTGTAGACTTGCTGTTAAGGTTGACGTCAATCGTCTTGATGTAGACTTGCTTTTAAGGTTGACATCAATCTTCTTGGTGTAGACTTGCTGTTAAGGTTGACGTCAATCGTCGTTGTGTAGACTTGCTGTTAAGGTTGACATCTATTGTCTTGGTGTAGATTTGCTGTTAAGGTTGACGTCAATCTTCTTGGTGTAGACTTGCTGTTAAGGTTGACGTCAATCGTCTTGATGTAAACTTGCTTTTAAGGTTGCCATCAATCTTCTTGGTGTAGACTTGCTGTTAAGGTTGACATCAATTTCTTGGTGTAGACTTGCTGTTATGGTTGACATCAATCTTGGTGTAGACTTGCTGTTATGGTTGAAGTCATTCGTCTTCATGTTGACTTGTCGTTAAGATTGATACCTTCAATATACCTTCATAGAAGCAAGATCTGAAAAGAGTAATCACAAGTTAAATATATATTCATATGTCGATACAATTAATTTAATTAATCAAAATTCGTCTTCGTGTAGACTTGCTGTTAAGGTTGACATCTATTGTCTTGGTGTAGATTTGCTGTTAAGGTTGACATCTATTGTCTTGGTGTAGACTTGCTGTTAAAGTTGACATCATGAATCTTCTCAGTGTAGACTTGTTAAGTTAATATTCTTCATGTAGACTTTCTGTTTAGGTTGACATCATTCGTCTTCATGTGGAATTGATGTTATGTGTGATGTAAAACATTTTGTACGATTTTGAAATAGGAGGGATGGCATGAGGACTTAAAAATGGTGGAATTAAGAATGAATGTAACCTAAATTAAATGTCTTATATTTTGCATCTTCTTCGTGTAGACTTCAATTTGAAATCAATTGTTTTCATGTAGACTTGCTGTAAGGAGATTGAAGAAACCTAAACCAACCTTTTGTACAGTACATCAGAAAAAGCAATTAAAAGAGGTCAAGATTTTAAAAAAGAGAGTCAGTGCTATTGCAAAGGCAAGAATGTTGCGCTAAAGCATAATAAACTT
The DNA here is from genome assembly GCF_964355755.1 of Antedon mediterranea. NCBI lineage: Eukaryota > Metazoa > Echinodermata > Crinoidea > Comatulida > Antedonidae > Antedon > Antedon mediterranea. The sequence continues at coordinate 21,259,555 of NC_092678.1, read as the reverse complement.
TGAAAAAAGCAAATAGATGGAAATGTTGCACACTAAGGACAATTTGGAAGGGGGAAGGGACAGGGTTTAAAAATGGTGAAATTAAGTGCTAAACGTAACCACATTTTTTGACATCGTTCCTTTTGGTGTAGACTTGCTGTTAAGGTTGACGTCAATCGTCTTTATGTAGACTTGTTAGGTTGATGTGAATCATCTTGATGTAGACTTGCTGTTAAGGTTGACGTCAATCTTGGTGTAGTGTTGCTGTTAGGGTTGACATCATTGTCTTCATGTGGAATTGATGTTATGTGTGACGTAAAACAAAATTGTGTACGATTTTGAAATAGGAGGGATGGGACGTCAATCGTCTTGGTGTAGACTTCGGGGTAGACTTGCTGTTAAGGTTGACGTCAATCGTCTATGTGTAGACTTGCTGTTAAGGTTGACATCTATTGTCTTGGTGTAGATTTGCTGTTAAGGTTGACATCTATTGTCTTGGTGTAGATTTGCTGTTAAGGTTGACATCAATCTTCTTGGTGTAGACTTGCTGTTAAGGTTGACGTCAATCGTCTTGATGTTGACTTGCTTTTAAGGTTGACATCAATCTTCTTGGTGTAGACTTGCTGTTAAGGCTGACGTCAATCGTCTTGATGTAGACTTGATTTTAAGGTTGACATCAATCTTCTTGGTGTAGACTTGCTGTTAAGTTTGACATCAATCGTCTTGGTGTAGACTTTTGCTGATATGGTTGACGTCAATCTTGGTGTAGACTTGCTGTTATGGTTGAAGTCATTCGTCTTCATGTAGACTTGCCGTTGATTGATACCTTCAATATACCTTCATAGAAGCAAGATCTGAAAAGAGTAATTCACAAGTTAAATAGTTTCGAAATCTTTTTTTTTAATTTTTTGGGAATTTGACAAAGGGACAATACATCTTTAATATTCTTCATGTAGACTTTCTGTTTAGGTTGACATCATTTTTCTTCATGTGGAATTGATGTTATGTGTGATTTAAAACATTTTGTACGATTTTGAAATAGGAGGGATGGGATGAGCACTTAAGAATGGTGGAATTAAATACTGAATTTAGACTTCAAATTGACATCACTTGTCTTCAGGTAGACTTGATGTAAAGAGAGTCGGTGCTACTGCAAAAGCAAGAATGTTGCTCTAAAGCATAACAAACCTTGAAAAAAGCAACTGGATGGAAATGTTGCACACTAAGGACAATTTGGAAGGGGGAAGGGACAGGGTTTAAAAATGGTGCTGAACGTAACCACAGTTTGACATCGTTCGTTTTGGTGTAGACTTGCTGTTAAGGTTGACGTCAATCGTCTTCATGTTGATGTGTTAGGTTGATGTGAATCATCTTGATGTAGACTTGCTGTTAAAGTTGACGTCAATCTTGGTGTAGTCTTGCTGTTAGAGTTGACGTCATTGTCTTCATGTGGAATTGATGTTATGTGCGACGTAAAAAAACATTTTGTACGATTTTGAAATAGGAGGGATGGGATGAGGACTTGAAAATGGTGGAATTACGACTGAATGTAACCTAAATTAAATGCCTTTTTTGCATTGCAATTTGACGTCAGCTATCTACTTCATTTACACTTTAAGTAGACATCACTTGTCTTCATGTAGACTTGCTGTAAAGAGATTGAAGAAACCTAAACCCACCTTTTGTATGGTACATCAGAGAAAGCAATTAAAAGAGGTCAAGATTTTAAAAAAGACAAGAGAGTCAGTGCTATTGCAAAGGCAAGAATGTTGCGCTAAAGCATGACAAACTTTGAAAAAAGCAACTGGATGTAAATGTTGCACACTAAGGACAATTTGGAAGGGGGAAGGGACAGGGTTTAAAAATGGTGAAATAAGTGTTGAACGTAACCAAAGTTTGACATCATTCGTTTTGGTGTAGACTTGCTGTTAAGGTTGACGTCAATCGTCTTTATGTAAACTTGCTGTGAAGGTTGACGTCTATCTTCTTGATGTAGACTTGCTGTTAGGGTTGACATCAATCTTCTTGGTGTAGACTTGTTGTTCAGGTTGACATCAATCGTCTTGGTGTAGACTTGCTGTTAAGGTTGACGTCAATCATCTTGATGTAGACTTGTTAGGATGATGTGAATCATCTTGGTGTAGACTTGTTAGGATGATGTGAATCATCTTGGTGTAGACTTGTTAGGATGATGTGAATCATCTTGGTGTAGACTTGTTAGGATGATGTGAATCATCTTGGTGTAGACTTGTTAGGATGATGTGAATCATCTTGGTGTAGACTTGTTAGGATGATGTGAATCATCTTGGTGTAGACTTGTTAGGATGATGTGAATCATCTTGGTGTAGACTTGTTAGGATGATGTGAATCATCTTGGTGTAGACTTGTTAGGATGATGTGAATCATCTTGGTGTAGACTTGTTAGGATGATGTGAATCATCTTGGTGTAGACTTGTTAGGATGATGTGAATCATCTTGGTGTAGACTTGTTAGGATGATGTGAATCATCTTGGTGTAGACTTGTTAGGATGATGTGAATCATCTTGGTGTAGACTTGTTAGGATGATGTGAATCATCTTGGTGTAGACTTGTTAGGATGATGTGAATCATCTTGGTGTAGACTTGTTAGGATGATGTGAATCATCTTGGTGTAGACTAATTGCTGCAAGGAGACTGAAGAAACCTAGATCCATCATTTGTACTTCAGTCAGACACAGCAAAAGAGGGCAAAAAAAAAAAAAAAAAAAAATATGAATCAGTTGCATGTTTACCATTAGACCATACCAGTCAGCAAACTTGATACAGAAACAATATCATGAACCATCAGTTTTAGTATCCAAAAAATGCAGAGAAAACTGCAATCGACATGGCAAAATTTAAAATGGAATATGAATGAAATATAAAGAAAACTGAAAGACATAAAGATAAAATTATAACAAAAATAACTGATAAGAAACTTCCATTGAGCAATCTGATTTGAACTGCAAAATAAAATATATCAATTGGTTATTAAAATAATTTAGGTATTATTTAATACATAACTTTATTGATAGCATCATTTATAGCCCTCCTATTTTAGGTTATATATACACACACAAAAAATGTGTTGGTGAACATTTGTCTGCACATCTCATGACATCTGAAGAAAGCTGTATACCTATAAATTTAGAAGCAGAAAAAAGTAAATAAACAAAATAAATAAAAGAAAATAATAATGCAGATTATTTTTTAATGGCTTTGAGCTAGCGCGGCTGGCTTTGAGCGAGTGCAGCTGGCTTTGAGCGAGCGCGGTTGGCTTTGAGCGAGCATGACCGTCTTTGAGCCCGGCTTTAGTTGACTGCGTCCGGCTACTAGCGAATGCGTTTGGCTTTCAGTGACCTCGTCCGGCTTTATGCGACTGTGTCCGTCTTCCAGCGAATGTATTTGGTTTTCAGCGATCGCTTCTGGCTCTCAGCGACTGCGTCCGGTTTCCAGTGACGGTGTCCGGCTTTCACGGACTATACAGAAAAAAAAAGTAGAAAGGTAAAGAGGGCAGCAAGCAGTAAATATAGGTGAATCAAAATAAAAAATAAAAACAAACACTTTATTTTATTTTTTAAATGTTTGAATTAAAAAAAAACTCACATAAAATTAAAAAACAATGTATTTTTTTAAATTTTGTAAATATGCAAAAAATAGACACACACCACTTATGAATAATAACAAAACCAAATGCATATAATAATGTATTTTATTTTGTACATATGTAAATTAAAAATGCTGATTTGGCATCCAACGGCTGTGTCAAGCTTCCAATGGCTGTGTCAGACTTCCAATGTCTGGGTCAGACTTCAAATGGCTGTGTCAGGCTTCCAATGGCTGTGTCAGACTTCCAATGTCTGGGTCAGACTTCAAATGGCAGGGTCAGACTTCAAATGGCTTTCAATGGCTGGGTCTCACTTCCATGGGCTAAAACTTACAGTAAAAGAAGTTTGTAGGCAAAGATGGCAGCAAACAATAAATTTGTGAATTAAATTAGAAAATAGACAAAAGATATATTTGCATTTTATTTTGTAAAATAAAATGACAACCAACACATATTTGTGAAATAAAAAAAAAAATTACAAATACATATTTTGTATTTTATTTTTGAAAATTAAAGAAAATTCTGTTTTGTGAAATGAAAAAAGATAAACATTCAACAACACCTATTTGTATTTTTTTTTTTTTATTAAAAAAAAATATGTACCAACACATATATGTATTTTAATTTGTGGAAAAACAAAATTAGGCACCTATTTATATTTTATTTCATGAACCCCTACAAATATTTAGAAATAAAAAATTTACACCAACATTTTTTTTGGATTTTGTGAAATAAAAAATGACACACAACTCATATTTGTCAAATAAAAAAACCAGACACCCAACACATATTTGTGAAATAAAAAAAATATGCACCAACACATATATGTATTTTAATTTGTGGAAAAACAAAATTAGGCACCTATTTATATTTTATTTCATGAACCCCTACAAATATTTAGAAATAACAAATTTACACTAACATTTTTTTTGGATTTTTTGAAATAAAAAATGACACACAACACATATTTGTGAAATAAAAAAACCAGACACCCAACACATATTTGTGAAATAAAAAAAAAGACACCCAACACATATATGTATTTTAATTTGTGTAAAAACAAAATTAGGCACCTATTTATATTTTATTTTGTGAAATAAAAAAATAGACACCCAACACATTTGTATTTTATTTCATATTTCATGAACCCCTACAAATATTTAGAAATAAAAAATTTACAGGTAACATTTTTTTTGTATTTTGTGAAATAAAAATTTACACACAACACATATTTGTGAAATAAAAAAACCAGACACCCAACACATATTTGTGAAATAAAAAAATAGACACCCAACACATATATGTATTTTAATTTGTGTAAAAACAAAATTAGGCACCTATTTATATTTTATTTTGTGAAATAAAAAAATAGACACACAACACATATTTATATTTCATTTTGTGAACTAAAAAAAAAATAGACATTTTATTTTGAAAATAAAAAATAGACACCCAACACATATTTGTGAAATAAAAAAAAAAACCGAACGCATATTTCGTATTTCATTTTGTAAAATAAAAAAATAGACACCCAACACATTTGTATTTTATTTCATGAACCCCTACAAATATTTAGAAATAAAAAATTTACACCAACATTTTTGTTTGTATTTGTGAAATAAAAAAACCAGACACCCAACACATATTTGTGAAATAAAAAAACCAGACACCCAACACATATTTGTGAAATAAAAAATGACACACAACACATATTTGTGAAATAAAAAAACCAGACACCCAACACATATTTGTGAAATAAAAAAAACCAAACACATATTTGTATTTCATTTTGTGAAATAAATAAAAAATAGACATTTTATTTTGAAAATAAAAAATAGACACCCAACACATATTTGTATTTGATTGTAAATGTTGAGTGTTATTTAAGAATGCCCATGCCTAAAAGTTTACATTAAAAAAAGTTTATAGATAAAGAGGGCAGCAAACAGTAAATTTGTGAAATAAAAAAAAAAATAGACACCATACACACCTTATTTTATTTTGTAAATATGTGAATAAAAATAGACACAACCATATATTTGTAAATAAAAAATTGGCACCAATGCACATTTGTATTTTGTGAAAATAAATACCAACAAACATTATTGTATTTTAGTTTGTCATTTTGTAAAAGAAATATTAGATGCCAACATGTATAAATGCCAACATGTATAAACCCCAACATGTATTTTGTTTCATAAATTTGTGAATTAAAATTAAAATAGACATTTTATAAACACATTTTTATTTTATTTTGTGAAATAAAATAAAAAAGACACCAACACCTTTGTATTTTATTTGTATATTTGTGAATTAAGAAAATAAAAACACCACCAACTTGTACACCAATGCACCAACGACACAGAGGCTGGAACACATCACAGTTGGTCCATCCTGTAATTAAAAATTAAAACTCTCCAAAACCAAATTTCTAATCTTAAAATACCAGAAATCCACTGCATTGATTTAACAGTAATTTTGCATAAAATAACAAAGAAATAGACCATAGTACAGGCCTTCATAAATCATTTAGTTTGGATTTGGTGGCCGCCGCTATTATTTTCCATCGCCGCCGCTGACGCGCGTGTGACTAGGTGTGCGACAGGGATGATCAGAAAAAAAAATTAGACCAGAAAACAGCTTCATCTTGGAAGAATATTAACGGCGAATAAAGATTCTACACATCTTGCATTTAAATAGAAACAAACACTGCAATATAGAAGTCTAATAATGTACACATAATCTGAATAAAGGCAGTCAGAAAATGAGATGAGGTCCGTTTGTTGAACAGTGGGCGAAAGAAACATGGTTTCTCAAGGGTTCACCTTCTCAAGCAGGGGTCGGGCGCACTACAAGAGCTCAGTTTGAGCTGTATAAATCTAACAAATTCAAGTATCTTTACTAATTAAAATTTTCCAACAAAGCACTATACAGTAATAGTTTTATTATAATTGCCTCTGGTAGTTAAATATCTTTGAATTATGTATATTTTAGATGTAAAATAAAACATACCTCCATTAGGCCTTACGGTGAAGATAAAAACATTTGTTCTTGTTCCTCATTAAGCATAATAAGTGAACTCTCTTGATTCATATACATAAAAATAAATTAATCACGTATTAAAAAGTTCCACGAAAATTTTCCTGACATTTTAAAGAAATCTTGATTTTAAAAGTATAAAAGAATATATTTTCGCAGTTGCCATTTTGTATCACATGACATCAGTTAAACCAATCATACGCGACGTTTAGGCAGCAGACGTCAAAATCAGCACGATGTAAACACGAAATGGCGTCCGACGAGGAAGGATCTTCTCGCTCAGACAAAGTAAAGTTGAACTGTTTTTTCCAAATTTACAAGCATTCAAATGAAATTATCAGTCCAATTACTGAGATTCGATGGAATAAAGTGTTGCTCTGTTCAAAGAGTTGGATAAAATTAGATGGAGACGGCAAGGAAATCGCCATACATTTGACGGAGCTTGGTATGTCTGATGAAGGTAAATCGTTTGACGATGTCGTACGCGAGCATCAGGCTTAGGTTTTCATGCTACCTGTTACAGGCGATATACTGATACATCTCGACTAAAAAAGGTAATATTTGGTTTCGATTATTATCAGAATACTCTAAGAGTTAATAATATAGTTAAATGATACAGTATATAGGGTGCTACTGCACTTACTTATAGATCTATATTGTGCCCTTAGTTTCTGTGCTTGGTTGTTGATTGGGCTTTCTACTACTGTAGTACCAGGCCCTAGGCCTAGGCCATATTATATTATACAGTATATATTATTCAGTAGGCTACAAAATTAATTTTAGGTAAATACCAATATAGGCTCTATATAAGACAAAATAAAATGCTGTATAAATTAATTATACGTTGAAATTGATGTTTAGGCTGAAACAAGAGTTGCCAAAAAGAGATCCCAAGCAGGAGACAGTGAGAGCCCAGATGAGCCACCAGTTAAGAGGGCCAAGCATTTTTTGAGAAGTAGTTCAGCCACAGCAATGGTTCAAAAAGCCACTATTTTGCCAAAGAAATGTATCATTTGTAAATTGCAAGACAAATTAGTGACGATCCAAGGCAAAAGAGGTCATGATAAATTAAGAAAGGCTTTAACAGATGATGCAGGTAATTATTTGAAGAAAAAAAATTTACTTGTTATTGTTGTTTCTCCTATCCTTTAAATTTGTAAACATATGGTTAATTAATCAATCTGCTTTCTAATCCCCATCCTATAATGAGTTTTGCAGGCTCAACTGATGTAATCCAATTAGAAAACCTTCCTACTGTACAGCATAATGAGGTGTTCCAGGACATTTCTTCCATGTGAACCTTTGCTATATAGTGTACATGGAGCTATACATTTTATATCTCCATGCTGTAGTTATGCATAACAAAATATCATTTCAATCATTTAGGAATTACACACTATTGCTTTTGTTGATTTGATTTATGACAGGAATGTTGCGAAAAGCTGCAGAAATGAGAGAGGACGAAAGTATTTTAAAAGACATTCGAGGCAAAAGCTGTGCTTGTATTGAAGTGCGATATCATGACCAATGTTACAAAAACTACACCAAAATAGTTGTTAATTCACGTAAACGACATGATTCTGGAAAGTGAGTAAAACGTAACTTTCTAAAACTCTGTTGGTTTTTTTAATTTACACTTTTAATTTTTTATTTATTTGCTTCAGTCTAAATGTTGAATTTTTAAACACCAAAATCTATAAAATATTAAAATATATTTTAATAATACAGTATTTATTATTATTTACAGGGAATTGGAAAGTGTTTTTTTAACATATAAGCAAAGCTATAAGGTATTTTGCAGAGATGCAATTGATAAACGGTTACAGTATGGACAGGAGATACTAAGACTCGCAAAACTCCAAAAGCTTTTCATGAAATCAATTGAAAAAACAGAAAAAGTTTACTTGTCAACTATAAGGTAGGCTGTCGATTCCTTCTTAAAAACGATGAAATAATTTTGAGATCCAGTTACTGTAATAATTTCTTCATTGTATCTATGTTACAATTAATTATAATCAATTAATGTGTTATTTATAGATCAGACGTGTTGAAGAAGAAGCTCAAGATGGATTATCCTAACCTAATTTTTTATTCACCCACAAGAAGGTTAGTTGCTTAGTGTGTTTATATTAAATGATTATTTCACCAGGGATAATTTAAAAAAAAAATCTTTTTGTGGATTGGTCAAACTAAATATTTTATTTATTTTTTCTTAATTAGAAATGAATCAGTTCTGGTGTACTTTAGCAATGTATCCCCTGGATTTGTGGCTGATCCATTTTTGTCATCAGGAAAAAGTACAACGGAGACAGATGAATCATCAAAGTATGACATAGATATTCCAACTACTTCTACAACACACGAAATCTCCACTGATGGTGACAATAGAGACAAACTAAGGACTCTATATTTTGCAGGTACGGTTAAAATACAATAACTTGTATATATTGGTTTATTTTTAAATAACAACAATAAATGTTATTGCATAATTAAGGAAATGCTGTGGATCAAAGAGGTGAAAGCTGTATACACTCAAAAAACAAAACTGTTATGATAGTAAGTGGTGTCGATCATAAATGCTGTACACAATACAGTATATGCTTTATATAAATTTATTATTACTATGTTTCATTCACCCAATGCTATAAAATGTACTTGCAGGTACGATAGTAAATAATGCCATCAAATCAAACAAAGGTATGCAGAGTGAATGGCCTCCAAGAGCAGCGGACATTAATGATGTTGACATATCTGAAATTGTGCCATATGAGTTGTTTAATCTAATCGCAAAGTGTGTTGGTGCTGCAGAAGATACTATACAAACCTCATTTTCAGATGTTACTGAAGAAACTCGAACGAAAATTTTATCGATAAGCCAGGACATCCTGTACCTTGCTTGGAAAGGAAGAAGGCAGACTCCAAAGTCACTTGCTCTAGGATTAACTGTTCGAGTGTGAATGAGATGAGTGTGAAAACAGGACAAGAGAAGAAAAAGAAGACACACCAGACTATGGCATTGAAGATGATGAATTAGACTATAAGGAAGATGAATATGAAATATAGTTTATACGGTTTTGAATGCAACAAAATCATCATAAAAAGTAACTGTAATGTAATAGGCCTACACTATAACCAATGTGAAACACTAACCATGGTTATGCAAACAGAAACTGTGAGCATGTGAATAAAAAAAAAGATTTAAAAAAAATGAAAACAAAATGGAAACCATGAGAATATAAATAAATAATATAACCATGAGAATATAATAATAAAAACTGTAACCATGAGAATATAAATAATGTAACCACGAGAATATAATAATAAAAACTGTAACCATGAGAATATAAATAAATAATTTAACCATGAGAATATAATAATAAAAACTGTAACCATGAGAATATAAAGAAAAATAGTAACTATGAGAATATAAAGAAATTGTGTAACCATTAAAAGAAATTGTGTAACCATGAGAATATAAAGAAAAATATTAACCATGAGAATAAATACAATTACATTGAAACAAAACAAATATTTGATGTTTGTATTTTATTTAATAATTTAAATTTACTATTGCATTGGTGTTTATTACTAGGAATATGTGTTCTATATGTTTCACAGTTAAATCGTATCAGTCACTATGTACATCCTACGGTATAAACTTCGCATAATATTGCTGCTGTATTTCTACTGCTATTAATAGCCTACCTGTCGGGAGAAACCATTATACGAACAGTTGAAGCCATTTGTAATTATAAATGTTTTAATGTCGGGGGATAATTATTAACTCTAAATTTCAATTTTAGAGTTAATATAAATTTGTATTCACCAAATTTATTTAAAAAAATAAAGAATAAATCTATTTTGATAATAAATAACTTGCCTATATATTTCTTATAAACCGTGATAATAATAGTACAGTCTAGTTATAGTGCGCCACCAGTTGTTTCAGCCTCGCTATTTCGTAGGAAATCGTTGGCATATTTACCAACTTTAACGGTAATTTTCTACCAAACGCCAGGTATTTTTTTGTGGAACTTTTACTTTTTGTACTATTAGTATTTATTTAGAACAGTATATGTAGTAAAAAAGTATTATGCTTGATGAGGAACGGGATTGCTTTTCCAGGCATCATTTCAGCTTCGCCGTAAGGCCTACATCATGTCCCTTGGTTGTCGACCATCTTCCTCGCCGTCTTCTTCCAAAAGGAAGAAAAAGTTGTACTAAGTATGTTAATTAGCAAATTACTGGCCGCTGATTGGTTTATTAGCCCGTCTCCTCAAAACGCGCGATCCTAAACCGGATCTTACCGGTAGGCTTCGATGATTGGACGACGTTTCACAAAATGTTTTCTGTATCTTTGCTGTTTAGAACAGCAAACACCACCCCTCTGTTCTAGGAAGTAGACGTACCTAATTCATCTATTTTACTTATTTATTGTGTACTTTGTGTATTAAATTATACAAAATGAAGCAATAAAAGATAGATAACGAATAATTCAAAACAATAGAAACTAAATGGTTTATTTTAAATGAGTTTGAATGAAATGTAGGCTATTCTATTATTGTTCATTTTGAACGCTTCATTTGTTTGAAAAGCTATACGACAGTAAAACATCTCTTAGACCGACGTTAGTAAATTCTACGCATATATGTACACAAACTTACAGAATTTAAAGCAATTTAATACTACTGTATTAGGCCCTATTTTTTTTTAAATTACAAAACAACCCTGGATATGATTGATGAAATGTATATATGTACGTACGTCGTACGTGCGGCTCGAACGTACCTTGGAACTCTAGGTGGCGCTGCTCTAAAAAAATACAGTGGTTTGTTGCTTGTTTTGATATTTTTATCGTAAGTATGCAGTAATTTTAATTTTTTTAAATGTTTAGTTCACATAAAATATTATTCAAATCCTAATTCACTATTTTCATACTTTTTCTAGTATTACTGTTATTTTAAAAGTTGGATCTTAGAGCAAACAACCCTCGATGTTGCCCAGCCCCACACGGTGAGCGAGTCGAAGTGAATCATTTTCCATCACCACCACGGACGGAAGGCGAACTTTTCGACGACCAACCAAAAGGAGGTAGAGAGGCTTATGAGCCTAGGCCTAGTAGTATAGCTATTGCATTAGGATATACTGTATGTAGGCCTAGTTACTTCAAGTTCCAACAATAATTCGTGGCATAAAAAGTATGTTAACTATGGTAACATTAACAATTTAATTACTGTAGGTAATTTATTGGCAGAAGAAGTCTTTGTTTTGTTATTTAATAATATTATTAATATTCCTTTGTTGTCAGTCTGGGGTGAGTGGTAAACAGATTATTCATTTAAGCATGGACCATGATTTAAGTGAACAGTGGTCCTTATTTTGGGAGGATATAAACAGAATTTGTGTACGCTAACTAATGACAACATGTTATTACCAGTATTTAATGCCAAAACTGCAATGCTACTATAATTTTTAAATATATTATTATTAGATGAGGACATGCAATGGGTTCAAAGTGGAGTTCATTGCCCATGGAATGGAAATTTGATTGTTTTGGACAAAACGAAGACGATTGCAAAACGCCAAAAAGCTCAGGTCGACCTCCAAAGTTTACACATAATTGGACTGCTTTACACTATGCTGCAAGTCATGGCAATGTAGAGAAAATACAGCAAATATACCAGGCAGAAGGTAAATGTCACGCATGAATGACACCGGCGTTATTGCAGTGGCTGCCTAAGTAAGGGTACACTTACCTATGAAATGAACAAGGGGCAATATATGTTTTAACACTATGGTCAACCTTGCAATTCAGGGGACACCCCTATTTAATAATAAGGGGACATATTTTGGGTCCCGAAGGTTCTACTCTCTATGTACAAATTTATACATACATGTATCCAAATTAAAGGATGAATAAACCCCTTGACTATGCCAAAACATTCATAAACTGGTTTTTTTTACGGTACCTAAAACCACAATTATTACCTTTTGTTTTATTGCAGGTACTGTAGGTATAAATAGGAAAGACTTTTATGGCAAGTCTGCCCTCTACTGGGCAGCTTATAAAGGACACGCAAACTGTCTAGAAGTTTTAATTGAGAACGGAGCAGACGTGAACAGTCAATGTAAACACGGACAAGCCCCGCTACATGCCGTGTCAGCTCTTTACCCAGAATGCATGTCTCTTCTTATAAAGGTAACGGGATGTAATCAACCTTACGAAAACAATTTTCTTCTGACAACAACTTATTAATTTACAAGAAATTGCCATACTAAAATTGAGGACATAGAGAAAAAAAAACCAATAAATTCACCAGTTTATAATTTTTATTATTTTGTATTTGATATTAATACATGTTTTTTTTTCTAGGCTGGTGCTGACGTAGATCTACGCGACAACTGGGGTGTCACGCCAATGTACACTGCTGCCTGCAATGGTCAACTTGAATGCATAAAGCTGCTCATCAAAGCTGGGTCAAAGTTCACTTTTATAAACCAAGTAAGTGAGGTAAACATTTCGACATGGTCAGGTAAGGACTATGACTATCAGGTGTGGTGCGATGGTAACAATACAATACATTATGCAATATACCAATATAATACTGTAATTACTTAAATGGATACTGAAGTCTCAAAATGTTAAATTAATAACTTGCTCAAATAAGTCCAAATAATATATTCAACTTAAAAAATTATGTAAATATATATGATTTAAACTAACTAAAAAATAGCTAACAAAATATATGTATATGAATTCTTTCAGATAATATGGTTTATAATCAAAAGTAAATAAATGCTAGTACTGTATATAAAATCTTATTATTAAGACAATGTCCAAACACTGGAGTTAATCCAATTCAAAATCAATTTATTTTGATGGAAAAAAAAATGATTACAAAATGTAGATATGGTATTACTGCAATAGATAGATGTTGACACAATTTGATAGAATTATTAATTAAATAAAATTCAAATGTTCACAATAAAAACCCTGTAAACACAATAGATCCACCTACTAATTCAATTGGACTACCCGCAGAATATTCCAACAGAACCGTATCGCCTTTTACGAGTGCAAGGACAGTACTACCGGAGAGAGAATCAAAATCCGCACCATCTGTCATTGTTAAGACTGCTTCGTTATTTTTATTAATTTCGAAAGTTACCATTCCTTTTGTGATGGCGGTGAAAGAGAAGTAATAAGTTCCGCTGTATGGTGCCGTGAAGATGCCTGTATCGGCGTTGATACAGTTGCCGATGTTGTTGAGCGCCAACTGGTAGGTGACGTTGCCCAATTCGATAGACTCACCGGGTTGGATCAAGTTGACCACTGTAAAGGACACTTCTTTGGTGAACTTACCTCCGCAATGACAATCATCTGCAAGATTTGATTTATTTATTTTTATAAGATAATCTTATTAACATACATTTAAGAAATTATGTTTGCGATTATTACACTCATTCAGAAGTTATGAATCTGGCCTCAGTACTAGATCATATTGGTAGTTTAGTTTGTAATGCTTAAGGTTATCAATTAATTTTTTTTAAATCGCCACAATATCAATACCACCACAGTGGGCCAGGCATTTTTATTTTCAAAATCAATTTATGAAACAAAAGTTTAAAAAAAAACAACTTACGATTTAAAAGGAACCCAGTTAATACAAGTGGATGATCATCGTCAAAAGTTTCAACTAGACCATACGGCACGTGAAGCTGAACTCTGTCGCCAACCCCAAGAGCAACGACACTGGCCGTCTCTGAATTCAAGATTTTCAGGTTAGAGGTCAACACCAGATTGTCAACATTACTAATGAAGACCAGATCTGTTGACAATTTCGTGTTCGTTTGATCATCAGCCAAGTGTACGTCAATCTCGAAATAGTACGTTCCAGGTAATTCGCATGTGAATGTTCCGGTAGCACTGTTAAAATCTTCTCCTCGGTTTAAAACCGGTGTTTGAAAATCTTCGATCGTTTCAGAAATTGTCTTGTTGATTGTGCCAGTGAATTTAGCACTGAAAGCCGAGTCTTGGAAATACTTTGACAGAGCAAATGATGTTGGTAGATACAGTGCGAGTAATATACACACCGGTAGGACACGTTGCATTATGATGTCAACAGCTGAAATTGAAAAGTTAATATTTTATTTATCCATTCATAAATACAACACAGAGGTATAAAAGGAAAGCTGCTAAACACCATTGATATGCTAGAGTTTGTCAACACAGATAAATCTTTGATAGATCTTCAAAACCAATTTACACAAACAATTTTATAAAGTAGTTTACTCTTAAAAGAACCATTAATCGCCTTAGATAAATAAAGTAAAATTGTGATAGTCATTACACACAATGTACAGGCATAGGCCTACATGCATCTTAGTATATTTTAGTACCAACAAAGACTACCTAGAAAGAGCACCTACTGTGTTGAACCAGACTAAATAGAATTTCTAGGTTTGCTGGCCTAGCTTAGACAAGTTAAGGTTTAGTTATTTATAATCAAAGTACTTTTAAATTGAAAAGAAAAATAATAAAAAAACTAATTTAATACTGAAAACTTACCCCAAAAACCACAAGATAAATTATCTGTATGTTTCAAGTTGTTACTACTGTAAAAACAAAATGGTGGACAACACCAGACAGTAGAGTGTGGTAGCTGTTCCCTGTAAGGCTGTTGAGTGACTAAAGATACTTCCTCAAAATACCTGCTTATTCAAATTAGTAGTGAAGAATTCTGGGAAATCTGTTTTGGACTATACCATTTAGGTTCCATGATGATTGTGTTAAATATTTGTTATTAATACAGTATTATTAAAGTTTACACATCTGGTAAAATAAATGAATAAGCCAAAATATAATTTGTTAAACGAGAGTTTTAACTTTAAAAAAAAATTGAATTTACCACTATTGAAGATATTAAAATGCCCAGATTTTGCATTTACAACTATTTTCAATTCATAGTCATATATTGAACCCACACAAAATCCATTATTTATCAAAACAATTAAAAAGCACAAACATCTCCTAAATATAGTAGGATTTTTAGAATCATATTACTTGAAAATTCATATTCCCTCTCAAGGGTTGCATATTAAATGCACAAGTTCTCCATTTCTAAAAATTGTGTTTAGTATTATTCGTATTATGAACACGGTTTGATTTTAGTTTATAGTTCTAGATTAGTTATTTCAAAGACTCTTGTATTCAGAATGAGGCTTACCCCCTCTATATTAATATAAATATGATGACTATTTTAATTCATGCATCACACAGACAGATGTAATTATAACCCAGGTGTTTGATTGGACAAAATACATTTAATGCAGCAGAATTTGGTTGGATATTTCAAGTGCAGAGAACACTCATTTAGTTGTTTTCATTTAAGTAGCAGCGATAGCAAGTCACAAGTATTGCAATTTCTTTACAATTTTTTCTCTAGGAAGTAACAAGTATTGCTATTTCTTTACAATTTTTTCTCTAGGTTATATTTCCACAGTACCTGTAGAGGAATATTTTAAGGGGATATAATATGCTACTTAGTAAATTAGAATAATCATCACAGTTTTATCTTTGGTGTTCTTTATTCAAACGTCATTTACTCATGTGAATATTAAATACAATAGAATCCTTTATTCATATTTCTAAACATATGCATACTCCAATCAATTCTCTATTATAGCCTAAACAGATTAGTTAATTTTTTTTATATTAAACAATAGTGTCTTTCTCAGATTGAGAACATTGCTTTTTTCATCTTTATTTCATCTTTATCAGTTCTGTAGAGTAGAAATCCATTAAAAACTAATGGTTTATCTGCTTGTAAAGGCAGATTCCCATCTAGGTACAGGTACACTTTCTCACCAGCAACCAGTTCGGCTAATGCGCCCCCGCCACCGTAGTCTTCCCGTGATGCCGGCTGAAAAGCACTGGTGATTTCCGTTTCTGCTGAACCAAAGCTGTTCTTAAAAAGCGTAATTAATGTCAATTCGTAATTCGTCACCGTTTGCGGGAAATGAAATTTGAAGAAGTACAACCCAGGTACCCTGCACGTGAAAGAACCAGCAGCGTCGTCAAAATCGTTGCCGACGTTAGTCACAATGTTATCGTAGCTTGTAATGTTGCTTTGGATACTGCCAATAGGAGTGATCTTAGTAGCGGCGAAGGCACTGGTTCTTTTGTATTTGTCGGTGACTGCATCACAGTAAATGAAGACAAGACAGACAATGCACCCAATCGTAAGAAGTTTCTTCAACATGGCTGCAATGTTTTAGACACAACAATCTGACAAAACAATAAATAAATTTAAAATTTACAGTACACTCCATTTGTACAAACTTAACACAGTACTATACCTAGAATACTGTAGATTCATCAATATACATTTCTATGGTAATCCACAGAATATGCAGCCATTTTGAACTGCATCCAAAACATGCCCTTTATATTAACAATACACAATAATTTATTACTAAACATCAGTGGTTATTGTACTACAATGGGTGAAGGTGTTGTAGGCCTACACATTCAATTCTTTTAGTCTGTACCAGTCCTCAATAGCAGTGTTTAAACTGAATGCAATGTACATGCAATTACAGTCTTCAAAGGGCCTAGAATAGTCTTGCTCAATTAACTACACTGCATCAACATTTTTTAAAAAGCTATTCTTCACATAATCAACTAAAATAGAGTCAAAATATTTGAATGTAGACTTACTTAGGCTTTGTATTAACTAATGACTACTACCACTATCCCAATACTTCTTCCCAGTACCGCCAATACCACACTGCTGTTGTACTTGCTATTTCCAGAGATCTTTGACCTTCATTTGCATAACAAGTGGTAGAGCCACATGGTCTATTCCATTGAGGTGTAGGTAATTTAAAATGTTATGCTATACAGTAATGTATTTCAGATTTATATGTATTATTAATACATTGTTGTTTAGGAGTTTTCTTGCTAAATTATATAGATACTTATATTTTTTAGCTGTCAAAAATGACAAATATTTTTTTCAACTTGGTTGATTCCAACAAAAACAGATTTGTTTTTGTTTATTTATCATGCAAGTTTCAAACAATGTAATTATAAATTTAAAAAAAACTAATTTGTTCTGTTTGAAAAAGTCCAAGAAATAATTAACATAAACATTTTTTTTTATCAAAGGCAGTTTTTATGTATTTTCATTAATTTTTTGGAATTTTATTGTATTTTAAGTGCATTGAGGCTTTAGCATATGCGCTACCCTGTGTAGGATTCATATCAGCCTGGTAGGCGCTGCAATGTGGCTGCCATGGGTCCACAGAGGACCAACATAATCCACATTTTTTTCAGTGATGAACATTATCAATATTATTATTTTCTTTATTGTTATTATTATTATTATTATTAGTAGTGTTATTATTATTATTATTATATATAAATTATTATTTATTTTAAACAGAAAACCGGTGGTATACCAAAGCAATTAGCAAGACATACGCAAATGTGTAAATGGCTGCGACAAGTTTCTCAGACGCCACGCACTCTTCAGGAACTGTGCGCCATTGTGGTACGCAAACGGTTAGGACAGCATGGCCTAAAGAACATAGAAAGTTTGCATCTGCCAGAGACACTTCAGAATCGTCTACAATTAAAGGATTTAAACTCAAGAGGGAGCTAGTCTTGTTAGAATACAGCTTACCCTCCCATCAAAGATCAGAGTGTCTTTGTGCAGGTGCGATGGATAGGGTGGGGGGATAGGGATAATTTAGTTTATTGCAAAGTTGTCCAAAGATGAGTAGGAGTTTTCAAGAAGTTTGAATTCATTAGAACCCTTATTAAGAGGAAACTTTAGGGGTGTCCCCTGAATAGAGGTTGGCCATATACAAATATTTCAGTATATGGCTCCTCTAAGTGCTTCACTCTAAATGCAATCTTAATGCTATGGTCACGAGATGTGATTAATTTATGCTGCATGCTGTTTTGTTGGATTGAACAGTTCATTTGACAAGCATTCAATCAAAGGAATGGAATATGGTCAAAGCCTTCATGAAATGCTGCAGACATTGTTACAGTATATCAACATAAGCACACAAAATTGAAAATCTCATATTATACAACTAGAGAGTCAACTTAGCGACAGCAAAGTGATACAAACAGGGGGAGGGACTCCTCAAAATGACTGCCTTGTAGTATATCAACATCATCAGCCTCATTGGATTTTTTTTAACAGCACACAACATTGAAAATCCCATATAGGTATTATACAACTAGAGAGTCAACTAAGCCAAGTGATGCAAACGGGGGGAGGAACTCCTCAAAATGAATGCCTTATCTGTAAACAAATACTGTAGCGTACTGTACTGTGAATTCGTCTTCAGGTTTAAACCGGTGTATATTTTCTGATGCGATGCAACTATATTTCATGGTCCTTCTCCACGGTGCAAATTTATTAAAGTTGACACTCTTTACGTATATCACAGCTATGGAAATATCCTATTATACACACTAAAAACAGATTGTATAAAATAAACATGTTTTCACATATGAAATTAATTGATAAATATATCTAATTAATTAAAATAACCAAAAAAACACAAATATATTTAAAAGTATGTCTTTATTGAAGAAAAAAAATAGAAGGCAGGATTTGTAAATATGAACTCTATCTCATTTAACTTGTCAAAGGTGATAACCTTTGTGATGTAAATATCTTTTTCTTAATTTCATATTTCTATTTTAAAATTTGTACTTTGTGGTCCTTTATATATTTTTCATGACAGTTTCTCTTGTATATTCTTAAATGTGCTGTTTTGTGTTTTTTTTCTTGATATGCCATTTCCATATTTCATAAAAATGATGTGTTTGTGTTCTAAATGTGTGCTTTTCAACAGGTAATTCTTGAGAGCCATCTACACGAATAATTTATCGTTACTAGACAGTTGCATTCCCAAAATTTAGAATGGTGGAAGGGAGGGACAATAGTTCATATGCTGAACTTTTATAATTTTGCACACTATTTTTGCAACTTCAAAAGCAGGAGGGGGAATGTTTACTTTTCTAATTCACCCCTGTAAACAACAATCGCCAGGGTGTGATGGTTGGCTCTGTTATCGGAATAAGATTAGGTACATAGTTTTTGTGTAATTTCTTGATTTTTTTAATCCAGATTTAAGGAATTTGTAAAGTAGTAAAATAATTTTATATTTTTGTGAATGAATGTCGTACACTTGATTTGTCTTACTTTTTCTTGTCTAATATTTTGATTAATACTATTAAGAATTGTGCTTTTCTCTTTTTATGTTTGAGTACTGTATGCAATAAATTCTTTTGCCACCCGCATTTATAAATTTAATAACTTGATTGTAATGTTTTGAATATCTGTGTCACCTATGTTTCCACAATGTTTCCGTTCTAGATGACAGGCCTTAACATGTTTGGCTTTAAGGTTGATATTGTTCACCCGCTTTGTTCATACCAGCTCCGCTGCCTGTTCTCAAGAGGGACAATGTAGAAATTGTATACATGTAGACTAGCTCATACCACATTCTACAAACATCTTTGACCTCAATGTGACCTGAAAATGTCTGAACGCTTGTTGATTGAGAACTTTGTCTAAAAACACATTTTTCGTGAAAATCACTGTTCAACATATTTGTATTTTGCGAAAGGTGCATTAGCCCACATGTATTGGCTACGTTTAGGAGGAAATAGACTGCAAAAGCTTCGGTAATACAGCTCCAGATACATCTCGACGTACGCATACATTACTCCATGGGAAACCATTAGTGTTGCAGGAAAAACCAACGATTGCTCATTCTTCTTTTGTATATTTTTTGGTTATACCAGAAAGAACAAAGTTAAAGGGGATATAATTCGACGTAGCTGTGAAGGTATTGTTGAGCTGCAATGGGGCTGCAACGAGCAGCTCTTATTTTTGTAATGGAAGTAGAACTTATTAATATGAGGTCTTTGAGTAGTAAGGTATTGCTTTTATGCCATGATTTCTTCTGCCTTTTTAAACATTTGATCTATGAACCTCACTGTCAATTAGTTATGCTTGACTGGAAACTGTCAGATCTGTCCATCTTGGTCACATGATCAGTAATTGGTTATGCTTGACTGGAAACTGACAGATGTGTCCATCTTGGTCACCTCTCTGACTGCCATTGTTGCATAGGCAGACGGTGGTAAGGAAAACTCCATTTTGAGCGCTTTCAACTTTCCATCTACACAGCAAAAAAAAAATTTCAAAACTATGAAGCAAAACGCTTTACAACAACCAGATATATTATAATATACTGCATTTCTTATTGGATAGAAAGTTAGAAAAACTAAATTAAACAAACAAAGCCCTTAGAGACAATGGTTGCATCATCATGTCACATTAAACTATAACTTACCTGTAACAGACTGTGGGAGCGATTTTCCTTCGAATACCTCTAAATCCGATTGAGTCAGTGGTAAAAGACTATCATTATACTTCAAAATTGACCTGAAATTAAAAAAAAACAAATAATTACTTTAGAAATATTCAATGTTTGTGTTAGCTGCCTACTTCTAATATGAAAATATGATATAAATATTATATAAATGAGGCAATTGGATATGGTATATAACAACCGTTTTTGATGTTGTATTGTTTTATGTTTCAAACCTGTTAGTGGCGGTATTTATCGCTGTTGGTTTTGACTGAATAAAATAAAATAAAATAAAATAAAACTATGAACACTGCATCCATACGTACAAAATGCCCTAGAGTTTGCAAAGATACGCTACGGCATGCTAACACCCAGAGACGATAACAATCTAAAAAGATCTCTTTAAGTATAACTATTTATTTTTATTTACTTAATTATATAACGACATACTATTTTGTTTCATCTTGCACGTATACCATGATTAAATGTTAACTAGTTTAAAAAAACTTTTGTCACTTTTCTCACGGGAGGACCCCTCAGTTGTCACACTTGTTCCCTTTTCCACCAGGGAATCGTAATGTCATTATGTTTAATGTCTTTATTTACTAAAATGTTGAACTTAAGCCAGAAAAAGTTGACCTTGACTTTCAATTTCGGTTGACACAAACTCAGCGAATACAAGATGGAAGAAAGTTTGTTGTATTAAGCTGTAGATGTTTTAAAATAATTTTCTCGCAAAATATTCATGGTATGTCAACAAAGAACAACAGAGCACAGTTGAAATAAGCAAAGTTAAGTTTTATACGTTCCAAATGAAAGGAAAGGAGGCCTATAACATTTTCAGTTAAACTTGTTTTTAAAATTATGAATGTATATATATATATAGCTTTTAATATTTAATTGAAATTTTGTTTTAATTTTTTGATTGTTTGTACTACCTTTTTTTTAATATTTTTATATTGCATGTTATTTTTCTGAGTGAAACGCTTTTGTTAAACTTCAATCTTTCGATTGCAATAAAGTTCTATTCGTATTCGTATTCGAAACAAAAACAACTTTGAATCGTTACCCACGGTATGGGTAACCACGACTAGTTACAATCATTTCCATGTTGACATAAAGCGCCCACACTGGATCTTTTCAGTTCCGCATAAGCGATCTTGTGAAACTAGTTGCTTTTAGTTGTTTTGTTGCATTCCAGGTTGACGTCATAAACAGCATGACATTGATTTAGCGCAAATTTTAACAAATTTTAAGAATTATGAGACTTATAATAGTTTGCATAAATCACACACATTCTATCACATGCTGAAAATTAACATGCTGAAATTATCAAATCATTTTCTTAACGCAATTATTCCATTTATCATGTAATTACCTTCACTGGCCGTGAACATATTAAACTGTAATTTGAATTAATAGTGACAAATGTTCACGATACTTTTGGAAAGTAATGTTCATGATGTGACTAAGGCTTTTATTTAAGCTCTTGGTTTAGAATTTAACACGTTTTGACGCTAACAAACCGGAGATTAAAGAAGAATATTAGCAGAGTAAGGGTAGCTGGCTCATTTGAGTTTCAGCATTTTGCTTTAAAGTTGCTTTGCCCAGCATATTTCAGTTCTATTTTGTGTTTATACAACACCTAAATAAATTCCTTATGTCAAAGTAGAATTATATCTTTTACATTATGAATCTATTTGTACCATTGCACTCATAAACATTCACATTCTGGTGTTTTGGGAGTGGAGTTGTGGCTTGGTGGTTATGATGCTTGGCTACCACTCCAAGGGTCCTGGGTTGAAGTCCTGTTACATGTCAGGATTTTTTTCAAAGTCTAAGGGCCAAATTACTCCACTCCCAAAGACTTGTAATAAGACTTTGTTTATGTAGAGCATCTTGTGTATATGTTTGTCTTGTGAACCTCTGAGGGTCCCTAATGTTCAGGAATAGCGGCATGGATCACCCTCATTAAATATGGTTTAAAAAAAACAAAACATAATTGATGATAGTGTTTATTGTATTGATACGAGGACACAGGCTACAGGGATTTAGTTCCCTTTTGGGTTTTTTTTCAACTTTACTTTCTGGTGTTTTTTGTTGTTTTGTATGTTTCTAGCAATAGAGAATAAGAATTGATGATGATATAGAGAAAAAAAAATAAAGGCCAGAGGTACACTGAAACCTAAATCTGTGAGAATAAGAAAAAGCCACCCTAATTAATAATATATCCTCTTTGTTGACTTACCAGTTAACGTTAGATGGTTTCACGATTATTTTACGGTAAGCACCGGGCAGAGAATACTCTCTGAAAGTAAAGAACAAAAATAGAAAAAATTATGATGAGTTTGGGATTTGAACCAAATAGCATAGGATAGGCAAGCAAGCTTCAGTTGAAATAACAGCCATATAGTAGGAATACCACTTACTTTACTTCATGTTTGAGACTTTGTAAGGTGACTCCATCTTCTTCCATCATAGCTTTGTATTGGTCACCAACTGTCAAATTGTACACAGAAATAAAACCAAACATTAATTCTGAATATACTCTACTTTTTCATAGACTACATATTAAAGATATATTATCGCCTGAAAACATCATTTTCATTGTTCATTTTATTTTTATGGAAGTAAACAAAATATATTCAAAGTCTGATTATATTAATCTTTATTTTTCATGTTTTTTTTCAGGACAATCTTTAATATGAAATATTAATTTTCTATTATTAATTAATATTATTCCTGATGATGATCAAATAAAGATCGACACTTTTAATCATGGCTTGCCTCTCATTATTTGGAGTCAGTTTTAAACTATGTTAAAATGTCATGTATTGTTGAATATTTCTATCATTTTATTTTTTGAATCAATTATTTACTTTATTATGGAAATCAAAAACACTGAACACATGTATGCAAATTTAATTGATTCTATAAGTCAGTAATTCCAGGGCCTTACTTGAATGGGTAGGATATATTATATTATATCCTGGCTGAGGGAGCACAATATCTTCTATTTTCAACTCATTGAGGTCACTATCAGTCACAACATAAGCATTCTTGTTGGAGTCACCATCTAAAGATAAAAGGTAAATGTATTTATGCTGGTCCTCAAGCTTATCTGGAAACTGAGGAAATTCGGATTAGGCCCACTATGGGCACACGGCAGCCAGCAGTGCAGCGCCTACCAGATACGTGGAGAGACGATCACCTACTCTTTTTCGAATAGTATACCAAGTTTACTATATGTACACAGGACGGCTTTACATTCCATCAATACAATTAATGTTTTATTTACACATCTAAATGTGTGTTCAAAATACTAACACTGTAGATTACCTATCAAGGGGACTCAAGCTTTAAAGATTTTTCAATAACTTCATTCCAAAATACAATTAGTACTCAAAAAAATATTAACTGAATTTTTTTTTGTTTTCTAAAATTGATTACTATTTTTAATGTATATTTCAATTACTCTTTGTCTTTATTTTATTATGTTTGTTATATTTTCAATTACTGTACCACTTTGGAAATCAGTGCACTAGTACTGAAAGTGCCTGCAGAATAAAGAAAGAATAAATAAATAAATAACTAAAGCTGAGCTGAGCTGAGCTCTGTCTACACTATCAAAGTTTGTGACAAAAAATGTGATGTGCTCATATATGGACATAATGATGTCATATCACTACCATATTTGGCCACACTTTTTAGTTAGACAGAGCTTTAGAGGTGTCCACGGATAAAGGTTTGATTTATTGCACTAGTTTGTTTCACAGGGAAGTATCCCTTGTTTCACATACCTAAAGCAAGATCCCCAACCACAGGTTTCAAACCATATTCTTGTATACGTTTGGTTGCCATTGCATTCCATATCTTACTCTGATAGCTGTGTACGTACATCATTCTTGTGGTGCGAGGAATCTGCAGAAACAAAAAATTGAATGAAGTATTTGTTTTAATGTTTTGAAGACAAACTTCTGATTTATATTATAATGTTACTCTTCCAAGCAGAATGAAGGAACTATAAATATGATACATACAAAAAATTGGAATTGCAAAAGACAGAAAATTCTTTCTCTTCGAGAATATATGTAAAGGGATTACAGTGTTTGACACTATCAAACTAGTTTAACTAGTGTGCCAAATATGGTAGTGATATGCTCAAATATGGTAGTGCTATGACTGATATTTTCTGTCACATTATAGTGTAGCTTTAGGACAGCTTTGGGAAACAAGAAAATGTGTCTCTTGAATAGGGGTTGGCTATAGGGTTAAAACAAATTAAAACTTACATAGGAGAGTGCATAAATAGGATTGTCAGAGTTCTTTAAAATACCCAGTAGAAGCTCTTTCTCAGCTGAATGTCGTTTGTTGCTAGGTAACATCTCCAAGGTACTCCTTGCATCTTTTGTCTGCTTCCAATTTACCCGCCATTTATCTCTTTCATCTTCTATAAAGATAATAATTGACTAACCTATTGTTTGTTGTAATGTTTACAGATATAAAGTACGATATTGTGCTCCGCCAACAGAGCAAACAGAATTTCTATGTTTTTTCTTAAAACAAATGATAATAAATGATACTTGACTTGACTAGACTTGACTAGACTTGACTTGACTAAGGGGAAAACCTTTGGGACCTAAGAAAGTATCTTCTCCTCTTAAATAGGGGTTGGCTATAATAGTGTCCAAACAAATATTGCCCCTCATTTATTTCACAGGGAAGTTCCACTAAGTAAGAGATGTCACAAAGGAGAGATTCGACTATATTAAGTAAAACAGTTAATTACCTTCACTGCGGGGCTTTAGTATGAGGTCAATGGCTTCATTCCACTGGCGCAAAAGTATAGCTCTGAAGAAAAAAAAATGTGATGGTTAGTATTACACATTATAGTTGATTCTCGGTATTGTATCTACAACTGTCCAATATCATAGGCAAATTCTGTAAATACAGTGACAAATACTGTATATGTTTAACATGTTACACTAAAGCCTAACATAACAATAATATAAAAATGTCACATGTGATACATATGTGACACTGTATTATAGAATTTGCAAATTATGCCATATGTAGAGACACAGTTAAAAGAATCGGGTCACAATAATATTTACACATTGTTTTACAGCATGTGTGGTCTAATTGGCATTAACACTTCCTTGTCTGTATGACCGTCAAGATCAAATCCTGCTAGAGCCTTCAACAATAGCAGCATTTTATTAATTTGACATGTTAGGCTCTAGTTATTAATTGGTACCAGGAACGCAAATTTGACCCCCTAATAGGCATTTCCAGGTGGCAGCAGGCAGTTAATCTACATATCCAATACTAGATTCCACATTTAACAGATGATCTCATTCAATTTCCGGTTTAATCATCGAGGCATGCATTTGTCATAAAATAATTAATGTTATGACAAATCATAGGCTGCAATAATCCAGGAAACACATACTGTTACATACATTTATAAAAATGATTTATTTATCTGTATATTCAAACCAAACCTTGTGCAGATTCTGAGGAATGGTATCCCCCAACCCCTATCCCAATATTCAAATTTAATTGGCACCTGTGTTTATGAATAAATTAACTCCAAACCACCCAGTGATGCTGAAATTGACAAATTCCCCAAATGAGATTCGGACCCAGAACCTTTTCGTTAATATGCAGGCAACCTACCACTAGACCATTGGAGCTGTCATGGTTCAAAATTGATTGGATAGTGAACCTTTAATACACATAGATGGGACAATGCTTATCCTCAATTGTAAGCAACTAACAGAGGTTGAATCGCTACGTTCCTATCTTATAGCACATAGATGCACAAGGAGAGATTACCGCAGACAGACTTTATAATATATATAAATTTGCAGGAATAGCTACTACTACTGTACATCTAATACCCTTGGCGCGGTATGGTTAAACAACACTTATTCTCAATTGTAAGCACAAGAAACAGAAAGTAAATCGGTACGCTCCTATCTTATAGCAGATAGATGCACAAGGAGGGATCTCCGCAGAAATACTTTATAATATATATAAATTTGCAGGAATAGCTACTACGACATCTAATTAAGTCAACAGCTGTAGCTGTATAACATTATTCACACAATCGCTAATGAATGTTAAACCATTGTAGAACATTCATGCAGCGTTCATTCAGTGCCAATTACTCAAGCATATATAATTTTTATTGACATCTGAGTCTTACTTAATTATTCCAACAGTGTTATAAATTTCCTTTTAATGATCTAAAAGAGTCTGTAGGTCAAGGTTGTATGACATGAATGAATACAACATGATACATTAGGTTTGGTTCTCTAAAATATTTTAAACCGCTGACATTTCTAATCCATATGTGGAGATTTCTACAGAAATCCTTAAATTATGGTAGACCCTTTTGACACCCCTGTTAAGGGAACTAATACTGTATATTTTCACAATAGAGAACACCTCTTTGTAATAAGGTTACACTTTTGGCCTGTCCAGAAGAGTTAATTACTTGGGTACGTTAGTTCCTATAAGGGGACACTTTCGGCACCCAACAAAGCGTCCCTCTAAATATGGGTTGGAAACAGTGTTAAAACAAATATTGCCTTTTGTTCATTTCATTGTGAAAGTGTCCGATAAAGTTTCCCTAATTAGGGATGTCCCGAGGAAGGGCTATAATTTGGTTCATTTCATGTGAAAGTGTTCAATTAATAAAGGTGTCCTCTGAATAGGGATGTCCCGAAGAAGGGTTTCTACTGTAATATACACAACATGTAAAAGATTTTTAAATATTTGATGGAACAGAAATTTCTAGAAGCAGAACATGAATCTGACTTTCACGTTTGAAAATAACTACACATGATTTAATCCTGAAGTGATTCATCAATTTGACAAGAAACATGAATTTAAACAAACTTCTTGCCTTTGCTTTTAAAATCAAATTTTTTTTTTTAATCATATTTTTTTTTAAATCATATTTTCATATAGCTAATGGATGGGTTTTTTTCTTAACGAAAGAGAGGTGTAGGAATGTCTAGGCCCCAGTGGATGTATTCAAACTTACTTGAAAAAAAACATTTACACTACTATTTTATCAGTGGTTAACACATGAGGCATAGATCACTAGTTTAGCACTTTAACGCTGGGTACCATTGTCCCTCATTCTCTGAGGCCCCTGGGTTTAGCCAGTAAGCTCTCAGCCGTCCGTTTATGTCACTACCACGCTAATGCTTAGTTACATCTCCAGAGGCTCAAGTGTATCTATAAGGCACACACAAATATATAAAACCTATCCTATGGCTTATGATAACAAAAAACAAGAAGCCATCATTTACCTTCCAACCTGGTGGGTAGCAACTAGAGAGTTACCAAACCGCTGCATGCCAAAGTAGTTGATAAACCCAACATCTCGAAGGGAGCACATTGCCCTGTTCATAGCTCCATCCTCTCCAGTCACATTTCTAAACAGTAAAATACAAATTCAGGAGTATAAATGGGAACATGTACACATTTTTATTACTATAAGCAACACATTTTTAAATGGTTATCATTCTTTATTATAATTTCTTAAACAATTACAAACAGTTTTTCTTTCAATAGGATGTAAGTAAACCTTTACAAGGCAATGATGATATCCTCAAACCAACCCTTTTTTTTTATTTCAATATTTGTTGAAAAACCATTAAAGAGTGTAAACAATATATTATAATATATTTTGTTTAGTAGATGATGAGTAAAGGTGACATCAAAGTTGTAGATTGTCTCATCTTTATCTTATCATACAGATAATTGAGTATTTAAACTAATACCATATCTATCAAATTATAATCTATTCTCTAAATTATTAATTTTACACAACAGGTTATGTTGTAGTGACGCATTATGAAACACAGAATGATTGGTTCACTGGGATGGTTCTCATTGTGATGATGCCTAAACTTATATTAAATATGTGCCTAAGCATGAAATAGTGTGTATTTAGTTGACCAATATATTTACAAAAACCTGAGAAAACGAAATACACAGTTGCTAGGTCAACACCTATTCATAGATGACAGATATGGAGACAATCAGACCTCCAGCCCTTGTAACAAAAAAAAGAACATTCCTCTAGGTAAATATGGTGAGAAAGCTGATGGTCACTGAAGAAGACGGTGAGTAAAAAAAAAGGTACCAATGACTTTTGAACCCTAGTCTAAAGATACAGCATGACGTGAGACGCAGGCACTACACCTTCAGCCATCCAACCGGCTTACGATGCATCAATAACATAAACACACTAGTACTTAATCAAAAGACATAGGGAGCACTATATAGGCGTAGATATAATTTGGAAATTGTATCTACTACTACTATACGTATAGATGCAGCCAGTTTGAATGAAATATGGACATCGGCAGACCTGAGAAAATATCATCCCTACTATTCTTTTCCAATTTGTGAATAATGATGTCTTAAAGTCTTAACTGAATGATGAACCAATAAGAATAAAGGTCACAGAAAGGTCATGTGTTTATCTCACTCACTATGTATAACATTGAAAAAGTATGTTCAAATCAATGACTGTGTTTCCCACGGTTATTTTCCTGTCGACCAATCAATCGCAGCAGATTTTCATCAGAGATAGTCTGAGAATAATCTCCCTAGAGAACTAAATTTTTGTCCATAGCTCTATAAACCAAGAAAATCCTCAATGTACGTTCACACTTTAAAGTGTAGTCAACGTCTGACCCGTTTAACCTGAACCAGTGTGAAAGAGATTCATGTTGAAATGAGTCAATCATGAATGGATCATCCTGTGAATAATGGTTTGACGTAAAATGAAATACTTCGCAGGCATCCTGTTTGAGAGATGTATAAACTTATCTCTGTAATCGTCTAATTATGGGATCTCTCTGTCCCTGAAACCATTTGATTTATATATCACTTTGACAATTTGCGGGGAAAAAACATTCAATTACAAGCATGAACAATGCTGGAATAAGTAATGAAACTTTATATCAAAATAGAAAATTGATTTCCAATGGGGTACTACTGTAAGGATGATATGCTATGTAATAATGTCATTAACAATATCACTGTGTGTATGAAAATTGTGACCAAAAATGTCATTGTGGAATTATATTGTCATTAACAATGTGACTGGGTATGATAGTCACTATGTCACTGGTCAATGATTTTGTCACTAACATACAATGTCATTATACATGATAGTTGTCACTATAATTTCACTGTGCAGTGACATTATCTCTAACAATGTCATATATAGTTTAGCCAATCAGAAAGCTATGCTGCTGACCTGGTTTTTAAAGCTCTTGACCATTCAGAAGATAATTTTATTATAATAAATATAATTTAAATATATATATCTAAAAATAATGTGGAGAATCAACTCTATACATATTCATACGCATTCATAATCTATGAAATCAGTAAAAAAAAAAGTTTTCAATTACGCGATTTCGTATTAAATTTACAAATTGTAAAATAATGATATGACTAAAAATTTTTAACAATATGGAAATGGATGAAGTACATACTTAAGTTCTGTCTACAATAATATCAAACTAGTTTGACGAAAAAAGTGGTAGTGATATGCCAAAATATGGTAGTGATATGCCCAAATACAGTAGTAATCATCATAATGTCCATCACATTTTTTTGTCACATAAAGTTTGATAGTGTAGATAGGGCTTTTATACGTCATAGATACTCTGGTCCTTTCAACTTTGAAATATCACACTTATTCTTTAATATCATTTCAACCCAATACAATTATAGTAAAATACCATTTCAATAAAATTATAAATAATTTAATTTTAATATTTCAAAAAATAAGATGAAAATTTATCATATTAAAAAATGAAAGGAATGTCTAAAATGAAAGTAAAACTGAAATATTCAAATTACAAAGGGGAAAATATTAATGAACATTTCGGATTATGGTCAATTACGTGTTTATATCTATATCTTACATCAATGTTAGAAACAGGTCGGTGGATGAAGCGGATAGTTGGGGGTGGGGTAGATAATGACGCAAGGGGAAAGTTTACAAATCTTGCAACAGATTGGTTAATTAATTAATTAATTACATGTACAAATTTATTGATTAGCTAATTCAATTAATATTTTTTCCCTCTCAATTATAACACAAAATTATTTTATACTATAGAAGTAATATTAAATATTAGTATAACATTATATAATAAGGTTTGATAAGGAAGGTTGGGTCTGGGTACAAAATTGGGCAAATATTAGAGAGGTGGGATTATATTCAGATTATTAAATTGGATTTACCAATGTCTTTAGCCTAAAAATTATGAATTACATTATACCCGAGCATGGAATTATATTTGGTACGTATTTTGATATGGTATTTGCAGCACATGCAAATATTCGTCAGTTGAGGCAAAAAGTAAAAGCATTTTACTTTAAAAAGTTTAATTCAATGGGGGAACATTTTTTAAATTTTCATTGGTTGTATGGAGAACACACTACAATATAGTTACTATCCTTGAACCTCATGTATGTGATTTGGCAGGCTTTACAACTTACATGGCCAATTTTGAAATAGCCAATTGGATCACTCATACTAAAGCCTAAAACATAATATTTTTGTTTAGTCACATAGTACACTTAATGCTACTACGTTAATGGAAAAAAATGTAAAATCATTTTAATGTTTTACAGTAAATCTAAAAACTCTGAAGATCCGGTTCAGAGAAAAATGGCTTACCCATTGAACCATAAATTTGTTTCAACTGATTCAATTTTGACATGAAAAAATGGGAAGGAAATCGGACCAATCATGCGATAATTCAATATTGAGCCCATACAAGCTGTCATCTGTGAAAGCTAGTACCAGGGTGTTAAATTCTTGAAACTATTAATATTAGTTTGTATAGAAAAAATGATATGAAAAAAAGAAACAAGAATTGATACACGACTTCATTGATAATGGTAGTTTGCTGGAGATATGGTCAAAAAGAGGTGTGGCAAGTAGTGTGGTCAGGGGGTCAAAAGTAGCATTTTGACTCTTAATGATGACCCACAGTCCCCTTCCAACTGAAAAAAATGGTTGTGCCCCTGAAAATACCTTTTACTAGTTTTAATCATCATATACCATAAAATAATTGGAAAAAGAAAACCAATAGAAAATAGAAAAAAAACTCTGGAAATGATTATAGCAGGACGTGAATATATGATTTTGGAAAATAGAGTAGGAGTACCACCCGCAGATGTATAGTGTGGATTGACTTTTCTGAATACAAGTATAGTTTTCAAAATTGTTTGAAACTAACAACTTCATTAAAAAACTCAATTTATAAAAATAGATGACGTGATAGCACCTGTATTAGTTCAAGATGTTTTAAATAATCATCAATCGCCGAACGAATTACTGCAACATTTGTGCAATTGGATTAATTCTGTACCAGTCACATACTCACCTTAAAACAACTATAAAATGGTTGCCAGAAAGATCACCCAAGGACAGCGGTGTCTTGACGTAACTGACGAAACAGAAATGACAGAGAGTATGAATTAACATTGAAAAATTGTTATGTTATAAAAGTTCAATCATGAATGAAGAACTGCTGTATATGTTAAGAATGAATGTACAGACTTGTTTTAGATGCACTGTATGCCTATAAAGCTCTGTCTACACTATCAAATTAGTGTGATGCCCAAATATGGTAGTGATATGCCCAAATATGGTAGTGATATGCCTAAATATGGTAGTGATATGCCTAAATATGGTAGTGATATGCCCAAATATGGTAGTGATATGACATCATCGTGTCCATATATAAATAACATTTTGTTGTCACATAAAGTTTGATAGTGTAGACAGAGCTTAAGAATACAATATATTATATTGTACAAACAAGGGGTTCTACTGTGTATGTTCTACAACTAAATAGAACATAAAATAGGAATTAGATTACAGGTGGTGTCCCAGAACAAACATATGCAAATGAGGAACATTTTTTTGTTCAATAGTAAATTGAATGACTCAAGAAAGATCAGGAAACTATTTATGCTCAGTAGTTTATCCTCGTGATACGATCTAGGGTGGAGTATTCAGGAATTATACATTAATAACATTGACAATGCAGAATTCTTGGCAAAACATTTTATATCAATTAATTTTAGTGATGAAATCTAGGGTGGGGTTAACAGGATAAGATAGGCTTTACACAGTAAACATTGACAATAAGATGCAGGGATTTGGGCAAAGATTTGATTGAGGAAATAGCTTCTGGACAATAGGATTATCTTGGGTGGAGTGTTATGCAGTAATTAAAAATGTTAAAACATGCAAATTTACTAAGGGATTTTGGCAAAAAGCTTTGATATTAATATGACTGAGGTCATGGTATGGAAATAGATTTGGTGATTTAGGGTGGGGTGATATGCAATAATCTAACACAGTGTTAAAAATGCAAATTTATGAACGAGTTTTGGAAAAATCTTTTTATTTTAATATGATTGAGGTCATGGCATTGAAATAGATTTGGTGGTGATTTAGGGTGGGTTGATATGCAAACTAGTTTGACAAAAAAAAGTGTGATGTGCCAAATATGGTAGTGATGGTGCATAATCATGTCCATAAATGGGCACATCATATTTGTTTTTTGTCACATAAAGTTTGATAGTGTCTACAGAGTTTAAAATGCAAATTTATGATGGGGTTTTGGCAAAAATGTTAAATATTAACATGATTGAGGTCATGGCATGGAAATAGAATTAGTGATGAGATTAATGGTGGGGTTATAATTGATTCAACACGGTGATAACATAGAGAAATCAGTAGACTATTCCATCATGTTGTTAACAATGTAAATTTATGAAAGATTCTTGGCAAAAACTTTTGCTAATAATATAATTAAGGTCATGATATGGCAATAAATTGTGAAAGTGATGGTGTGTTTTAAATGATATGTATTCTTTCCTATCACAATTAACATAATTATAATTGATTTTTAGAAAAGTGTGAATAAGTGATGATAAGCACTCACCTGAAGTTTCCTAACTTAATACCACGAAGAACTTTATTCAACTGGCTAAGTCTTGTAGCAAACACCCTGCAAAATACACACAGAACGAATGATTTTAAAAAACAAATAATAACTCTTTGATTCCTTCTTATACTGGAAATGGAAGGAGGTAGCTGTCTTTTTTTTTTTAAACATTTATTTATTTATTTACTATAGTATTTATTATTAAGGAAAATTACTGAAAAAAATGACAATGCTGTGTGGCTGGATCTCTCTCCCTTCATCATTGCAAGAGTACTTAAATAGAGATAGGGTATACTGTATATGAATGCTGTATGTACAATTATGTCTGAAATAAAGAAATTAAAAATTACAAAATAATGTATATATTATGACAGAAGTGAGAGTTAGTACAGAGACAATACTTCTGTCACAAAACAATAAATCCAGTTGTAAAACAATTCTTTAAATCTTCTTTAATCAACACATTTTCGATAGGAGTAAGGAAGAAGGCATTTGGTATCATTATTAAACCTCCCAACTCCCTTGCCTGCAGGCCCCAACAAAGTGACTCCTTTGAATATACTCTATAGGGTTGACCTGGGAAAACATACTGTATAGAGTTGACCTGGGAAAACATATATTGCTGCAAACTAGTAGGGGTGTTCGAAAGGAAGGGTTCTATTGTAAAAAAGAGTATTCAAGCGGCAGACAATGTTTTATTTTGTCCTTGCAGACACTGAAATACATCCAGGCACCTATATTTATATTCCTATACTCATTGTTATAGTCTGAGGGATCGTCGAATCAGCCAGGAACAGATCATAATCATAAGCTGAAGCCCTTTACACTGATTATGGTGCTATTCACTAGGGTTTACTTAAAAGTATGTGAGTCACACTAAATCAGCTGCTCTACACACGAGCTAGAAACGTGAACGTTACACACTGGTTCAGTTATAATGAGAAGAATTGTTCTAACTTTAGAATTAGCTTGAATTGCACATTTGTATTCCTTTATTTGTAACATATATGAAGAAATAAAGTAAACTAAAAAAACAACAATCCAATTTGAGATGAATTTGAGTGCTTTATGTACATGTAGTATTTTAATAATTAATTAATGAAAGTATTGTATAATTTGAAGATATCTTCCACCAATTATAGATGCAACTGACAAAATAAGATGTACATTCAATTAAAATTAACAGACTGATTAAAGGGATATATTTAGGACCCAGCAAACTGTCCCCTTAATAAGGATGTCCTCTGAATTGGGGTTGACCGTAGTGTTTAAACATATATTGCCCTTTGTTCATTTCATAAGCTGATTCTCGGTACTGTATCTATTTCCAAAGTATCATAGGAATATTACAACATCATATGTATTCTAGTAGTAACCTAACATGATACAGGTGATTTGGAATCGGGTGATTTCATGGGAAAGTGTCCCTTTAATAGGTGGATGTCCCTTTAATAGGTGGATGTCCCTTTAATAGGTGGATGTCCCTTTAATATGTGGGTGTCCCTTTAATAGGCGGGTGTCCCTTTAATAGGCGGGTGTCCCTTTTAATAGGCGGGTGTCCCTTTAATAGGTGCACGTATCCCTTTAATAGGCGGGTGTCCTTTTAATTGGCTTTGAATAGGGTTGTCTTAAGGGAGAGGCTTTCTACTTTACATTAATAGCTAATGAAAGTACTGTACTTCTTGTACCATACTAGGCATGTAGACTTTTAATGTTTTGCTATTAATTAATTAATACCGACAGGGTCAAAGGTAATGACAAAAAAAACAACAAAAAACACAACATGTTGACCTTAATAATTGATGTTAATCTTATTACGGAATCCACAAGTATTCACTTGAAATGTGAATTAGTTGTAATACTTTAAATTTGACTTTATCCGTCTCCTAATTAATAACATTAGGTCGCTTCCTTTATCAGTCATTATAATACATTAGTTGTAAGATGTTAAAAGGAAGTCGTTAAATTTGTTTAAAAAACTAAAAAGTCAATTGACAAAAATTGTTACTACCTTTATGTGAAAAAATTGCATCCTTAAGCTATGTCTACACTATCAAACTAGTTTGACAAAAAAGAGTGTGATGTGCCCAAATATGGTAGTGATATGCTCAAATATGGTAGTGATATGACATCATCATCACATTTTTTGTCGCATAAAGTTTGATAAGGGTAGACAGAGCTTAACATCATATTATCAATAAGAAAGGAGAATATATAAATATTAATACTATAGTACTGTATTTTACTCTGTATAAGTTTAAATATAACACTGGTTGCCACTGAACTATTTTAAGAGGACAAAATCAAGGTTAAAAAATGTAAATAGGAGTGTCCCTTAAATATGGGTTGGGTGTAGTGTTTAAAAAAAAGTGAATTTCACAGAAAAATGTTCTTTGAATAAAGGGTGTCCAGTGTTAAAACATATATTGCCCTTCGTTTGTTTCACAAGAAAGTGTTCCTTGAAAAGGGGTTGACTGCAGTGTTAAAAATATATTGCCCTTCATTTGTTTCACAAGAAAGTGTTCCTTGAAAAGGGGTTGACTGCAGTGTTAAAAATATATTGCCCTTCATTTGTTTCACAAGAAAGTGTTCCTTGAAAAGGGGTTGACTGCAGTGTTAAAAATATATTGCCCTTCATTTGTTTCACAAGAAAGTGTTCCTTGAAAAGGGGTTGACTGCAGTGTTAAAAATATATTGCCCTTCATTTGTTTCACAAGAAAGTGTTCCTTGAAAAGGGGTTGACTGCAGTGTTAAAACATATATTGCCCTTCATTTGTTTCACAAGAAAGTGTTCCTTGAAAAGGGGTTGACTGCAGTGTTAAAACATATATTGCCCTTCATTTGTTTCACAAGAAAGTGTTCCTTGAAAAGGGGTTGACTGCAGTGTTAAAACATATATTGCCCTTCATT
Organism: Antedon mediterranea; assembly: GCF_964355755.1. Classification (NCBI taxonomy): domain Eukaryota; kingdom Metazoa; phylum Echinodermata; class Crinoidea; order Comatulida; family Antedonidae; genus Antedon; species Antedon mediterranea. The sequence continues at coordinate 21,222,583 of NC_092678.1, read as the reverse complement.
TGTTTCACAAGAAAGTGTTCCTTGAAAAGGGGTTGACTGCAGTGTTAAAAATATATTGCCCTTCATTTGTTTCACAAGAAAGTGTTCCTTGAAAAGGGGTTGACTGCAGTGTTAAAAATATATTGCCCTTCATTTGTTTCACAAGAAAGTGTTCCTTGAAAAGGGGTTGACTGCAGTGTTAAAACATATATTGCCCTTCATTTGTTTCACAAGAAAGTGTTCCTTGAAAAGGGGTTGACTGCAGTGTTAAAACATATATTGCCCTTCATTTGTTTCACAAGAAAGTGTTCCTTGAAAAGGGGTTGACTGCAGTGTTAAAACATATATTGTACTAAATTGCCTCTTGTTTGTTTCAGAGGACAGTGTCCCCTTAAAAGGGGTTTCTAAAACAATACTACGTGTATATAAATATATTATAAAACCTGCTATCATATTATATGAAAGAAATATTGAGTCCTATGATTCCTATGTTATTATCATGGGTAAAGTTTACATTTTAATATTAAAATTGTGAATGTACATGCAATGTATTATTAGCCCCCATGTGATGCCAACTCAATTATTTGAACTTGAAAAAACGTGCTAAAAAATGCTTAGATAATGTTGGTGAAAAGTTCTTTCATATTGCGCTTCCTGATAATAAGAATATGTGATCCACCTACACTCTGACCTAAATGGTGCTGTGTTCAGAAATGAGCGATTCTGATTGGTTGAATGTGTGTTCATGGTTTGCCTGTTGCTGTGTAGTGTGTCATTGTGACAGTGGCTCTCAAGGCTTGTGTTTGTTACGACTAACAGCGTGGACTCGTGTACGTTTGGACTCGTGTACACTAAAACGTTTTAACTTGATGACTAATCTAAGGTTTGCATATATGAAAGGTAAGTTTATATTTATTTAAAACTGTATAATATGTTTATTTATTATATATATTATTAACATCTATGTCTTCGAGTTCTATATAACTAAGATTCAGTTAAAATTTTGGAAAAAAAAAATAATTTTTTTTTTTATTACCATAATTTGGTAAGAATAATAATAAAGATAATCATTGACAATTTCCCTAAGGATTAATAAAATCTGAATAAATTAAAAATATTTTTTTCTATTTGTAGTTATGACTTTGGTTTTTAAGAAAATAAGAAATTTAATATTAAATATTAGGGTGTCCCCTGAGTAAGGGTTAGCTGTACTGTTAAAACATATACTGGCCCTGAATCACCCAGTTAATTAGTGGTTGATTGTTAAATGTTACGTTAGTGGGTGATACACTAGGCCCTTGATCATTTCTTTAGTGTTCTCTTAATAGTTGTATCCCAAAAGAGTGAATGTTTGATATTTAATAATATGTCTTCAATACACACAAGTTTTGTATGATTCATTGCTTTCAACAATCGACCAATCGTACGTTTCAACGAAGGTCAGTTCTATTTATAGACGATATGATAGGTTGCTATATTTAGATCCTCAATTTGTAGTTTGTGTCCAAAATTAATATTAAGTGGGGTGGACTACAGGAATTTTTAGTTTCTTGGTTAGCATTAGTTTATCAATTAGAAACATATAAACATACACCTCTAGTGGTCCCCAATGAAAAAAAAAACCTCAAATACTGAAAGTTTGTAAAAAAAACAAACAATGTTATAATATAAGTAAACAAAAAAATTTGAATCAAAAAAACAAATATTTGATACTTATGTTATTGTCTGATGACACCACTGTATGTCAAGGGAGACAATCGGAACGACAGACAAATGTTTAATTTACACTATTTACTAAAATTGCCAATTTTTAAAATGTTTTATTGATTTTAATGATTCAAATTAAATCTAGGAAAAAACTACATGACATTAACTTCCCATGGTCAACTCGCAAATTCACAATTTATTGTCTTTGGAAGTTAGTTTGCATTAGTTTTTTAAATGATTTTTTTTTAGTGGATAAAAATAATATTAAATACATTATACCATACAAATGTCTTTCTCAAAAGTAGCAATTAAGGCCCCCACCCACACACAAAAAAATGACCTTTTAACCAATTATATCATTATCTAAACGGATTTTCTAACTTTACGTGTCAATAAAATTATATTTCTTCTTTGTTAAAACGTTAGTTCCTAATTTCCAAACTTTAAAAAAATATTTATTGTAACAGTTCAGACAAGTTGAAAGGAAAAGCACAGATATGTTTTAAAACATTAAACGATAAAAATCAATTCAAAATGATATTTTTCAAATAGTTAACATTTTGATGGGATTTGTTTTGAGGTTATCTAGATATGATAAAATGACTTGTGATATTTAGTTGACAAAAGCAACTTCTCAATTAAATGAAAAATATAACATTACAAGTTAAAAGGGAAAGATAATCTTGTTTTAAAACTTAAAAAAAGATAAAAATTAATTAACTTATATATTTCAAATAACAAATATTTTAAGGGATTTGTTTTGAAGTTATTAGATTAACTTGACATAAGCAAACTATCTAAAGATAGAACATTTAAACTTACATCACAAGTTAAAAATGAAAGCTTGATTATAATGAAGATAAACATTAATTAGAACTGAAATAATAACAAATATTTTTAAGGGGTTGTTTCAAGTTTATCTTGAAAAATAAACATCCACATTTTTAATTTATTTTCACCAACAAATGTTGTCATTTGAAAAGTTGAAAAAAAATTAAACAAACTGATTAAATAAAAGTTTTGAATTAACCTTTTATAATGAAGATAAACATTAATTAAAACTGAAATAATAACAAATATTTTTAAGGGGTTGTTTCAAGTTTATCTTGAAAAATAAACATCCACATTTTTAATTTATTTTCACCAACAAATGTTGTCATTTGAAAAGTTGAAAAAAAATTAAACAAACTGATTAAATAAAAGTTTTGAATTAACCTTTTATAATGAAGATAAACATTAATTAAAACTGAAATAATAACAAATATTTTTAAGGGGTTGTTTCAAGTTTATCTTGAAAAATAAACATCCACATTTTAAATTTATTTTCACCAACAAATGTTGTCATTTGAAAAGTTGAACAAAAATTAAACAAACTGATTAAATAAAAGTTTTGAATTAACCTTTTATAATGAAGATAAACATGAATTAAAACTGATATATTTAAAATATTTTATAGGGGCGTTTCAAGGTTAAACATTCATATTATGAATTTAATGTTATCAACATACAGATGTTGTCATTTTACAAGGCCATTTGAACAGTTGAAAAAATATAACAAAGTTATTAAATAAAGTTTTGAATTAACCTTGTATAATGAAGATAAAAAAATATTTTAAAGGAGTGGTTTCAAGGTTATTATATATAAACATTCATATTTTGAATTTAATTTTATCAACATACAAATGTTGTCATTTTACGAGGTCATTTGAGAAGTTGAAAACAATTATAAACATACTAATTAAAGTCTTGAATTAACCCTGTATGATGTAATATTAAGTAGAAGAAACAGTCTCAAGACAAACTTTTAAATCACGGGAAATCATGCTAAATTACTTGGTTCCTTTTAGGAACTAAACCCTTCCTCTTATACCAGTTGTCACCTGATTGAATTTAAAGTTCAAAGGTCAAAGAAAGACACTAAAATAGCATCAGATTTCCTGTGCTGTATCTCCATGACAGTATCTGTATGTGGTATCACTATCATTACTATGATACAGGCATCACATGTGAAACACATGATATACTGTATTCATCTGTATCACAGACTTTGCCTATAATACTGGACACATTGAGTACCAATAATTGACTGCAAATGATATAAAATTAATAAAATACATATCTTATCAATATCTTTTTCTTTTTCTTACAGATATGGTGAGAAAAAAATAGTTTCAGAAAAAAAAATACCAAGAAATATTAAGAGAGTTACTTTTGAAAGCAGTTAGCATAAAAATGAAAATGAAAACGTTAAACATTGTAATCTTAGGAGTGATTTTGATTGATTTGGTTGGAGCGTTACCTATGTGGCCAAGAGGGGTAGATTGCCCCGCAAGATGTATTTGTACCATCACCAATGATTACTTGTACCCATTACGTCAAGGTGTGTACCAAAAAGTAGACTGTGCAAATAAAGGACTCAACTTCATCCCGCGTAACCTACCTCCTGAAACCAACATTCTTCTTTTGAACAACAACAGAATTCGTAGTATAGGCCAAGCATTTCGTTCAGTTTTTGACCTTAAATATCTTGATTTATCGTATAATAATTTTCAATTTATCAAAGAGGGAGTGTTTGATTATAACCGTAATTTAGAGTTGATTAATCTCGGTTGGAATTCGATACAAACGTTGGAAGATGCGGTGTTTCGCAGGCAAGAGGATATGACAGATTTGACGCTTGCTGGTAACAAATTGACTGAGATTCCGTATGCGGTTAGTAGTCTCCGTACACTACAGGTTCTTCAGTTATACCAAAACCAAATCACATCACTTGAAAACAATCCATTTGTCGGATTAGATAGTTTGCAGTTTTTAAATTTACATGATAATCAAATATCAAAAATTGAAGGGACAGTGTTCCTGCGAAATCCAGAATTGAGTAATATTTATTTGAATGCGAATAAGATACAGTCGATCCCGGCAAATCTCTTCCGTAACTTACGGAGCCTTGATTATCTTGCGCTGAGTGACAACCAGATCACAAACTTCCATGTCAACACCTTCCGTATGGCTGGAAATATTCGCAGTCTCGATTTACAAAGGAACCAATTGACAACACTGCCAAGCGGACTTTTTGTGGGAATGTCAAGATTACGAGAAATCAACCTTCAGGAGAATATGCTACGTACTATTCCTCACTCTACTGCTATGTTCCGAGGACTCAACAATCTTCGGACGATTGATCTTTCAAAGAATACCGCTATCGGAACTTTACCCCCAGGCATTTTCAGCAATCTTCCAAATCTAGAAACGATAACTCTGAGTCACCTTACGGGTATCGACGCAACAACTTTTTACGGACTTCCTCATTTAAAAACACTAAAAATTACAGATAGCAGCATAAACACTTTATCAAATAATATTTTCAAAGATAATCGTCTTCTTGAGCAGCTATCATTACCGAAATGTGGAATTAGCACCGTTGAACAAAGAGCACTTTTTGGATTGTCCAAACTCCGTTCCATAGACTTTTCTGATAACCGACTTACATTCGTTGATGGAAGCATGTTTGCGGAATGTCAGCTAATTGCAATAGAAACTCTGCATCTTCAGTATAATAAAATCCGTGAGTTGTCTGTGTTTGCATTCAGAAACATGGAAACACTGATAAACCTACGTTTGGACAATAACAAGATTCCAAGCCTTCCAGCATTTATGTTTAACTTCCTTCGGAATTTAAGAAGTTTAGAAGTTGATCATAACAGTATAACCTTTGTGCAAGACGGCGCTCTAAGCGGATTGATGTCGCTCGCAAGATTCGACATCTCGAACAATCCTATAAACTGTGACTGTACCATACTGCCATTTACTCGTTGGATTAATAACAATAAAAATAAGATATTCTCATTAACGCAAACCGTTTGTGGATCGCCCTCAATATATGCTCATAATCCGATAACGACTGTGATGAACACAGTTTCCGGTACTCCATTTGTCTGTATTCCTCCTTCAATCACATCACAACCGAAAGCTCCGCAAATATTCATCAAAGTCGGTACGCATTCTAAGTTACCATGCGATCTACAGGAACATGTAGTAGCAGAACAGGTGTGGACGATTCCATTGAATAGAAAGATCACTGTTGGGAAAACGCCTACAACAGCGTTTGTTATCGCAATGCAGCACATTACAGCTCTAACAGATGGAACACTTGTTATACAAAATGCGGGTTATACTGATTCTGGGAAATATACATGTACAGCAACAAACTCAAAAGGCATTACATCGATTACATACAATATATTAGTTGTGGATTTTGTACCAACGGGAGGAGTCGTTGCACCAGGTAAAATAATGTAGAAAATAAGATGACAAAATGTATTAGGCCCATTTAGGTAAAGGATCAGTTCTAATGTCAAAATGTTGCCTTCTCAGATGATTCGTTAATACCAGTAAATATTAAATCAATAAAATGTGCATGTTTTATTACAGGTGCAGGAACAACTGGAACTGGTGGGACTCCTGGAGCTGGGACACCTGGTGGTGGTACTCCTGGAGTTGGAACACCTGGTGGTGGAACACCTGGTGGTGGAACACCTGGTGGTGGAACACCTGGAGTTGGGACACCTGGTGGTGGTACTCCTGGAGCTGGGACACCTGGTGGTGGAACACCTGGAGCTGGGACACCTGGTGGTGGGATACCTGGAGCTGGGACACCTGGTGGCGAGATACCTGGAGCTGGGACACCTGGTGGTGGTATACCTGGTGGTGGAACACCTGGTGGTGGAACACCTGGTGTAGGAATACCTGGAGCCTGGGTACCTGGTGCTGGAATACCTGGGGCCGGGACACCAGGAGCTGGAATACCTGGAGCCGGGACACCGGGAGCTGGAATACCTGGGGCCGGGACACCAGGAGCTGAAGTACCTGGTGCCGGGACACCTGGTGTAGGAACACCTGGAGCTGGTGGTTGGATACCTGGTGGTGGAACTCCTGGAGTAGGGACACCTGGAGTTGGGACACCTGGAGCAGGAGTACCTGGAGCAGGAACACCTGGAGCAGGAACACCTGGAGCTGGGACACCTGGTGTTTGGACACCTAATTTTGGGACACCTGGTTTTTGGACACCTAATTTTGGGACACCTGGTTTTGGGACACCTGGTTTTGGGACACCTGGTGGTGGAACACCTGGTGTCGGGACACCTGGAGCTGGAATACCTGGTGCAGGGACACCTGGTGTAGGAATACCTGGAGCTGGAACACCAGGAGCTGGAACACCTGGTGCTGGTACACCAGGAGTAGGATTACCTGGCAGACCAGGAGGAGGATTTGGTGGTCCAAATAGACCAATAGGGCCTAATGGTGGTTACCCAGTAAATCCTGGAAATGGTGTACCTGGTTATCCAGGTATAAATCCTGGAAATGGTGGGAATCCTGTACTTCCAGTACCTGGTTATCCAGGTATAATACACCCAGGCACAGGTAACGTTTTACCTAGCAGGGTCCCCCACCTACAACCAACAAGGTTTCCTCATACAACACCAGGAGCATACGATCCACATCCTTGTACACCAAGCCCCTGTCTCCATGGAGGTAAATGCACAGAAATACCTGCTGATGGCATTGAAGATAGTGACCATCAGAAACCAAAGGTAACAAGCAAAACAGTTATTCCAGTAGCAGTTGCTGAGCCAGTCGTTCTCATGGCTAAGTGCACTTGTACACAGTTGTGGGGTGGACGATACTGTGAGGTACGTCTTCCAGGCCGACCAAAAGCAGTACAGATATCCAATACACACAGCAACTACATACAGATAAAATGGCATAAAGGAGAAATAAATGGTGATCTTTCAGGATATAAAGTACTATATCGAAAAATGGGAGGTGATCAACCAATTGAAGTGAGCATGCCCCTTGACCCAGATGTCAAATCATTTACACTGCATCAGTTGGAAACCGAAGCAACATATCGTATTTGTGTTGTTGCTTATAACACCGGTGGTGAAAGCGATCTTGGTGATGACAATTGCATTTTAGCTCACACCAATAAATCCGACAAGACAAAATCGCAAGATAATATCTCAATTTTAACGGTATCTCTTGGTGGACTTGGACTGTTGATCGCAATTGTAGCATCAGCGGGTTATTATAGATACAATCATAAGAAGAACAAGCCTGTAGAGACCATGCAACAAAGAACCGACAACCTGAAGAAAGGGCTACAAAAGAAAGGCAGAGGAGCTGCTAAGCCAGCTCGTGAACCAGTCAGGCCTGAAACCATTTACTATTCACATAGTAATGATAGCGTTATGTTGTTGGATATGAACCCACAGATACCGTCCATGATGTACTTAAACCCGAGTGCTGCACCTCCCGCACCTCAGAAAGCTATCAAACCCAAACCAAAGAAGAGGCTGCTGCAGATACAGTCAGACTTGGAATAATAAATCCTTTTAAACTCAGATAATATGGAGCTTTCGATTTGACCAACTTAGGAACTACTTAGGTCATGTTAATTCACCATGCAGGAAAGGTCAGGACGCGCTTCCTATCTCTTCGACACAGTCCTGATGTCTAGTTTTAGGTGACAACCGACATCAATCTGTAGGTCGTCACAAATAAAAAGCTTGACCCTTATTTGTGGAATCTTTCCTGTTTAAGTTAACTACTGTATGGCGAGGAATGTGTAACTGTATAATTGAAAAAGCTAAAGAATTCTGATATTGTAATTTCTATATTAAGGTATGCCTGGAAAAACTTTACACACAATATCAAAATTGCTGTGCATTATATTGACTATCCACTATATTATGTAAAAAAAACCATACCCTAAATGGTTGGTTGAAAAACATCACATGATTAAATGTATTTATATATATATATATATATAATATATAATTACTATGCAGTATATTGAATATACACTAATATAACAAAAATGTAAACTATATAATTGTTGACAATTTAAAAAATAAAATATGTAATTGCTGTATAGTATATTTAATATACATAATTATATAAAAACAATAAATGTATATTGTATATATTTTTGACACAATTTAATAATACATAAAATAGTATATTGAATATACTATATACATATAAAACTAACATACTGTATATATTGAGTTACAAACAGTGTAACATTTATATATTGATTATATACTGTATACAAATTTTTAACGAAAAGTCACTAATTTGCTTATAAATTTGAATAGGCAAATTATACCACTGTATATGTAAGAATGGCAGACATTCTAAGGATTTTTTATCTTATAATTTTTTGGTATACATAAAGTTATTATAATTCTATAAATTCTTTTAAACTATAACTAATTTTCATAAATGCAAAATACTTAAAAATTTAAATAGTGTATATAAATTTTTTTTTTCTTTTTTTAAATATTTCAAAAAAATCTTTTAAGTAAATAATGTATACAGTTTATTTCATCATTCGCATTGCATTTCTTATAAAGAAAGGCAAATATGCAAATGAGGTCAATTATTTGGAACAGGAAGTGAATCAAGAACGAGTAATTTTTATGAATAATTTATTGAATGGTTTCCTGAATGAATTAAAGTAAATAAATGTGCAATATGCAACATGAGACTTTTAAAAGTTGTTCTAGTTTCAATTTGTTTTATATTTATAATTATAGCTAAATATTGACATCAAAATTTATGTGATGTGCCCATATATGGACATGATGATGTCATATCACTACCATATTTGGGCATATCACTACCATATTTTGGCATATCACTACCATATTTAGGCACATCACACTTTTGTTGTCAAACTAGTTTGATAGTGTAGACAGAGCTTTACAGCCGCAGAAGGCAAGGATTTGGGACTTGGGAAAGTCATTTTTCTTAATTTCCTGTTTCAGGAGAATTGACCTACTCACTGACTGGACTTAATGACTAATTGAGTAATCAATCATGGGAACATCTCTTAAGTCTCTGCCTGCACACAATCAGTTAATGTAACTAGTTCGTAGTTCACCGCAAATTGCATGTATTTAAAATCTCCCGATAGCATATCGACTATGCAGCTAGTGAGTCTAAAAGTCATTCTATACATGTTTATATTGTTTCTGGTACACAGAATGAATTTTTGTGAAACCAAAAGCTGTGTAGCTGTGTGTACAGTAGTCATGTTAATGCGAATATTCAGCTATTGAGTCTAAAAGTCATTCGGTGTATGTTCATATTGCTTCTAGTACACAGAATGACTTTTCGTCTTGACAGCTCTGTAGTGCCGTGTCATGAAAATAAAAGGTTGGTAATATTTCATTGCTTTGTATTTACCCAATGTCCTCTGTTCTTTCCGTTTAATAATTATTAACTGTTAATATAATTCAGTTGTCCGACAAAAATAGTAAATTATTAAACAACTGGTACGGATATGCTGTCCCTGATGTATTAAAATAAATAAAGTCAAAATTAATCATATTAGGATCATGTTAAATTTAATATTTTGAATTTAAATAGAAAAACATAAATTTATTTTAACAAGAGAATCTCTAATTTGGACTGGTATTCTTTTTAATTAAAGCAATTATAAATCAATTAATTGAATTTACAGATATTTTTTTTAAAAATCTGTTAAAAAAATACTATGTTTACTATGAAAAGAATGATTTATGGTTTTGAAAAACCTCCATTCTTAAAGAACCTCACTTGGCCCAGTAAACCCCCTATGAATCATATTTTAACAGCCAACAATGGCAGCTCAAATTATTTCATGAAACTTATATTGACTTACTTTTACATTTTTTTATATCATAAAACGCATGATAATGACTCACCATGTGTTTCTTTCTAAAACAGTATTTTTCTCAACAAACTGCAAAGTAGAAATTCTATTATTTAGGATCAAACCATTACTAGGGGCGTCCTCTGAATAGAGGTTGGTCGCAAACATATATTGTCCATCATTACATTATAAAGAGTCCTTAAATAAGAGTTCTTCTAAATAGGGGTCCCAAAGCAGGACTCTAATTATGTCCACAGAAAAAAAAGCACCAATAATATAGACATATTTCAGGTACTCATATATTACTACAGTATGCAATATACTGTATAATTTATTCTGTTTTACAAACTTCATGATAATGACTCACTCTTATTCCTTTATAAAAATTTCATTTCTCATTATATATTCTCCAAAACGTATAATTTTTCCGACACACAAAATATTTGCAAATTAAAAGAACATTTTTCACAGGTAACTTTTCAACCTATCATTTTGAACGAAGTCTTTCAGCGAAATATTTAGGATGGCAGATTGGCTGACGCTTCCTATGTCAGAGTTGTGTATCCTGCGTGACTCAACCGCGTTTTGAGCAGCAAACTTGTCGTTTAAAATCCTCGAGTAGGAGTGACCTTTAGGAATCCCATTTATTAATTTCTGGTAATTGTAAATAGATTTACAACAGAAATATCATTGTTTTTGATAGTTTATTTTTAGCTCTATATTATAAATAAAATAACAGCTTCAAAAAATGTACCTACTGTTCAGTATATGTTGTTCCTTTGTCTATCATATAGTCCATATAGTGCTGTGCAATAGGAGTAGTGTAGTTGGACTTTTAATAAAAAAGCAATTATAAAAGAAAATTTACTGAAAAGCCTAAACCAAAACTATGTTGTTCTCAGACAATAGTCTATCATGAGGCCCATAACGGTAGGCAATTTGATTCAAAATACAAAAATAAAATGACAAGTCTAAAAGGCTAAAAACAAAACTATATGTAGTTCCCATATCTTGTATACTGAATGGCGCGGACCACTCAACAAAATGTGAACATACAGACAAAAAAGACACAAAACCAGACATATGAATTTCTATGTTTTTTTCTTAAAACAAATGACTATAAATGATACTTGACTTGACTTGACTTAAAGATACAGTAGACAAAAAAACGAGTTTCAAGAAACCATATTGAAAATAGCTCCTTGGTAAATTATAAAGCATTTTTTTTGTATTGCTTCTGAACATAGCTTTATGTATTTTGTACTTGAATGATGCAGATTGTTCCATAAAATGTGAGCATACAGACAAAATAGATAGACAGATAGAAAACTACCAGGGTCTCTCACATAGACCATGCGAGTCCTTAAAGATACAGTAGACAAACAAAAAATGAGATTCAAGAAAATTATTAAAGCAGTTTTTTTCTATTGCCTCTAAACAAAACTTGAAAAGAATAACACACACCATTCAACAAAATTTGAGCATACAGACAAAAAGACACAACAGATAGAAAACTACCATGGTCTCTCACGTAGACCATACAGTACAAATCCTTAAAGATACAGTACACACAAATGAGATTTAAGAAACCGTGGGAAAAGCTCCCCGATGAATTATAAAGCACTTTTTTGCCTAATATAAGACAAGAAGTCTGACAGAGATCCAAAAATTGTTTCACGATTAAAATACTTGCTATAAGAATTATGAGAGTCATCTCCCCGCCATGTGTGCTACACCGTTTCACACGTAGACCTGGTCGTATGATAATCCACGTCACGTCTGGGGCAACTTTCTATTTTATCTACATGCTTATTTCCTGCCTATTGACAATTATGTTGAAATAATAGTTATAATCAAATTAATAAGCTACTATATCTATCATGACTTGTCCTTCATTAACAAAAAAATACATAAATGATTTACAATTTAATTGCATATATTAATTGCAATCAATTAAATAAATATAATGAAAGAAAATTTTAAATTTCTATATTAATATAGAATACTAGGAAAGATACCCAAACCACCATGCAGAAAGTGTCCCCTTAATAGGCGTGGTCCCCTTAATAGGCGTGGTCCCCTTAATAGGCGTGTCCCCTTAATAGGCGTGTCTCCTTAATAGGCGTGTTCCCCTTAATAGGCGTGTTCCCCTTAATAGACATGTTCCCCTTAATAGGCATGTTCCCCTTAATAGGCATGTTCCCCTTAATAGGCGTGTTCCCCTTAATAGGCGTGTTCCCCTTAATAGGCATGTCCCCTTAATAGGCGTGTCCCCTTAATAGGCGTGTCCCCTTAATAGGCGTGTTCCCCTTAATAGGCGTGTTCCCCTTAATAGGCGTGTTCCCCTTAATAGGCGTGTCCCCTTAATAGGCGTGTCCCCTTAATAGGCGTGTTCCCCTTAATAGGCGTGTTCCCCTTAATAGGCGTGTTCCCCTTAATAGGCATGTCCCCTTAATAGGCGTGTTCCCCTTAATAGGCGTGTTCCCTTAATACTGTAGGCGTGTTCCCCTTAATAGGCGTGTTCCCCTTAATAGGCGTGTTCCCCTTAATAGGCGTGTTCCCCTTAATAGGCATGTCCCCTTAATAGGCGTGTTCCCCTTAATAGGCATGTCCCCTTAATAGGCATGTCCCCTTAATAGGCGTGTTCCCCTTAATAGGCGTGTTCCCCTTAATAGGCGTGTTCCCCTTAATAGGCGTGTTCCCTTAATACTGTAGGCGTGTTCCCCTTAATAGGCGTGTTCCCCTTAATAGGCGTGTTCCCCTTAATAGGCATGTCCCCTTAATAGACGTGTTCCCCTTAATAGGCATGTCCCCTTAATAGGCATGTCCCCTTAATAGGCGTGTTCCCCTTAATAGGCGTGTTCCCCTTAATAGGCGTGTTCCCCTTAATAGGCGTGTTCCCCTTAATAGGCGTGTTCCCTTAATACTGTAGGCGTGTTCCCCTTAATAGGCGTGTTCCCCTTAATAGGCGTGTTCCCCTTAATAGGCGTGTTCCCCTTAATAGGCGTGTTCCCCTTAATAGGCGTGTTCCCCTTAATAGGCATGTCCCCTTAATAGGCATGTCCCCTTAATAGGCGTGTTCCCCTTAATAGGCGTGTTCCCCTTAATAGGCGTGTTCCCCTTAATAGGCGTGTTCCCCTTAATAGGCGTGTTCCCTTAATACTGTAGGCGTGTTCCCCTTAATAGGCATGTCCCCTTAATAGGCGTGTTCCCCTTAATAGGCGTGTTCCCCTTAATAGGCATGTCCCCTTAATAGGCGTGTTCCCCTTAATAGGCGTGTTCCCCTTAATAGGCATGTCCCCTTAATAGGCGTGTTCCCCTTAATAGGCATGTCCCCTTAATAGGCATGTCCCCTTAATAGGCGTGTTCCCCTTAATAGGCGTGTTCCCCTTAATAGGCGTGTTCCCCTTAATAGGCGTGTTCCCTTAATACTGTAGGCGTGTTCCCCTTAATAGGCATGTCCCCTTAATAGGCGTGTTCCCTTAATAGGCGTGTTCCCTTAATAGGCGTTTCCCCTTAATAGGCATGTCCCCTTAATAGGCGTGTCCCCTTAATAGGCGTGTTCTAGGAATAGTGATCTCAAAAGAGGGGTTCTACTATAGTAACATTATTTTGTTTTGCCGTTCGCTATAGTTTTAAAATAAAAAGAAAAAGCAAATAATATATATTGCCCTTTTCATATTCTAATATCCTTTTCACATCTGCATAAATTGTTACAACTTGTAACAATTTGTAATAGTTCTCTGGATTTATTATATATTTCTTACAGGCATATGCCTGCCGTGAGAAATCTTGGAGAAGTATACCGTAGTTGGGAGCTATTTATTTACTATGATTGAGCAATTACACAAACACTTGATAACATGAAAGAACTACATAACTACATGAAAAGCTTTTATCAAATTGTAGAACTAGTTTGACAAAAAAGTGTGATGTGCCCAAATATGGCAGTTATCATGTCCATATATGGGCACATCACATTTTTTGTCACCTAAAGTTTGATAGTGCACACAGAGCTTTAAACGTGACTAAGTAGCCTCTCAGCTGCCTTTGATTGCTAAAAATTAATCAATTGTAGGTCAAACATATGCTTTGCATAATTACTATAATAAACCATCTTTTCATACATCATCAGACAATATGTTTTAAGGTGACAAAAACGGGCAATGACCTATTGACCTATTAAATGTCCTTTGTATTACCTTGATCTTAACCTACAATAGAATTTCCTGAAACCTAATTGTTCCATGAGAAATTGAATATAATAAGGTTAAAGTTTAAACAATTCATATTCAGAAAATCGGAAATGTTATATATGGGATGTGTGGTAAAATATGTTGTAACAAAAATATACAGAATACTATTGTAACACGACATTTTGAATGGAATCAATTTTGTTTAAAGATTTCTTTTAAATCAAATATAATTGGGAGGGAAAGGCTGAAAATGGAAAAATGAATGCAAATATTAAATGCCAAAAATAAATACCAATATGATACATCTTTAGTAGGAAATACCAATTATCAGATGTCCAATAAATAATTACAGTAAATTCACAGATAAAACAGCACACTCATCTCTGATACAAACCTGCTGTCTGGATATCAAAGACTACTTACTTTTTTACAGTAACTTCTTGAACTGTGATGGCCCTCTTGTCTTTACTGCCAGCAAAGGAAAATAAGTGTGTGCTCATCCTGAATTTAAAATATTAATGTAGAATAGCATTATCATAATGATGCAAACACCAAGTTAGACTTGCCCCAAGTCTGTATTTATTGTCTTTTTTTTATTTATTTGTTTTTATTTCGACCGCGATTTTTGTCTGAAAATACAGACTTGTGAAACACGTATAGAAATCGATTTGAAAACCGCAAACATCCGATAAGAATGACGTAGTTTATCATACCGTATTTGGCTATATGGGGCGGGCGGTATGTAAATATGGATTTCGAATCAACCAATGATCATTTTGTTTCAAAATGAAAAAGATCAAGTACGTACGCACAGTGTGCTGAATGTATGATCGAGACTGAACAACTGTTGAAATATAAAATCGTGTTGCCAAGTTGTTTTGTTTATTAATTGTTCTGGCCTAGGCCTCCTTCGTAGGCGGGTTCGTAGGGCTACTCAACTCGTACGTATGACCTTCCAAATAAAACGCCAATAAGGTACATCTACCGACCGGCACATAACAGGGCTACACCACCATCCACACAGAACAGGACATGGTCTGGGTGGGAATTAAATCAAATTTTCTCCGCATAATAAATGATCCATTCAATGTTTGATTTGGCGGAGAAGCTTATAGCCTATCATATCACGACGAGTTTTCATGTTCTTGTTGGGAAAAATCTCATCAAATGTTTACCAGACTACTACTAGGCATATAAAATCATTTTTAGCCTTCAGAAACTTTCATCAATGTACCCAAGTACACATTGTCTAAACGTAACATAGCGCATGCGCATCGTCTTAGACGTTGAGTCTTTGAAATTCTGAAATATGAATATTAAAACGACGTACGAGTGAGTAGCCAATGGCATGCGGCTGAAACTAGTCAACTGGATAATTTATGCACCAAGAATTCTTGGTGTCAAACCACGTGACTTATGCGTGTTTCCCCAGACGGAGTATCCAAACTCAAGTAATACACGTATGAAACGCCATATGTGCAAAAATATTTATATTTTTACAAAACTCCGTCTGGAGCCCAGACTAACACCAAGTATTTGTACATATACACATTTTTAAAATGACCTTTGCCCTAGACAGATCAAAACTGTAGAAGATAAACTGGAGCACCCAGATGACATCTCTGGATATCTCAAATGAAATATTCCTCCACAACAAATACAAAACATTCATTGATGAATAGTACATTTCAACATTTACCGTTCATTAAAAGTAATACTGAACTGCACATGATACATAATTAACCAATCAAATGGCTGGGACAGATATAATATTTAGTTATTCACTTACTTTAAGTATTTGCATATGATATTTATAACATCATTGATGTCTTTGTTTTCTTTGTACAGCGCAAACTTGCAGTATTCGGGTCTTTTCTTTGGCCATCCTGCATTTTTTCTTTTTCTACCTGAAAACAAAAATAAGACTATGTTGTTTTTAAGTTGCATATATTTTATTTATTCTTTATACTGGGTAGCTTCTTCAGTCTAAGACTGTTCTCCCAGAGGGCCCAGTGTACAGTATATATGATGAGTTTGTGACAGTGGCTGTGTGTGAACTAGTACACAAATATCTCCCTTGAAAACAAATGTTTTGAAGTTATGATAAGAGGTGTGAAAATACTTTAGAATTTCTGCTACACATATCAACAATGTTTGCTAGAAGAGAACTTTAAATTTCGGAATAAACCCAGGGTGGGCTTGTAAATGAGTGCACTACTAAACATACCTTCCTGGGTCGCAAAAGAAACTTGGATCATCTTCTGGCCGTCGATCTCGATTGTACTGCTCTCAAGTTTGGATGAGAACGCCCTCACAGCCTCGTGCATTTTGGTTCGAGTCTCCTTATCGTCTTTTAGGACCTAGTAAGCAATGATGAAAGAGTGTGCACATATTTTTAAGAAACTACTGTGTATTGCCAGAAAAAGATATTATGGTACAATATATTTGTTCAAACGATGAGATCATTTTCCAGGAACCTTCACAAGACTGTAGAAACCACAATGTTCTGCGAGAAAATGATAAGATGAAACAGAATATCATTCCAGGAACCTCCAACGACTGGAGGACAATCCTGGAGAAGTGATGTCGCTTTATCGATAACACAAAACAAAGACCATCTGGAGACAAGACAATCATGGATGCTTTAAAGAGGTCTCTTATTGATACCACACAAAGCAAGGACCATCTGGAGACAAGACAATCATGGAGGCTTTAAAGAGGTATCTTATTGATACCACACAAAGCAAGGACCATCTGGAGACAAGACAATCATGGAGGCTTTAAAGGGGTCTATTATCGATACCACACAAAGCAAGGACCATCTGGAGACAAGACAATCATGGATGCTTTAAAGAGGTCTCATATCGATACCACACAAAGCAAGGACCATCTGGAGACAAGACAATCATGGAGGCTTTAAAGAGGTCTCATATCGATACCACACAAAGCAAGGACTGTTTGGAGACAAGACAATCATGGAGGCTTTAAAGGGGTCTATTATCGATAACACACAAAGCAAAGACCTTCTGGAGACAAGACAATCATGGAGGCTTTAAAGAGGTCTCTTATTGATACCACACAAAGCAAAGACCTTTTGGAGACAAGACAATCGTGGAGGCTTTAAAGAGGTTTCTATCGATAACACAAATCAAAGACCTTATGAAGACAAAATGACAGTCATGGATGCTTTAAAGAGGTCTCTTATCGATAACACAAAGAAAAGACCTTGAGACAAGACAACGATGGATACTTAAAGAGGTTTTTTACACAATGCAAAAACCTTCTGGAGACGATAAGATAACCACGAATCTTAAACAGATTTGTTATCAATGGTAGTACAGTATGACCTGCCTGGAGATATCAACTTAATTCTAGAGATTTTGGTTTACAAACAAATTATGAAAATGTGGACATTAATGACATTAAATGTTTTATTTCCCAAGGAATAGCTACTACAGTACATTAAACACATTTATTTATATACATCAAAAAACAAAAAATTCCACATTGCATTTAATTTTACTATGAATATTCCTGAATACTGTATACTTTTAATAACATACACCAACATAATTATATAACTTTTCCTTATAATAATTTTTACTGGTATTTGGTGTCAAGAATTTAAGTAGCAAGACATTTTGCACAATTTTGATTTTTTGCACCAGTATTCTCGAATCAGGAGAAATTACGTCAGTTTTTGTGACGCACATCTGGTACACTTTTAAAATATAAAGATTTTAGCATACAGAATGGCACTGTAGCATGGTGGTTAACATGCTTGCTTCCAATTACCAGGTGCTGGGTTCGGCTTATTACAAAGATCAGTAGTTTTACAGTAATCACATAATTTTTTACTGTACTTATAATATACACCTATGGAAATAGCCAATTTACACAAACACAATTTTTGTCAATAAATACATTAAATTAAATACTTTAGGTGCGAGAAATTCATTAAAATTACATTTGATTTAAAATAAATATACTTAAGACTATGGCGTTTAAAAACAATTCTTTTCCAGTTTGTGTTTTCCTTACGGACGAAAGAAATTTACGAAGCAATATAAAAAGTTACACTGTAGTCCATATTTATATTGTTTTACAGAGATCATTATCTCCATAACATTAAATAATTCAGTTTATCACATTTTTTACACATGCACACAAAATATATAATAAATATAATTTAAAAGTAAGACCTTATATTGCGTATTGTATCTACAGCAAGAATATGGCAGATATTTTAAGTAGTTTAATTATGAATAAATTAAATGATGTATAAGGAAAACACTTATATTTGTATATTTACTAGAAGTTACTATTCATAGACAATTAGGGTTAGCTTAGTTTGAAACAGTTAGGAACTTTTGAAGTGACACATATCTATAGAGATGCATTTAAGCAAAAGCAAGGTAGAAGGTCATTCTACAGGCCTTATACAGCCTTGATACTATGCCTGTCTTCAAAGCGTAGGAGGCCTAGGATCTAGGAACAATTTCAAGGGTCCGTAAAGACATCAGCAACAGAAAACTATGGGTTTGTTCAGGTTTACAATAGACACGTTTCGCGCTCGCGAGGTCACCGTCAGTTTGACCTTTTAGTGGGTATACAATGGTAAACAAACACAGCGAGAGGTATGTTAAAGCATGGGAGAACTGAGAGATGATCATCTTAAAAAGCAATCGTCAAAACTAGCCTTTTGATGGAATGGCATGGTAAGGATGTTATTTATTTTCTAAACTTATGTTTTATATTCACTGTAGAATTATTTGGGCATTTGGTTCGGAATCATCGACTTTATTTATGTATTGTCATTTTTGGTTTGACATATATATTACGGTGCATTTACTACATGTTAACTGTTGATTTTATTTACAAATGTTGCGTAAATATATTAATTATTATCTTTCATTCTTCTTCATGCTCCTATTGCATCTTCCATGTATTATGTGATGTTCTTCGGCGCTTAAACGGACACCCAAGCCTCCTAGGCCTAGTAGACGAAATACCGCATCAGGCAACGCCACCGGGCGGGCGGAGAGACACGAGCACATCGTCATTTCCTTGAAAAATTTCCAAGATTTTGCGCCACTATCCTTCGGAGCCGACGCAAACCACTCAGCAAGTGTTTGAAAATTAAAAACAGGAATATTATTCAGTGATTTTGTGTAGTTAAATTCATGATTTATCCAACATATACAACATTTATGATGCACCTTGCAACAAAAGCACTCGGCAGTCGCCATTTCGCTATGCTTCAACACGCACTAGGCGAGAGGTGTTCGGTTTGTTTACAAATCTATACCTACTATTTCTGATTGGTCACGAGCGAGAAACATGTCTATTGTTAGTTACCCGGGTACGTTGGTTCATACCTACCAAAGTTAGCAGACTTTGCCAACGAAACAGACTTACCCTAGGTATATAATTAAGTCTGAACAGGGCTAAAGATTGAGTGTTTGCGAGTATTTAGAGTTGATATCCTGTTACTAAACTACTAGTACTACATATCTTTACAGGGAAGGTATGAAAAATGGTGTAAAAGAGGAAGATGAGATACCCAAGAAGTAAGAATGTTACTAGACAATGAAAGGGGATCGATCACCATCTATGTAAGGAAGAATAAGTCTTTAATTATGACACTTCATAATTTCTTGTTTTTGTTACTCGAGCAACAACCACTCCCTCATCAAGTAACTCTGTCGTGGTTGTCTCACTGACAATCCGTCTGGAGGGTCTTCTGGGTACTGGTTGAACCTCACTCTTGGGCGGCAGCTCTGTCTGAATGGCAGTGGAAGCTACTGATTTGATCACTGGTTGTTCATTCGATCTCTGTACAGCATGTACTATGGTATGACTCGGTGATGGTCGCTGCAAACTTGGTTGCGAATGTGCAACTGAAGGTTGTAGCCTTCTGTGTTGTGTGACGTTGGAAGATGCAATTGGATGTGGCTGATTGATTGTGTTTACATTCGGCGGTATCATCAGACGCACTTGGCTGCTTGTCGGGGAACGTTGTAAAACCGAACTCGGAGGACTGTTGACATGGGGTAAACGTAAAGGAGGAGGACCACCCATATTTATGTGGTGATGCGGAAGCATGTTGTTGACCCTAGCAGTAGACGAGCTTGCCGGCTGTGCAATGGGAGGTCGCAAGCTGGACACATGTGGCTGTTGTTGTACCGAAGGAAACGGGCGATCACTACTCCGTGGAATCGGAATTTTTGGATTTGCACCAACTAACCGAGGATTCGGTAAGGGCGGTGGGTTATTCTTTGCCGGGGAAGTGGACGTTGATGAGATACTTGTGGAGAGCTCTGTGATCTGTTCGGTGGCCGTGTGTTTATCTTGTAGATGTCTTTTAAGGTCGTATTTTCTACTGAATGCACGGTCGCAGAACAGACAAACGAGACGGACACGGCCCTCGTGCTGCTCAGCCATGTGGCGTCTAAGTGCCGACTTACTTGTAAAGCGAGCCTGACAGCGTGCACAAACCCTGCGACGGATGTTTCGCACCATAGGAGTGAAAGGTGTCTGAAAAAATAGAAATTTGTAGATGCTAGGTATTTTTTTAAAAACTTGATACACTACATCTTTGAGCGCTTCATCTGTTCCTCTAGCAACAATTCTTAGCCACCACTTCTTTTTGCTTCATTCGTTTATGGGTCTTTTCTTGGAAATTGGTCCAGTCTTTTTTTAAACTCTTTAAATGTCTCAATTAAAGAATTCTGTGTATTGTTGTGACTTTTTGAATTATCCCAATTAACAAAAATAATTTTACCAGAAGACTGAACCTTTTTCTAGAGTAAATACAATGTTTACAAATGATATCAAACAACCTTCAGACTCAATAGATAATTGTACGGTACATAATTTGTCCAGTATCATAGGCAAATTCTGTAATACAGTGTCATATATAATGACATATGGTGGCTGTATTATGTTAATGTTAGGTTAGCAAGACAGCAATGATAGGCTGATGCTGTGCCTAACATTCTATTTCCAGTTCCCTAGTTACTGTATACTAATTTACCATCAGTGTGAATTTGTTTTTGCAATAAAAAAATGTGCAAGTATCTGGATTTGTACCAAGGAACTTTGGAAATGGAAGACAACCAAGCAAACCACCAATACGCCAAAATGCTGTATTTCTAAAACATATCTACTACCAATATCTAATCTTCAACTATTAAATTTTAAGACATACAGTAAACGCAGTACACTATCACAATACACTATCTATAAAAGTTGAAAACATTTGTAACTGATTTTATTAGGGCACCTCGCAGTTGTAAATGTACATACTGGTCATTCATCCTTATGGAACAAAACATAAAATAAGTTTGACAAAAAAGTGTGATGTGCCCAAATATGGTAGTGATATCATCATGTCCATATAAGGGCACATCACATTTTTTTGTCACATAATGCTTGATAGTGTAGACAGAGCTTAACATTTTTATGTTTATACTTTAAGATTTACACATTCAAGATCCATAACCCACTATGATCTGATTATACATACCGTAAATACAGATAATGTGTACATTTCATAGACACACGTTTTTATCAGTTATATTGTGCTACGCAGATATAAGCACCCCACTCCCACCCCCTCACGTCCAGATGATAAAAAATCGTCAAAAGTAGCAGGAAACTAAAGTTTTTATCTAGTGTTCTTATACTTATACTCACCATAATATTAACAGAGCTAGACCTGTTGTTGGATTCAATGAGTCCACTTAACCGATCGATGTCCGTTGAATTTAGTACTGGACTTGTAGATGAAACAGGAGTCTAATAACAACATAAATTATAATAAAAATAATGTTAAAAATATATCGTGAGGTAATTTCCTGATTGATCGTAATCAAAACGGTACTGGGTATGGTCTACTAGTTTTTCTGCTCCCAACCAGTACATCCATTCATAGAAGCTTTGATGAAGTAAGCCTACCTGGTGGTAACCATAGAACGGTTCCGAGATAACGACTATACTTCGGCTTTACTGATTTGGGTTAAGGTTGATAGTAATAATAATAAATCAATGGACAGCCTACGAAAATACCGCTTTTGATGTTTGGGTAAATATACTATTTATTAACTGCATGTAAAGTACTAATTATGCAAATTAGTAAACACATGAAATTACTCATCTATGACAGTAGATTTAATCATTAGTTTAACGCATGCGTTGGTTTGTTGTACTTTGGAGTAAAGTGTTTTCAATCCAAAGTAAGGGATGCTTTCAGTTAGCGGGTTGGCTGATTATTTAAACATAGGCATACTATTCCTGATAACAGGACGTTACGCTTACTTCAACATCATTTTCAGGTGGTTCCACGTTGGACAGTCGTACAACCTCTCCTGACTTGTTTTGTTCATTTACCACAAAATCCTGAAATCTGCAAAAGAGAAATTTAAAACACCAATTAATTTAAGACCACTGTATACACTATCAAACTAGTTTGACAAAAAAAGTGTGATATGCCCAAATTTGGTAGTGATATCCCCAAATATGATAGGGGTATGACATGATCATGTCCATATATGGGCACATCATATTTTGTTGTCACATAAAGTTTGATAGTGTAGACAAATCTTTAGCCACAGTGTAATGTTAATGGGACATGGATTTACTCATGTTCCAGTCAACAGTTTAGCATACCTGCTAATAATATCGCAGGAATGTTGAGAATACAGTCAAACCCTACTATGGGGACACAAACAATTATCACTTTATAATGGTTGACAATATTTATACCTCTGCTTTAGCACACCCTGAAATCCGTCTTCCTCATTTACATATTCTACGATGCCCACATCAGCTTCTCGTAGACCAACAAGCCCCCCATCCCCATCATTGTTTTCTTCAGCACTCAATGCTTCTATTAAAAAAAAACAATAACTATTGAATACAGGGGCGGATTCAAGGAGTCCTGGCCTCTAAATTTCACAAATTGTATTGCAATAGATAGTACATCAAATCAAATTAAGTTTGGCACTTCATTTCACTACTGTTAAACCCTGGCCGCCGCCCCCCCCCCCCCCCCCCCTCAAACCCTATTTCATAATCCTGGATCCGCCACTGGATTAAGCACATCACTATTTACTCAAGACAACTGATTAAAATATGTTCATCTTTTTGAACATGCACCTCTACATTTAGGCATGTATGGCACGGCAAAGCAAACATACCTTCTTTGATAGTAACAACATCAGAATCTTGGAATTTCTCGATCGGTCCAGAGTCTGAATTGGAATCATCGCTTTGAAATCTCGGTTTTTTCGAGCACGTTTCAAGTTCATCCTCATCACCACCATCACGTTTCAAGCTTGGATTCTCTTCCATTTTGTTTTAGCAATCTGAAAAATGGGAAAACAATTTCAAACAGTTAGTAATTACAGAAGTTGAAAGCATTGCTTGAGAATATGTGAGAAACCCATACTGCTTCAGAGTGCTAAGTCCTTTATGTTCAGGCTAATTACAGTGATGTAGTCAAAAGAAATAAAATGGTGCGGTTTTCACAATCACTGTTCAATTCAAGCAACTGGGTTATCAAAGGCCTCTGTGAAAAAGTGGTCAGGTTGAAACCTTACCAACCGTAGTGATGGCTACGGCCCTGAATTATCAAGGGTTTCTTGTTTGACACTAAGTGAAGCATTTGCTCTAATCTGCATCACGGGTCAACCAATCAAATCCAATAATTTTACGTTGTCCTTTTACATGTCAATAATCACGCCATTACCTTATCTTACGAGGAATATCTCGATTATTACAATTCGCTACTATTTTACAGATAACTTTATTCATATTCCTACCATTATCTTTACACAGTGCAACAATTAATAGGTCTATTAATACACCAACAAAAGTTCACTGTTATTACACAGTCTATCCTTCTGTTGCTTGTTTAAGAAAACCTTTTAAAGAATCGGTAGGATATTAAGACTGGAGCAGATGACATTATTTTATATTATGAGTACCAGTATAAGATTTTAGTGGTTGTATTGTACGTATACCAGCAAATTTAGCCAACGATAATTTATCATGAGTTATCGTAGTCTTAACTGGAATTGGCCCCTGATTTCAAAATTTGATAGTTGGCAAAAGCAGAGAAGAGGGCGGATCAAGGGGTTTTCAACAACAAAAAAAGGCGGGTGGGGGGTAGTGCTAAAATATCTGTCAGTTTGTCAAAAATAGATGTCAATAAGTAGTTCATATTTTTTTTTTTTTAGATTTTATTTTTCTATAATCGATCTGCCTGCCTAGTCTTGTCCTGGTGTCAATTTGCAATTAATTAATACTGCATTAAATACAGTATTTATATTTGTATATATTATTTTGATAGGACTAGCTAGTGACTAGTAATTATTTTTGTTTATATTTTTATTATTTTTTTATATCATAATTTTTAATTGACAACCAATCTATAAAAAAGAAGTTAAACAAAGATATAAAATGGATTGATTGAAGTGCATACCGGCGTGTACTAGCACTCCCAGTTTCTGAATTTCTAAAACAATGCCTAATTTTACAGAACAATACAACATGCCTTTTGTATACAAACATTATAAGGGCGAAACGACCACGAGATAGACAACCCTCATAACCCTTGCTACACACGGCTATAAGTAAGTTCTGACACCATCCTCTTCTTGATCTTCTGCATAAGGGTAAGCCGAAATTATCACAAATATTTACACACACTAGCAACAAACATTAGCCTAAAATTTATCATTATCAATTTGTATTTTATATCTATAACAAACAAAGCTAGTACCCTTACAAGTTAGGAAAATATCTGGTTTTCATTCATTATTGTTGCCTCTTTGTTACAACGCGGCGGCAGACATCTTTGTTTGATATAGGCCTAGAAAAAAAGTATTTTGAATATATACAGTATTTAAAAGTTGTATTTATCAAATGAATTTATTTATAATAAACAATAAAATATATATTTTAGTACTATATTTTTTAAATATTTCTATATTTAGAATTAAAATTTGTTATAAGAATAGAAATTATTCAAATGTAACAATTCTTTAGAATTTATAAAAAGATCGCCTCACTCTCCCCCGCCGCTCGATACCGTCAATAAATATCAGAAAATGTGCATGATTCATTTTTAAGACACGTTCCGTTTTTAATAATCTAATAAATATTATCCAAATAAAAAAAGGATTTTAAAAACTTATAGTTCAACCAACTAGCCAATATGATGCTACGTTGTGTATTATTCTACCAGATGTCAGGATGGCCGAGCGGTCTAAGGCGCCAGACTCAAGGTTAACCTTACCAAGCACTTGGTAAACAGGGTATTCTGGTCTCCGAATGGAGGCGTGGGTTCGAATCCCACTTCTGACACACCTTTTTTTTTATTTTACGTTTTAAAAATAAACAAGAAATATTTCTTACAAAAAACGCTGCTCGCTTATTGAAAAATATTTTTTATTTCAAATGTTTTTGAATGTGTCATTTTATTGTCACATAATTTATTTTACCTGAAAAAATGTAATTTAAAGCAACAAATACTGAAATTGTCTGTCAGACAATGGTTTTTGGGTTTCTTTTCTCTTTTTATATCCGAATAAATATTATTTTTTTGTTACAGAAGTGAATACTCAATTTCTGTCACTTTAGTTAATGTTATTGCTAAGGTCAAGTCTGGGGCTCAATTCATCACCCCAGATATTTCTAGTGTGAAGTATCCTATATTACAAACACAAACTTGAATGGACTGTTTCGATAATAATTCAATGAATATCTGAAAGTGAATATACCAGAAATGCTTTGGGATTTTAATTAATTTTAGCATGACATGTCCTAACAGACTCTTTTCGCAGAAGTTTTTTGGGTCTACTGTAGCAGCTGGAATCAATAAATTATAGTGGAGTTTCCATTTTCGCAAAACTGTCGTCCTATAACTGCTGCTTTAGCTTCTGATTGAGTAGTCCTAATATGGGACGTAGCGGGCTAGAGCAGTAGCGTGAAAAAAAATTCAATTTAGGACGCTTAAAATAATATACATATTTGTAAAAAGAACGTAACTTTAATATTTTTAAAACATAAAATAAAAAAGATCTGTCAGAAGTGGGATTCGAACCCACGCCTCCATTCGGAGACCAGAATACCCTGATTACCAAGTGTTTGGTAAGGTTAGCCTTGAGTCTGGCGCCTTAGACCGCTCGGCCATCCTGACAACTGGGAGAAACATACACACCGTAGCATCATACCGGCTAGGTAAGGTTTTTTTAATAGTTTTATTTTGATAATTATTAATAAAATTTATTTTTGCATTTCCACGTTTGTGGTTACTTATCCACTACACTATCTCCAGCATCATAGGAATATTTTATACTACAAATCTACGTGTTGAAATTAGATTCGATAAAAAATGAGCGCTATGCCCTATAACTAGACATTCCTATGTAGCCACTGGTATATTGTATGTGGAGATAGGAACACAGAAAATCAGGCAAGTATTTATCAATCTATATATTTAGAGTGAACTTGAAAGAAAGAGCCAACACAAATATTCTGCTTTATATATTACGATAAAATATTCCATATTCTTTTTTTAAATATAAACAAATGAACCTCCTTCTTTCCTTTCTTAACCTCATAGGATTAAAAAATAATAAAACTTAAGCTTATATGCCGGTGACATGAATATTACGTTTATATTTTTGCTTAACAAATGTTCAAAATAAGTTACAATAACCATACAAGAAAAATGACAAGGTAACATTTTTATTGCGAGGTATAAATAAAACATCAATCAAAGATTAACATTCAAATAATATTCAAACACGTATACAGTAGTATTTATTTTTAAAAGAACAAAGACGTAAACATCTATGATCAGGATTAGAAAAACAAATTACACAGGCTTATAATTTCCTGGGAAAAACCCATTAAATTTTCCATAACATTTCGTTGCGTAATACCATGCGTAATACATATGAAACGCCATGTGTGACAGAATATTTTTACTAACCGTCTAAACATTGACTACCTTAACTATGCCATCCCAATTTCTCTTTTGCTTCCGTATTAGAATTATGCTGTTTAAATTTACAAACAAAATTATATATGAATTACTTGCAATTACTTTTTTATACCTAAAGAAACTTAGAATTTATCTACGCAGATTTTCAAAAGGCTTTATCTGTGGCTGTGTTACGGCACCTTCTTTAAAGATGAATTAAATAAAATGTGATGCAATTACTTCAATCGTTAGGAATGAAATGTATTACATTATTATTATTATTCCAAGTTGTTTTAATCAATCCATTTTCAATAGATAACATTCTATTAATTAAATATTTTAACAATTTTACAACTGAAGTATTTTTCTATGGCAAGCAAACCTGAATAAAAAGAAGCGGACCAATCAAATTGATTGGATCTTGAATATCTCTAAGTACTTGAACAAATCTTTAAAAGATAGCGATTAAGTTTTTTCTTTCAAATGTCATCAATTTACTGCTTAGTTATGAAGGTCTATATCAGCACATATTTCAACACTTTTAATACAATTATTCTGGCATTGAATCTTTGCTGATAGTTAGGCTAATTAGTCCCTCTTCAAGTTCGATTGTTTTTAATAATTCGTGATATAACATTTGCGGTGAAACGTCACATTCAAATAAGCATAAAACGGTTTCACTTTTCCCTGACAATGTACTACATTACCGGTATAGAGTTCTGATAATACAACAACATTTTCAAATGTTCAAACTTTAAAGTGATGCGAGAATGAATGGATATCTTGTCTTGGTGCTATTATCATCAGGAAGATGTTCAACTCGGCCATTAAATCGGGAACATTTGAAAAAGAAAAAGAAAAGTATTTAGACAATATTCACTGCATTAGAATTACACAACATGAACAATAAGTGCCATTGCCCACGTCTGTTCCAAAGCAATACACTTTGGTTAACCAGGATCAACCACGAGAAGGTGTGGGTTGGCTTGCTGGGTAGAGAGGCTAAACACTGTCAAAACTCGCCTTAAAGATTGGTTTTCATAGTAATTTTTTCCGAGACGCTTCGTACCCATATGACCCTGAACATTTAACGGACACAAGTATGTTATGCTCTATTAGTTAACTATAATTATTTTTTGTCCTAAAAAAAAAGAATTATTTTAACGATACGAGAAACAGTAATTATTATGTTTACATGGTTTTATTTTTAGTACCCGAATCGATTCATATATTTCAAACGAAAGAGTCATTAATTTATAACGTTTTTATGCTCGCGATCGATATTGGTTTTTTTTTAAACCGATATACCTATTAAACAACTTTTTTTTAACCCGAATGTGAAATTGCGAGTGATTTTTGAATGGTATGACAAATATGATGATTAGTTAATGAAAGTGTAATCGGTATCATTCTAATTATAACTTAAGTTTTTGATAATGCCTACCTTTTACTCTGTATCTTAACTAGGCCTAACTATCTTAACTAGGCCTAACTACCTTAACTAGGCCTAACTACCTTAACCACCTTAACAACTTAAACCCGTACGAACTTAACTACCCTAGGCTAAGGGAACTAGTTTTATAACTAAACCAATAATACCGATTACACAGTGTTACATGACATGTTATGGATATTTGTATTTGATTTGTATAGGCCTAAGATTTTTTTTTTTTGATGGAGGGAGGTGTGAAGTCGATCTCGAGAAGGTTGAAGTCTAACCACCGAAACGCTGAGACATTTCAACTTTTTTAGAAACATTATGTTTCTTGTTTAATTAAAGTTTTTCACGGTTTTAATTTATTTTAAATGGCATTTATATCATACAGATATATGCGATAGATTTAATTTTTGTCTTAATTAAGTTTTTTAAATTTTTATTTAGGCCTAGTATTATGTGCCATAGTCCTAGAATTCGCGTCATTATAGGATATTCGCATCATAATTATACTATTCTCGTCATCATTATATAGAATTTGCGTCACCATAGGACTTAAAATTGACTTAAAATTAACTAATAAAGCATAACATACTGAAAATAGAAATATCGAACGGATTACACAGAAGAGGAGTTCAAGAAAAAAAGGAGAATCAAGGAATAAAAAATATAAAAAAATGTTAACCACCTTTTAATCAGCCACCAATCGGGGAGATGTTTTTACATCGCCCTGATCCATCACAGCTTCTACCATCAATGACATGACTGAAAATAATAAAAATAATGCTACAAATTCTTCTAAATATTATATATCATACTACGCATCACTACCATCAGTTATCAGCCGTTGAGCGCTTTTTCATATTTGACGCAGGTAAGGCCCAAGCAAAATTCGTCGCCAATGAGTAGTATATCTTATATGAAATTAGGAGCAAAACTTAAATATAAATGATATATTATAACATAGAGTATATCACCTTCTATCAGTTTGCATCAATGTTGAGAATCCACTCGAAGTTGGTTTATGCATCTTCTCCAATAGTCTTTGAAAAGACAAATATACACATTTAAAAAGAAAAACATCGTATTAAGGCCCATTCACACTAGGACGATAACGATCGACGATAATAGACAATGATTTGCATTTTTCATACATAAAATAAAAGAAATATAAAACCTTTTCATTCTAGAACTATAGAATAACCATCTATGCTTCCTTTGATGAAAATTATATTTTCACACGTCCAATCAAATGATGTCATGATTAGTAAGAGCAATAATAGCGTGACAATACAACGATTTTATTGTTTTTATGTATCATGACGTCATTTGATTGGAATTTTAAAAATATTATTTTTATCAAAGACAGCATAAATGATTATCCTATAGTCCTAGAACGAAACCCTTTCTAATTTCTTTTGTTTTATGTTAAAAAAATGCATGCTTATATATTTATCGTCGATCGTTATCGTCCTAGTGTGAATGGGCCTTTATACTGACAAAAGTGTTTGTATAAACCATAGCATTAAGAGGTATCAGTTAGCACCAATAAGTTGATTCCTAATTCATTACCTCCTCTAAAGAATCCACAAACACCATCGACCACAGGCTTCAGACAAGCTTCTTGGTAACAACCAGCAGGCTATGAGTTCCTTGTCCAGATGCAACGCAGTTCCTGCAAGAAAGAAAACAGATAATGGTTTGACTGTTCTTGTACAGTGAAACTTTATGCATTACAGCTATAAACTTCTTTTACCTCCAGAAGAACCATCAACCACAATGCTTCTGACGAACTTCTTGGTAACAACCAGCAGTATACATCGGTTCTGAGCTCTTTGTCCAGATGCACCACCATTTCTGTAACAAAGACAATGTTTTACTGCGATTAAGAGAAGTGAAATGTATAAAGAGAAATGAATAAACACATTACAAAATATACGTAAACGTTGTAATCATCGGCCCTCACTGCCTTTATTGTACAGAAAAGGAACTCACAGAATTATCTCCACACCTGTGCCAGTCTAACCACCAACCATTACCGTCTGACATGATCTTGAGAATGCAAAATTTAGGCTCAATTTTCCTGGTCTGGGAATTAAGAAAACAAAAACATCGATTAAAATCAACAACATTGAAAACTTTAAAAAAATAGTCGTATTTGCAACAGAATTGGAGGATGTGAAGTTTCCCGCTAAATACGCGTACAATAAATTTAATCAAAGTAAAATTTGTGGATATTAATTTTGCCAGAGGTAGTGCCCACATTATTATTAGACCCGTGGTATTTTACGCAACTGCAAAGGTGAATTTGTTTTCGTAGTTTTTGAATTTTTGTTGACTTCTGTAGCCTTTCGTGTTTTTTTTAAGGTTAATGTTAAAACATGTAAGAACATATATCCTCGGCATACTTCGGCAAGGCTCGGCTCTGAACGAGGCTCTGCTTTAAAAAAGAAAGACAATTTTACAAGGACAATGATATGATATGATGCTATCTAAAAATACACTCAAACGCCAACGCGCCAAAAACGCCAGACGGACAACATG
Organism: Antedon mediterranea; assembly: GCF_964355755.1. Taxonomy (NCBI): domain Eukaryota; kingdom Metazoa; phylum Echinodermata; class Crinoidea; order Comatulida; family Antedonidae; genus Antedon; species Antedon mediterranea. The sequence continues at coordinate 21,191,030 of NC_092678.1, read as the reverse complement.
CGCACACATGTCACACGTAACAGCACACGTCATGAAAGTTAATGTTTAAAAAAACATTTAAGGTATCAGAAGTCAACTGCAATTCAAATTACCATTTTGAACAAATTATAAATGTGTTTTGTAACTATTTAAAATATATAATTATTAGATAACAAAGTACCGATATTAAAAAATTCCCGTCTTAAATGAATAAACATTGCACAATGATGTTTAAACTAATTTGTTTGGGATTACATTTAATGGTTCGGATGGGATAGAGGGTAGGGGTACCACTCAATTGACTTTTGAAAAAAAGAAGTTTTTTACTTATCTTTATCATAAATCGAATTGGACTGTTCGAAATCGAAATGTCTACGCACAACCACTACGACCACTATACCAAACCAAAGACAGCCTGAAAGAAACTAGAAAATAGCTAGCTATCTTGGCCTATAGGCCGGATAAAATTGTTACAGTTAAGGAATTTACTAGAGTAGTTTCTAATACCGCCTTCCATTCACATGGAGAGGACAGTTTACAAAATGACCCTAACCTGAAAAATAAAACATGTTTACAGAATGCGCTTACTGCTCGCCATAGACGAGACAGTTTACAAACAGAAACTTAAACTACTTTTAGTGGAGTGTTCCCTCCCCCAAGACGCTGAAATAAAACAAATTTTGTTAATACAATAAAAATATTAAAATGAGCACGTTTTATGTCTATGTTGTCGAATGCGTTTTATGTTTTGCATTTATTGTGTTGTGTCTACTTATTTAATTTATCTAATTTACTTTTTTATTTTGAATTTAAATGTCGAATAGAGGACATACACGTAAAGACTCCCTATAAAGAATTCACGGTAAATCTTGTTCAACATTCTGTTTTTTAATTTATATTTTAAACTTTTACATTTTCTTTCAATCTTTAAGTTTATATCAAATACAGTTACCCAAGTAGCTGCCCTATACAACTGCTATGAATAACCATACTCGACAGAAATATTATTTTACATTAGTGACAGCCATGCGAAGTAAGCTGGCGTGAGAAGCCACTAAAGATAGATAAAGCATTAATTTACACGTCAGATGTCTCTCAAGACATTATGATGCCACAAAAAAAAAAACTCTTCCGAGATTGTCAGAAGCGCCTGCTACCAACAATTCACGGAAGAGAAAAAAAAATTCACGAGTGTAGTTTTGGGATAAGTCACAAGCCTAGCCTAACAACTAAGTTACAATCCAATGTGTTAAGGAAGTCTTGCTGCGTTAGTACCTACCTTCCACTGTGGATAGACATGGAAGCCAGCGTACAACATTATAGGGATATTATACGCCGGCGTGTTGTATCATGCACAAACATAATTAGAAGTGGGTTAAAGACGCTTTTAAATAATTATATTGACACGTTTTTTAAAACTTTATTTCACATACTTAAATTACACTTTTATACAATATGATTAATGTAATACTTTTGATTAATACAATTGGATTTCTTTTAATGTTGTAAAGATGTTTTAACGTAAGTAACTTATTGTCTACTGTCTAGCAATAATGTATATAAGGTTGTATGAATGATGATTGTACGACTAAGTTATCCAGCCGTTGTTCTCCAGACGTTGTTATCCTCTTTTGCTGTGTATTAGTAGACATAAAAAAGAAAAATTGCAATACACATATCGCCTCTATAGTTATAGGCCTATATCGGTGATACATGCAACATTTATATTACAAATACATATATAATTTTGAAAATACAAATATATAAACTGAAGTCCTGTAAAAAAAACCACATAATATACCAAATCCAAGTTTGCGGAACACCAACAAACTATAACATGACATTTATGCAAAGCATAGAATACATTTTATAACGCATGATACAACACACACAACATAATATATCATCATAATACCAAAAGTATTACATGTATATTATGCGTTTTGAGAGGTATGGGGGAATCAGGAACCAGCTCACTCCACTGAAATACAATGTCCTTAAACTAAATGTATTAGTCCATCTGAAAAACAAAGAACCATTGAAACATACCATGTGTTATATGCATAATATAAATATTATTACATCACACATATTGGTAAACACATGTTAGATTTAATGGTTCCAGGGGTTAAGTCTTACTATTTTTTGTTGTCTCATCAGTGATCGAACGTCTGTCCCCGACCTTCTATCCTTCGTCCGTTCCCTCTATCATCTTCTTCTGGAGGATACTAAACAAGGCGTAAATGTCAAGCGACTTCAGTTTGTCGTTTTGAATTTTGAGTTTTTATTTATAAAACACGGTCAATATCAACCGTTAGATGAGTACGACCTATATAAAAACATAAAAAATGTGATGATTTTAAAGAACTAGGCCTATAATTGAAATTAAATAGTACAAAAGTTATTAATATTGGATTAAAAAAGTAAAGCAAATCACATCGGTTAAAAAATCAGTGCGATCTTTACTAAATAAACGGCGGCCGTAATTTCTATTATTCATAATTTTAACTTCATGTTATGTATAATTATCATTGCATTAAGTTAATAGAAGACAAAATATCTTAAAATCTGTATAGGCTATATTAATTTATTTGAGTATATAAACCGAGCACATAATGAGTAGTAAAGACTACAAAATTAAGTTGGACAACATAGGCACGGCAACTAAAGGCCAACACAATCAGCGTCGTACGACGAAAGGCCAGACCAGACGAATCGTCTCGTCGGGACGTAAAAACTACTCCCGCGTCGTCGGAATTCAACAGCACCGACGAGCCAAGATACAACTCGGTGGTACCGCCATCTTTAAACATGCCAAGTGCACCGTGGTGGTCAATGTTTTGTAACGGGAAAATATCCCCAAAATGTGCAATTTAAGCTAATGTTTGTTCTTTAATGAAGCCTATAATGAATAGAATAAACATAACTATAGATTTTAATTAAAAAATAAACATAATAATAGGCCTAAATGATGTAATAATAAGTAAGTACGTACCCGCTTTAAGCCACTATCCATTCACACCCTCCTCCGCTGCTTAGTCGACGACGAATGACGAGCGTGTGCGTATACACGCTTACGCGTCGATCTGCTGGATATGCAAATTAACCCACACCGTGATTGGATATCACGTCACTCTGGAATGTTGATGACTCACCTGAATTCCGCTAAAAAACATGCACATTGTTCTGCTCGCACCGTGCTTCTTGTCTCTCCCCGTTTTCGTCTTTGTCTCTGTACTGTTTACGTTTCCGTGTAACTCGTGTTTTTCTTTCCGTAATTGGGAATGTGTTGTCGATGTCCACCTTCGTTTCCATAAAAAAAAAACTAATACGTCATTCCATAGAGATTGTTCGCAAAGCTTGGTTCCCACTAGAGACGCAATACAAGAACGTAACGCAACGTAAGTGATTTGACCAATCACAAGCGATGAATTTTCGACTGTCGCTGGTCATTGTTCAACACGCTTGCGTTGCGTTTACGTCCTTGCGTTGCGTCATAGTGGGAACTAAGCTTTACTTAATAGTTGTTCATGTTTGAAAATAAAAAATAGGCAAGCCAATTTGTTCTCTTTATTTTTTCGAAATAACTACTTACCTTGACACCATAAGATGACGATAAAATGCATATAATTATAGAAATATTTATTATTATTGCATAAAAATTGAATTTTTTTAAATGATCTCGATGTATGGTTAAAAAATGGCCAATTTTCAACCCTTTTATTTTTCGACAAAACTGCTTACTATGATTCTATAAAAAGTTAATATTTCACTTATTTTCCGACAAAATTCATGTACTATAGCACAGATATGTTGTCGAATAGGAACATTTTGATAATCTGTTTTGGACATGACTGGTTTCTATATAATGGAAATATTAGGGAATAATAATTGCTTTTTAGTACATTTTTTGGCGCCCATTTTTCGATCAAATCCCTGTACTATAGTACAGGAATTTGCTAGAAAATGATGCATCATTTACCCATCCATCATTCTTTCTTTATAAAGCTTTATCCAGCATATAACGATAGAACAAAGACAATTACACTACATTTATATGTAAAGAAATTATATTTGGCATATTAAAAGTGACTGTACAATATTGTATCGCATACAGTTGTAAACAAAATCTTACAATAAATGCACCCAAAATCTCACAACAACAATGACTTTGAAACACAAATAAATGAACGTCCATCAGATTTTGAATATCATCATATCTGGTCCTAGTATAATCCACCCATGGAGAAAGTTATCATCTACACCGTATAATTTAACCAATCACAAGCAATGGGTTGTTTGAATTGTCAATAGCCATTGGTCAACTCGCTTGCAAGGACGACCCGAAGAACGAAAGCGAAACGCAAGTAATTTAACCAATCACAAGCAATTGGTTGTTTGAATTTTCAATAGCCATTGGTCAACTCGTTTGCAAGGACGAAACGCAAGTAATTTAACCAATCACAAGCGATGGATTATTTGAATTGTCGTTTGCCATTGGTCAACTCGCTTGCATTGCGCTTTCGTCCTTGCGTCGTAGTTGGAACTAAGCTTTGTTTGTGATTACCCAACAAAAGAGCCTGTATGCTTGCTACTTGCATAAACGAAATGTAGTTAACTGCAGTGACTGAAGTAGAAGAATTATGACACAGTTCCCTTTATTATTATAACTACACTCCAATTCCACGTTTTATGAATACATTTGGTAAGAATATACTAGGTCAGATATGGTATCAAATAATGGTGTTTTATTTTTATGTTAGTAAAATTAAAATCATCCAATACATTATGATAGACTTGTGGTAAAATCGGAGTTTTACAAAGTTCCAGTGCAATAAATTGGAAAATCAAATATATCATTTGGATCAACCATGAACAACAAAAGGCGTCATCCCCATTATCAAAATGAATAGTGCAGTAGCAGATTAAAATAATGACCTACCTAACTATATTTGATATTTGAATTCAGTATCTAACTCTAAATGGAATTCGACAGTTGGGAATGTTTCTAAAATCATGGCAAATAAATATGATAATTAGTTTGTTGTCGGTTACTATGGTAATTCAAAATGGCTACTATTAAACTGGAATATTGCATTCTTTCTATATGGAACAGATTCATTTTATCCAGCAGAAACACCTTTGTCAATTTCTTATCCAAGATAATCTTAAAGTATATTTACAATAACAATGATTTATCTAACTGTACTGTACAAAAATGAATTTCAGCCTACCTTTATTTTACAAATAATGATTTTAATATATCACAAATCATCACATTATTTATATTAAATTTAAAGAATAAATTCTGTGGTATATTAAAACTGATTTTCAGTATGTTTAAAAAGTTTTTCTATTTTGATTGCTGGTGTAACATTTTGATTTGTTTTATTCCCCATATGAAATATTAATAAAAGTCATAGGATAAAATAATAGTAAAGTTAATCCAATTACAGAATAAGAACACGACTTTAGTGAAAGACAAAAAACAATAATTTTCCAAATACAGAAAAAACAAAATAGGAAAAAAAACCTGACATTTAAATAATAATAAATTCGATATCACAATTTTTAATTTTAAAACTAAAAGAATTATGAATGCGAATATTTTGATCAAACTATTACAATGTTACATAAAGTATAAAATAAAATTATTATACAATAATAATTATAAAACAGAAATTATACATGTTGTTTTAAAAATGTATGGTCAATAAAAATGGCAAAACTTTAAAAATTACAAGCACAAAAAAAAAAAAATTAAAATTAAAAGTTACTACATAATTATATATATTTTACAGAGTTAAAATAATAGAAATATGGATACATTTACATGCTATAAATGCGTTTTAGATATAATAGGCTAATTAATTATGATAACAAAACAGATCCCTTTCGGAGAACAAGTTTTTTTTTTATTACATTTCACTAACAATACGTGGAATACTGTATGCATGCAGTAGTCCATACTGTATGCAGTAGAGCTAAGGTATGCATGCAATAGTCCATACTGTATGCAGTAGAGCTAAGGTATGCATGCAGTAGTCCATACTGTATGCAGTAGAGCTAAGGTATGCATGCAATAGTCCATACTGTATGCAGTAGAGCTAAGGTATGCATGCAATAGTCCATACTGTATGCAGTAGAGCTAAGGTATGCATGCAGTAGTCCATACTGTATGCAGTAGAGCTAAGGTATGCATGCAGTAGTCCATACTGTATGCAGTAGAGCTAAGGTATGCATGCAATAGTCCATACTGTATGCAGTAGAGCTAAGGTATGCATGCAGTAGTCCATACTGTATGCAGTAGAGCTAAGGTATGCATGCAGTAGTCCATACTGTATGCAGTAGAGCTAAGGTATGCATGCAGTAGTCCATACTGTATGCAGTAGAGCTAAGGTATGCATGCAGTAGTCCATACTGTATGCAGTAGAGCTAAGGTATGCATGCAGTAGTCCATACTGTATGCAGTAGAGCTAAGGTATGCATGCAGTAGTCCATACTGTATGCAGTAGAGCTAAGGTATGCATGCAATAGTCCATACTGTATGCAGTAGAGCTAAGGTATGCATGCAGTAGTCCATACTGTATGCAGTAGAGCTAAGGTATGCATGCTAAAGTTAAGAAAATTACATTTTTGGGGAACCAGCAATAAGCATTTTAATTGTATAATTCATTAGTTATTTTAACACCATTCTTATCTAAAACCTTCTTTATACTCCAATATACAACCCATAATATCCTAAAAAATTCCTATTCGTTCCATGTACGACAAAGAGAGCGGTTAAAAACATAGAAACACCACTCTTACAAAGTCACATGACAAATAAACACTATCAGTATTACCCAATCAAATCTCTGCGTTCTTTCGAAGAGAGAATCATGGAATATGATTTATCAGTTAATCTTATCATTTGACTCCTTGCAATGTTTTTCAATTTGAACATTGTGTTTTAAAATCGTGGCTCAAACTTCACTGGTCCAATCAAGAAAAGATTCTTTTTCTACACTTAATTCATCTCAACAATTATTGAATACTATGTCCAATCTTTTACATGATTCCACTTAATCACAAGTTTGTTTTAACCAATCACAAGTTGATGTTATTTCAACCAATCACAAGTTGATGTTATTTCAACCAATCATAAGTTGTCATTGTTTCAACAAATAACAAGTTGTTGTTAGTTGAACCAATCATAAGTTGATGTTAATTGAATCAATCATAAGTTGGTATTGTTTGAACCAATCATAAGTTAGTGTTGTTTCAACCAATTACAACTTGGCTCCATTCAGTTCAATCCATGGCATACCACAACCTCATCTATCAGCTTGTTGGAGCACGATGTTACTTTATCAAACAAAAAGAAATCCTCTTTTGCAGCAAACTTTTGGCAGTATTATCATGTATAATCTCTACAAAATACAAAGTACTGTGTTTTCCCCTGTCCTCTATTGCAATTCTGAACAGCTGGCACTAACATCTTAAATATGGAATTGTTCACCAATAGCTGATAGAACAGCCAATTCTATTGGCTCCAACACAACCAAGTACTTCACACCATAGCTGATACAACAGTCAATTCTATTGGATAAACAGTACCTTAACCAAATATGGAATAGCTTGATATAAACAGACATTTTGATTAAACATTCCATACAAATATAATGTTATTATTACCAAGAGTTGATGTAATATAATTTTCATTGGGTACTATATACAATCCCAAATATGGAAATCAAACACTGTTCCAACACGAATTTTCATTGGAGGAAATCTCTGTATGTTGTAAACTACAAAAACTTTTAGTCTTTTAATTTCCTCAATATCGTATATTTCTTGGTAAACTACGATAAGTCCAGTGGTCAAAGGTTTTAGCACCACTAGCATCTACAGGGGTCTTGGGTCCGGGTCCTGACTGGGATGTCAATGGGTTTCTGTACATTGGGGTTGGCGTCTGGGTATTCATGGTACGCTCTGGAAAATACAACAATAGTATTAAATCAATAGTTATACATTTGAAAAACATCATAGTCTAGTTGACCAACATCCCTTTTAAGTACAATATATATAGTGCTCTTTGTGCAGAATTTTCCTGATATCCCTGTGCAATATGTTGTATTACAGATTATTATAAAATCCACCTCTCTTTACCAGTCTCTGTAACCGGAATCAAAAAAAGCTAACCAGGTTATCAAAGTGTTCCAAGTTAACAGAAAAGTTAACCAAGTAACCAGAACAGTAATAACCAAGTTATCAGAATAGTTAACCAAGTGTCAACACTGGATATCAAAAGAGTTAACCAGGTAATCAAAATAATTAACCAGGTTATCAGAAGAGGTAAAAAGGTTAGCAGAAGAACTGCACAAATTGTCTTTAGTTGCTGAATATATATATAGCTGTTCTATTAATAAGTTTAATTCAAATTAGAGTAAACTTATGGGGTTTAATTGCAAGAACTGTAATTATAACATTCACATCAAAAACTATTAATGCATTAAAATATTAAAAACATTATGTTACAAAATAATGCAAATTCATCATAGCATTAGGTGCACTGACAATCCTTACATTTTGAAACTTATTTAAAATATCACGATTTTTTTATTGGTTGCCAGATAAATATTTGATACATGAACAATTAAAAAGTTTATTGACGATTATATTTTCTTAAAAATTTGTTTTCTAAGTTTATTTTTGACAATTTTATTTAGTTTCAAAAGTTAAGGTATGTCAGTGCATTATATACAATATTGAAAAAATATAAATATTTATTACAAAATGATGCATCCATAATGGAGTTAATAGAACATGGTTACATGGATGAGAAGACATTAACAATTGACATAGGAAGGAAAGAAATATTAAACATGTTATCAATTAGTTAACATACATATAAAGGATCATGTCAACATTTTTTTTACTGTGCACAGTATACATTTTTGTACTCTAATGTTGTATCATATTGTATAAAATACAGACGTTTACGAGACATTTACTGCAATAAACATTTTGAATCATTAGCCAAAAAATGTGGCTAAATAATTGCATAAACAATGTGTAGTTGTAAACAGTATGTATACTGCAGTAACTGCAGTAGAATAATTTGACATGATCCTTAACAAATAGCAATGAAGTTTATTGAATAAGATGAAAAGTTACATTCTGACATTCTGAAAGCAAAATACAGTAATTTAGTTAAAGACGTACAGTAAAGCATCTTTCACACCTGCTCCGGTCTGGCTCCTGTTCAGGTTCGCGTCAGATTGCGCATACAGCATCGGCGACTTTTCGTTTTTACGACACACCATGTGTGGCTTCGAGCAGCCAATGATTGCCGATGAGATGCGATTTTATTTGCCGGAACCAAACTGGAGAAGGTGTGGAAGACGCTTAAGAGTAAAAATACTATACAGATATAGCAGACCATTTTCTTGCTGACTGGATTGCAATACAACGTTTCTCTTAATAGTCATAAAACCATACAAATAATTGATATCATAATTTTCTAAAGTTTGTGTCTGATTATAAAATCATTTGCATGGTTCAAGAATATATTAACGAAGAGAGAAAAAAGAATAGAGCCTTCACCAACATTGAACGTATGTGATTTTATACATTTAAATAAATTTGCATATTTCTGTATAGTACACATGTTACATTTAAATAAATTTGCATATTTCTGTATAGTACACATGTTATTAATTTAAATATTTTACTAATTATTAGGAAAAACTTATTTTACCAATAAATATATTGTGATGTTTTGGTGGCTAATTAACTAATTTACATGTAGATTAAGTGAGATTAGCATTCAATTGCACCGATATTGGATATATAAGATTAGTAACAGACTAACAGGGATTAATCATCAATTGGGATTGGAAATAATATAAAATGTCTAAGAATAATTGCAAATTAATAAATGATTTTGACGCTGATTCTTGAGATTTTGATCAAACATTTGAAATAATATAACGTAGTGGATGAATTAGTTTGTTTATTATTAATTATTTATTTATTATTATTTTGGGTTTTTGCAGATATGGTTATTGAAATAACAATGACATTCAACTACAAGTCACATTCATGCTAAAATTTAAATATAACATACAATTTACGTCTGTACATATAAAAGAATATATATATTATGTAGCTAGGCACAGAAAGTTTAGAGTTTTAAGTGGTTTCATTGAAGTGAGAAATTTGAAGATACAGTAGCTAAATGGAAACGACAAAAATACAATTAGCTTAAAAGACTTAAGCGGAAGTAAAGTAGCTTAAGTAGATTGCAAAGCGAAAATAATTTGGATGTTGGGTAGCCTACATGTTGTGATGATTCAAAACGCTTAGTATCCGTTAATATACGACCTCCGGTTACGCTGAAAAGTGGAAAATGTAGAGACAACCAACTTAATTTGGGTGATAGCTTGGTGTTTTTGTCTTTGTATAATAAAGGCGAAATTCAATTTTTAATGAATTCTTAGTTTGGCTTGGGCTAAGAGGAGTCTATGCTAGAACTAATGCAGATGTACCTGCCTTAATAAAAGTTTTATTAACATAATATATGCTAGAATGTGGGCCTATGGAAGTTTGGTTGAGGTCCAAATCTTTAAAAGTTAAAGTTTAAAATAATTTCAATTTTTACTGCACGCTTCAATGGATTCATTTCTTTTTCAAATTTCCCACTTCAAAATTAGCAATCAATGCTAAGTTAATGAAAAATTAATTATCATATTTCATGTCTGCCTATTCACTGCAAGCCCCCGGTGGTCCAGAGCTTACCATCGACGGAGACAGCGCCCTCTTCAGGTGATTATTCTCTGTTCCTAAAACTGTGTAGAGATAGCAACATAGTGTAAAGTAACAACAAAAGAAAGTAATATTACTAGTGGTTTAACAAAAAATTGTAATTAGATAAAACATTCAGAAAGAAAAATAAGACAAAGAAAAATAATATATATAATAATATCACTGTAAATACAATATTATTTTTCGATACATTCAACAAGAATCACAAAGTCTCAAATCAAATACTGTAAAATAGTGTTCCCATTAAATAGATAGTAGTGCAGTAATACGTACACAACTAGGTACTGATTACAAATAATAAAAAGTGAAACATTTTTGCTATTATAAAATTCTTATTACCTCATATCTTAAAGCTATATATTATAACCTAACCTTTTTTTTTTAATCATTGAACATGACGATTTTGTATGGTTTAGTTTAAACATGGAGGTATGGTTTAAATAAAAAATTAAAATTCAATTCACAGCATTCAAAAGTGTTCATTAAATTCAATCCAAATAGCACTTATTCAATCAATTAATGTCAATCAGGAATTCAATCAATCAATCAATCAGATTCAATCAATATTTAAACCAATCAATTATTGTATAGATTCCAATATTATAACAGCATGCTATTATTAATACACATTTAAAACCATCATTCATTGAACATTCATTCAACCAAGACAAGAGAGGGCAGCATAGCAGTGTAAAGTCAAATGAGGGCAGTATTTAGGTACCTACATGTGAGATGTATTTATGGGGATAATTCCAGCATGTTCACACTGTGCAGAAACAGATAAAGGGTTAGAATACAATAACAATGTCTAAATATGGATTTAAAATATAAACCTTTTCATAGATTCTAAAACAATAATAAAAGTATTTGCAAAGAAAGTCAGCAGAGTGCTTAGGCTATAGGTTTTAGTGTTGGCACCTAACCTAATTTTTGTGCAAACAAAGTCACTTGTGGAAACTCGGCTTAGGTAAAAAGGAACAAAGGAGAAAACCAAATGGATGTTTTATACTATGCTAAGAAAGAATACAGGTGGTCAAATGTGTGTACTTTACTATTCTAATACATACAAGGAATATGTTTCAACAACACAAAGAGAGTACAGTGATTTAATTACTTGCACTATTAACATTTCTATGTTTAAGTACAGGATTTAATACCTTAATATTGGATAGAAAATGCCATATAAAGCTACAATCTTCAACGATCAAATAACACTACTAATTGCTAAGTATATTAAAATACAAATTTTACACATTTTTTTTTGATTGATGAGTTTTGTCATTGAAAAATATTAAAAGACAAAATACAGTTCAATATAAGATAGAACATACCTAGCGTTGGTGACACTTCATCCCTTCTTAGTATCAGATGTAATCGTGTACCTCCTCTCTTAATGGCGTCAATAGCTTCTGTGTGCAGCATGTTTTCCGTACTTTGACCATTGATTTCAAGAAGGTGATCGCCAACCTAAAGGCAAAAGTTATTGAAGACAATTTTATTAAAATCGAGTTGAATTGTCTGTGAGCGAAATCGCAAGTGTTTTGGACAAATGATGTTTTGATCTTTTTAACAAAGCAGGCCTTGAAAACATGTTTAAAAGGTACAGTAATAACATTTTTTTTAAAATTTGAAGTTTTTACATAGTGAAAAGAACCAAAGTTTAAAGTAAGCATTCTCTACCACCTGCAAATCTTACCTTTATCCTTCCATCTTTCCCTGCTGGGCCCTCAGGTGCCATTCTAAGGATGAAGATTGGTGTATTTTGATACTCACGTCCACCTCGGATACTGAAGCCAAAGCCTGTTGTTCCCTTCTCTAAGACAACATTAAAATATCCTCCGGTATCAACTTCATTCTACAAATAAAATAGGACATATAGAACTCAAAAGTAGTTTATATTCTAGTTTTTAAGAAGACTTGTTCCACGACCAGAAAGATGTCAGGAATGCCTCCCAAACCCTGATATAATAATGATAATTGCAGCAGCTCTTTTAGGAGAGTATTATTGGAATGACCATACTAACCTGTGGCGAACTAACGAGTGAACTTAATGATGCCTCTCGTGACCTTGACTTTGGACTTGGATAACCCTTCCTATCTGCCATGGGTGAATTCTTCTGCCTTCTATCATCCACTACATGAGGAGGTGGGTGTCGTCTAGGATGTGGTGATGTATGGTAGCCATCCTGCCAACGTTCAGGATTTGATGGTGAGTATGTTTTACGTTCTGGATATGGGTACTGGTCGCTGAATCGATCGTTTGAAGGGTGATTAAAGTCTTCACGTCGATTATCATAAGGGTGTGTTTTCCGGCCAGGTCCTCTATCTGGTGAAGGAGGATGTTTGCCTCTTTTGTCCATGGGTGCGTATCTATCTGGTGCCGGCCGTGAATTAGGTCTACCTTGAGGTCCATCCCTATGTTGTGGCTGACCCTCTCTATATGTAGGGCCATCCCAATATGGGGAAGCACCATCGCGAAAAGGTGGGTGGCCATCTCTATAGTAAGGTGGACCATCTCCTCTATATGATGGTGATGGGCCATCTCGATAGGGCGGTACATCACGATGAGGTGGTGGCCCGTCTCTGTATGACGGTGATGGGCCATCCCTATATGGTGGTCCTTCTCTGTACCCAGGGCCGTACGAAGGGCCACCTGGTGGTGGATACCTTCCATGATCAGGTTTTGAATATGAATCACGATAGTCTATTCCATTCACTTGTGGGGGTGGCCCATGAGCGAGACGTGGATCCTCTCGCCTGTATGCTGGGTTACCAGGATAAGATGGGTCTCTTCGAATTGGACCTTTACTTGGTGAAGATGGTCCAATATCTGATGAACGACTTGGCTGCCTTTGTCTTGGGTCCTGCCCTCGCAGCTTTTCATCATGGTACCTGATAATGAAATAGTGTCATTAAAAATAATTGAAAGGCAAAGATGAAATTCTTGACCTGTTAAGGTGTCTTAATGCATTAAAACTACACAATTTGCTTCAGTATTGCAACTGCACTTTTAAATAACACATGACATCATTTGTAAGGCATACATTTAGCCAGTACTTACATTTTTTCTGGTGATTTTTGTCCACTTGATGGTCTTAAGCTTGCATCGCTTCCTTTTATATCTGCAGGCATTGCTAAAGCATTCACCATACTGTCAGAGCCCTTTAAAAGAAGACCAAAAAATATAAAACTCTACAGTGATAAAAGCATACTGCTTGACATGATGTGCAAATTAAACTCATGAAATATTTCAGGAATATTATACATATACAAAAACATTAAAAGTAACTTACCCTAGGTGAGCTTCCTCCTGAGGCGATTTCTGTACAATAAAACATAAGATTAAAAATAAATATTATGTTTATATTGAAACTGAAAACTCCATTGCCCTTTAAATAGCATTCATAACCATCGAACAAACCAAACCCTTATTAAAATAACCATGTACAAGCAGACATGACTATACACACAATACAAACCCCACTAAACCCATACCAAGTACAAATAGTTATTTGGAATTGTATATATAAACTTTTATTTGGTGTTGATGTTACAGATTTTATGTAAAATTATTAAAAATTAAACATGTGAAATGCTATTTACTGTGTAATTATTATATAAAATAAAAGTGTATTTTCCTTCAAAAGAAAAGTGAAAAATAAAAATAAGTAAATGAATGCAAAAAGAAAATAGAAAAGAATAATACTCATGCATAGTGACTAGATACAGATTTAAA